>NC_135712.1:177248653-177900002 GCF_964656455.1 Halichoerus grypus
AGCCGTACCTACAAAGAGCACATCCCTACAGAGGATGCGGCTACAGAGAGCCAAACGGGACTGTGTAGTGAGTACCCGTCAATATAAATTTACTCTGTTTTGTCAATTCTTAGATTATGTCCAGTAATTCTCTGGGGATTTTTTTTCCAATTAAGATACTAACAAATTAGTTTAAAGGTCCTTACAAGACAGTGCATATATTTGACCACTGTGTTCATCAGGCAGTTCTCCCCTTGATAACTTTACTGGTCCATGAGCCCCCAAGTGGCAGAGAACTAGCAGTCTCTAGTGTTCATGGTACAATTAATAAATAGGTCAGCGTGCGTGACAGGTGAGGGGGACTGTGGTATGGCTTGCTCAGGCAGAGCTGTGAAGGAACACGCTCTGTCTCCATTACGGTGTATTTGCTTCTTTTCCTATAACGAAATGCCCTGAGGTAGGTCATGGTAAAGGGACTCAGAAAGAAGATGGGCAGAACTCGGGAGTGCTGACGGGGACCCCTGTGGGGTGGAAGGTAGAGAGTGAAAGAAGATGCTGTTAGTGCTCCCGGGTTCATGCCATAAAATAAATCGTGGTTTCAGAACACCCATTTACTGGCTCTCTCGTTGATCTTCCCAGCGTAGCTCTGCCTACCTGACAGTAGATGAAAGATGTGGCGGTCCCAGGCATCCTAACATTTGGATGCCCATTAATGGGTTCTGCACCTTGGTATCTCTCTGATATTACTGTTTCGCCTCAGTAAGCCCACTAACATCAGATATATCCTATCAGAGACTATTTTAAATCACTTCAATTTTCTCTGCCCTTGGGCTCTGCCCATAAGACTAGAATCCGAAGCGGATGAGTGTGGCCTATGATCTAGTGTTTTACTCCCCCCCCCCCCCATTTGTATTAGAGGCAACTTCATTAGCTTTTGGACTCACATATATCAGTTTTAAAGATGAAGTACAATGTCAGTAGTTTTTACCCAGTTCTCAAGTATATCAAGTTGTTCTGTTTTCCCAGAGAATGTTAAAAAAATTAGTATTGCCATTTGTGAGAGCATTTTTCTCTTAAAACGAGCCATTGGTCATAATAGTGTTTGCTTACTTATTCTCTGAAGTGCTGTTTTATATCGAAAGTAAATCCAGGATAGAAGCTTGATAAGTAATGTCAGACTTGGTAGCACACAACCTTAGTGGTACAAGTGAATTATGAAGCCCCACTTCACCATGTTGTTGTTTTTCCTCATGTACGTCTCTTTGTCACTACTTGTTTATCTTGAGTGATTTTAAAATAGTGAATTAGCTTCTTGTTAGCGCCCAAGTCATCCATCCAGCTTGTGCTTTTCCTATATCACAAATTCCTTCAGACAGGAACAGTCCAGGAGCCTCTGGCTCAATTACGGGCTGTCAGGAAAAAACAGTCTATGGCAGGGATGTGGCCTAAACCCTAGAGTCCGGCCAAGGCTGAAACAGAGAAGCTGTGTTTCCCCAACCCACTTTTGGCAGTAGTTCAACCTGGCATCCACCAAAAAAGGTACCAAGTAATTTGCCCATTAGGACACCCAGTTCTGAATTCGGATCTGGGCTCTTTCTTACTATTTCCTGCCTCTACCCTGTGTCACCCTCTCGCCATTTTATACTTTCCCACCTTCATGCCAACAAACACATCAGTCCCAGACCACTTCCTTGGACATGGCTTCTGTCCCACCATTTATTTGCCCTCGAGACCACCATCCCTCTGGACTTCCCACCATGGCCCAGGCACCCAGCTCCATCTGCCACTAGCAAGTTCTCCCTCACGCTGTTTCACACGCATTACTCCACCTGGGTTGTTATTCCCACATCCAAATTCCCTCCTTCTTGCAACAGCCAGCTCAAACCCTGCCTCCTTCACAGAGGCTGTCTTAATTACAGCAGACCCAGAAGCATGGCCCCAGGGAGGTTTGTTGTAATTATCTCGTGGGGGTCATTAGGAGCAGTGGTCCCCGTTGTCCTCAACCTCTGCTCTCTGCAGCCCAGACCTCCCCTTTCCCCCTTTATAGTTCAGTCTTATCTTCCAGAGGGGTTGTCAGCAATCTGGGTATAAAGTCAAGGTTTTACAGTTTTTCTGTGTCCCCTCAGAGGGCAGGATGTGTGGTTCAGATGCTTGGTAAATATTGCTTATTAATGAATCACTGTAACGAAGCCATTTATTAGTCATAAAACACTGGGTTTCTGTCTTCAGGAACTTGAAGCTTTTCCCAGAGGAGGAAGGAGCTGGTCACAGTCACCATTCTGTCCCCAACACTTAGTGTAGCATTCGCCAGTTTAAATGGTTCGGAAGACTGAAAGACATGCCCCCAAGAAACTAGCACACACCAGATGGCAGCAGGTGCTGTACAGAGCACCTAGGATCTAGAGGTGCATTTTGAGGGGTCAAGTTGGGCTTGGCTTTAGTATGAATGGGATTTAAAAGCTTGGAGTTCAAATTGGGAGAAGCAGAGTATGCAGAGGGTATCCTCCTTAGAGCTAACAGACTCAGTGAAAGCACAGTGGAGGGGGAGACAGGGAAGTCTGACGAAACAGGCATGGGAAAGGTCACGACGGGGCTGAAATTCAGTGCCAAGTCGGACGTTCGTTCCAAAAACATGTTAGACGTGGTGGCACATAATCTTCGTGTGGTATGGGAATGGACCCCTTTTTCTCTTTTTACATTCATGATTAAATATAGTAATTTTTATATAGTGTAGGTGATCGTGGTTTCCCATTTACAGGAGGTAAAAAGTTTTTTTCAAAAATACATTTATTTAAATAAAACCGAGTGAGTAGCTTTAAAGAAAAATACGAAGTTTATGGTGTTGAGGCCATACATCAAAAAGGGTGATTCCCTGTGGCTGGAAGTTGGGCGTGTACCAGTGTAGAAATGGAAAGATTCCCCTTCCCCCAGTGGAAGGTTGCTGCAGAAAAGTTACCTAGGCCAAGGCCTACAGGATTGTTGGAGTTTGACCCGGTGGGAAGCCATCGGTGAACCTAGCGAGAGCAGTGGTAAGTCAGACGCAGGGCAGCTATTCCGTGAGGACTGGGATTTTATGTTCCCTGTTTATCACTAAACAGCAGTGTCTGGCTCATCGCAGGCAGGTATGAAGAAGGTGTGAATCAGTAGGTGGTAGGTCTGAAGCGAGGCTTTTCTTTCCACCCGTGGCGCTGCCTCCGGCTGCTGGTTTCCTCCTACCTCCGCTGGCCAGAACTGCTGAGCTGGGAGCAGCCTGGTTCCCACGCCCCCTCCCGAGTGAGCTCACGGGACACCCGTGGGTGGAGGAGGGAGGCAGGCCACCAAGCGGCCCGGCCTGCAGGCTCCTGCGGAGGTCTCCCACTCTTACACTTTCTGTCTTCATATATTACCAACACTGCAGGGACCTGGGCGCCTTGGTGTACTCCAGCAGAAACCAGCCAGTGAGGAGGCCTGGGAGGGGGGTGGGGACCACAGACCCCCACCCCCATCTCAAGGGGACAGTCTTTACTCTGCCCCCGTTTGCTGCACATGTGTCAGATTTGGGTGATTTATCAGAAGATGTCCACAAAATACACATTTTAGGTGAGAGTTCCTGATTGTGTTTTTACTTAGCACCTAATCCAAAACTCTGAAGATGCTGCACTGGTCCAGCACACAGTCTGTGACCTCTGATGTAATGAGATAAAGTCCTGTCTCCTCCTTTGTCCATCCCAGGTTTTGTCACATTCAGTCGTCCCTTTATGTACATTTTTTCTGGCCTGCTATTCTGGTCATTTCTCTGAATCCACAGTCACAAAGTCGGTGCCCTTTTCGTGTGTCCCTTAGCCCGAGTTCCAAATCTCTCCCCCTTTCTTCTTGCTGAGTGTCCTTCATCTTGGCTATTTGGTCCCGTCACTTGCTTTCCTTCTCTGTCATCTGAGTTCAGGCTCCACACAGTTAAGCCTGGCTTAAGCCATCAGGACTTTGAAGGATGTGCTTGCCCCCATCTTAATTCCCCCAAATCCTGGCCTGGCGCCCTCTCCAGTTAACTTCTCTTCTCCTCAGCCTCTGTGTTCACACATCTGTCTTTGTCATGTCTCCTTCTCTTCCGTCCCTCCTCCCTGACTCCAGGCCTGGAATCTTCTTTCCTGCTGTCAGGAATCCCACGTCCAGTGGTTGGAACAGACCCACGTGGTTCCCGGCAGGCCTCAGATAACCCTCAGGATTGCTGGGAGCCTGGCCAGGGCCACAGAGCTCCAAAACTCATCACCCCTTCGTGCCATTCAGAATGTAGCCTTTGAGGGGTCCGTCACATGTACGCGGGCACAGTGGCTCGGGGAGGACCTGACACATTTCACATCCCCTGGGGTCAGGCTGCTGGGTGGTTGTAAATATCAAAAAGGAAAAATACCATCCAGCATGAGACACGAACACATCACAGTTGCAGCAAGGCCTGACTTGTCCTCTTCGGCAGGCCAGGTACTTACAGAGGCTGTGTGTTGATCAGGATCATCACGAGTACATTGTGTTGCTTAGATTTTTTTTCTATAGCAGCTCCTGCCACTTCCAAGCAGGGACCCAGCCTTTAGAGCCTCTCTGCGTGCACCAGTGTTCCTAACGAACATGTGAGGTTGTGGGAAGCCAGCGGACGCACAGCAGATCGTGGGCTCTGGGGTTACGCGGTCTGAATCCGGATCTCGTCTCCGATGTTACCGGCCACAGGCTCTTGGGTCAGCCATTCTGCCTGCCTGCCCTCCGTCTTCTCCTGCGTGACATGGGGAGAAGAGTGAGTGCTGCCTCCTCATCCTGTCTGTATCAGAGAACTCTGGGTTCACTCTGTCATAGTCTGGTTGGCAAATTTTGGTTCACAGGCCAGATCCAGCCCATAGCCTGTTTATATACGGCCCGCATATGAAGAATGTTTTCTGCATTTTATAAAATGGTTGTTCCAGAGGTACCTGGGCGGCGCAGTCAGTTAAGCATCTGACTCTTGGTGTCGGCTCAGGTCATGATCTTATGAGTCAGGAGATCGAGCCTCACGTTGGGCCCCACGCTCAGCAGGGAGTCTGCTTGAAAGATTCTCCCCCTCTGCCCTCCCCTCCTCTCTCTCTCTCTCTCTCTCTCGTTCATTAAAATAAATAAATAAATCTTGAAAAAAATAATGAAATAATGAAATGGTTGTTGACGTAAGTGCCTACGTAGTATTCTTGATTTGGCCCACAAAATGTAAACTATTTACTGTCCAGCCCTTTATGGTAAGAGTTTACCACCCCTGCACTACAACACGCTGGAAGGGCTTTGGGTCCCTTGGTGTGTCACTTTCCTTTTGGTTGGTTGCACACTCACAGCTGTGTTCTGAGAACGTTCCTAGGCCTTCTCTCTACTAAGTCCTCCCTCCACAGCCCTGGCTTGCGGGGTGGGTGCCACACTGTAAGGTGGGGAAACCAAAGTCCCAGGAGACTGGGAATTTCCTTCCTACAACCTGTGAGTTATTCTGGATTGGACTGAGTTGACCTGTTAGCCTCCCTTCCCCACTTGGCTCCCTGAGCCAGGGCCAACGGATGTGCTCCCTCTTCTCTGGGAGGAACTCACGTGCATTTAGAGAGGGTTTGGATGTTGTTCTAGGCATTTCAGGGGTCCTAGAGATGACTCACTCAGGAATCCGCCCTCCAGGAATCTCAAATATAATTGGTGAAACAGAGGCACACACTTAACTACCAGTAACAGTAAGACGCGCTGGCACCGCCCCAAACACAACGTGCTTTGGGGCCTTCGAGGAATAAAAGCATCTACAGGGGCATCCCCCAGGCTTCAAGCCCATCAGAAAACTTGAATTTTCTGTTGGAATTTGAGGCCCCTTGGAGCTCTTCCCTACTGGCTGCTTTCACCAAAAATCCTCGTGTTTCTGCCGCCCCATGGCTGATCCCTGTAGCTCTGGCTGCATTCTTGTGCAGCAGTTTTGTGGTTCATCAGGCAACCCTTGGAGCCTGATGCTCATTTGCCTGAGTGGCATTTGAAGGACAGCTGTGGCGGGAGGGCGTCTGCTGCCCTCACCCATCTCTCCCTGCCGCCCCTCCTGGGGCTCAGTGTGTGCCTTCGCTCCCAATTGCTTCAAGTGAAAACAACGAGCTATGGGTCTCAGGTAGCCAGGGTGTTCATCGGGTACCTGGAGCCCAGAGGACATGCCCTCAGGACAGTAGCACCTGGGTCAAAAGGAAAAACATCCTTTCGTGTATAAAAATAAGAGTTGAGGTCCTGAGCAGATATTCTGAACTTCTGTAGCTCTTCAGAAACAAAACGCTCAAAGCTGCTATGATAGGTTTTTTTCAACTCATGTGACGTTCGTGTGTTCTGACATCTTGGGGCAGTTGCTTTTTCTCTTCGCAGTGATGATATGATTTTCATCCACCCTTGGCTTTCCAGCAGTTCTTACTCCTTGTTCAAGAATTAGTTCGAGAACTCACTAAATATGGTTCAAACAGGCCATTGAAGGGTCACCCTAACAAAGGTGAAGGTTAACTAGAAGTTACTAAACCGTTTCCTCAACAGATTGTGATTTGAATCTCTGGCCATGACTAGTATGGAAGGCTTGTAGGAGCTATTTTTGCCCTGCAAAAAGGTAGTATCTCAGTCCCTTTGGGCTGCTTAACAAAGTAGCATCGGTTCTGTGGCTTATAATCAGCGGAAATTGCTCACAGCTCTGAAGGCTGGAAGTCCTAGATCAGGGTGCCAGTGTGCTTGGGTGAGGGCTTGCTTCCAAGTCACAGATTTCGCTGTATTATCACACTGCAGAAAGGACTAGAAGCTCTGTGGGGTCTCTTTTATGAGAACACTGATCCCATTCATGAGGGCTCTACCCTCATCACCTAAGCACTCCCGAAGGGCCCGACCTCCTAAGACCATCACACTGGACATTAGGATGTCACCAGATTAATGTGGGAGGGGACACAAACATCCAGACCGTAGCAGGCATAAAAAGTGCTTTTCCCAGGTATATGGCCTTGATCTTCTTGTGAGCGTTGGACTCTAGGTCCATTTTGGTCACTGTTGTGTTCTCAGAACTCAGGAAAGTGCCTCATAGTGAGTGAGCACTCTGTGAATATCAGATGCCGAATTTATTCACGAGAGATTTCTTGAGCATCTGGGGTTGGGGGGGTAGGGGTGGTCCTCCATAGCTGACTTCGGCCTGGTCTTCTCCACTGCCCTCTCCAGTGAGGAAGGGAGTGATGGAAACACAGAAGGACCACACAGTGTGAAGTGTGCCAGAAAGGAGGTAGCAGAAGAGCAGTCCTTGTTGCCAGGGGCAGCAGTGGGGAGACTTAAGGGGCACACCGAAGATCACGGAGTTGGGCGGTGCAAGCCGCGGGCCCGCCACATGTACGGACATGAGGGTGAAGGACCCTAATGCAGGAAGCGCTGCTGGACAATAGAGGGCACTGCAGGAGGGGTCAGGTCCACGAGCTTGGACTGTGCCTTGAGTGATGGTTTATCAGCCATGTGGGTGTGTACGTGTGCAGGATGATTCTAGCTGTGTGGTACAGTAGGACTTGAAATGAGAGTGGGATTCAAACCAGGAAGAAACAAGTTAATGAATCCGAGATCCTGAAAAACGCTGAAAAGCGCTTAAGGAAAAGCAGAGCCAGTGGGCAGGTCTCTCGGAGATTGGAGGGAGGTGGGATAGATTCCGCAGCTCACCGGTGCTGGCCCCCGAAGAGACTCCAGTTCTCAGCATGAATTTGGCTCCATCATCCCCACCTCTTTTTTGTCATCACTCTTCCCAGAAGAACACACCTTTCGAGCATCTGTAGTTTGATGACCCCTGTGTTCCTCGTACATGGGGAACAACAGGAAGGTCAGATGACAGGTATCAGACAAATGGGCACCCCAATGTGTGTGCTGGAATAATATGCTTGAATTATAGATAGATGTTTCCACAATTAAGTGAACGTAAGTTCTTGTCTCCATCTGCTGACTCTTGCGACATCCCCGATGACTTAAAGAAGTTCAAAGAATGATGATAAAGGCTCTTCGCTGGGCACCTTCAGCCCTTACTGTACATGCCTCTTCTATCTGTCTCTCTCTGTGTGTTCCTCGGTGACCCTTATTTGCACTGTATTTTTCATTACCATGAAGGCAGGAAGAGGAGGTGTCTGATGGTACAGAGCATCCAAGAGGCGTGCTGTGTGCTCTTGTGAGCTTATTAGGCACTTTCCGATGATGTGATTACTAACTTGAAAAGGACATTCAGCATTTTCATCAGACAATGCGTGTCTTTGTGTGGCCCATAGCTTTTCATTTTTCCTGGGACAGCTGTTCTCTCAAAAACAGTTCTATTGTAAATAACTTCCTGTCCCTAAGATCTGTGCCCCGTGGATCGGCAGCATTAAATGCCTTGGTGTGTATCATAGTACAGGTGCGCCTCCTTTGCCGCAGTTGTGTTTCTTACTCTGAAAGCAGCGTTTTGAAAATGCAACTATTCTGGGGTACTAGATGATTTTACAGAGGAAAGGGTATTTTTAAGGCAGATCATCAGTTTGGTAAGTCTTGTTTTAGGCATAATGGGTACGAGGGTTTTTCATTCTTGAGTCCAAATAATACGTAATCATAAGAGTGGAAAACCAACCATGAGTTGAATTTGAATTAGTATCCTCTCCACTCTTCTCCCCACCCCCAAGCATGAGGTTCTTAGACTCCTAGCTCACTGACGTGTCCTCCTAAAGCAGCGATTCTCAGCGTGTCACCCAGGCACCTGGAGTGGGGGCGGGGGGTCCTCAGCACTGTTTCAGGGAGTCTGTGATGTCAAAGCTATGTCCATAAAAACATCAAGATGTTATTTTTTTCTATTGCTCTCGTTCTTTTATGAATGTACAGTTCAATAGAGTTTTCTAGAAGTCCCTCTATCACATAACAGAAATGATTGAGTGCAGAAGCAAAAGGCCAGCTGTCTTCAATTAAGCTAGACATAGAGGGCTTTGTGAAAATGTAAAACAATGCCATTCTTCCCAAAAAATTCTTGTTGTTTTGGAAAATACGGTAATGTTTCATAAAAATGTTATTTATGTAGTGGGTTTGTTATTGCTATTTTAAATGAATGAAGGAATAAGTATTTTCATATTTCTGACTATTTCTAACATGATCAACATCGATCGGTATAGCCCAAATAAACAGCAGCCCTTCAGCTTTCTCAATAATTTTTTAAGAGTGTGGAGGAGTCCTAAGACCCAAAAGTTGGAAGAACTTTTCTCAAGTATGAGGCAGTATGTGATAAAACTCTCCTGGCTTGCAAATGAGATTTGAAAGTTCTCTAACAAAGACCAAAGGGATTTGCCTAAGTTCCCTATTCCTTTAGCAGGAGCCCATTTCTACATTTATCTGTGGATGTGCAAGAAAAATATGAATACAAGCTAGTGTAAAACACAAGACCTTACCAAAAAATCATCTATAAGCCCACAACGTTGGGGGAGGACAACCAAGCACACCGTTGTCCTCCGTATATGGTACTTGCAATTCTCACTGTAGGGTATGAGTCTGAGACATCAGCCTTCACCTCTTCATTCAACTGGAGGACGTGTGTTTCCCCAGCACCTTCACAGGGCTGGCCCACGCAGGGCAATGCAGACACAGTTCCCTGCCCCCCTGGGAAGCCGATGTCCTTGTTTAAGGAGACCATGAGTAACAAACAAGCATAAATGATCAGGAAAACAGAGGAAATGAATGGGATGATACCACACAGTCATTTGGAGGATTGAGAAATAGATTCACACAAGGTGCCCAGCAAAGGCTTCTCTAACGAGACTTCATCTGAGCTCAGACGGGGTTGCTGGGTAGATAGGAAGGAGAAGGGAGGAGGGAGGGACATTCTGGTGGAGGGAATCCTGAGGAAGGACACGGCTCAGTGGGGGTAGGGTGAGACCAGAGCCCCGGTAGATGATGGTATAGAGAAACTGATGGGCAAGGACAGGATTTTCTAGGGCATTGGAGGCCCGGTGAAGAATGTGATTTTAATCCAAGTGCGATGAGAAGTTATTGCGGGGTTTTCAAGCAAGCGAAAGAAGTGATCCTGTTTCTGCTTTATAAAGATGGACCTGGCAACCTTGTAGAGTGGGGAGCCCATGGGTGGGCAAGAGAGGAAGCAGAAAGTGCGTCAGGAGGCTCTTGATGTCATCCAGGTGGAGTGGATGGTGCACCAGGGATGATAAACAGAAGTGGACAAAATTGAAATCTTACTTGGAATCAAAGAGAGCAGACCTACAGAGAGAGGGAAGGCTCTGGGGATGAGGACTGTGAACAAGCATGACCTCTGGTTTTGGCTTGACAACTTGTGTTTTCTCACATGGTTGCAACAAAACTCTGCAAGGTAGGTAGTTTTATAGCTAATTAGAGATCAGGAAACCAAACTCCCAATAACCTGCTTAGGGATCCATAGGGCTCTTCCCAGCGTCAGGGCAAGTCAGAGGTCACTACCACTGCCCAGCCCCATCTGTGGCTTCTTTTCCCTGGTGATATGCCTCCGCTCTCTGCTCTAGCCATGGTGGGGACACCAGGTGTGGGTCTCAGATGAAGGTTCCCTTCCTCCCCCCGCCCCCCCCAGCAAGCCAGGGCTATGAGCTGATCTGTGACAAGTTGCCATGCCTCATCTTCTGGGTCTGAGAAATGGGACCAGATGTATCTGCTGGCCACCAGCCCAAGTGGGATTTTATTTACAGGTTTACTCACATCACAGGTGTGTCTGGGCTCCCAGAGAAAGGGAGCATTATTCTTCAGGCCCTGTTATGCCTCTTGGCAAGACGTGGGAGTCCTCCTGAGAGACAGTTCAACCTTTATAAATATCGAGGCGGGGGGGGAGGGGGGGTGAAGGTTTGGAAGCAGTTGTGAGAATTTTAAACATCAGTGATTTGCTTTGAAACAATAGTACCTGTGCATTTCATTTAGGCGGTGGGGTGATGATTTGAAAAAAAAAGTTTTGTTTTTAAAGCCATCAAACTTACTGGTTCAGAGGCTGAATGAAGGGAGACAAGAGGCAAGGCAGCAAGGATAAAAATTCTTAAATGCTTTGGGTGCTCACCTTCCGTGTATCATCGCAACTCCCTGCTTTCTTGACACATAGCACGGAGCAGAGCTGTGTGAGTCTAGGCAGCTGTGGAATATCAGATCCGTATCTATAGTAGCCAGTGACAATTAGCTCAGTGGCATGGGCTCTGAGATATCTGTAACATCTACATAGCTGTAGAGATGGCACAAAGCTGGTTGCTTCTCTTCCTTCCAGTTAGCTGGGCAGCCCTTTAAGAAATAACTTTCTGCTTTGGGAACTGAAAATGTACTTTAGCAGTGATTATCTGCTTGCTCACCTTTAGGGCAGCCTGTCTCCTTACAACCCCGTGGTTACTTTGCATACACACACATAGATCTTGCAATTTAAATTTTTATATTTTATTCATATGTGGCACATTTTTCCTGCAACTTGGTAAAGCACTAAATATTATATGAATAATATTCAAAACATGTGCATTCCATAAAACTGGTTTATATATGCCATCATTATCTGCAGCATTAAATACATTTTATATCATCAAAAATTTTATGATATATTTAAAAATGAATTTCTACTTAGCTTAAATGCATTAGGGATTATCCTAAGAGACCTTGCTAAAAACGCAGTCATGTTTATTTGTAACTGCCAGAAAATGGCTTACAAAATTGTTACTGTCTTTTATTATTCCCTACCACTGGAGCACTTGCTTGTTAATTAGAGAAATTTCAACTGTCATAGTTGGCAATTATAGCTTCTGTATCATTGTCTGTTATGAATAGTCAATGAGAGCTGATTAATATGCATGAGCAGCAGTATATATAGCGTGTGCATTGGACCACAATCCAGCTGCCAGAGTCCCTCAGAGGAGGGAGTGGTATGTGTGTGTGTATGTGTGTGCGTGCGCGTGTGTCTGTGTGTGTGTGTGTGTGTGTGTGCATGCTGCGAGGGAAGGAGGGGAAACGTGGAAGGGGAGAGAGTTGTTTGCAGCCTTAGAGAGCAACGCCAATGTGAAGTGTGGCAGCCGCCTGATGCACCTGAGGCTCTCCGAGAATACCTTCATGCCCGCACGCAGGACGCTGCTTTTCCCGGGTGCTGGCGAGTACTGAAGCCTTCCTTTGACGTTTCTCTAAACATGGGATGCAGTTTGTGCAGCCTGCAGAAGCAAGAGGAGCAGTACAAATTGCTCTATGAAGTTTGTCAGGTAACGCGTTGCATTTTATTCTGTGGGAGTGGACTGGCACTTACCTGGCAGAGTTGTAACTTCTCGGGAAGGAATTGGGGATCTGGGGGTGTATCTGTGTTCTGAATGAGACAGCTTTTCTGACTTTTCAGTACATTCTCTGTTAAATCTCTTACATGCTTTCCCTCACAGTGGCACTTAGGTGCCTGTATTTGAATATCTAAATAGATGTTGACAGTCACAAAGTACGTTTCCAGCAGTCACATCACAAAGCTCCTTTATAACTGGCCACTCTCTGGAGTGTCAGCGAATGTCTTAGGAAGGGTCAGAGCGTGGTCACCCTTTGAACAAGTTAGAGAAGACGGGGATGATGATTAATGCTTGTGCGGTTTTGTCTCTGTTTACAAATAGTTACGAGGCGCGCCTTTAGGGAGAGCACAAGCGTCTACCACAGACTTGATTCTTTCAGCAACTTCTTGTCCTGGGACATGTGGTTCAGATTTATGCTTCACACTTGCCATTTCTGTACCTCACCCTGTGAAAATTTTAAGAACTTCAAGAGCAGGTGGCTTGATCTTGGGTGCTGTCATCCACGGCAGATGACTTCTCGAAACTTCTACATCATGAGTAATGTGAAAATTCAGTCAAGATGAAATGGGATAGTTAAGGCATTAACCCAGATAACTAACCTTACATTTGTGTTGAGTGTTTTATTTTTAAATATTCACGTTTTATCCTGAACTATGAGGTTTTCATACTGTTGTTGGTAACCTAACTTGGCAGTTAAGTGTTTTCTCCTTAAATCATTCTAACTCCTTCCAGTTTTTTTTCAGCAATCAAACAAATTAGAATCCTGTTAAAAAGGTTTTTTTTTTTAATTAGAATGACAGAGTAAAGTCTTTATGGTAAGAAAACAAAGATGTTTATTCCTTAATTTATCACAGTGAATGGGGGCATATTAATATATTCTCTAAAGAGCCAGACAGCTTAAAAAAAGAATTTGATTAGCTGTCCGTTGGGCACCATTTTTGCACAAGCCACCAGAGGGCGCGTAGCATTAAAAAGACGCAGTGAAACAAGGCTGCTTCTGTGCATTGGCCGCCCAATGCACAGTGGACAATCCCATGATAGAGTGACCCTGGGTAAAGAAAAAGATGTGTGCGTGCACATGCGTGTGTGTTTTTTCTCCACTGAAGCGTAGAGAATGTCCAAGCCTTTTGCGGCTTGGTCATGCCCCCCCCCCCCCCCCCGCCGCCGCCAACCACCGCTTGTACAGAGCTCACATCTCTTACAAAAACAAGCATCTTAAATCAGTGTTTGACACACACTTCTGACCTGTGACTTCATGCTTCGCACTCTGCTGGACTTCTGTCCTTTGGGAGCACATTGGAAGCCTGGGCAAAAGTGCCACTGGCAGTGGAGGTCTGGCCTCCATCCCTTGTGTGATCCTACGGTGATGTTGTAATCCACATTCTGCCAGGTTATCATGTGCACTGAGCTGTGAGCCCCCCAGTTCTCAGTGAGTCAGACATTCAGGACCAAAACAAGCAGAACAACAGAACCATCACCAGGGTGGTTGTATGACAGACTTTCACTACTGTGTATATAATATAGTGCATAAAAACAGAGTCTTAATAACTTACTGGGTTTTTCTCTTTTAACCATCAGTGCACAGAGATATCATTGAGCGTTCGTTGTTGTAGATGCGTTTAATTATACTGGTACCCTCCAAAATGTGGTCGCCCCATCCCATCTCCTGCAAATCCGTGTTACCTTGCGCTTTATTTGTCTGTATTATTTAGACTCTTTCCTCTTAGCCCCCCAAAAGAAAGAGCCTGGATTCTGTTTGTTTTTACTAGGTAAATTTATGTGGAAATATTTCTGGCCAAAGCATCATGCAGTAAATTGCTGATAAATGACTTCCATATGGAATACACTTTGTCAGCAATTTAGGAAGCCATGCAGATTTATTTTCAGGAAACTCAAACTACTTTTCGGACCCATTACCCTTGTGCCAACTAAGTAAAATCCCCTTTCTCCTATTCTTTGGGAGTCCTGAACCGTAGCATAAAGGAATTCACAAAACACTTGCAGGAATTAATAACTGCATTCTCCTCCTTATTATGCAAAGCCTTATTAAAAGCAGAGAAATTAAGGTTTCCATAAATTACAGTTCCAGAAGGTCCAGTGTGTCTGGCTTCAGTAAGCCCTCATAACAGCAACACAAAGAGGATCAAATATTCTGGGGCTCAGACTTTATCCTTTCCTCATCCAGAGATAATTCAAAGAGATGCTCTTCATTAGGGCCTTTGGCAAGCTGCCTACAATGTCTTTTTGGGGCTGCTGTGAGCTTAATGACGCAGAACAATGGCTTTGCCTCTTGTTGCATACATACCTTATTGTACCTTTCATCACATTAGAAAAACAACAGCAACACAGGAAGTGGCCTGGCCGCCAGAGGGTACTGCAAGGAGTGCACGCATATCAGTGATTTGCAGCACGCCTTAAGGGATACACCAAGGTATTTGGGGATCGTGGGAGTACTTTGAGGAGGGTACAAAACGAGCCTCCTGCCCACCCTGGAGGTGTAAGATCGGCTGAGGCATAGCAGTCTTTGTGCTTTCATGGTAACTGTAGAGTCCTGGGGACCATCAAAACAGGACCTGTGGCTGTGGGACAGTTAACATTTAAGTTAGCAGCTGTTTCCTGCTTTGGAAAACTACCCCATCTCGGGCGACTTTGACTACTCAGAAGCACTGCTGAAGTGGAAGGACAGAAGCAGGAGAGGAAGATGCTTCAAGGTTGTCAAGGGGTGCAGTCTTCGACTTGGACAAATTAACTGCCAGAAGATCTCATGTGCAGGGGTGATGGGGTAGGGAGCTTGACAGCTTCAAAGCTGTGGCCAGAACCCAACTGAAGCTGGTCCCCTGGTTATGGCGAAGGGGTAGGGGAGCAGTGTTGGCAGGGATGGAGAAGTTTGTGGCTCTGTTGGCTTGGTGCCAGGGACCCCATCACCAGCCAAGCATCAGCCATCCCTCTAGCTGTGTCCTTTCAGGACAAGGGGAAGGCCAGTGTGTGGATGCTTTGAAGAGAGTTTTCAGATAGAGGCTGAGGGAAGGGAAAAGGACACACAAGACAGTATCACTCATTCCCTCCACCTCTCCTAAGGTCGAGCAGATGCTTTTTGTAGAATAGTGACCTTTGTTCACTTGATTAGGTCATAAGGAAATAATTGTTTGGGACTTAGTCTTCAAACTAGAAATTATAATAATGAATACATTCACTTAAGTCTATACACATTTTCAAGATGGCAAGGAGAACATACTAATTGCAGTGATGTTCATTACAGGAACCAGAGTCTTATTTATTGAGCACTTACTGTGTGCCAGCACTGTGCTGACTGTGCATTTCTCCATCAGATCCTCACAGCAGCGCCAGGAGATGGGCAATACTATTATCCCCATTTCAGAGCTAAAGAAACTGAGACACAAAGGAATTATAAATGGGGGTGGCAGCGATGCCTGTGCTGGGATTCCAAAGTCTGAATTCTTCTCTTACACAGTATAGATTATTTTTATCAAAACCCGTGAATAGAGGACCCATATTATATAGAATGCTTAATTTTTAAAAATCATTCTCACCTTTGTGGAGCTGACATGGAGACCCCGCATTCTCAAACAGGGCCCCGTGCTGCTTGGCCTCTCCATCATCAGCTTGGGAGTACTTGGGTCTGTTCTCTTACAAATGAGAGGACTTGAGATAGGGCCCCTAGTCCCTCATGCCAGGGGAGAATGGCGGACAGAGAGAAAAGTGTTCAGGAGGGATGCGGCATTCCCATCAACTTCCCAGGCAGTTTTAAGAATGGTTCATTTGAGAATGGTTTGTGTAATTTGTGCTTTTATGCCCCCTGAAGTTGTTGATTTTGAGACTTGGCCAGGTCATGGTATGATAAAGTATGGACAGAGCTAATGGTGGTTAATTGGATGAACATAAACTTGACCTCTATACAGAAATGTTGAACGTGGTTTAGTTTTCTTGCAAATGAGAGTGTGTTTGCTTAAACAATCTATCAGTTCCAAAAGCTTTATTATTAGAAGCAGCTTTATAATCCGAATTAGTTGAGGTAAAGCAGGTGTGGAAGAAGAAAGCCCATCTCCTGCCTTAATGACATGGCACTTGTCTGTGGCTGAGAAGGTCCCTTTTTTTCACGGTGGGCATTTATCCATCACTAGGGCTTGTTTTTTTCTTCAGCTAACATTGGACCATAAACCACTTTGATGTTGATGAAGCAATGAAAAGGAAGGGCTTAGGGTTCAACCAGGGCTTGCTCCTCCATCTTTCTACCGATCTCTCCTTTAGGTACAAAGCATTCAATGACCATAAAGGAGTTCTCTTGCTCTCCTCTTAGGACTGAGGCCAGTTTGCCACCACCCCAGCTCAGATGCCCTTGTGAGTGTTCCCATGAGTCCCTGCGCACCTCTGCATTCCTGCACTGAGCCTCCATGAGGCCCTGTGTACCAATGTACCCCTGCACTGAGCCCTCCCTCAATGCTCTGCACATTATTCTATTCCTCGTTTCTGTGTTACCTGTTAATTCAGCCTCCTTAGTTACACTGTGAAATCCTGGGAGGTCTAGTTACCACCTTTAGCCTCAGCATGTGATCGGTTGAACACATTGGATTTTGTATGTGTTGGTAGGGCACGAGGAGCAAGAAAAGAAACAGGGGTACTAGTTAGGAACCCAGAACGGGCTGTTGGAAGAGATGACTGTGATTTGGATCAAGAAGGTGCCGATGGAGATCACAGGGGCTACAAGACATTTACTTTTCATTCATTCAACCAACATGTTTACCCAACCAACCCCATGCCGAGTACCAAGCTTCCCACTCCCTGCTCATTGGCTCCCCAATGCCCTGAAGATAAAACCTACTCCTTAACTGTGGCCTGCAGGGACCTGTTTAGTCTGGCCTCTTTTTACCTCTCCCGTGAGCTGCCTGCCACACGCCCATCATGCATCTGCTCTGGTCCTTGCAGGTTTCTTGCAGCACCCAGAACCCACCTGACTTCTTCCGTCTTCACACCTTAGACTAGCTGTTCCTTTCCTTCTGAAACATAGTTCACCAACTCATCCTTGAGGACTCAGCTCAAATATCCCTCTCCCCAGAGACCTTCCCTGATCTAAGAGGTTCCCCCACCCCCACCCCATGTTGACCTCTCTGTGCACAGTTTATTTCCTTCCTAGCACTTATCATAATTCATGTACTATTAACTTGTCTATTGTCTCCAACCCCCAGTCTCCAGAAAAATGTCAGCCCCATGAAGGTGGAGACTTCGTCTCGTTCTCTGTGACCCCCCAGGTCCTGACACATAACCAGTAAACTATTCAGGACATGTTTACCAAATTAACTTCTGAATGAGGAATGTATCAAGTAGGTCCCACTTTGGTCCGGGAAGGCTTTTAGCAATGACAAATGAGTCCGCGTCCTGAGATTCTAATGGCTTCTGTAGATACTGCTGCATATCGCCATGAGGCAGGTGGTACACAGCCCCAGGGGAGACGACTGTCCCTCTCTCTGCGTTCCTGTGACATGCCTGCCGTGGCTGGCAGAAAGAAACAGACGGAACAGTGAAAAAATGTAGCTTTAATAAATGACTTCTCTTGCACTCATTAATAATGCAGGGAGAGGTCATGGCTACATTGGGGGTGGGGGAGAGCAGGCACAGAAGAATACCATCAGCAGGTCCGGAGGCATGCCAGAGCCAAAATAACCCTCCTGCATTCTCTGCCCAGTGTGGGATTCAGCAGGGAACATAACATCCGCTCTCTAAAGCTCACAAAGCCAGGTTGCTAGCAACATTACCTTCCGTGGTGTGGCAGGTGTCATAACATTGGTGAAATGTCATCAGATTCTGCTGCCTAATAGTGAGTGCCATGCTGGGAAAAGTCAGGCATGAATGTGTCTACTTCGAATGACCTGCTTTCCTATTTCTTCACCAAGAGCATATTGAGTGGTATGTGTCTGTTGGTTAACTTTGGGGAAAGGGTCCCTTTTCCAGTCTACTGGTCACCTGCCTGGCAGGATAATTTTTTTTTCAAAGACATTTTATTATACCCATCAGGTTGTAATAAAAAATATGCTGGAATAGTGCGGAAGTTGGAAGAAAGTTATTGGCATCAATGTTCAATGGCGGGAGTACAAGGATCTTGATTTGAGAGGCAGTGGGGCTCAAGGGGAGATTTCCTGACTGTTGAAGAGTCTCCAGAAGTTTCTTCTAAGTCATTCATTCTCACAGTATGCTCTCGGAGCTGCAGCATCGCCATCCCATAGGAACTTGTTAGAAATGCAGATTCTCCAGCCACACTCCAGACCTCCTGAGCCCGAATCTCTGTGCATGGCGCCAGCAATCTGTGTTGAACAAGGCCTCCGGGTGAGTTTGGTGCTCATTCAAGTTTCAGTCCCTCTGTTCAAAGTTAAACCCAAAATACTGGGGGAGGGAGGACTCTTAGGTTACCTAAGCTTTGGGGCAGATTTTCTTGATTCTTCCTTTGGATGTAGAGACAGCAGGACAGGCTCCTCCTATCTCAGACACTTCCATTCAGATCAACAGATAACCATCTGTTGGTGAATACAAAATAAGTCATTTTATTTTGGTGAAGCAGAGCTTTTTTCAAGTAAGTTCTATAATATCTAGTTTATAAGTGGGAAAATGAAGGTTAGTGAAGCTTTGTCTGTTAAAGATATGTGTGCACATATAGACATACACACACATACACACACAAGTGTGTATGTGTGTGTGTGTATCTTCTACAAATTAACCTTCAATTTTCTTCAACCAGTGTCCCTCTCCCAATCACCCCAGATTCCAGAATCGTCCTGCATCCTCCTAAGTCACATGCCCTCCTACTCCTATAAACACTCCCTTTCCAATAGTCAATGGGAAATTAAAGTAATTCCCGATAATGTGAATGATGGTAAGCAGAATCCTCTTGCCCAAAGAAAATGTGTTTAACCAAATGAATCCTATTTTGCAGAATTCTGGGTGAAACAAGTTGAGCAGGGACCTCCTTCTGATGATGAGCTAGATGGCCATCACCATGCTGACAGGTCATGACTTACAGACCCTGCTTCCGGAGCATTTTCAGGGTGTAGGACACAGTCCAACTGTACCTGTCAATGAAACAGTACCATTGACCAGTCCTTAGTAACTATCTTAGTGTACATTTTGATGTGTTATGCCAGAGAATAAACACTTTTTAAGGTCTTAATAAGTAGTGCCAGATCATCCCCCAAATAAGCCTCTTTGTGTAACACCACCAGCCAGTAAGGTCTGTCTTACCTTGTCTCCCATTCACATACTCACTGGGCATTAAAGATATTCTCACTTTTTTTTTCTATTTGATAGAAAAAGGGGGTGGGGGAGAGGAATGGACTCTCATTTGTAACTTGCATTCTTACACCAGTCTCAAGGCACCAACATTCCTCTAGGGCACTGGTTCTCAAACTGGAACATGCATCTAGAGGCACTATTAAAGCACTGAGTCCTCTGCCCCACCCCCAGGTTAGATGCTGCTAGTCTGAGGAGCATGCTTTGGGGGCAACTGCTCTAAGAGATACATGATTACATATGGATGGACGGATGGATGGTTGGTTGGTTGGTTGGTTGGTTGGATGGATGGATGGATGGATGGATGGATGGATGGTGGATGGATGGATGGGTGGTTGGGTGGGTGGATGGATGGGTGGGTGGGTGGACGGATTGACAGATGGACAAAAGGACAGGAGGGTGGGAAGGAAGGTGGGCTTTAAGGTATATGCTTCTCAGTTTTACTAATGCCAGACAGTCTTTCAGCATCATGGTAGAGAGATTCCTGATGCTTGAACTTCCCTGTCAGTACTTGGTATCGTCCGGCTCCTTAATTTTTACAATGCTGCAAATACAAAGAGGTATCTCACTATGGTTTAAATTTGCTTTCCTCTTGATTATTAGCGAAATAGAGTATTTTATTTTTGATGTGTGTATTGACCGTATTTGAGCTTCTGTGTGTGTGCGTGCGCGCGTGCACGCGCACAGTGCCTGTTCAGGTGTCTGCCCCAGTTCTCTATTGGATTTTTCATCTTTTTCCTTTGATTCATAGGATTTTTAAAAGCTTAGTCTGGATACTAGTCCTTTATCAGGTATGACTTGCAGACCTTTTCTCCCAGTTTGTGGCTTGTCTTTGCCTTCTCTTTATGGTATATTCCAGTGAACCAGATCCCTTCATTGAACATAGTCAAATATATCAGTCTTTTCTTATGGTTTGTGTTTTTAGTCTCTGTGAAGAAATATATTTTCTACTTTGAAGCTCTAAAGCTGCTATCCTGTATCTTCTTCCAAAAGCTTTATATAACTTTTGCCTTTCACAGAAAGGTGTGAGG
The DNA here is from genome assembly GCF_964656455.1 of Halichoerus grypus. NCBI lineage: Eukaryota > Metazoa > Chordata > Mammalia > Carnivora > Phocidae > Halichoerus > Halichoerus grypus. The sequence goes on from NC_135712.1 coordinate 177,269,238, forward strand.
CTGGCGTCGACTTCATTTTAGGATGGATCCTAGCATCAGTGGAGAAAATCCCGTCTCTTCCCCATCAAAGGGCAGTGCCTGTTTCCCCTGTGTGTTTGGGGCTCTTTCTGGCCTTTCTTTTCTGGTCCATCGACAGTCTCCCTGCACCAAGATCACACTAAGAGTGTCTGTTTTCTTGTGCTGTAGTTCTGTAGTAACTCTTCGTCCCCCTGGGAGAAGGTCGCTCCCTGGTGCCGCCTTCTTGTACTCTTCTTGGCATTCTGTCTGTCCACAGACATGTCATGTTCAGCTTGTCAAAGTGACATAGTGGTAGTGCTCTTTTCTCAAATGGGGGGATGGACTTACAAGTATTTGGTGTAGAATTCTTTATAATTATATGCATCTTAAACTTTTAATATATTCAGTATTTAATAAAATAAAAATATTAAGAAGAGCCCCAAGAAGAAAGATCATATATTATAAAAAGCCTCCCTCTCCCCCAGATTCTGAAGGAAAGTAAATCAGAAATAGTAATGATGGGGAGGAAGAGGTTGTTGGCTATCAAGATCTTTAAAAAGTATTAAAATACTGCCTTATTTTTTTCAAGATAAAGCATTCTTCATGTGCACAAGAATTCTCTCAACCTCTACCATTTGTTGTAACAGAAGACAGCTGTAGGACCACAGTTAGAACTTGTGTCTTTACAAACACATTGCTTAAGAGTTGGCATGTTTGCATGTTTCTATATAAAGAAGTCTTAAGCAAAAATGTCTTTTTTTGTGAACAAACAATGCATAAACCATATAATGCAGACAAACACTATTCACAGCATTAAACCAATGAAAACAGAGTTAATTTGTCAGACATCTGGGAAAATGAGTTTCCTCCCAGTGTGTTAAGTCATGTCCCACAGCCCAGATGAATTCCTGTTTTACCATAGGTGACGATTCATTATCCCCCCCTCTGCCCAAAAGTGTCTGTGGTGGGGCACATAACATTAGAAGTGACATGCATTCTAATAAAAGAAAACTCTAAATAATATGAACCAATATCCCTTTATCAAGCAGCTGTTTACTATTTGGGGACTCTGGAAAACCTGAGAGAAATTATCATCTTTCATAGCAATATTTCAGTTGGCATCAGGAGATGAAGAGCAGTGGCTGTCCACCCTCCCATATCTGCCCCCCCACCCCGAATCACAATGGTACTTCACATCTGGGATTCTCTTCTTTTTACCTAGTTAGGAAATGCCTGGCCTGAATAACTTCTATTTCCTATCCTCTCCCTGTTAGATACCAGCTACCATATGTTGCACTTACCTGCATGTATCAACGTAACCAGTGGTGCCTCTGTTTCCCTGGGCCCAGTGTTTCCTCCTTTTCTGTTTTCGCTCTAGCAACTTTCTAAGCCTAAAATTTGCAGTATAAGCCTAGGTATCTAGAAACTTCCCAGGCGTTGAAGTTTAAGTTGTCTGGCATGTCTGTCTAATCTCTCCACCCCCCCCACCAATATAAGTTTCTGTTCTCGTTCCTCCCTGGAGTGGAACTGAGAGCAAGTGCCTGTTCCCCTTACAGTGCAGGGAGGGGGCAGACCTCAGGGAGAAGGCAAGGTGAAGAGCTAGCGCATCATTTTCTCAGTTGGCCATCAAGTTTTAGAACCAACTCTCCTCCACATCCAGCCACAGTTAAGAAACATCCAGAAAAAGGAAGAAGCAATTCCAGCACTGTATTCTTTGTCCTTGAATTAACAGTGAAGGCCCAAGACTAATGCGTTCCAGTGATTTGGATTTCTATGCTAACAGCAATGATAAATAACTGAGTGTGATCTGCCATGCATGTGGTCTATATACATGTGTTAGATACAGAATCTCATGTAATTCTAACACAACCCCTTAAAGTACAGCTCCTGTTGTTACGTCCATTTTACAGATGGGACAACTGAGGGTTATTTAGAGAAGCAGATTCATGTGCCTGGGATCATACAGCTCCTACGGGGCAGAGCCAGGATCCTAGCACAGGACTATCGGTCTCCAGCACACTGTCTGAACAGTGTCCCCAGCATTGTACTAAATATCTGGCACTGTGATAGACAGCGAAGTAGCCCTGTCTTAGGGGGCTTGCGTTCTGGGATGGCGGGAGGTCAGAAATTAAATCTTACACTAATGAGCATATGATTACGTTATAAGGTAAACTTAAAGGAATATGGGTCTGCAACAGAAGTATCATCAAAAGACTGGACCAGGAAACTGTGCTCCGTTTTCTCCTTTATAAAAGGGAGGTTTAAAAAAAAACCAGTTCCACAGCTATGGGGGTCACATGGTGTATTAGCATGAGACCTCACTCAAGGGAAGTTCATCTTACTGTCTTACTAAAGCGAGAGGGGAGTTCCGTCTGCGAGTTATCCCAGTTGCGAGTCCCCCTCTAGTTGTCCTGAGTCCAGCATTTACTGAGTGCCTGCTCTGTTCTCTGGGCCACATGCTGAGGGAAAGACAGAAAGCAGCCCCGTGCTCACAGCGCTCTTGTCCTGGGCCCTGTACGGCATGGTGTCAACTATTATATGTTGTCCAACAAGCCAGGCGAGGCTCTGGGGACCAAGGGAGAAAGCCAGCATTCCTAGAGGAGGTGAAGGCAGTCAGGCCTCCAAAATTGGGTCTAAAAGGGTCATCATTACGGGTAGAAGGTCTCTGGGAGATAGGCCAAGTGATGGCAGTGGATCCAGAAGGGCAATTTATGCGGACCTCATTGGCCACCACTGTTGCTAAGTCATTTCTTAGAAAGGAGCAGTGGCAAGCAGGGCATTTGAAAGAAGTATGGAAGGCCAAGACTCTCCAAGAATGATAATGCAAAGGTGAATACACAGTATGTTTGGAAGAAATGCTCAGATTCTGTCCTTTGTTCCGCATGTTATTTCTTGAACACCTCCACCGTGCCAAGTAGGGGCAGCCACTGGTGATGATGCAGGGATCGCAAAACCAACAAAGTCATGATCCTCCCAGTTCTTACCACGTGGAGGTGGAGGGTGGTAAGACATTGCCAGGTCATCACACAGACGAACACGCACCAGTAACAGGCTCTGCAGGTGGCCAGTGCCAAGCACCAGGGGCCCCCTGTTTGGGGGTTAGGATCCAATCCTGGTGGCCAGGCTGGGCTTCCTAACCATCCGAACACAAAGCAGTCCGCATTAGCCAGGCAGAAGCTCCAGGGCAGAAAGAGTCCTGGATTTCTAGAAAGAGCATTCCATTAATGATACTTCCCCGGGCATGTCTCCTGTGCTCTCGCGCATCCTGAAATGGCTTGGCTTCCAGGCTGCCATCCCAAGTTGGACACTTGCTTGCTGAATGAAAGCAGATGAAAATACTTTGAAAGTATGAAGCAAGTGCTGTGTAGATGCGGGTAGGACTACACCGAATATTTAAATAAAGAAATGCTTTGGAAAGGCATTACTAATGTTAACCATATCCTCTCCAAACTAAACAAACTAATGGAGGGGACAGGGAAGATATGTTGTTCAATAAGAAATTTTTAAAAACAGACATTAATAAAAAGGGAGCCTGTGTTACCTGGATAGAGTGTGTACACAAAGCCTAGGACAGCAGCTAGAACAAGTAGACAGCCGGAAATTTCCCCTGGACACACACACACAGCGGATGTTGCCACTGGAAAACACATTTTTCGGTGAGCTCATCTATGAGACAAGATGAAATGAAGTCAGAGAAAAGCTTCCAGAGCTTCAGACTCTCAGTTTCTAACTCAACTAAGAAAAGGTTTAAAGGAAAAAAATCCCTGACCCAAACAAAAGTCGGGGGGGGGGGGGGCTGTGGGGGGAGAGAAATCTTATGTTGCCTACAGCGTCTAAAGAAAAACATTGTGCCCCATCGCTGTGCTCTGCCCTTCAGTGGTGGGGGTCCCTGTTTTTGCTGCCGGCAGTCTTATTTCTTTTTCTCCGATCCACACAGCACTTTGCTGAAACATAGCCACAAGTGTGTTTCCACTCAGCTGGGCACACTTGCTTAACTATACCGGAGCATCAGAACTAGAGAGAGCACCCCAGTCCTTTCTCCCCTCTGACAACTTCACTCTTTCAGAAATTTGTTGTTAGATTCTTTTTCTGGCTTTACGTTTGACATAATCAAAATCATGTACACATACTTCTCTCTCTCTCCCTCTCTCTCTCTGCTCCCCTCCCTCCCTACTTTTCTGTCTCTCTCTCTCTCTCTCTCAGGAAATCCCCTACATTTCCTCATATTCTAATTGCATTATCAAGTGTTGTGTTTGGATCATTAATTCCTTCCCAGATGATTTGCTCCTGGTAGGCTTCTAGCAAATTCTGCCCACATCTAATAAATCATCTTAGAAAATGCTGCAGGTTCTTCTCTGTCATAGGGACTGGAGCCCACATGCTAATTCCTGTGCCCTGCAAACAGTGTTATCCTCCTTCCTCTCATGAAAGCAACCCACTTAGCTTCTTCCTTAAAACTCACAAACAATCTGACAGCAGAAGAGAGGCTTTGGCCAGCCTCTCATTGGAGTATTCCATGGCTCACCTCACTGGACTACACTCAAAGTTATTTTGTCGTCTAAACAGAGTTTCTCCCAAGTGGCCACAGGCAAGGGGTCCATCTCCTCTGTGTCCCCTGCTGGAGCCGAGAGTCAGGGGGATGTCTGAGGGACCCACTACCTTGATGTGATGCTTCCATGTAACCAAAACGGAGAGCAAGAAAATGAAGTCAGGAAGTTTTAACAGTTGAGTGTTCTTATGAGGTGAAAGGATGTTGGGACATAGTTCTTATTCCCACCGTGTGGCAGAATAGTTGGAGCAGGGGATTGTGGAATTGTGTCTAGAAAGGTTAAGTTCATACTTTCCGTAAACATCTTTTATTTTTAATTTCTGTTAAGATCAACAAACTTATCATGGGCTTTCTACATCCTGGGAGTTCTGTAAAGGTCGTTCTTGTAATGACTCTGCCATTCTCATTGCCCAGAATTTAATCACCAAAAAAGTGAAGATCAATTATGATAATGTCATATTTTAAAGCCCTCAGTGTCTGTGAAGTTGAGAGGGAAAGTCATTTTATTCCCTATTTTAGAGGTGCTAAATATCCTAGGATGTCATCATTATTCTTTTGGTGCCATTTATAAATCACATTTATAAATCTTTGAGAAAGAAGTACCACCTTAAGTTTATTTTTGATTCATAAAGGTTCTAAATCTTACCAATTTCTGTTCCTTGCACACCTCCAGAGTCCATCATTCCTATTCGCTTTCATTGGTTCTTCTTTCCAAGCCACTATTTCCAGAATTCTGCATTAATTTCTCACAGTGATCATTCAGTAACTCCATACTCCAGTGGAGATAACTCAAAGAGAATTTATATAATCTCTTGATATAAAGTTGTCTCTGGTTGCAAGGGAAGGTATCTGCAATCTGTGAATCTTTTGGCAATTCACTAAAGATATATCTGGATTCATTACTGCATATAAGCACTCCTAAATGGAATAGAACAGTCTTATACATAGGACAGATGAAGTACAAGCTAGTAGGATGAAGTGTTTTTGTCTTCTAGAAATTTTATTCAAATTTAGAAATATATCTCAGCCTAGCAGGAGAGAGACACATATTTTCTCCTCTAACCAAAATTTTCCTCAACAAATCAAGCAACAGTTTGCAATTAAAAATAGAGAATTTTGTCACAATTCAGGACAAAACAAGAGGTTAGTTTTTGTGCTTTAATCATATCAACTAGATAAGCAATGAATTGTTTGTTGCAGTGAATTTATTTCACACACACACACACACACACACACACACACACACACACACACATCCCTCTCCAAAATGAGTCCATTGCCATACGAGAATAAAATATAGAGCCTGTCCACCCACTCTGAGGATGCTTGAGTGGCAAGGGCCATCCTGCTAACTGCAGACTTCAATTCTATAATTTTCCTCATGGGGATAATTAAGAGGGAAAAGAAGATCAGGAAAAATTTTCATAATAAAAATGCTGGAAATCGGGTGCCTGGGTGGCTCAGTCATTAAGCGTCTGCCTTCGGCTCAGGTCATGATCCCAGGGTCCTGGGATCAAGCCCCATTGGGCTCCTTGCTCAGTGGGAAGCCTGCTTCTCCCTCTCCTACTCCCCCTGCTTGTGTTCCCTCTCTCACTGTCTCTCTCTCTGTCAAAAAAATAAATAAAATCTTTAAAAAAAATGATGAAAACTACCCATCATAATACCACTTTGAAATGTTGATGTCCAATAAAGATTAAAACTAAAAATCTGGGAATCGTGTGATTATATAGGGTTTAGAACAGTTCTAAAACATCAATCATATGGGAAGCTCATGTGAAGAGCAAGGGGCTTCCCCTATTGAGGCTGAGGACTGTGTCCCATTTTGTAGAAAGAGTTGTTGAAATACAAGATGGAGTGGCTTTTTTAACCAGTTGGCACAGTAAACCATTATTCCTCCTATAATCTAACCTCAATATGGTTCTCCAGCAAAAGAATGGACATGTAGGATTCCAGAGTCCTAGGAAGCAGAGGCTCCAACAAAATGGTAGCTTCCACTGGACAGAAGCAGCAGATGGTGACGTGATGCTCTCACTGTGCATTTACAAGGAAGCCCCAAGAAGGAACCGTGATTTAGGATCCAGGACATTACAGGGAGTCTATAGTCAAGGGGGAATCCAGTAGCAGGACAAGGAAAATTCTTGAGAAGCCTAGGGTCTGCCTAGATCCTTATTCATTTCATGTTTTTTAAATTTACTACTTGGATTTGTTTTGCCATGATATTCACACCTCGAGTGATTTATCTTAGCAAAGCAGGCTCTTTTGGAGTTAAGAAATCAAGTTCAAGCTCCCCAAACTACCATTTAATAGTTCTATGACCTTAGGCAAATCACTTACCCTCTTGAGTCTCAGCTTCCTGTGAAAATGGAAATAACTCAAAGGGTGGTTGAGAGGGTCCCACTTCCTAAATCTCTCTTTGTTCTCCTTGGGCCACCTCAGACACCTCTTACCTAGTCTCTCCCATTGCAGTCTTCACACTTCACCTGCTAGGGTCATGTTTCTAAGAGGCAAACCTGAACGTGTATCCTCTTTGGTTAGTTCTCCACCCACCCCTTTTTAGTTGCGTCAGATTCAGAGCCCTTTCTGTGGCCTCCAGTGGTCAATGTGGTCTGCACCTGCCCACCCCTCCAGTCCTATCACATAACAGTCTCTATTCCACTTGTTCTGATGCTCAGTTGTGCCAGGTTTTCCCCCAGCCACAGGACCTTTGCACATGCTACTCTTTTTGTCTGGAATATCCTCTCCTCTTTTTCTTCCCATGTAAATCCTGTCTATTCTGCTGATTTGTGCTCAACATCTCTTCTTCAGAGGATCCCCCTCATCCCAGTACCAGCCCTCCCCAACCCCAGCCAGGTTCTCTTTCCTTCTCTCAGATCATTTGCATCTGTCTCCTTCACCAGACTATGAACTTACTGGGGCAGCTCCCATTTCTGGTTTTGCTCACCAGTGCACTGGCCACCCCAGGCAGGGTACTGGGCACATGGTCATCACCAGTATTTATTAAATCAGTAAACACAGGAATGAGTGATTGAATATAAAATGCCTAAGCACAGTGCATGATACATAGAAAATACTCTGAATGAATAATGATGTCTGACATTTCTAGGAAGTAAAAGGTAGGATCCCTACCATCAAGGCGGTTGTATTTCAAATCCCAGCCATGCTTTCTAGTTTTTCCCTGGTTTGGATCTTTTAAAAATGCTATTTAGGAAATCAGAAGTGTTTGAGGTAATATATCGTAATTTTATTGAGAAAGATAATTATGGACAAGCCAACTAATGGTTATTGTGTGAAAACAAAAGAAAAACTCGCCCATTCTCTCAACATTCAGTGCCCGTTTCATTTTCATGCTGGTACTAGGCCCTTCTCAACGGAGTTTTCTTTTAACTGCTAAGACCACAAGGTAATCATTTACAACATTTTCTTTAAGGATTCTATCCCAGTCATTTTCATGGAAATTTTACTACTAGTTTGCAATGCAGGAGCAAAAATTAGTTTTTATCTATGAACTGTATGTCATAATTTTGTTTCTTGGAAGAAAACAGAAAACAAACAAAAAAGGTTCCAAACCACTGTTGAAGTAACACTAAAAGTTTAAGACACAAATCCACAAGAGCCAGAAAATTCTATGTCAAGTGCATCCGCTTTAGCTTTCATTTGTCCTGGCATTCATCGGTTTTTTTCCTGACATTGGTGTTATATAAAGATAGTTAGGAAATTTCATTGTCTTATCGAGAGGAATAAATAAGATCCAGGTCATTAAGGTCAGTGAGCTTCTTGCAAAATTTGCTCTCTTGGCCTGGCTCCTGTAAGATTCAAGGGCTTCAAAATGTCTGATGCTACTGATTTTCTTACTGCTCAAGAGTTTCCTGTTTTAACAAAAGACTCACCTTACATTCCTCCTAGTTGTACTGTTTTAAATGGTGTCCCATCGCTGGGGCTTCACAAAATGCCTCAGGACATTTGTAGGACAAACATGCTAAAATTTGAAGGGACAACTTCGTAAGAAAAGAAATGAGAAAAGAAAAATCGATTCGTCTGCCTTCAGCTTCTCTGCAGATAAGTAGGAAGGGGTGGGTGAGTGAAGACTCGTGTTTTCTCACTCTGCTCATTAAACGTGCCCCATTACCAAGGTGAGTTTCTGAGAAAGGTCAGCTGGCTTAGCCACCTTGGGTCCACATGGCCCAGCTCACCCTTTCGCACCGAGGTGCCAACAGTGAATGTCGTTCTTGGGCGAGGAACTTTGTTTCTTCTCATCAGAGCTTTGAGTTTCTCCTCTGAGGCTGGCCTGTCCCCCCTTGTGATAATGACTCTTTTTCACTCTGCTCTCCCATCGTGTTTCCACCTGATCTTACCTTTCAGCTGAGGCCAGGTAACAGTGCTCAGCTATGCAGCTCAGTGGTAAGAGGGAGAGCACATATGCTTGAACTTGGGCAGACGTGGTTCAAATCCCATCTCTACTGCTTATGAGCTGCACTGTTTTTAAGATGCTGCTTTTAGCAACTTGGGCTTTTATTTTCTCATCTATAAAAAACAGATAATACCTTAGACCTCACCAGTGATCTTCTTATTGAGAAGATGAGATAGGATCAGGCATAGAAAGCATTTAGCACAGCGCCTGGCCCAAAGCAGGCACGCAGTACAAGTAGTTCAGAATATCACATCCTTGAGATGGATGCTAGGATCCGTCTGTGGATTCATCTGTGTCTTTCCCATAGACATGAGTGTAGCATAAAATCTTTTTTGTTGATGTTCTTACACAATTTATTTGCAGTAAAGTTTTTACTGAAATTTGGTGGCTAGAATGTTTAGGAACCACACGGGGGCTGGTATCTCCTGTGAAAGTGCTGACTATAAGCCAGACTCCCTTCACAGTGAATCTTCACAAGTCCATTTACAGATGAGGCACAGGGAGAATGTGTCCAAGCTTGTGGGGTTATGACAATGGCTGACATTCAGCACTGTGCCGAGAGCTTTACTTTACACTGTTTAGCTGTTTAGTGGTTACAAAAACCCGAGGAGGTAAATGCTTTACTATCCTCCATCTTCAGTGGGCGTCACTGAGGCACACAGAGGTAGAGTAATTTACCCGGTCTCACATCTGGTAAATGGTAGAGCAGAGATTCAGGCCCGTGTGTGTCTCACCCCAGAGCCCAGACAGTGGTCACTCTCACCCAGTGTTAACTGAGCTTGGGGTTACCACTTTCTCAGTGGGACAGAGTGCCTGACACACTGTGGATTCTCCAATAAATCTTCAAGTGAATGAAGATAAAAGACACCTGACATTTATTGAGCACGCACTCTGCCGGGGCATGACCCTAATGACTTTCTGTTGTATGGCCTAATGAATTATAGCAACAAACCAATGAGTTAGGTCCTCCTGTTGACCCAATTCACAGATAAGAAAACTGAGTCACCAGGAGGGTGACTTGCTCAAGACGACATAACACATAAGTGACATAGCCTACATTTAAACTGAGGCAGTCGGACCCTAGAGCTGAAGGGTCTTACCACATGTAGAACTCCTTCCTGTTCTTAATGCACCTTCATGCAGTCTCCATCAGGATCCCGTTTGAAACTTCGATGCCCATGGTCACATGAAACATCATTAAACACTTTTTTTAAAATACTCTTTTAATTTCGGCATGACAACGATTTTTTTTGATGGAGGAGTCTTCCTACATGTCCTTTTCTCTGATGATGAGAGGCTGGAGGGTAGAATTTTATTCTAAACACTGCCCTCGTCTTTGAGGAAAACAGCTAACAAATTTAAATTTATAAGATATATTTATGAGACTGATACGAGGTTTACACCAGGGAGATGGAAATGACATAATAAAATGGTTTTCATAAGGCCTTGGGTGTGATGCTTGCAAAAAAGCAACCACGCCTTTCTCCTTTGATTGGTGGCTGTATGGCTTTTATAGTAGGAGATAATGCCAATATGGATCATTAAATGCAATAAAATGGACGTGTAAAAAGAAGCATGGCTGCCTCTGAACTAAGCGTGGATCTGCCGATTCAAGGTAGAAGCTGCTGGCCTCCTGTATCAAAGGTCTGCAGATATGCAAAGGCTCGCTGGCCTCCCGATGTCATCTGTGAAATGCAGGTCATTTTACATTATCTCCCTCATTGGGAAGATCACCTGAGCGAACGGATGCAGCGTGCTTAGAATAGTGGCCGGCATAGAGGGAACACCGTACCACTGTTGACATTCTCATGATTGAAGTGTCCCAAACTCCTGCATGTTACTTCAGCTCTTCTGGCCACTCACCAGATACCAAGGTGAACAATGGAGCACAGAAAGATAATGCCTGTTCTCCCAGATGCTGCAACAGGTAGTACTAGGGAAAGAGACTTTTCCCAGCCCTTCTGGGGTAGGGATGAGGTAGCTGAGCCACCACAAAGTCCCCTCTGTGTGTCCAGAGGCCAGGTCATCACGTGCATCCACTACACCTACTCCTGACCTGGTGATGGCCCCAAGTGGGACCACAGCCAGCCCTTCCAGCACTTCAGTGGGAATTAGAAAAAGGCTCCCTTTCCTCTGAGCCCACCCTGCTCCCCTCCTTGTCTGGGTTCCTTGCTCACAGCTTAGTCTGCACAACTCTTAAGTAGGGATCCAGGAGAGAGAGGGGATATGGGGGAACAGGGCAGAGGGACAGGGAGGGGAAAAGAAGAGAGAGGGAGAGGAAGAAGAAAGTGGTTAAGAAAAAGAAACCATTTTTACATTTTCTGATTTGCTGTGGGGTCTATAACTTTGGTCTTTCTTGTCTCCTTCCCTTATATGGGAAGTTTTGTGTTTTCACCGGAAGTGGCCCCACCTTGTCTCCTATAATACAGAAACCTACAGAGTACAGGAAAGCTTGAGTAGAGCCGCCTTGGTCCTTTGCAGACACTCCATGACCTTTCTGGGCCCCATGTTTTACATTGTCCAAAAAGCAGAGGATACTTTCCTTGATGCCATGTTGATCATAAAAAGAATGGTGCTGTGTACAAATTTATATTGAAAATGCTTCTCACTAAATATGTCTGTATGTATATAAAGAATACAAAACATGTATTTTCATTTGAAATTTGGAAATTTTTTTTTTTAAAGATTTTATTTATTTGACAGAGACACAGCGAGAGAGGGAACACAAGCAGGGGGAGTGGGAGAGGGAGAAGCAGGCTCCCTGCTGAGCAGGGAGCCCGACGCGGGGCTTGATCCCAGGACCCCGGAATCATGACCCAAGCCGAAGGCAGACACTTAACGACTGAGCCACCCAGGCTCCCCTGAAATTTGGAAATTCTAAAGGAGACTCAACCAGATTTGTATTCAGCTTAGCTAAGCATAGAAGATCACAGAGCAAAAAATGTTGAATTTTTGTTTAACAGTAGAAAGGACCATGAAATGGTAGCAGATGTGCCCAGTGGGGGAATGCGACTGTCTGCAAACAAGTAAATAGGAAGCTCAGGTGACCTGTTGCCTTCCGGCTGCTATACTAAGGTCTGGGTGTACTGCAGGGGGCAAAAGACACCGTTCATGCTGTCATGGAGTTCAGAGCCTGGTGAGAGCGTACAGGCAATCACTAGAAAAGTATGTGATTGCACATCAAGAAAATGCTGTGAATTCTACTCCGTGACATCTCATTGCATGAATATTCTCCAGCATCACTAAACTCACATGTAGAAATGGACAATGGGCAGATTGTTGGACCGTAAGGACTGGTTGGGGTTTTTCCAGATAAGTATAAAGAATAAGAGAAGGGCAAGGATGGTTAGAAGCATTTGGAAAAATGTCTTCCAGGAGTGAACCGTGATGGGCTGTGTAATATAATCGACCATATTTAACTGGCTTTAAACCTGAAACCATCCCGTGCTGCAGGGGCATTAAAGATATGACTGGAGAAGACACTGATGTTCCAAAGAACTTAGGAGTCATAGAAAGTAGGGTGATTTAGCTATAGACACACCTTGTTTCCAAGTACTCGACACTGGGCTTTCCTATAATAGATTGAGTTGCATCTTTAAATCACCTTTAAGGTGATGTAAAAATGTGCATGTTAATTTTAAGATTCTAAGTGGTTCAGATACACTGTAGTTTAATGGACATTTGGATGTCATCACTTAAAAAGGGACTTTGACATGATGACATCAAGGCTTCCAAAAGGAGAGAAACAAAATACTGTTGATTAAGGTAGATTTTTTTTTTTTTTAACCTGAAAAGAAAGCATTTTATAATTTTAGGACTAATGCTACCTTTAAAAAAACTAAGAACATGTATGATTTTTAGCCTCTTTCTTTAAGACATGTCATCCATTTTATTATTCAGAGGCTGGCAGCCAGGAATATTCTGTATTGAGGAAGTAAAGTAAGGGATTTTAAAATGTGAGATACTTAAGTTAGACATAAGGAAGGCTCCTCTAACAGGAAAATTTCCTAGGCTATAAGTTCAGTTGTTCAGGTGACGCAGAATGCAGTAAGGTGGGGGAATCTTCCAGTTGTGGAAATACCAAACCCAGGGAAATAAATCAGGACACATTTAGAAATTGCTGTGGACAAACTCTAGTGTGTTCCGTGTTAGAAATCAAATGTACTTCTACAGATTTAAGTGTTTACAACATAGAAATTGAGATCTATAGAAGTATAGTCTATTTATACGTAGACCTCACATAGGAAAGTGAGTGCTTTCCACAGAAATCCATTAATTTAAACACCATTTGTTTATTAAGGCTCCTCTTCCTTCTTATTAAACATAATATCTACATTTTAGATAAGTTAACCTTCCCTTTATCAAGCCCCAGAGCAGACTGTATATTTGAAATAAATTAAGACAGACAAGGAGTTTCCTGAATGAAAAAAAAATTTTTACTTCAACCTAAATCAGAGCTTGAAAACCTTTTACTTTTCGGTATGTTGTTTATTATTGTCTGTTGCTTCCAGTGGGATCTAAGTTTTAATTAGTTGACAACATAGGTGTGATATTTTACAGAATGAAATCACTGCCCCTGTATTTAATTAAATGAGCCCTATAAAATTTGTGTTTTAGCCAGGAGCATAATTGATAATAGGCTGGATTTAAAATTGCATTCGTGCTTTCCATTGGGGTCGTTTGCACATGCAGTGGAAAGAGAGGTGATTGCAGTACCTTGATCCTCAGAAACCAGATGCCTTCCCATAAATAGATACTTTCTAATTTAGAGAGAGCATGGTATGTCTTTTCCAAATATTTCATATTAAAGTATCCTGATCTGCTCACAGTTAGGTTGTAGGGCACTCCGCAAGCTTTCTGGGCGCCTCTTTTGAAAGATGACACTAAAGGTACATGACTTTCATCAGTGGCATTTCTAGGGAGATATCCGAGATCCGGCTTCTCTCTGGGTTATGGGCTCAATCTGTGTTCCAGCCTGTGTAGTCTTTGGGAGCAAACTGGCCTCCTCAGCAGATCAGATCCTTTACTAGATGTCTTGGGCAAATGCTGTCCACGACACATTCCTTCTGGCCATTTCTTGAGTGGCTCACACATGCTGGGGCCTCATTTTTCCACAGAAAATTCTCCCAAGTGGCATCCTGTCTGCCAAGAGAGGAACAACTCTCACTCAATAACCTCAACAAATACTGACTCGGGGATTGAATGACTGCAGATGGACCAAGGGGTTGTCAATGCAATCTGCCCCCAAATGGAAAATCCCACCCGTTTTGCGCCAATTCTCAGGGCGATGGAAAAGACAGTCACGAGTGTCTCATACAAAGAACAGCGAGCATGTTACCCTGGCCTCGTGGGCACCAGGCCGGAATCATTCCACGCCCACAGCATAATTGTCTTGTCCCAGGAGACCTTCCACTAAAGGACCTCTTGAAGGTTCCTTAGTGTCATGTCATATTTATGGCAGTGATGTTTGCCTTGAGACAGACTGATTGGATTTTCACCATAATTGCACCTAAGTCCCCAGGGACCAGCAAGAGCCTTAGGTGAATAACTTAAGCCTTTAATTTATAATAAAGATAAAGTTTGCAATCAGCATTTCTTGTTCCAAAACATTCCATTTACTTGGTTTTAGAGCTGCATAAACTGTTTTAAAAGCAATCTGCTCAATTGGGCGAGTTAATGATGTTTAATTTGACCGGGCCAAACGTCACCGGATGAGCATTGCCGTGCATTCCATCTGTAATTGCAGGCATCATCAGGGCCTCGCTGCTGTGTAATGTAGATGTAATGCTAATCCCGGGCATAAACGGCTGTCATTCTCGGGCGGTTGACAGTGTACCGGCGTCATCCCCTCGCGAAGGCTCTCGGTGATGTGATTCCAAGATGACAGTGTAATAAGTGTTATGTGCACAAGGTAATTCAAAACAAATTTGGCTGCAAAAATGGATCATCTAGGATGGTAAACTCCCGCCTTGTCTCATCATCCTTTAAGAGAACGTAATGATCCCTAAAATACCCTGTCAAGAAGCTTGTGTGGCAGGGCTCAAGTCTTGTAAAATTTATCTCTTGCACCCCCAAAGCCCCGCCGGAGAATCCCAACTTGAGGACTCTAGGATATTGACGTGTATGTTGGTAGTCCAGGAACAGGAGATGGGCAGGGAGCCTCTCGGTACACAAATGTTTCTTAAGACTACCTAATTAGGCTGCATTTTGTTTCTTTGATTTATAGATTATCTTCTCCTGGGGAAATCTGACTCTTCTGGTATAGGATCCCCATTAGCACTGGTATCTTAGTAAATTTCTTATTATTTGCATGTTAGGCACTAAAAGTAGATTATCTCATTAAACTTTATAATAAGCCTAAGAGGCACAACACTATAATTACATTTATTTTTGTGGACGAGGTAACTGAGACGCAGAATAGTCAAACTGTTCAAAGCCCACAGTCAGGATGGCAACCCTGCCCTGGTTTCACGTTGCAGACCCTGTGCCCTCTGTCCCTGAGCTGTAACTTAAGGAAGGAGGGGCTCCCCTAGATTGTGCCCAGGCTTTAATTGAACTGCGTTGGATTCACATACACACATGGCACTGGGCTTCTGAAATTGTTCTCGTGGGCACAGGTGTCCGAAATGCCTTTCTGTGGAACCCAGCATGGTGGTGACGTCCTGGAGTGGGACAAGAGGTCATTTCGTGGTCACCCCAACATTCCAGGCCTCCCTTTGGGTTTACTACCCTCTTTCTTCATCCTAGGCGGTAGAGATGCTATGGATGTTGTTGCATCAACACCTTTGAATAATACCAAAAATGGGACGGTTTCAGAAAAGCCTTCTTGCTTTTTGGAATTGTGTGCATAGAGACCCAGGGCAGCTGTTTGCCCCTAAGAATCCTCTTAGCTTAGACTGATTCAGGTGGGTCCTTTATGTTTCTTGTTCTGGGTACCATTTAAACATCTCCGTCTCGTAGCATTGATTTAAAAATCTACCTAAGTAATAGTTACCATCACTTTTTTATGAAAATGAGCTGATTAAGATACACTCCCAATCAGAAAAGCATTTTCACTAATTCTTTTATACAGATAGAAGGATGTATCTAGGAACGAATCAGAATACATTCCTGCCTAATTTTACAATACATCTCTGTGATACTTACACCTACTGGGATGTTTTGGGCAGCAAGCAGTGATTTAAGTTAAAATGGTCAATGTATAAGGAATTCAGTATTGAATATGGTAAGAAATTTGGGGTTAAGAGGTTCTAAGCTTGGTTAGTTCATTTGCTCAGTGATATCATCAGAGACCCCAATTCTCCCATTTTTCTGCTCCGTATCCCTCAGTATGTTGTTAATTTGGCCCCAGAGACTGGCTCTCAACATGATCCCAACTTACTCCCATGAATCCAAGCAACACATGCAGATGGTTTGCCCAGAGGCAGAAGAGGGCCATCCCTGCCTATTTTAAGAACAAACAAAACTTCAAAAGCTCCCTAGCAGATTCCTCATCTTATCCTATCAGCCAGAAGTATGTTTCTTGCCCATGCCTAAATCCATCACTAAAGGAACAAGACCACCATAATAAGCCAAGGTTAATCAAGCCCACACCTCAGTCTCCCCAGGAGGGAAAGCTCTCTGATCTGATGAAAAGAAAACAAAACCTGATCTCCCTTAGCTGAGAGGAAGAAGGTGAGGCAAGGGGGGATGTTTGTTGACCAGGTAGCTAACATTGTCCGGTGTTGTATTTGCAAGACCTAATCGTATATGTAAAAAGCAGACTCCTAGGATGGGTTCCTCTTTAGACCCAACTAGAAGGGTCCTGAAAGAAACTCTCATGTTCATTCCTTTTTGGCACAAGACCTGGTATTTATGTATGACTAGAGAAAGCACAGATTAGACAGATCTTGCAGGACCCATTCAAAAGTCTTCATGTCTGAAGGCACCTGGGTGATCCATTCGGTTAAGCGTCTGCCTTCAGCTCAGGTCATAATCTCGGGGTGCTGGGATGGAGTCCTGAGTGGAGTCGGGCTCCCTGCTCAGCAGGGAGTCTGCTTCTCCCTCTGCCCCTCCCTCTGCTCACGCGCACTCTCTCTCTCGCAAATAAATAAAAACTTAAAAAAAAAAGCCTTCATGTGTGAGTTCATTGGGAGTACTACTGCCTTCGGTACAAGCCATCCCTTGTGACCACCGAGGGCAGAAGACGAGCTTGGCTAGCTGGCAGTGGCCGCACCCACATCTCCCACACGTGCTGTCTGTGGCATTAATTTAACCAAGGGACAAATTGACTATCACAATGTAAGTTCCTGTAGTACTTGACCCCTGGAGTCAGGCAGTAATGGAAAATACGGCTCAGAGAGTTCTGCCACAGCACGAATTTCGCAGATCTCCAAGTTGCTGTTTAACCACCACCTCCTTCCCTCCCAACCCAAGCCCTCAGCACTCTGGGCTCCGAGCAAGGAGGGGGTCAAGATGGTCAGCTGGTTCGGAAAGCTGGAAAGAATTCCTTTGTGTCCGTTTGTCCTCTTCTCAAAGGAAGAGGGAAGACAGTTGTGATTTTTTTTTTTTTTTAAGATTTTATTTATTTGACAGAGAGAGAGACAGCGAGAGAGGGAACACAAGTAGGGGGAGTGGGAGAAGCGGGCTTCCCGCTGAGCAGGGAACCCGATGCGAGGCGCGATCCCAGAACCCTGGGATCATGACCTGAGCCGAAGGCAGACGCTTAACGACTGAGCCACCCAGGCGCCCCAACAGTTGTGATGTTAAACCCTGGTGTTCTCAGTCCTCCAGGGTAGAGGATGGAAGAGTTTGGTGCTTCAGCCATTCACTTACTTACTGGTGCACTTGAGTCATTTCGTAGCCCATAGTTCTTGTTCTGACGAACTCCCTTGTGTTGCGAGTAAATTACTTAAGTAGATTGAATCCAGATCATTAATAATCTCCACCAACATGATGCACTTGGGCTTCATTACAAGGAAAGAGTCCAACATCTATTCAACCCAGCAGTTGTTTACAAGATACTCGGTCCTAAGAGTTCTTTTCCCTGTAGGGCCAGAGTGAAGGGGCTTAGCAAAAATAGAAAAACGGCTGCATAATCAATACTCATGTTTTGCTCGGACACAGAGAAACCCAAAGTGCTCTCTGCCTCAGAGGATGGACCTAATTGTCAGTGTGCCTTGAAGTACAAGATACTGGGGGACTAAGGGGAGGATGCATATGCCCGACAGGAAAAGGTTCAGTGTTCATTTTGACATTTATAAATAAATACTAAAAACATGCCTATTGAAAAAATGGAGTATTAATCTAAGAGATTTATGTTCAAGAACTCCTATGTTAAATGACATGAATTTGTCAGTGTTGCTCTCCAGAGATTTGAGAAGCTCAGGAACTTTTGCCGAAGTTAGTCTGAAGAGTATGGTTCCTGTATGATCATTTTGTATCTGACTTTAAAAAGCAAGCCAACCCCTTGGGGAATAATACTGAAGTATGTTGGAGCCTGGTAACGTTCCTGCAGTGCAGTCATTAGACATTACCAAACTACTGGAACATAATACCCTATTCCTTTGCTGTGGGGGATGGGAGGGCAAGGAAAATTAAAGAGTTGGGCTAAGAGGTTGCTTGGAATGACTTCATTTTCTAGAAATAAGGTTCTGGCTTCTGTTTCGTATTGCGTAAGCTGTGCTAAAGATAGCCACATTGAGTTAGTTTGGATTGGATGCCGCATCCAGGATTCTTTCCAATGGTACAAAGTTGTGACCCACCACTAACTAGCTGTGTGATCTCATGTGGTTAATCTGAAGCTGTTGTAGGAGGGAGATGAACATAATTTTGGCTCTGCCAACTTCCCGGACCGTGTTGGGGGAAGTGTTAAGTGGTAGCTTCAGGTCAGTCATGCGGCAGACAGTGGACACACAGTAAGTAAAGGCTCTTGGGGATGCAGCGGCGGCTCAGGCTGTACACAGTGGGAAACAAGACAGCAAGTAATTTCCCACACATCGGCCAGAATGCCAGCCATTTCTGGACCTCCTTGATATCTGCCATGTCCACCTACGGCCCGGATTATCATTTACTTAATATATTTGATTGACTTTAAAGAAAAAAAAAAAAGCAAAGCAATTTATTTAAAAAGGAAACTTCATATCACTTCCATAAAAGGAAAGCTAATGTCACCTGACATAATACACCCCATTAACACATAACAATGTAATTAATTTCTAGTTAGCTATTATTGCCTGATAAAGGCTCTGAGCCCGGAGGCTGCTCTTTTCTCTCACAGGCAAGATTAGCAGGTGATGAAACTGTGTTAAAGACATTCCAGTAGGAAGCCAAGACTTCCCCACTGTGAGATTTATCATTTAATGCCAGATCTGTATCCCTCCAAACTCACTCCCATCCCACTAGGCATTCCTTAGGAAACCTAAAACAGAATTGGAAATCTCTGACACCCTCAAGTTGTTCTTCCTTTTGGCTTGCTTACACAAGAGCACAATCTTTCCAGCTTCTGCTTGGCTATGATCCTCTCTCACCCTAAATATTTGTCCACAGGTCAACGGTAAAGACTTATCCAGAGCGACTCATGACCAGGCTGTGGAAGCTTTCAAGACCGCCAAAGAGCCCATTGTGGTACAGGTGTTGAGGAGAACGCCTCGGACCAAAATGTTCACACCTCCATCAGAGTCGCAGCTGGTGGACACGGGAACTCAAACCGACATCACCTTCGAGCACATCATGGCGCTCACCAAGATGTCCTCTCCCACCCCGCCTGTGCTGGATCCCTATCTCCTGCCAGAGGAGTAAGTCACATGGTCTTATGGCACTAATGTGTTAAGCATGGTAAAGAAGTCCAGTGAAGTTGTTTTCTTTTTCCATGTGGTGAAAAACATTAGCGGGTCTTATAATTTTCCTCCAGGTTGCCCGTGTTTAACTTTATTATTTATAGAGGCAATCAATTGAGTCCTGCTCAAAACCACTCTGACATATTAATTACTTTTATTATAACCCTGGAGCGGAGTTATTCAAATTATATTCTAAGAACAAAATTACTTACAAATGTCATAAAAGTTATTTCAGAATAAAATTTAATCACCGCAAAAGGCAATGTGAAGATTTTGTGTTATAACTAGAGGGAATGCTGATGGTTCTCTTAAATAGACAACAAAGTAATTCGGGAGTGTAAAGAGAGCCCTGAAGGGTGTGCATTCCACTTTCTGGGGTCTCGTTTCAAACCTGAGTCCGTGTTAATAAGCCCACACGTGCCTCATATAAGTGCTGCATTTACCAATTAAGTTAACAGCTGTGATCCAACACCCACACGAATTACTTTACACATGACTCTCCTCTTACCTTACTTCCTGCCAGAGAGAGAGAGAGTGGAGCTCAGAGCCTTCAAGTCAGACGAGCCTGATGCTCAAACTGATAACTAGCCAGGCAGCTGGGGCAGTTCACTTTATCCCCATTTCAATGTAGGAAAAATAATAATAGAACCCAGTGTGTAAGAGTGTTGGGTTAGAGGAAATAATGTGTGGGAAGTTCTCACCATGACATATGGTAAGCACTCAGGAGAGAGGAGCAATCATTAATTTAGTGAGTGAGATGAAATATCTAGGGAAAAAATGAAGAGCGAGAAATTTTCTAAGACCACTGGCTGAGAAGATGTCCACTTTACTGTAGAGCTTGGAGCACGTGATTTTGCCCGTGTGAGGACAGGATGTCCCCTTCCCCGCCTTAGTCTCTCTAGGTGACAAAGAGTCACCCCTGGCTCTTACTGTCTTGTTCCTGATTCCATCACTGACGTGATGCTTTATTTCCAAGGGCATTTTCCTCTCCCAGGGCAAACCTCTGAGTGCTACCTGTTGGGTTTCTGTTAATAACTCAGTAGCTGGAGTGAGCCCACGTTTCCTGTGGTTCCACCAGCTTCCAGACAGAGGCTTACCTTTCATCCCATGGTGTTACCCAATAGCTGTCATGGGAGTCCAGGACTAACTCCCCAGGCCTAACAGTGGGGAAGGGGAAAGAAAGGGTCCCCTCTCTGACATCCACGCTCAGCGTGCACAGGAGTGTGCAAAGAATATGGGTCCTTCCGTGCAGTGAGGAAGTGCATACACACCTGTTCTCCTCAGCTTAAGTCGGCAGCTGGACTGAGAGGGAGGTCTGGCTCACCTCGACTCCCAGCTCTTAGCCACACAACTACTCGGTGGCATCCCAGTTGATCCTATGAAAGAATTGCCCGACTCACTGAACCATCATCATTTAAGCCAGTTCTTCGACTTTATAGAGCAAAACTGCCTCTCAGTATTGATGAGGCCTTTGCAGCAGCTCCCGCCTCTGAGATGTTGAACTGTCACAGTGATGGGCCTTTTAGAAGCCAAACCCTTAATTTCCTCTTAAGTCTGGTTAACATGACATGACCTAACCCCAAGGGGCAACTTGAGAAATGTCAGTGGAGTCCAGAGGTCAGGCCTCTCCAGGTTCTGGCTGCAAGGTCAAAGCATAGTAAAGAGGGCGCATCAGGATAGAAAGGGGAGTGTTAACGTGATGCTTGAAAGCCCAGGCCTTCCAACGGCATCCTCCAGTACTAAAAGCCCCTTAAGTGCTGGCAGGAAATTTACCTGATAGGTCCAGAAAATTGAAAGCCAGCCCTTGTTTGACCATGTCTGATCTGGTGTTTCAAAACTAAGTGCCTGGGAGGGAAGACCAGAGCCCATTGATTGCTGTGCTGACCGTTGAGAACAAGATGCTTTGAGTCCCCAGTCAACAATCAGGCTGAAGCTTTCCACCCACGTCTGGGACCTTCCAGAGCTGCTGATTGAGCCTGTTAGGATTCCCACTGCCTCCTCTACTAGAGGTTCCAAAGAGGTGGTGGCTTCTGGAAATAGGGTTTCCCATATGTTGTCCTAGAGAGACTCAAGCTTCTGTTCTCTGAGCAGTGGGTGTGTATGCATGTATGCTTATATACACGTGCCTTTTACACGTGCATGTATGTAGTACCTTCATTCATTCATTACCTACATATATGTGCATACTCGGTTTTCATGTCAAACCTATTCCTTGTTGTGGAACAATCAGAGAAGTTTGGGAAGACACTGTCCTAGATGATAGCATCGTAGTTTCGGTCCCAGCCCTTTGGACCAGACTCAGAGGCCAATACATATCCTTGAGTGTTGCCTGACATCCAGCCTTTTTCTGCCCAAAGAGAAAATCTAACAGTGAAGCAATAAGCGGGAAAGAGGAATGTGTCTGCTCTCTAGAGACTGAGTGAGAAATGAGTCCCTTTGACTCACATGACTAGTCGGCAAGAGGATGGTCACTGGGAGCAGCAAGGGCAGTCCCGCTGTCACCTGCATCTTCTTCGAGGAGGATGGAAGTGTTAAACAGGGGAGGTCCTGACACCGCTGAGAAGCACGGCCAGGGAGAAGTGGGCTTAGGCAGTGCCCCAACCCTGAGAACTGGGGCCACATCACAGCAGGCCCGACGAGGTTGGGGGGATGGAAGGGGGGACTTTCAGCCACAAGCAGGCTGTAAAGGTCTTTCTTCTGTTTTCAGGCACCCCTCGGCCCACGAGTACTATGACCCCAGTGACTACATTGGAGGTGTCCATCAGGAAATGGACAGGGAGGAACTGGAGTTGGAGGTAAAGAACATCTTTGTCTCGATTTAGGAGCCATTACTAAGACTAAGAAGTTCTCTATGAGCATACATGTAGTCTAGGATGTTAGTGAAAGAGCCACTTTCTTTTAAAAGAACCACTTTCAGTCATGCCATTTAAAGGCATAATTCGGCTTTTCTTCCCTACCCCCCCCTTTCAAAATAGAACAACGTTACAGTCTGATCCCAAAGCAGAAACGTAGGGTTTTGTTTTTGTTTTTATTAAAATTACTTAAAAGATAGGGTAGTGAGTCCTGTTGTGGATCTTTGAACTCGTATTATCTCCTCTCATCAGGCTCTAAACTCCACCCATTCTTATAACTACAGTGAGCTTCCGCACCTTTCTCCTCTCACAGTCATCGTGACTTTTACTCAAAGGCAAGAGTAGATGGATGAATAGGGTGGGTGGTAGCCCACATCAGCACAAAACGGTTTGCCCAACATTTTGTAACACTGAGCTTGAAAAAAATTAGCAAATCCAAAACTCTCCTTATTTGAGGCCAAATATGACTCAGATAGGATTCTAGATGATGTATAAGGTCCTACTGGCCTCAGGGTTTTTAAATTTATTTTTATTCAAGTATCACTAACATACAGTGTTACGTTAGTTTCAGGTATACAATAGAGTGATTCAGCAGTCCTGTAAGTTACTCAGTGCTCCTCACGAGAGGTGTACTCTTCATCCCCTTCACCTGTTTCACCCAGCCCCTGACCTACCTCCCCTACAAGACATCAGTTTACAGAGTTCCAGCTCTCATTTGTCTTTTAATAAGAGAGATCGAAAATAGAGAAAAGTCACCTTTCAAGATATACTTCCTTACACTTTCGGGCAAACATTGGTTCCTCTATTTTATTGTGTTTTCAAAAAATGCAGGAGCATTTTTTTCAGAACTGACTTTACAGACTAGGATAATCGGGTACCTTTTAGAAAGATTGCTGATGTCGAGCGTGAGGCCAACGGGTTGCTGAGAGCTAGTAGGTTGCGGGGCAGTGAGCGAGGCGGCAGACGAGTGGAAGGTGGTCGTGATCCTCGAGCTCTCCTTTACGGTTACCGAGGGTTTCTGTGCCCGGAGAGGGGACAGAGATCAGTCCCCGGGTTCAGACACCACCTTCACTGGCTGCTCCCCTACAGCCTGATGTAGAGTCCCAATGCACTCGGGGACGTTGTTTGGAAAATTTAAATTTCCTGCTCAACGCTTATGGTCTGAACTGGAATGGTGGTCATTCTGGCTCAAACCTGCCACTGTCCCCGTGCGCCGCCCACCGTGGACCTCAGTACTCGCCATCCCCTGACTGATGGCTGCACGAAACGTAGCCTCGTGCCTTTCAGAAAACCAGGGACTCTGCCTATCATTTACAATTTCCCCTCTCGCCACCTTTGGGGGTAGTTCATGAAGCAGCCAGTGCCTCCCCCAGGACACTCGTTCTTAGCATGTTAACACACACTGTATGCAAATGGGGTTCCACGTCAACCGTGTTTGAGAAGTGTCTGAGTGAACCACAGTGAACAGATTTTGTCCCAGAGGACTTCTCAGTCCTGGATATGTTTAAGAGCACAGTAAATGCCCTGGGGAAGGAAAGCAGATACAG
The DNA here is from genome assembly GCF_964656455.1 of Halichoerus grypus. Classification (NCBI taxonomy): domain Eukaryota; kingdom Metazoa; phylum Chordata; class Mammalia; order Carnivora; family Phocidae; genus Halichoerus; species Halichoerus grypus. The sequence goes on from NC_135712.1 coordinate 177,293,408, forward strand.
TAGACAGCATTACCCCCAACATATTTTTTTTGATCTAACAACTTCTCTTTGGCCAAGTACCTCTTAGCATTTCCTGGGTCTAGAATTCTCAGGAATAGTGCTTTACAAGAAGAAGGGCTACTTAATGATCGTTCCAGGACAACACTGCTTTTTGATCATCAATGTAACTGTGACAAAGTAGAGATCTTTAAAAAGCTATAAAATATCTCAGGAGCTAGATTTACAGAGTGTAACTTACCCCTGAACAACACAAGGACTAGGAGGGCTGACCTCCTGCACCGTCAAAATTCCACGTCTAACTTTTAACTCTCCAAGAATTTAACTATTAGCCGACCGTTGACCAGAAGCCTTCCCAATAACGTAGACAGTCAATATACGCCATATTCTTACAGTTGGGTAAGCTAGAGAAAAGAAAAGAGAAAATATATTTACAGTACCGTATTGTATTTATCAAAAACAATGCACATGCAAGTGGACCCACACGGTTAAAACCCATGTTGTTCAAGGGTTCACTGTATTGTGTAGACTTGGTAAGTCATGGACACCTAGTTAAACCTGACTCCATACTAGTGATCTATTTTACTGTCTAACACCTCGGAGAACCTGATGGAATCTAGGGTTTCTTCCTGGAAAAAAAGGCTCGTGTCTAAAAGGGTTTGCAGGTGCTTTCTGGAAGGTCACAGAACTCCCGTGGTATCTGCCCCATTTGGCCCATTCTGCCTTACGATTTTTTTTGTTCTTTCCGCATACCAGCAGAACCACTGTTTGCTTTCTGTTTTGCTTTAACCCAACTCAACTCACTTTAAGTGAGGTGAATTTGTTTTAAAAACAGTGCACTATGACTGCTCAGACAGGAAATCAGCATCAGCTGCCGTAAATGGAAGGCACTGCGCAGTAGATACAGTGGGCCCAGGCAGTGTTCTCAACTCCTGGCGCGCATCATCCGCGGTGCCTGGTGAGGGCCGGGGGCTGGGGGCCGGTTCGTCTCTCTCTCTCAGGAGATCGGCGACTGTTAAAGAAGTGTTCAGACTAGCCCAGACTGAGTCCGCCTTCCTAAAGGTAATAACTTTCTCAGTGCGAACTACCTTAGAGCCTCTTGCTTTTGGTAGAAGCCACTCTAAACCAGTTCCCTAGAACCTTGTTTCTCCAAGTGACACAGCATCACCCTGGGAGTTGGCAGGAAATGCAGAATCTTGGCCCTCAGAGCTGCTGAGTCAGAACCTGCATTTTAACAGGATCCCCAGGTGCCTCAGTGCACATTCAAGTTGGAGGGGCCCAAGCTAGAGGTAAAGAAGTCCAAGCTTCCATTTGTTCTTGTCATGGGTCAAAGCAGCAAGACTTCGGTTGTGCGTTCCATTCGGCACAGACGTCTTCTTCTTTTCATGAGTAAAAAGCAGAGACAAACAGCCCAAGAATTTAGAAAATCAGTTGAGTGTTCTAAATTGGACCTTTGATGCCATGAGACTTTACATCCATGATTATTTTCATTTCGACTTGCCCACTTTGAGCATCTGTTAACACTGAATACACTGGTGCTAGAAATGCAAAATCAGGAAGTCACCACCCTGCCTGCCTTTAAGGAGTTCATGTGCCTTGAAGTTCCTAAGCCTTTAGGCTTGTTAGACAGGAACTTGTCATCTCCTAAGAAAGCCAAAATATGGTTATGGGTCCACACCAGGCAGGAAGGTTGCTTTCACCTCTGGACTTTTGTCCTTAGCAGCTGAGATGTCACCAAGTTATCTTTGTTAACTAAGCACATCTCATAAAGTGCACCGGGTGGTTTAGGATAAGAGGCCCATCCCAAGTCCTGTGGGGAAGGCTCGAAGTCTTCCTGAAGCCCAGTGTGGCCGCTTACCTGGAGGGAGCCTCCTGTAGAGAACAGTGTACGTCCAGTACCGCCCCGTTTCAGAGGCACGTCCTCAGACGGTAGTCTGGTCAGCTCCAGAATGGTAATAAAGCAGCCTCAGTGCCAAGAATGGAGTTTCCTAAAGCAGACCCAGTTTTTAGGGAGATTGGCACGTACGTGTCATCCATGCTTCTCACCAGATTTCGTAGAATAGTCCACGCTCTGTCTCTGTGATGTTCCATCCTCTTCTCTTCCCCCCGACTCTGGGGTTAGATTACAAAAAGAGCAGGCGTGTTTTGAGTTAGGGGGTCAGTCTCAACACACCACTCATCATCTGAGTTGAATGAGATCAACATCCACTGAAAAGTAACTAGTTCCATGGATATTATATAGGAGGAAAATATATGAGTGTGTTGGGATATTATAGAAGCAAATGCACAGAGAAAAACAGATGTTCTGTCTTCTAAAGCACACAAAATGATCATATTTAGGTAAGTGTCAAATCCCTGTTATTGTGAAACTGTGTAAAGCTAAAAAGATTATACCCAAGTATACCCAAGGGTTGAGCAGCCACATAATTACCCATAAATTTTCAGGTACTGAACACCTGCTCTAGATCTTCCTGGAGGCAATTAAGAAGGAAAATAGATGTCTGAAGAAGGCTTTTTCCTTAATCTATCGTGTTAATTTCCCAGTTGATTCATCAGTAGCCTCCCCTTCCAGGCTGTGAAGCTACCCTCACCTATGTTGTGTTTTGATGATGTCATTTTGAGGGGAGAAAAGAGAAGAAAAGCTACAGTTTCAACAGGGAGACTAAAATGACCTCCAAACCTGGTTTCATCGAGTAACCTAAGTAGATCACTAGGGAATTGGGATTGTCCTGGAGACGATGCAGGATGCCCCAGCCGATCTATACATTTGTCTTTAGCCTTTAAGGCACAGCTCAAGAACTCCTCCAGGAAACCTTTCCTGGTCAGCCCTGCCCTCACTGAGTCGGCCTCCTCACCCTGTTCCCAGTACAGTCGGCGCTTGCCCATTCTTTGTACTACCATCGGCACACCAGGACCTTCCACCTGCTCTGCTCTCAGCCCACAGGGCACTTGCCCAGATCCTAGCATGGCCCCGTCCGGCTCCGTCTTTTGACCACAGCGTCACCTCCAGAGAAGCTTCCCAGCCACTCTGTCGAGAGCATCCCTACCCCAACAGTGCCATTTCCTACTTACTGGCTCCCCCACTAGAATACAAGTTCCATGAGAGTTGGGCTCTTGTCCAGCTCATTCATGGTTACACTCCTGGTGCCTAGTCAGTCCTTGGCACATGGTAGGTAACCCATAAACATTTGCTGAGTGAAGGAATAAATGCCTTATTACCCTATCTCAAATGAAGGTTCTTGAAGGGAAGTACGGCCTCTTTAGAGACACCTCTGTGTTGCACATAGCCTGCCCCATGCATAGATATAGAAAGAGTGGAGAGAATTTAAAGAAATCTGCACAGCAGTTCTGAACTGATAAGGAAGAGTTATGCTTCAGTGACCTGTCTTCCTGGTGTGGGATAAGCCATTGAAATTGGTCTTTGGGATCCCCTCTGATTAAAGTGGCTGACTTTGAAACAGAAAGCTTGAATCACCCACGTGGAATGGCCCCATTAATTCTCATAATGGGGCTCTCGTTTCAATTTCATCTGAAATGTCAGGCTTAGCAGTTCATTTTTATCCAACAGTCCCATCTAGACCAGTAAGCAACAGGACACCAGTGGTGGGGGGGCTGTAATCCAGATAATGCTAATACATTATTCATACCAGTTTGATTAATGGTCTTCTCTGAAATCTTATCTCCATCATCACAGACAGATAAGTATTGATAACCTCTAAGCTTTCAGTGATGTGCTCAGTTGCGTAAGGCTCTGCCTTTAGCTTCCAGGCAGAATGCAATGTTGAGAAGGTACGAGCCACCCAGTGAGTTTGGAGAATTATCTGCTAAGGCCCCCAAATATCATATCTGGTTAGGAAATTGTAGAATAGCTGAGACGTTTCAGAGACATGAATTGACTTTCCCAAGGTTGCCTGGCTTGCTCATGGCACAGCCCAGGAGTGCTGTTCATGTGGATTTTTTCTTTTTTCTGCTTGGAATCTTAAGCTCATTCATTCAATTGTGAGCCACCTACTGTGCACACTATATTAGGCTAGACCCTTTTTTTTACTTCAAAACTCATTATTCAACTATTGCCTTAATATAATCTTGATAAGCAACCAAGGTAAAACTCAGATTTATACACAGCTAAAACTGTAGCAGTTCTTACAGCATTGTTTTTCAAGAGCTTCTGAAAACCTTTTATGGTTCACTCTTTGCTTAACTATGAGCAACGAGGCTCTTCTTTATGATGTTGAACCATCCCTTGGAAACTGAGTGACCATTGCTAAGTTACACCATATGCCTTCGAAATGAAACTTTTCCAGTTTTTGTTTAGCGTTCCTCAGAAGATCCAGGTAACACAAGGAAATGTTATAGCCCAAGCCATCCTATCTAATATCAACGTCAAGAACATACCTGGAGTAAACTCCAGAATATCCTTTCCTTTCCTACTACTTGAACGTAATATCAGCCATTTGTCTATCCTGTACCACTCATCCTTTTTAAAACCGGACCATTTCTAAGATAGAACCAGACCATTTCTAAGAGGACTACCCCTAAACTAGAATTACACTCCCATTCTTGAATCTGTTCTAAAAAATGAAGTCCTAAAGTTTGCTTCACAGCCAACAAGAATTGGGGGTGGAAAAGGAAGCTTTAACATACTCAGGGCAACTGTTTCAGATGAGAACTCTGCCCTGTCGTGTGTGTGTGTGTGTGTGTGTGTGAGAGAGAGAGAGAGAGAGAGAGATGCCAGAGCCAGCTTCTCATCCATGTCAAGGCTGGAATCCAGCTTTTCCAGTATTTAAGTAAGTCAAACCTGACCAAAGTGAGAATGTGACTGTCGCCATGACAGTCTGTCCTGGGAGGATTTGCAATGGGATTTAAAGGCTAAATGCAGTGTTGGCTAAGTCTTTCTGCTGTAGGGAGGGAGCCCTGCATCCTCAGAGTATATTGCTAACTGGGAATAGATCTGGTAAAGAAAACCTCTTGTCTCCAATGCACAGATGTGGGAATGTTGACCATCATGTATTGTGTGTCATTTCCAACAGTGTGTATCGGAAATCTATTATTAATTTGCTAATCACATATGGGGTTAATGGCAGCATATAAAATGTGTTCAAGGAGAGCATAAGGGATTACCCATGATTCAGGTATCAGGGATTCAGGTGAAACTATTTTAAAGCAACACTTTAGGATGTATTCCTTTCCAGCTTGACATTTGGTTCTAAGAAAGTTTCCTCCCTGGTTATAAAAGATTTGTTGAAAGGAACTGGCAGATTTAGAAGAGTAAAGTACCAGAATAAAATACTCCCACCAATAGCAGCATGAACTGATGTCCACATTTATAGCTTTATAGTTCTCCAAATATCTGTCAATCAAAATCCTGACCAAAAAATAGAGTAGAAATGCTTTTCAAGTTAGGTTTTTATTGAAATCATTTACTCAACACTTAAGATAGCAGACTCTCTACGTTTTGGGAACTAAACCAAATAAATGTAATCCTTTTCTATATAGCAGACATTCAGCTAATCCCATTCCTTAGGAGCCTTCCTTTTTCTGCTTTGAACAACCCTAGTACATTATGCTGTTCTTTTCCAAGACATGATTTCCAGACTTTTTGCCTTCCTGGGTTCTCAAATGGAGCCCTCAGTTCTAGATGTGTATCACAGAGTCATGCTTCTCAGACTGTCTATACTGAAAAGCCATGAGGACCAACCAGGTCAACCGGTTTAAGTTTCAGTATGTCACTGACCAATATGTGGTTCTACCATGTGGGACTCTATATAGCTCACCCCGTACACAGCTTGCTACTTGAGTCAGGAGTACTTGAACCGATGCACACTTTGGTCAATAAGACAAGCTTGCTCTTCTTGTTCTTGGATATTATGACAATATCCAAATGCTCTAGTAGTTTCTAAACCCTCCCCTCAATTTTTGCACTTGTTCCTCACAACCACACTTGGACGCTCACTTTGAGTACTGGAATAAAGCCCAGTGGAACTGTGATCTCTTTTATGCTTAGATACTCACCTTGGTGGCCAGCTATTCAGAGAAAGCTATAACTCACATTACCATTTATACTTCTGCTAAACGGAATACCACATTTATTGTCTTTCTCATTTTTCTTCCTACAATCTTTCCCGTTCTCTCTCTCTGCTTTGGTTGCCCATGAACCTGTTCCCGAACCATCTGGCATCCGCCATGATAGCACAGGGCTTGGTGGTAGCATTTGGCTACAGTTGTGCAGTTGGACCCAAACAAACCATCATGAAATTCCACTGATTCACACTAACTGTGAGAAGGGCCAAAACGGGGAAAGTCTTTCCTTCTACCCAGACCCAAAGGAAGTGTAACCTGAGACAGAGATGTGGGCATGTGTTTGAAACGTAAGAGGAGGATGTGTGACTAATAGTGTGTGTGAGGTATGCAAATTGGTTACTCCCACGTATTTGGAAAGAATCGGCCCTTGTAATTAAACGTGACCCTCAAACTCATGCTTCCTCCCATTACGGTGCTTAGTCCAGTTCTCAAAACGTGAGGAAAGAAATTTCCACCCAACTCAACTGAAGTATCAGAAATTAATGGGATTTCACTTAATGAAAATCTGCCATGTTGCTAAAGCTATAATTAGGAAGTCAGTGAATTAATTAACATATCAATGTTCAGAAAATAAAGTTATCTTATTGGGGGGAGGGGCACGTGAAATATAACCACTCTGTGCTGGGACTTGAGGCAAGTAAACATACCTGCAGTGATTATTATACTACCATTTCCTGTTAACTTTCTCTGGGCCAAGCACTGTGTGGGCCTTACCTCACTGAGTCTTCACCCAGCCTGAGGCAGCAGGATGGCATTTACTAGTGAGGAGACAGGCTTAGATACAGCAACAGGCCCATGATGGAGGTGCTAGAAAGAGGTAGATTTGGGATCTGAACACAGGTGTGCCTGTCTTCATAGCCCCAACCCTTCACCACCACATTACACTCCATACATCAGCCAGAAAAACTGCTGAAAATAGTCTGTCAGATCAGGGCAGTCCTCACTTTTAAAACTTTTTCATGGGTTCCCACAATGGTGAAGTAAGATCTGAGCTCCTCATGCTGGCCTATGGGGTTCTCGTCTGGCCTCATGCCTTGCCATGCTCAGCCCACCTCTCTCCTCCTTGTACACAGGGCTTTGGCGTTATTGGCCCAGGACATTTGCACCTGCTGTTCTTCCAGCTTGAAAGGTGTCCATGGTGCTGGGCACCCTGCCTTTCACAGGGGAGGGTTCAGGAATTATCTGCTTTGACATACCTGCTTTGAGCTTCCCCACAAAGACCACTGCATCCTTACCACCCTCCAAGAATAATATGGAGAGAGGAAGTGGTCCCCAGAGACGGTGGTTTCAGAGACCCATTCTCTCAGCACCTCCACTCCTGGTTGGTGAGCAGTCAGCAGTAAAAACCAGAGCAAGAGACCTGCTGGAGACCTTCTTCTCAGGCAGCCCTTCAGACAGGCCTCAGCTTAGTGCTGCAGAATCTTGCAGGGGCAATTGGCAGTGTGGTGGAGAGGGCAACTTGGCTTGTTGATACTTTCAGAAAACCCAGAACTTCCTCCCAAGGCTCCAGCTATGTTCAAAGTTCTGACTTCATTCTGAAGCGCAAGACTAATTGGCAAATACAGTGGCGTTCCTTGTGCTCATGTGTCTCGCATTTGGGCTCACTTTGCTTTTATCTTATTTAATTTGCAGTAATAGGGACTGAAACTAATTTCTCGACTGTAAATATCACAGCTGTTGTGGAAGGCATTAATTGCACGCTATCCCGTTACCCTCCTTTCTTGGATCAATTTATGTGTAATCTGTTTGCAAGTTCTATTACTGTGAATATTAAGGGAACGCAATGTGAAATAATCTAACTGAACACATTGGAAACATTTGTACTGAAATGGCTGGATGGTTTGGGGTATGGAAATATTCTCGTTTGTGGCAGGCGTTGAAAGAATGCTTTTTAAAAGCCCTACCCCAGAAGTCTTGACACTGAGTGAAATATAGGTAATTTTTCTTTTGGGGGATCAATAAAAAAACTATTTTCAAAATGACTTTATATTGACTGAAAGGTCAGGAATGCCGTGGGCATTGATCCTGTGTCCATAATCACTTTTTGTTTAGTACGTTAACCACGCTACACAATCAAATACAAAGAAATCCAGTTCATCATTGAAACAAAATATTTTTAAAGCATTTGACCCCTCCCAGCTCTCCCTGCCCGCTGGAGGCTCACTGCAAATGCCTTTCCCTTGTCTAGGAAGTGGATCTCTACAGAATGAACAGCCAGGACAAGCTGGGCCTCACCGTGTGCTACCGGACTGATGATGAAGATGACATTGGGATTTACATAAGTGAGGTATGAAGGCTGAGTGTTGTGTAACTATCATCTTAAGACCAGAGGAGGTTTTTGTTTTTTTGGTTTTTGTTTTTTTTCTGTTATGTGTTAACCAGCCCTAACTCTGGCTCATTAAGAAGTCTTTGGAAAGACCCAAATGTCTTTCTCCCCTTCATCACACAGTCCATGGAGTTACATCTTTACATGGGGGTTAAGTTCAAATGTCAGTCAGCACATAAGGCGAAATTACCCTTGAGAAGCCTGCAAATCGGCCATAAAATGGAGCCGCTTACATGGTTTTGTGTGTTCAACCCCGAGGGGACAGCAGATTCACATTTCCCTTCTCGTGTCCATTGAATGGGACGGTGGATGGAGTCATTTACACTTTTTAAAGTATTTCTTTATCTCTTTCTTTTTCCTTTTGGTTGAATGTGTATATCATTGAATTCATGTAAGTTAAATGCATCTACAAAGTACTGAGATGGAAGCTATTTTGATCTTCTTAGAGAAGACAATGCAGTATGATTACAGTATGAATACTTTACCCTAGACTCCCATCTAGGCAAGCACAGGAACTCAATTTTGTCAGGAAATAAAACCTCTCTGTGGGATGAACCAAGGGATGTGTTTACTAGGCTTAATAATTATTCCTTTGGATGTACTTTATTCACCAAGCTTAAGATGGTCCACCATTACTGCATTTGGGGAGATTTTTCCGATACTTAATCCCACTTGTCTCAATTGTATTTCATTTTTAAACTTATTTTCCAAAATGGAAGCATTTAGTAAAATAATCAAGGTATGGTTGCTCATCCGCATAGCCAAGGGTGCCATTTACCCTGTTCTGCATCACACTTTGGTTTTCATTTCTGTGACTTCAACAAAAGTCAGCTGTGCCTCTCTATTCCCTTAGGTCAGCAGGGTCTGTGCACACTGCCATGTCACAAGGAGGCCACGCAGGGTTCCAAGAGCACGCCCAGGAAAGGGCTTGGAAACAGATCAATCCATGTTCGTCTCTCCTTGCAGGAACTAAGTCTTGTTTATTTATGTGCAAAACAAAAACATAGGGATAAGCAGGACTGCATGTTAGACAGCCTTTGAGAAGTGCTGTTGTTTATTTTCATATGTGTCTTAGTTATCCACTCCGTGCTGACCTGTCCATGTGTGTTTCAGATCGACCCTAACAGCATTGCGGCCAAGGATGGGCGCATCCGAGAAGGAGACCGCATTATCCAGGTAGGTCAGCTTTCGACCAGAGGCCTCATCTCCTGCCTATCACTAAAGAGCACATTTTATGGTTGATGATAATAACTTTAGGGTTGAAAATGCAGATGTTAAGGAACAAGGATTACCAAGGCAGATGTATAGTGAGGCCAGAAGTTAAATTAATGAGGGAAGCAAAAACCCTACAAAGTGACACACACCAGAGAGTGGTGAGGCCTAGGACAACTGGACAGAGCTGCCCTAGCACCTTACAGAAGACGCACCTCATTTCCTTTCAGTCTCTTTGAAGGGCCCAGGACAGCACCGCCGGGACCCAAGTCAAGCCCATAGTCTGCAACTCGTGAACCAGAATAATTCTCATTTTAGATTTCTCTGAAAGAGTAATTTTGGACCACAAGTGTCAAGTTTGGTCTTGTCCTTAAATAGGAACATCTTTGGCAAATTTAGTAAAATTGATGGAGAAGCCTTCTAAATTTCATGACTTGACATTTAAGAAGGACTTCTAAGGATAGTTTCTTTACCTGAAGCCCTGTTGCTCTTTGGAGTCAAAATGAGACTGCTTGTTTCAGCTACAGTGTTCCTTAATCTCCCAGAAATGGAGATTGTTTGGTCCATTGTGTCCCACAACGCTTCTACCTCCCCTCACTCCTATATTCCCTTTTTCCACTGCTTAGTCTACATTTCCCCAGATTTCAACCCCAACCTCAGCTGCTTCAGGACCGTTTGCTGGTGGAGTAACCCAAACCTTCATTCCTAAATGCCCTGACTCATCTTCAGTCCTGCCATTTGGGGATGCTGTCCATTTCCATTAGCTTTTACTATGGGGCATGGAAGTCCTGGGTTCTGTACATGGCCCCGCCTACCTCCACTGATCACTGGGTTCAGTCACCCCAACCAGTAGTCACCCTCTTCGCTGCCTCTTGGTTCACTAGCCTAAGTAGTTGGGTGGAAGGGTCCCCTCCCTGCTCAGTGAGACCATTTATGTGTCCCCTGGAGGAATCATCCCTCCAGACCCATTGTGAGAGTCCCTCCTTCTAGACTTTCTGTCCCACCTAATGAAGTTCAAGTGACAAACTGGGCACACAGACCACCACGTAGGATACCATTTCCTTGTTTGCCCTCAGTTTCCATAATGGTCACATGAGACCTGCCGCTGCTTTTTCTCCCCTATTATCTGAAGATGTCTATAATAATGCTTTAGTATATTTCCTTTATGTTCCTGCCTGAGTATTATGTCTGATTAAATTGCTCAGATGTTCCCTCTTCACAACATGGTGATTTTTCTCAGTCTGCCTTCTGGAGTCTCAGCAACTTATGTTCACATAGTTTCCACATTAGTTGCCTTGTACACCTGTCACGGCTGACAGACCAGTCTGAGCAAGGCCTTTCCTTCTGAAAATGAGCATTCTTTGCAAGCTACATGCAAGTTCTCTGCTCTATCTGTATAGAATGATCTCATCCTGTTGTCCACCCCTCCATCGCCTCCTCACCATTTTGTGTTTTTTGGGTTTTTTTAAGATTAATGGGATAGAGGTACAGAACCGTGAAGAGGCCGTGGCTCTCCTAACCAGTGAAGAAAACAAGAACTTTTCCTTGCTGATTGCAAGGCCCGAACTCCAGGTGAGTCAGCCTCTTGCATGTGAAGCTGCATCTGTATTCCTACAACCAAAAACCCAAGTCCGTGGCACTGCAGACTCCTGCCCAAGTACTTGGTCTGAATTTGAAGGCACTTGGTACACCCTGAAAATGTCGTCTCACTTGATGTGACCTAAAATCTATTTTATGTTTTAAGCATTGAAGGAGAGTGCTGGCATCCCGCCTGACAGCACACTGTAGGCCCAGCAGGCTCATTAGCGTAGGAATGGTCATGAAGGAGAAGACAAGGGAACATGGTGGGCTGGAAAAACACAGCCAAGGTCATAACCATCAAGGTGTTTGCGTTCCCCAAGCCCGACAGGTGTTCCAGCCTGGATCTGCGTGGGCCTCATCTCCAGCTGCAGAGTGTAGGGCGCATACAGCACGGTGGCTCGTAATACTGCGTTCAAGTAAATGTACACACACACACACACACCCAGGAGGAAATGCTATGTTAATGAGCTTCACTGTCGGAATTACTTCACTATGTTGATGTATATTAAAATCATCACCATGTACGTCTTAAACATAAAATACAACTTGTATTTTAAAAAGTGAAAGAACCGTTGATCAGAAAACTTCTTCTCAGAGGGCCAGATATGTCTGGCTTTGGGAGCCAGATAGCCTCTGGTGCAATCGCTAGACTCTGCCACGGTAGCACAAAAGTGGGCGCGACAGTCCACGAGCAGCAGGCCACATCTGACCCGTGGGCTCTAAGATCTCAGACCCCTGAATAGTCTGCTCTAGGAAGACACGGGCCTGGTAAAAGTGACGGGCCTTGCCCCAGACAGCTAGTTAGCAGACCCACGTTCTGTGTCAGAAAGAACTCTTGCGACACTGCCAATAGTTTGTTTTCGGGCCCTGCTAAGCTTGTGTGTGGGCCAGCCAGCAGGGGTACAGGGCTAGCTCTCCCGGACACCCTCACGGGTGGCCCGCTTCCCTGAAAGTAGCCACCGTGGATGCACGAGCGTCGCCGGGAAAAAAACACAACCATGGCCCGCAGAGACCTTCCTGGGGCGGAAAGTCTCTGGAACGTGAAGGGAGGCTAGTTTTCCGAGGTAGAGCCAAACAGCGGGCACACTGCGTTTTCATGACCCCCGGAGGGAGCCCAAGAAATCTTTTTCCCCCAGCTTAATGTCCTTTCTTTTAAAAAAAGTAAGTAAATAAGATGAAAGCAAAAGGAATCTTGTCTGAGGCCCATGGCTGCTCCCTCCCCACAGCTGGACGAGGGCTGGATGGACGACGACCGAAACGACTTTCTGGACCACCTGCACATGGACATGCTGGAGGAGCAGCACCACCAGGCCATGCAGTTCACCGCCAGCGTGCTGCAGCAGGTGACGCCCGCCCCCCCCCCCAGCCCCCAGGCACACAAGTCCCGCGCAAACCCGGCGGCCTGGAAGGTGCCATCCGGTCTTCACACTGGCAGAGGCAAGCCGATACCCTCCCTGCCAAGGGAGTGTGGCCTGGCTTTTAGAGATGAGTAGTCCTGCTGGGGTCTGGGAAGACATGTGTGCCAGCTTTAAGGCAGATTAGAAAGCCTGAAGTCATGTTTTCAAAAGTAGAGCAACTCCCTCGGTGTAGCCTGAGCTGCTTAGAGCCCTTTAGCTCCCTTCGGTGCCACCTCCATGGTCAGGGTCCTAAAAACGCACTAGTTCGTGGTAAGGCCCTAGATGCCTCCTGCCCTGGGTGCTGGAATGGCTAGGATCATTCACTGAGGTAAGGTGACTAATACCCTCGTCTTACAGGTGGGAGAACCGAGGAGGAGGAGGGTAGGTGTTTGTTTAGCCCCGGTGGGTCTGCCTGATAGCCAGGTACGGGTGCCCTGGCTGGTAGCCCTAGTCCTACAGGAAATGTGGCACCTCCCTCACCGTGGCCCTTTGTTCTAGAAGAAGCATGAAGAAGACGGGGGGACCACAGATACAGCCACCATCCTGTCCAACCAGCACGAGAAGGACAGCGGCGTGGGACGCACGGACGAGAGCACGCGCAATGACGAGAGCTCGGAGCAAGAGAACAATGGGGATGATGCCACCGCGTCATCCACCCCGCTGGCCGGGCAGAGGAAGCTCACGTGCAGCCAGGACACCCTCGGCAGCGGCGACCTGCCGTTCAGCAACGAGTCCTTCCTGTCGGCCGACTGCACTGACGCTGACTACCTGGGCATCCCCGTGGACGAGTGCGAGCGCTTCCGGGAGCTCCTGGAGCTCAAGTGCCAGGCCAAGAGCAGCAGCCCCTACAGCCTGTACTACGCCAGCAGCCCCCTGGATGCCAGCAAAAGCGACCCCGAGAGCGTGGACAAGGAGCTGGAGCTGCTGAACGAGGAGCTGCGCAGCATCGAGCTGGAGTGCCTGAGCATTGTGCGGGCGCACAAGATGCAGCAGCTCCGGGAGCAGTACCGCGAGTCGTGGATGCTGCACAACAGCGGCTTCCGCAACTACAACACCAGCATCGACGTCCGCAGGCACGAGCTGTCGGACATCACCGAGCTCCCCGAGAAGTCCGACAAAGACAGCTCGAGCGCCTACAACACGGGCGAGAGCTGCCGCAGCACCCCACTCACCCTGGAAATGTCCCCCGACAACTCCCTGAGGAGAGTGGCAGAGGGCAGCAGCTGCGCAGGCAGCGAGGGGGCCGCGGGGAGCATGGAAGCCTACGGGCCGGCCCCCAAGAACCTGCTCTCCATCACGGAAGATCCAGAGGTGGGCAGCGCCAGCTACAGCCCGCCGCCGCCTCCTCGAGAGCTGGAAGCCGGCCCGGCCCCGGAAAGCAGGGAGCGGAGGCCCAGCGACGACAGCGGGAGCCCCGGCCCCAAGCTGGGCGGCTCCTACCTGCCGCCCTTCCCGCACTCGCCTTACAAACACGCCCACATCCCGGCGCACGCGCAGCACTACCAGAGCTACATGCAGCTGATCCAGCAGAAGTCGGCCGTGGAGTACGCGCAGAGCCAGATGAGCCTGGTGAGCATGTGCAAGGACCTGACCTCGGCCGGCCAGGCGGAAGCCAGGATGGAGTGGAAAGTGAAGGTCCGCAGCGACGGCACGCGCTACATCACCAAGCGGCCGGTGCGGGACCGCCTGCTGCGCGAGCGCGCGCTCAAGATCCGCGAGGAGCGCAGCGGCATGACCACCGACGACGACGCGGTGAGCGAGCTGAAGCTGGGGCGCTACTGGAGCAGAGAGGAGAGGAAGCAGCACGTGGTGAGGGCCAAGGAGCAGAAGCGCAGGCGCGAGTTCATGATGCAGAGCCGGCTGGATTGCCTGAAGGAGCAGCAAGCCGCCGACGACAGGAAGGAGATGAACATCCTTGAACTGAGCCACAAAAAGATGATGAAGAAGAGGAACAAAAAGATATTTGACAATTGGATGACAATCCAAGAACTCTTAACCCATGGCACAAAGTCACCAGATGGCACGAGAGTATACAATTCCTTCTTATCCGTGACTACTGTATAATTTTCACTTCTGCGTGATGTACATAAAAGAGAACGCTACCATTGGGGTAGAAATTCCTGCCTCGTTCAATGTGGCAAGTTTTTGTATATAAGATAAATACGGTCATCCTGTTTATAGTCACAATTGGCCAACGCTGCAGCTCTGGGTGTCAATAGCTCTCTTTTAAGTGGAGAAAAACCACCCTTAACTAACTGTCTTGGAAGGCAATATTAACAAACAGAGCTTTTTTCAAATAGCAATTGTACTTTTTTACTTGCTACCTTTTACATAAAGTGTTTAAATTTCAAAAAGATCTTTTATTAAGCATACTTTCACAGAATAATTTGTTTAAACTATATTCATATAAAAAAGTTAAACACGCTTTTTTTTTTCCTGCCGAAAACACAAATACAACCCCCAGTGTGTATTTTTAATGGAACCCTATTTTATAATGTTACTTTGTTGAATGTGTTTCATATGGGTGACCATTAATATATAATTTAGGTCAAGGCTTCAACTCAAAACTCCCAAACTGTGTGGTTCAGGATTTAATACACATAATCAAACCAGCAGTGTTTAGAGTTGGGATACACATTTAAACATTTTTTTCTGGTTAAAGTTCCCAAAACCGTAAAGGTTTTACCGGAAAGCAAAATATCATGCAGCTTTATGGAAGTTTAAAGCATGTTTGCAAATATTGCAGCCCGATGGAAGAATTTGCATGTACAGGAAAGTTGTGGATGGAGGTGGTTTGTGGAATTTTAAGTGCTCATTGTAGTAAGCCTTTGCTTTGTAGATTTGAAGGGACAGAGTTTTACAAGCAAGCTCACGAAATCATGATTAGTTACAAACATTAAGTAAAATGAAGTTAAAATAAATTATTTTCTATTTGATATATTTTGAAGTGATTCCTCTTTTTTTTTTTTTGCAGTGGTGCTTATAAAATAAAAGCCTTTTGCAGTGTTTCTTTTTTTCTTCCATTACATTATCTACTTCCTTGGGAGTATTTGAGTCTTTCAGATCATCCAGTACCTTCATTCTGCCCAGAACCCAAAGACAGACCCCTCTGTCAGTGAAGAAGAAGGAATCAAACTCACCATTGAATCCTGCATTCTGACTGCTGTCTTGCAGAAAGCCTCAACCTGGCCCAGTTATCCTGTAAGCAAGAATAAGTATGAGCAAGTTGATCACTCAGGGTCATGTTCACAATGAAATCTCTTTGGTTTATCACAACCATTACTGTCTGCCAGTAAAACAACTCTGGTGGCTAGACCCAACTTCCCATTTCTGCAAACTAGCTCATATTTTCACAGAATAACCTAGGTCACCAAAGTGAGTGGGTTTTAAAACTGGTATCTTTCTTTCAGAATCCCAACCATCCCCAGGATCTTAAATAATGAATTTGCTACAAATCGTTCCCGGGTTATAGTGTTGGCACCAATCGCAGCTGTAAGACTTACTGAAAATACAAAATAAAGATAGGATTAGGAAGGGTGTCCGTTTCATCTGCCATGTTGTCAGACTTCTGGTTTACTCACTGATCTAAAAATCTGCGTGAAATGACCGGGTGGTCAGGCATCTCATAGATGAGTCCCCTCTACCCTCCTCCAACCAAAATTCCTCCTTGGGGGCTCAAATCTTGAGGCTAACTCATCGTCACACTTGCACTAGAACAATTTACTGAAGGTGAGACACTGAAGTGTTCAAGATGTCTGTTCATTCCCTCTCCCAGACCAGGCACTGCAAAGATAATTTTAAATCTGCTACACTCTCATCAGCCCTCCAAAGACAAGTTTTCGCAAAAGGTGGGCTATGAGGGCCATGGTTTTCCAATATTCTCCGACGTTCGCCCACCACCAGAAGTGGGTGCTCGGTTCCCAGAAGCAGCTCATCTACAGCGCTCTTACCTCACACCCTTTCTTGCTCATGTTTCACAGAGAATAAACATTGCTGCAAGACACATGGAAGTGCACGGGTTTCTGTGGGGAAATAGCTTTCTTCCCCTTGTGTGTTCTCATGAGAGGTCAGAGGTGTGTACATGGCCACAAGAACAAAGAGCTCCAGCCTAAACAACCATGTGCCGTGAGAGTCAAGCAGAGGAGTTCCTCACCAGAGCTCCCCACCTTCCTCCAGATTTAGGAGTCAGCCAGTGCCACTTACAAAAAAGTGGAGGGAAATTAAAAAACAGCATACATTTAAATCCACTTCTAGATCCTTCAATTACAACTTATATTTTAAATCACTTCATCATATAAATACATTTGGTCGTAATTTGCAATGTGAGAAGAAGTTTCCAAATCTAATTTGGCAAATCAACTCTGAAAAGACATTCTGGAAGGCACCCCAGAAGTCACTTTATCCACGAGCAAGAGGCTCAAGGAGACAAACGTGGCTCATTTAAAAAACAAATGGGGATTTGAATTCAGAACCCACTTCCTGTTCCCACAGTTCTTAGTGCCATGGCCACAGGGGAGAGGTAGCTGTCCTGTCCACAGCTCACTCAGAGGCATGCGATCCTGTGCCCTCAACCAAAAAATAAACACATTTCACCAGTGGATGCCCTGGAGTGAGCATAAGCCAGGAGACATGAATCTGCCATTTCTTTAGTGAGTCTGAGCTCCCAGGTGCCTCGCGGTGCAGGCATTTTGGAGCCAGCGGGTGAATGGAGGGATTTTCCTGGGTAATGGTGACGAGACAATTTACAACTTCTGTTCTCACTGGTGTGAAACCCTAGCTCCCATGTAAACAGACCTTCCACTGTAACCGACAAGCCTCAGCTGCTGATACTTTGATTTCCTTGGCCCAGGGAAGAATCTGATGGAAGCTAAGGAGTCTCTCCACAGAAAAACATAAGTTGCATATCATTTTGGAGGCCGTATGCACCCCCCAAAGTCCATTCATGGACCTCCCCCGAAGTTACAAAAACCTAAACATGAGACCAACTGAACTGGACAATTGTATGGATTTATTTTGCAAGCTGTTTTTAATTGCATCTGATGGCACTGTCTGATCTGGGCACCCATTTTTAATATCAAGGAATAAAGATTTTCCCCATTAGAACCATATTGTCGATAGCAATTAAAATTCAACCAACCACTAGTACCCGTACTCTCCCAGTCATTGTGCTGATGGTTATTCTTCTCATAGCTAAATAAATTTCAGGACTACGAGGACAGATCCCCACTTCTCCATAGCAGCCACTGCACTGGCTGGATAACTCAAGTTTAAACCATACTTCAAAATACACAGGGAAAGAAATGAGACTTTATGGATGATTCAGTGCTACAGCCCAACACAGGAGCCGCTAACCGTATCTGGCTGGTAAACACTTAAAATACGGCTGCCTCAATTGAAATGTTCTGAGAAAATGAATTTAAAAGACTAAAAAAAAAAAAAAAACCATAAACTATTTCAATGTTCATGCATGTTAAAATGATAATATTTCACATATGTCGGGTTAAATAAAATACTTTTAATTTTATCTCTTTTTACTTTAATGTGGCTCCTAGAAACATTTTAATTACGTATGTGGCACATATTCTATTTCTATCCTGTAGCACTGATAGAGACTATCAGACATGCATGTGCAAAACCACCCCGAGATCTCACCACATCGGTGGGGCACTTCTGCAAGACAGCCGGCCTCAGCCACAGTTGAGACTCGGATGATGAAATCCGCCCTGATGAGTGTAGAGAGGTGCTTTGAATTTGCATCCACCTGATGCCAAACCCCTCACCTGTCACCACTGTGCCTCCATCCGCCTCTCAAGAAGTCACTTCAAGTCTGTTCAAGTTCTGCCATTACTTGTAACCCAGTCATGATTGAAATAAAAGAAACTGCTTCAAAATGACAGGCATTTTGCTCAGTTCCCTTTGAGTTTTAAATTAGAGTATTCTAACTCTCCTGGCAAGAACATATGACAGACAACACATAAAAAGACAGGAATTTGGGGCACAAATTAAGCTTTTCATCTTTTAAATGAAAACAGGAGATCCCAAGTCGAAAGAATCACAAATGTGAAGAGAGGACAGTACACATTGCCTGGGGAATACTAGTTGGAGAACTAATTAGTATTATAAACTGAAGTATGAAAATTTACCAAATAATTATCTCCTCGTAGCCTTAGAAGTAGGTTACCGGTCACTTGTTAGCAAAATTGCCCAAAACCAAGGAAGCAAACACAGTTGCACCATAAGCAACTGCAGCTCCCAGTTTTATTTGTTTCCTGATTGTTTTAAGCACATTAAGATTTCTGCAAAGCAGCAACTAATTAAAAAGAAATCACCAAGACCCGAGATAAGATGCAAGAATTCTCATGGCAAATGCTGTAGTCTTCAATTTTGATTAAATGTGAATTCCCTAAAGCAGTTACAAAACAAAGTATGGTTCTTTGCGTTTGATTCAGGTGGGTTTTTCTGCTTAAATGATCCATTTTGCTCTAGCTTCCAGTTTCAGCTAATCCTGAAAGAGCGCCGCCCATGGAGTCTTATGATTTGCCAGTAACGTGGTTTTGCCTTTCGGTGGTGGAAAGCTGACCTCTGTGCACTCAGCTGCTTTTTTACAATGAAAAATGGGCTATTAAGGACTCTTACTTCAGTGGGGCTATTGCAGAGTACACTGGCTCACCAGCTTAGTGAGTCTTGCCAAAATCCTCAGAAGCCAAATGAAACTCGCTAAATGAAAATCTATTAGGATTAGGTTGAACCATGCATTTAGTCCTCCTCCTTACACGCCACCCCAAACATGATGGGTTGGACTTAGCACTTTGATCTCTGAGGAACTGTTACCACCCCAGTGCTCTAGGAGCTACATCACGACCCAGCACGGACGTGTTCAGCCAGTACTTTTTCTGGTCCCCACGGTTTAAGGCCACAGTGAGTTCTCATAAAGCTTACAGTCCAGTGGGAAAGAAAATAATCATCCAATCATCACACAGATACTTAAAAACAAAATGTCAGCGTGGTTAGAGCCGGGGAGGCGGTGGATGGGAGAGCTAGTGCCACAGAGTTCAAGGAGAGTCTCCCAAAAAGTTATGGTTGAGCTGAAAGCCAATGGAGGAATGTGAGTTAACTAGGCAAAGGGAATGATCATATTCCAGGCAGAGGAAACAGCATACGCAAAGGCCCTGAGGTGGGAGAGACATGGCTTATTTGAAACAAACAAACAAAAACCAAAGAAAGCAGTGTAGCTTATGCTCAGAAAGCAGTGGAAAAGATGGTGTGTGATTAAGACCAGAGTGGTAGGAAAGAGCCCAATTCTCTACTTGACCATAAATACCCATTCCCTATGGCCAGTAGTTATCGAGCACCTAACATGTGCTAGAAGCTATACTAAATGTTTATGTGTGCTAACTTGTTTAAGCATAAGCAGCCTATGAGATGGGTGGAAGTGCTATCCTCTTTCGCAGATAAGAAAACAAAGATGATTTAGGGACGCAACTTGCTCAAAGTGAAAGAGCTAGTACAGGGCCAAGGGGAAAGGTAAAACCAGTTCTTTCCAACCACTCTTTTTTTTTTTTTTCTTAAGGAACTGTAGTTTTATCACCAAATACCCTAAACTGACAATCAGATAAAGTGATCAATGATAATGAAGCAAAACTTCTGGATTGCTGTGCTTAGAAATAGCATTTCCATGACAGGGGGCTCATAGATTTTCACTTTGAGACACGCTAATATTTCAGCAGATGCCAGATGCTTGTTTGCATCTTAGCTGGAGCTTAAACAATAGAAATTGTATTTCTTACGGTTCTGGAAAACTGTACAGTATAAAACTGAAAGTATAAGATCAATGTAATCAGGTTCCGGTGACAACTCTTCCTGGCTCGTAGAGGGCTGTCTCCCCATCGTGGGGAGAGCAAGCGAGCTTTGGTCTCTTTCTCTTCTTTTAAGGACACTAATCCCATGATGGGGACCCCACCCTCATGATTTCATCTAAACTTAAGTACCTCCCAAAGGCTCAATCTCCATATATCCATACACTGGGGGTTAGGGCTTCAACACGCATGAATTTGGGGGTGGGGAGGAGCATACAAACATTTAGTTGCTAAGAATCTACGTGACCTTTGTTGATCATTTTGTGCCCTTCTCCAGCTCAGGCATACATCTGTCTATAACCCTGTTGCTTCCCATTTCTGTGTTACTGCAGATGATAAACTTAACAAGCTTAGTCCATTCACTTCTGCAGAGTTCACCAAGTTGACTATTGATAAGAATATATCTGCCTTTCCAAGACTGCCTTTTCCATCACCCATCCTGAACACACAGATCAGGGGCTAAGAAAAAGCAAGTATCCTCCTCCCTTCCTTCCCAGCTAAAACCCTGCCTCCCAGGTCTTACTGCCGTCCAGAGATAAAGAACCTGACCTGATGAAATAGTACCACTGAATGTATAATGAAGGAGGCAATTTAAGCAGCTTTAGGGCCACACAGCTTCTCTGATTAGCCAGCCTTCGGAAACACCTCCCCTGAGTTATGACCCGCTGTGTGAACTAACGGGGTGACTCTGTATCAGAGGGCGGTTTTCTAACCCCTGCTGCCACTCATTCAGCTCTTCCTTCCGTAAGTGATCTCAAAGGTGTCCTAAGCAGAAGCCACAAGTTTCCAAAGGCACTAAACATCCACCTCCATCGAGAAGTTTCTCAGCGCTGATGAACCAGAAGCACAGAGGAGTTAAATACATCTTAATTGAATATAATCTAAGTCTTTCCATTTTCTGAGAAGTAGGCATTTAAGACAAGGAACATGGGGTTTGCAAATGCCTCACATTTACCCAGAATGAACAAAACCCGCCCATGTGGTTGTAGAGCAGAGTCTTGGGGAGAAGGGTATTGGTTCTAATGAAAAAATAATGAGTTTCTAAGAGCCACCTTCACCATGACCTGAGCCTCGTTACCAGCACTGATGGACTTAGTTACCTTAAGAACATGTTCATGCCCCCTCTCTAGATTCCAAGCCAACATTCTGAGGAGTACTTTGGTGAGGAGGCTTATATTTGACCAATGTTTTGTAATCAACTTTTCAATCTTTTGGCTCTTTTTGACACAGCCTTTTCGGGAATGCCAACTGTTTCTATTTTCTACTCCATTAACCTTCCTGCTTTTCCCACCTCTACACCAAGGTCACATCTCTAATATCTACCTAAGGTATCATGACCCGATTTCCCTTAAGAACAAGTACAATTTATAAACCAGGCTTGGAATTCGCTCCTTCAATTAACATCAAGCATAACTCCAAAAGAAGCATAGAGTCGTACAGTTAGAAACAAGGCCATATATAAATGTGTTTCTTAAAATGCACAAAAGCTCATGAACACTCAGCATATATAAAGAGGGAAGACCTGCAAGTCTGACGGATCCGCTACCAAATACAATGAACATGTTCAAGATCTTGCCACAGGGTGAGCCAGGACGCCTGCCTCTCAGAGTAATGCTTTGGGAGATGTCAGCAGACAGAACTCTAAAACAAGCAGCCAGTAACTGATATCATGCCAGATGCTTGTTATCTATCTTGGACACAGAGATCCCTTTAAAACTCCAGACAAAGTACAACATTTTGTATATAATTCAGGGGATTCACAAAACAATGTACTGTCTTAAGCAAAGTCATGACAAATACTGACTTGATCTCCTTGTCCTGAGAATCTCGTGTCATCCTCATGACCTTGGTTTGGCAATGGATTCTTAGATAGGATACCAAATGCATGAACAACAAAAGACAAAATGGATAAATTGGGCTTCATCAAAATTAAAAACTTTGTGCACTAATGGACATTATTAAGAGAATGAAAGACAACTTAAAGGATTGGAGACAATACTTGCAAATCATATGTCTGATCAGGGTTTAATATCTGAGTACATAAAGATCTCCAACCATATGGGATTGGGAGCCCACCTTAATCCAGCTCAATGACAAGAAGAGAACCCAATTTAAAAATGGGCAAAGGACTTCAGTAGAAGGTTCTCCACAGAAGATGTACAGAGGGCCAATAAGCACATGAAAAAATGCTCAACATCACTAATCCTTAGGGAAATGCAAATCAAAACCACAAGGAGATACAACCTCCTATCCACTAGAATGACTACCATCAAAACCAAAACAAAACAAAAACAAAATAACAGGTGTTGGTGAGGAGCGGAGAAATCAGAGTATGTACATTACTGGCGGGAATGTAAAATGGTGCAGCCATTCTGGGGAAACAGTTTGGTGCTTCCTCAAAAAATTTTATACACAGAATTACCATATGATCCAGTAATTTCATTTCTGGATATAAAAACAGAAAGACTGAAAGCAGGGACTTGAAAAGGTATTTGTAAACTAATGTTCATGTAAGTAATACTATTCATAACAGCCAAAAGATGGAAACCACACAAGTGTCCATTAAAAGATGAATAAACCAAATGTGGTATATGCATGCAGCAGAATATTATTCAGCCATGAAAAAGGAATGGCGATCTGATAAATGTCGCAACATGGATGAACACTGAAAACATTATGCTAAGTGAATTGAGCCAAACATAAAGGCACAAATATGGCATCATTCCAGTTATATGAAATATATAGAATAAATTCACAGAGACAGAAAGCCAAAATGTAGTCACAGGGAACCACGGGAGAGAGGCGCAGAATTACTACTTAATGCGTACAGAGTATTCTGTTTAGAGTGATAGAAAAGTTTTGGAAACAGTGGTGATGGTTATACAACATTATGAATGTAATTAATGCACTGAATTTTGTGCTTAAAATGGTTGAAATTGTAAATTTTTAGATGTGTGTGTATATGTATAATCATAATTAAGATCACAACTAAAAAATAATTTATGTCTTCTAACTCTCAAGCCAAATTCCCTTTGGCTTCTTGACAGCATTGGTTGTTGCAAGCATTGTTGAGAACTATGTACACTCCCTCAATCAGAAAATGAATATATATGCTGATTTTAATGTATTTGGGATCACGCTTTTTGCAAAAGCAGTATTAGACACCACGTTGGTTCTGATCTGAGGTAGAATGGATCTAAGGCAAAATGAGGCCATGCCCCTTCATGTGAGCTGAGGATGCTTTTATTAATCTAGGTGCCGAGGAAATAAATTATACCAACGTCTCCTGGGCTTGCGGACGGCTCACGCCTGGGCAGGGACTCATGCCTACCTTAGTGTTACAGATAAAATATTTGTATCCCCTAAAATTCATATGTTGAAACCTAACCCCCAAGGTGATGGTATTAGGATGTGGGGCCTCTATGGAGTTATTAGCTCATGAGGACAGAGCCCTCATGAATAGGATTAGTGCTCTTATAAAAGAGGCCCCAGAGAGCTCCCTCCCCACTTCTGCCAAGTAAGGAAACAATAAGACAGCCACGTACAACACAGAAGAGGGCCTTCACTGGAACTCAGCCACGCTGGCCCCCTGATCTTGGACTTCCAGCCTCCACCATGTGAGAAATAATTTTCTGCTGTTTTTAAGCCACTGAGTCTTTGGTAATTTTTTTTAATAGCAGTCAGAACAGACTAAGATGTTTTGTAGCTCTTATGAAATCAACAACTGCAAATGGTCCCAAATACCAAAACATTCTTTCTAAAACTTCTTAGGGTGCCTAGTTGTAAGTTACAAAGACACTTTGGGCTCCACCGCAACTTCCAGGGGACAAGGGTCTATCTCCAGGCATGAAGTAGAGTTGGTTGGCTTGCCTCTTATTGCCCTCATGAGATTTCACAGCACAGAGTTCTCTCTAATCTAGAAAACCTAGGCACCAAGATGGCTCCCAGCAAGAATGATCTCACTGCCCAGAGTCTAGGAACTCTTTTTAAAAGATTGCCCAGCAGCTTAAATGCCACGGGGTCTCCGATCACAAAATCCTTCCTTCCTCCTAGCACCCATTCTCTACTTGTGGACACCTACCATTACATAATCCCCAGCTGTCTCTCTGTCTCTGACTCTTAGCTCTTGTACACTCACCTACTCTGCAATCTCACCCCATATCATAAAGTGCTGCTTTCACTGAAGTAATCTGACTGAGTACATGAAGTTCTCATTGGGGATGACTTGTCTCCCTCTCACTCAGGTGCTATTTGTCCCTCCAGATTTCTCATGGATAATGGAAGTGGCTAAATTGAGAGGGAGGAAGAGCAATGAGAGGTTTTTTTCTTGCTGCCTGCTTGCCTTCCCTCTTTTAAGTATCTACGGAGCACCTACTATGTGCTGGTCACTCTGCTAGGCCCCAGGGCTACGTTGGAGACAAGGCAGAGATGATCCTCCCTCGAAGAGTACCCATTCAGAAAAAAAAACTCAAGTAAACAAAGAAAGAAAAAGACTAGCAAATCATGATAAGGAAACAGGCATAGGTCTGAGAGGAGAATTACCCACCAGACCAGTGGTTCTCAAAGTGGGGTCCCTGGACCAGCAGCCCCAGCCTTACCTGGAGTATTGCTAGAAATGCAAATTCTTAGGCCCCACCAAGACTGCCTGATTCAGACACTCAGGAGTCAAGGCATCTGTTTTATAAGCCCTCCAAATGACTCAGGTGCACGCTGAAGTTTGACAAACACTACAAATAAGCAGGGATTTTGACCACTTGGGTGTTTTGTTTTTTTACCTCTAATCCTCAGAACAGTTCCTGGACATACGGGACACTTTATAAAGTATGGTAAATAAATGAACAATTGGGGGGGGATACAATACTTTAAGCTGGGTTATCAGAGAAGACCTCTCTAAATATTTAACCTGAGATCTAAAGTTCGAGCAAGTTGAGCAAGACTCAGCCATGCAAAGAGTGTGGGTAAGAATGTTCTAAGCCAACTGTAAGAGCCAAGTGTAAAAGTCCTGGGGTAGGAAAAACTTCCTTCAAAACCAGACGGTTTGCAGGTCAAGAGTCCCATCTCTGACTCTGGGATCCAGAGTCTCATTTCTCCAAGGAACGCAAGACTAGGTCTCCTCTGAGCTTCCCTAGCAGACGAAAGACCTGACCTCTCTGTGAGCATGACCTTTCTTGTTCGGGCATGCACGCAGAGCCCACCATGAAGCGCCATGCTGCAGACAAGGCCATCATTGGCAGAGCCTGCTCTGTTCTCCTGTCAGAATGACCTCTCCGTGACCCTGGACAAGAAGGCTCCCAGGTGTCACCCCAGTAAGCCAGGCTGGAGAACCTGGGTAGTGTGCAGCAGCTGCGACTTTCACCAGGGCATTCTGAAGCTAGCCCTGTCCTCATCATTTCCGCCATGAACAAAGCACGCTCCCAGACACATTCAAGGGGGCGTCATAAGGAGGGCAGCAAATGAGAGAAAGCAGTGACGAACGCAGTGGTGGTGATTCAAGCTGCCTGGAGCCAGGGGAAGGGGTTGGGACAAGTTAATGCGGATACTTCATCATCAGTACCCAGCCTAGTTCCAAGTGCAGCAGTGCACAAAGCCAGCAGCCAGGCAGACATGGAAGAGGCAGCTCTCCTCCTTACCTGCAGCACTTATACCTTCATCAGCAAGAAAAGATGCAAGTTTTCCTCTAATGAGGCCCATCGGGAACATTTCTTTGATGTCATTTTTTAATGTTAAAAATTAACGGAATATTAAGAGCTACTTTTTTAAAATTTAAGAAGTAAAAAAAATTGTGTTGGATGTCTTTAAGGTACCCATAATTTTTGCACTTAGAGCAGAAGCTTAGAATTCAGGTAAGAGGTCAGCAAACTATTTAATTAAAGATCGGATAGTAAATATTTTAGTATGTATGGGTCAAGAGACAAAATCAAGAATATTAACTGGATACTTATATAAGAAGAGAAAAAATAGGGCACCTGGCTGGCTCAGTTGGTAGAGCATGTGACTCTTGATGTCGGGGTCATGAGTTCAAGCCCCACACTGGGCACAAGCTTACATTTGGGGAAAAAAAGTGGGGGGGGAGAGAAAACAGATTTCCATTATTTTTTATTGATGAATTTCCAAGTATGTAAGTGTTATCATTAGTAATATGGGCCTACTAATGAGAAGAATGCAAGGATGGTGAGATATTTTGCTTACTTGGGGTTCAAAGTTAGGGTTCCTGTCATCACATTGATTCCAAATATTTATGGTAAAACCATTCTTAATTCATGAGCCATACAACAACAGGTGCAGGCTGGATTTGGCTCATGGGTCATAGGTTTCTAACTCCTAGCTTAGGCCATGCATTGGTCAAGGTTCTCCAGAGAAACTGAACCAATGGGACGTGTGTGTGTGTGTGTGTGTGTGTGTGTGTACACATATGTATCTTTGGGGGGCGGGTACTAATTATAAGGAATGGGCTCACGTGGTTATGGAGGCAGGCGAATCCTAAGATCTGCAGGGTGAGTGGGCAAGCTGGAGACCCACAAGGACAGGTGGTTTGGTTCCAGTCCAAAGGCTGACAAGTTGAGACCCAGGAATTTCTACTGTTTCAGTTCAAGTCTGAAGGCAGGAAAACAGCTAATGACCTGGTACAAAGACCATCAGACAATAAGAACTCTCTTACTTGAGGACGGTGAGCCTTTTTGTTCTACCCAAGACTTCAATGAATTGAACAAGGCCCACCTACATTGGTAAGAGCAATCTGCTTTATTTAATCTACCACTTCAAATGCTAATTTCATCCAAAAATGCTCAGAAGTGCCCAGAATAACATTGGACCAAATATCTGAGCACCTCATGGCCTACCCAGGCAAGCTGACACATAAAATTAACCACCACCATCCACACTTAAGGACTCCTCGTGAGACCATGATTTCAAAAAACATGGCTCTTTCTCCTTCCCTGTAGCCCCAGCTGCCAACAAGCATTCT
The DNA here is from genome assembly GCF_964656455.1 of Halichoerus grypus. NCBI lineage: Eukaryota > Metazoa > Chordata > Mammalia > Carnivora > Phocidae > Halichoerus > Halichoerus grypus. Next base: position 177,320,822 of record NC_135712.1, read on the forward strand.
GGCAAACTGCTTTCCTCAGGCCGTGAGGGTGTGAGCGGCCTTACCTACACCCGCATGGGCACAGCTCCGGGAGGCAGGTGGAGGTTCTGGTTCTGTCCGATGAGGCCTGAGGTGTCCCTAGAGATGCCCCCCATGCCTCCATGCCAGCCATTCTCAGGCACACCCCTGCCTCCAACATTCCCTGAGGGGCCATTTCTCCCCTCCCTGAGCGCCCCATCTTTTAATCCCTGGTGGAAAAACAACTTCCTGGGTATGTAGTGTTTACAGACATTTTTTAGGTCTTATTTTTGACTTTTACCCAGTGCAAGCTCTTCTAGAGTTCCTGCCCTAACTGCTCTGAGAGACTCCCTCAACAATCCACCAGCATGTTCTAGGGGATGGCCGGGCTGTGATGGTACAAGAGCCTCTGCCGGGGACAGAGCAAATGCATTCGCCCTTGACTTTTCTACGCAGCCTCTGCTTACCTCCCTGATATTGGATTCCCCTTGGGGGAAGGAGTCCTCTTTGTGCAGGCAAAGGCACTCTCTGAGCCTTGGATGGCATTATTTGGTTTCATGCTAAGGCCCAGAGCCAGTCTCTCCTGGTTCTGACCAGAGACAGCTCTTGCTGAGGTCATGACCATTTGATACGGACCTTGGCCCGCACCCAGAGGCACACCCAAGAGGTAACACCCCAGGAGGCTGTAGGGCATGGGTCATTTTGGCCTGGTCTTTTTACATTCCTTCTATGTTCATTAGTTGCCATTTCCTGCAACGCAACCCTCCTTCATTTTATTCCATTGAGCTAATATTTTTGTTTAAATTCAATGTTATATAAATAATAACTGTCATTATTAATTTTTTACCATCTTAACCATTTTTAGGTGTGCAGATCAGTGTCAGGTATGTTCACATTGTTGTGAAACGGATCTCCAGAACTTTTTTTCATCTGTAACACTGAAACTCGATACCCATTAAACAAGAATGTGCCTTGCCACCCCCCTGGCCACCCTCCCGACGCAGGGCCTGTTAATCCCCCTTCTACTTTCTGTCTCTAGTTGAGGTACCTCATAAAAATGGAATCCTACAGCATTTATCTTTTTGTGACTATCTTATTTCACTTACTATAATGTCTTCAAGATTGATCTATATTATAGGATATGTCAGAATTTCCTTCCTTTTTAAGGCTGAACAATATTCCATTGTACATATACATCACATTTTCTTAATCCATTTATCTGTCAACGGACAGTGGAGTTGCTTCTGCCTCTTGGCCCTTGAGAACAGCACTGCTGTGAACATGGGTGTGTGAATATCTCTTCAAGGCCATGCTTTCAACTCTTTCAGATGTATATCCGGGAGTGGAATTGCTGGGTCATACGGTAGTTATCATCTTAATTATTTGAGGAACCACCACACTGTTTTCCCCAGCAGTTGTACAATCTTAAAATCCTACCACAGTGCTGGAGGGCTCCAATTTCTCCATATCCTCCCCAAAACTTATTGTCTGTCTGGTTGATGGTGGCCATCTCAATGGGGTGAGGTGATACCCCAATGTAGTTTTGATTTATGTGTCTCTACGAGTATGAATTTTAATTGTGGGCCCAACACCCATCTCTGTGTGTTCTTGGTCTTTAGCACTCTTAATTTATTTCCTTGTCCGTGATTTAGGATATTAACACTTACTCCAATCACTCATCCATTTGTTAAAGAGATATATGCTGAACCCTTATGGTAGGTTAAATGTTATTTGATGGGCTAAGGCTACCAAGTGAACAAAACAGAAAACAAATCCTTGCCCTCTTGGAGCTTACTTTCCAATGCAGAGAGACAGACAATAAACAACAACAAAAAAGAAAATCATAGAGTGCTTTTGATGTTAGGTGCTGCAGAGAAAAATAAAGCAAGGAAGGGGTAAGGTAGGGAGATACTGTCATTTTAAACAGAATGGTCAACAAAGGCCTCATTGATGATGTGTGCCATTTGAACGGAGCTAAGAATGAGGAGGGAGGACTGTGGGTATGGGATGAGTGGTGGGCACGCCAGGCAGGGGAGACACCAAATGCAATGGTAAGTTCAAGGAACAGCAAGAATGCCTGTAGGGCTGGGGCAGGAAAACAGGAGGGAAGGGACTGGAGATTCTGTCAGAGAAATGAGGGCAGGTGTCAGGAGGAGTTCGTCAGGAGGCTAAGGGGAGTGGGGTAGTTCTATAAGGATTTAATGAGATAATTTATATAAACTTGCTTGACGCTCTATAAGCATTAAACAAAGGAAAGATACAGAATGTTTGATGTTCCTGCTGATGTGTAAACCACAGCCTCCCACAGGTCTTGGCAAGGTAATGGCAACAGCCCCCTTGCTCCAGCTTTCCATCAGGAGTGGAGGATGCCATGGTATCATCACTACTCTGATGTTCCCTAACGCTCAATGTTATAGTTCAAACTGGGTCCCCCCAAATTCATAGGTTGAAGTCCGGACCCCCAGCACTTCAGAATGTGACCTTATTTAAAGACAGAGTCTTTATAGGGGTAATCAAGTTAAAATGAGGTGGGCTCTAATCCAATCTGACCGATGTCCTCATGAAAGGGAGAAATCCGGAGTCAGACATAAACACGGGGAGAACACCGTGTGCAGATGAAGGCCGAGAAAAAACTGACACATCTACAAGTCAGAGAATGCCAAAGATGGCCAGCAAGCCACCAGAAGCTAGGAAATGGACGTGGAATAGATTTTCTCCCTCAGCTCTCAGAAGCAGCCAAATCTACCTACATCTTGATCTTTGGACAGCTAGCCTAAACAGTGAGAGAATAAATATCTGTTGTTTAAACCACTCAGTGTGTAGTACTTTGTCATATCAGCCCTAGTGAACTAGCACACTCAAGCATACAACAGGGGCAAAACGTCTACCTGGGTTTCTCTTTATGGGGAAGTTTCCTAATGCTCTTGGTTTCTTTCAAATAGGATCACTGCCTGCTTTTTCTAAGTGGCTATTTTCAAAAATAAAATCAGAGCCAGTCTCAAAAGAGGCAAGTACAGACCTACCCTTGGGTCAGCAAGTGGGAGGAAGATGAGGCAAAGACAGGAAGCAGACAGCCCAGAGTCCCAATGACAGAAGAACAAGAAGGCATAGAAGAACCGGGATTTCAGGAGCCAGAAGAGCCGCTTGACTTCCAGCCTGCCCCAGAGCTCCTAGAAAGGTAGGGGGCTGGAGCAAGAGGAGGTTATGCTCCCCTCACCTCTGATCCTGGAAGCCTAAGTCCACTACATAAAGGCCTAAGAAGCTAGGCTGAGAAGACATCTCATAGAACCCCAAAGGGTGCACGCAATGTGGTAGGGAAGGAGGGAGAGCCAGTGAACCTCCACAAAGAAAATTCATGCAGCCACCCCTTAGCTAGGTAATTGGTGGTAAAGGTCAAATGCTTTTCAAGAACTCTTATAAATAGAAGCTACAATTAGGGATCAATTCTGCTCAAAGGGCCAACAGCACAATCTAGAGTATTTTCTGGGACAGATGCTATTAAGTGTTATAACACAATAGTCATTCACACACACACACACACACAAAATGTCCTTCACAAAAATGGTGGATTAAACTATGTGGGAACAGTTTCTTGACTACAGGATGTTTTAGTGACTTTGATACGACAAGGGACTTTATAAGTCTCCAAAAAAAGAAAGAAAGATAATCTACAAAGACTCCAGTTTTATTTCATTGCAATCTTTTTTTTTTCTTCTTGTATTTCTTTTCACAATACCCAATCAATCACATCTCTGAGAACAACTCACTAAGAAACTTAATTGGGAAATTCTGGTAATAAACTTTGAATTACGGATAATTTTAGAGACACCCACAGAAGAGAAAGCAGTAAGTCAGCCAATATTGAGCTGGCTAGAGTCAAGGCCCACAGCACCTTGCAAAGAAAGAAAAAGTGTGTCACTGCCATTTTCTTTTAATAGGACTCTCTTTGGAGTAGAAATCGCTGGAATTTACCAGAATCATCTTCCAGCTCTCCTGCATCAGAGAATCAAACTATCATTTAAAGATTCGTTAGACAGTAAAGCCAAGCAATTATTTGAAGGAGAAAAGCTCAAAAAGCTTAAAATGTGATTAGCTTTGCTGATAAGAGCATGGCATTGAGGTGACCATAAATTGTTGATAACAACATTACGTAGGCCTATCAGCTGGTACAATGGGGTCAGAAAGCAAATAGAAACAGAACTCTTTCTTATTAGTTCAGTAAAGATCCCTTCCAGCCGAGGGCACACAGATAAGGGTCTCTACCTGGAAGTCTCAACAAGAGAGTCACATGGGTTTTATCAGGGCCTTAGGTCATGCAGTCTTAGATTTATGGAGATGGAATCTGGTTCAGCCTAACCTTCTGTCTCTAAAGTTAAAGAAATGTAGCCTAGTGGAGCTCAGTGGTACTAAAGGTCACACAGGGGGTTCATGGAAAACCAAGAGTTCAAAAGAGCCAGGCCTTTTACCTACACCCCAGTGCTTTTATCTCTCCACCATCTTTTCTTGAATGTGGTCCCCAAGGGTGTGAAAGTCAATCAAATTCAAGGAGAACATGTCAGATGTCTGGGAGCAGGTACATACTTAGAGAATAGCAATAACAATTTCTCAACATTTACCGAACACCTAAGATGTGCCAAGCATTGAGCTAAAATTGGAATCTCAGCTGGCTCTTTAGAAAACCCTCTGAGATATGTGCCTTTGCACTAGCAAGGATATCAACCTTCAGCAAGGCTCAGTGACCCATTCAAGTCCCACTCAGAGCTGGGGTGCACCCTCAGGGCTCACTGAAGAGCCAGCCCCCTTTGCCACTATCTACATGGCCCGCTGAGTACTCATGACATTGCGGGCACCACTTTAAATAAACAAGTAAATGTCTTTTAGGATTTCCTTTCACATTTAAGGATAGTCCTAAAACCAAGAGCATGAGGGAGAGTAACCTCATGAGGTCAGTTTGCCTCAGCCCTGGGTCTCAGCAAGAGACCACCTACACCATCCCCCAAACAGTTCCTTTCTTTTCCTCATGCTTGAGTGAGAGCCAGTTTACAGTTTCCTACATAAGAAAATACTCAAAGAAGCATTTCCATGTTTTCCTGAAAGCCAGAGCACACTTGTCTTTATTTACAGAAATAGGATTATAATTTCTGTAACCTTGTTTTCCCCCTAAAAAAAGATACTGCAGACATTCTCCCATGTCCTTGAATAAATATCTGCATCATCACTGTTCAGAGCTGCAGAATGTACCGCCACATGGGTGCACGTGCATTCAGTCACGCCATGGAAAGGGCCATCTAAACTGCTGCCCGTGTGTGACTATCACAACCAGCCTGCAGTCAACTTCCTAGCAGAACCATCTTTGCACTTCTGTGCCATTCTTTCATTATCTAACCATCCCACATGTGGTACTGCAAAGTCCTTTTTTATTTTGAGAGACGCCCTTTCCAAGAAGGTTATGCCAAGTGCTATGACCCTGGCTGCATAGAGCACGTGAGGAGATGCCTTCGCTTGACAACCATGAAGTATCTTTGACACAATGGCTGACTGTGAAAATGGGGGGGGGGGTACAAAACGTCTGAGCCACCGGCATTTTCAGCAGTGTCCCTGCCATAGTCTTTTAACTGGTCTCCCAAATTCAGTCTTGTGCATCCTATGTGTGCTTCCTCCTGGAGGCAGTCAAGATGGTCTCTTTTAAACACAAATTTGGTCATGTCCCCATTCCGCCTGAAGCCTACTGATAGCTAGCACAATGCCTAGGATGTGGAAGATGCTTCTTGTGATGGAAGTAGGAATAAAAAGAGAGAGAGTGGAAAAGAAGAAAGGAAGAGGAAGAAAGGGAGATGGGGGGGGGGGGGAGTTAGGTTTTCCACTGGCATCTTCCAGGGAAATGGGAAAAGGGGAAGAACTTAAAGTAGTGAGGGAAGAACTATTGGTCAGGAAGTATTTTATTATCTTGAACTTGCTCTAAGCTCAGCCACTGGATAAATATTTGTCAGATTCCTATTACGTACCATGCAACTGTTCTAGAGACCAGTGATAAAGCAGGTAACAATTCAGGTGAGGTCCTTAGTTTTTTGGAACTCACGTCCTAGAGGAATGGGAGAGGAGAGAGCAAATAAACAATGAACAAATATCTGAACAGGACAACTTCAGGCGGGAAAGAGCATTCAGAAGTTCATAAGGGAGGTCAGTCATGAAGAGTAAGAGAGGACACTGCTACTTCCAATGGGGTGGTCAGGGAAGGCCTCTCTGAGGAGATGACATAGGAGGAGACAGCAACAAGAAGAACAAAGGGCTGGGTGAAGTAGAGGTGATTTTTAAAAACAATTTACTCTGAAGCTGAGGTAAATCTTTCCAATTGCAGGAACAAAATGTCATAGGAATGATCTCCTCAGTACACGGATTCGTTTCCTATGACTGCCATAACAATGCACCACAGAGTGCCTTAAAACCACAGTAAATTATTGTCTTACAGTTTTGGAGGCCAAAAGTTTTAAATCAAGGTTTTGGCAGGGCCATGCCCCCTTGGCAGGTGCTAGGGAAGGATCTGTTTCACGCCTCTCTCTCTCTCTCTCTCAGTTGCTGAGGCTCATGAGCTCCTTGGCTTGTAGATGCATCAGCCAGTCCTGACTCCATCTCTCCAACGCCACAGGACCATCTTCACATTGTCTTCCCTCTGTATGTGTCTGTCTCTGTGTCCAAGCTTCCCATTTATAAGGATACCAGTCCTATAGGATTAGGACCCACCCTGATAATCCCATTTTAATTTAATTACCTCTGTAAAGACCGTCTCTCTAAATAAGATTACATTTTGAGGTACTGGTTTTTTGGGGGACACAATTCTGCTCATCATAGTATTCATGAGTCAAAAACAGCCTTTTGATGTAGAGAAGCCAATCAGATACAATTTTAATATCAATAAGAATCTGTATGATTTTAAGTGCAGAGGTCTATCAAGTTCAAGTATTTTAAAGGTCAGAGAACTGCAAAATCCGACAGAGTCTGAGTGGATCTGTAGGATCAGTAGCCTGGATTATGGAGACCTTGGTATAGACTAACAAATATACAAAGTGTGCTAAATCAGGTACATGACATGAAGCTAATCTGTATTCCAGCTGGTATATCTGGTCACTGGGAAATTTTAGGAACCTGAGAAATGAGCTCACATTTGGTTGGAGAAAGGCAGACCCCCAATTTTTGAAAAGGCATCTGTTACCTGGGTAAGCATCTTTTAAATATTTAGAATTAAGTAAAGGAATGTCTGCGAGCACAAACCCATATGACTTTTTTTACATTAGAAAATCTGAGCCTGGGTGGCTCAGTCGGTTAAGCATCGGCCTTCGGCTCAGGTACTCCCTGCTCCGCGGGAAGCCTGCTTCTCCCTCTCCCACTCCCCCTGCTTGTGTTCCCTCTCTCGCTGTGTCTCTCTCTGTCAAATAAATAAATAAAGTCTTAAAAAAAAGAAAGAAAGAAAATCTGTGCTTATTCTCTTACAGAAATTTTTTGAGAAAAGTAAGTTTGATTGAGTTAATCAAACACCCTTATAAATTCCTGTTTGAGATACACACTCAACTAACTCGAGCTTGCAGTTGTGATCTATTTTCAAAACAGTATTGTAACATTTAAGAGATCTTAAGACTCACCATATTTATATAAGTTTAATTTATTAGAGTTATATGAACTGTTTGAGTACTTGGAAAGTTTTGAAAACTCATACAATTTCCACAATAACCAAAACACAGAAAGAGCCCAGATGTCCATTGACAGATGAATGGGTAAAGAAGACATGATATTGATACACATACACACACACACACACACACACACACACACACACACAGTGGAATATTACTCAGCCATCAAAAAATGAAATCTTATCATTTGCAACAACGCGGATGAAACTAGAGGGTATTATGCTAAGCAAAATAAGTCTATTAGAGAAAGACAATTATCATATGATTTCACTCATATGTGGAATTTAAGAAACAAAACAGAGGATCATAGGGGAAGGGAGGGAAAAATAAGATGAAATCAGAATGGAGACAAACCATAAGAGACTCTTAACTAGGAAACAAACTGAGGGTTGCTGGAGGGGAGGGAGACAGGGAGATGGGGTAACTGGGTGATGGACATTAAGGAGAGCACGAGATATAATGAACACTGGGTGTTATATACAACTGACGAATCACTAAACTTTACCTCTGAATCTAATAATACACTATATGTTAATTAATTGAATTTAAATAAAATAAAAAGAACCACTCTAAAAGAGTCAAAAGAAAAAAGAAAACTCATACAACTGAATAAAATGAAGTTCTTAAAAGGGAAATTGAATAGTCAGCTAATAAATTAAGTTTAAAATATTTAAAAAGGCTTAATTAACTAAGTTTAATAAATGAGCTCAAATAGTGAACAAAATCCCCTTTAATGAGATTGCTAAAATGTGAGATTTCTAAATAGGATAATGAGATTTAGAATTTGGAATTAAGAAGTGTGAGGAAAAATTGAAGTGTAATTTTAAGAGAGTATTTTTTTTAAACTACTGAATAGTAGCGCCCTCCAGGATGTCACAAAATTCACATTAATGCAAAGAAACAAACCCCCTAAGCCCAAAGATCAGCACAGAAATAATAGAAAACCAACTCTTGTTTTGCTGTGTCAGAATTTCCTCCTTAAAATAGGATGGTTGTTTGGTGGGGGTGTGGTGTGTGTGTGTGTGTGTTTTCCTTTTTCATTTGAGTCATTTCTTACGCACTTTCCTCATGTCAGTCTAATGAGCAGGAGGACTCTTTCCCTTGCTAGATACTCTGCGAGGCTGGAGAATCTGTAGTCACCACCCGCATGTTTTCGATTTGGGACTGGGAGTCACCCCACTGCCTCCCGACAGCGTGGCCTTTCTCCTAGACAGACAGCCTTCCCAGGCTGGAAGCGACCTTGAACTGTGCTTTCCACCTGCAGGACGGAAGGCGCAGGCTGCCGGAGTGGCCTGGCTCCCATCACACTGGCTGACAGTGGGAAAGTCAGCGAGAAAGCTCATTTTCTCCCGGGCTCTCTGGCCTGAGTGGCTGTGAGCATTCTGGGCCCAAATGACACAGAAGTGCCATGGCTCTAGCCGAGGGGCCAAACGAGTGACAAGTCCAAGCCCTAACTTATGTGCCCTCCAGAAAGGTCAGCCCACAGCCTGCGTCTCACACACAGTTCTTGCAGTGTCTGAGCAACTGTCGGGGGAGAGGTAAAAACTGGTTGACTTTAAGCCTCGAAAAGAGGGGATTAATCCTAACAAGTGGGGTGGGGTGGGGGCTTTGGAGAATGACCGGGATGCATTAATGGTGTGTCTCTGCACACCGAGGCGCAGTTTTTATGGCCCTGCTAGGACAAGGATAAACCACGGGCCCCATAATAGCTCCCTCCAAAGGGTTATGATAATCCTAACTGTTGTCTGAGCTGAGCGAGTAACGGTGAAAATGGATGAAAAGTATATGTTTATGTCCTTCCTATTAAATCCAGAGCTATAAACACAAGGCACTAAAGTTGATAGCAGCACTGACAAATGCTTCCTTTGGAAGAGCACCAAGAAGGTTAAAACAACAAAGAAAAAGGCAACAGCTCTTGGTCCTGGAGTTTCTCATCTAGCTCTCTCCCCGCCTCTGCCCGTCCCTCCCCCTGCATTCGGTTTAACTTCAAAAATACACTGTGGGGGTGGGAGGAGAATGTGCGAGAGGAGATCGTTCTCTTTCCGGGCTAGGAGCTTTGCTCTGAGGTGACCTTGGCGCTGGTCCTCCTTCCTGACACTCCCCCCAAAGTGTCACCCATGTGTACTCCAACAGTATTCTGCTCTTCTAGCTAAAGGGGAAACCCCTGTTTGCCCCTGAGAGCTCCGAAGTACGTATATAATTTAGAATTTCTCCGAGTTTCTCAGAGAAAATATCCAGGACTGGGATGAGGATGAGACAGGTGAGACACACACGTGGGGTGCAAAAATAGAAGGGGGTGGCGAAAAACCAATAATAAGGATAAATAACATTTTAATGCAATCCTTTTTAAACATTAGAAGCATCAAACTACAGGCCTTTTTTGGTCACCTGTTTTTGTAAATAAAGTTTTATCGGAAGCGCAGGACCAGGATGAGGCAGGGTGTTACAACGGCAGGGTCACATCCTATCTTTACTGGAAAATTTGATAAAATCATGGATTTTGATGTTTTAAAAATATTAAAGTACTGGGGCGCCTGGGTGGCTCAGTCGTTAAGCGTCTGCCTTCAGCTCAGGTCATGATCTCAGGGTCCTGAGATCGAGCCCCACATCGGACTCCCTGCTCAGCGGGAAGCCTGCTTCTCCCTCTCCCACTCCCCCTGCTTGTGTTCCCTCTCTCGCTGTGTCTCTCTCTGTCAAATAAATAAATAAAATCTTAAAAAAATATATTAAAGTACTATTTATCTTGATTACTGAGCTTTTCGGCACCCCCTTAAATTCACCCCAAGTGAGTACCTCACACTGCTTATCTTGGTCCCAGCCCTGCAGAGCTCACCTCCCAACCTGTCCACGGTTTTCCCAGAACTTGATATTACTCTATTTACAGACACTGTTCTAAGGACTTTGTTAATACATATATTCTCTCATTGAATTCCCCATTTTATGTGTAAGCGGAGGCCCAGAGAAGTCAAGTAACCTGCCCTCAGTCACACAGCTGGTCAAGTAAAGGAGCTGGGATTCACAGCGGGGCTCAGGCACCACTCCCTTTGCCCTCCCTGGTTTTTTTTTTTTTTTTTTTTTGGTCTCCTCTTTTCCATTTGTAATGTATTCTGTCCACTTTCTCAGCACACAGTGATTTCTTAATCCGATTTACCCAGCCTTTATACTGATAAGTTATTTCTACCATCAGACACAGATGGCTTTAAAAGAGACCAGCCAGCTAAGTGCACAGCCTAAGAATGCAATAAAACTTGTTTTTCTAACCAGCTAGATTGGTTTACATGACGAGATAAATATTGTGCTAAGAGCAACTCCCAGCCCATCTCGGGGAGAGAGCTGTTGCCCCACTTGGGCTGGTCAGGAACACATACGCCCCCTTCCCAGGATGCTCAGAACCAAGGGCGCCCCGCAGTGGCTCCTTCCCCTTGTGCAAACGCAGATAGTCTTGCCCGCCCAGCAGGCCTGGAAGTGGCTGCCCAGGGTCGCCCCGTCCTCTGCTCTCTCCTTGAGCGGCTGCCACAGACACTGTCAGCTCTTCCAACTCCTATTTCTCCTCTGGAGAAGGCAGGATGCCGGAGATGGGCTCAGCAGGTCACTGCAGGTGGCGCCGTCAGAACCGTTGCGATCAACTATGGTTATCGTCCTCGCTGCTAACATTTATCAGGGCCTTGGTGGCCAGGACAGGGGTGGTGCCCCTTCTCCCCATGCCCAGGGCTCCACGTATGCTACCCCCATTGAATAGGCTTCCAGGACAGCATTGCTCCGAGCGTGGTGGGCAGACAGCCACCAGCAGATCGCTGGTGACGCCATGGGAGGAGACGGACCGAGCCACTCCGACTCCGGGACTGCGGAGCCTGGGGATCGGCACCTGTGACAAGAACCCCAGGCTGCTTAGGTGCATCTCGGCTGGGAAACCCTTAGTCATCACGCCCATTTTAAAGATGTGAAGAGGGAGGCTCAGAGAGGTTATGTCATCTGTCTAACGTCAAATCTAGATGGGGCGGAGTCCCCTGGGTCCCAGCTCTATCCGACCCCAAAGCTCAAGCCCTTCAGCCCTGGCTCTATGGCATTTTTATTGCTGCTCGGCCGGTCCTTTGTCAAATTCACCAATACCATCCCGAAACGTTTTCAGTTTTGTGGGAGTCACCCTACAAGAATCATTGTGCAAGTGAGTGATTGTTTTATGCTGCCTGGGAAGAAGAACCTGGGAAAAGGACTTGGGGACAGGGGGTTTCTTTGGGAAGTGATCTCAGAAAACAGGAGAGAGCAGGCAGGGAGCGCGAGGCACAGGGGAAGAGAAAGCCAATGTAAAGTGGGACTGTCACTGGTACTCCAGTGAGCATTGGGAGCTCCAAGCTCCTGGGACCTCCTGAGCAGATGGCATGCCTCCCAGAAGTGTCTGGAAAGGTGGGAGGGCTAGGGCATTCCAGCTGCCATCTCCCTTGGGTTTAAAGGGTGGCTCCAGAGGCCTTAACACACATACACACCCGTGAGCGTGCCTGCCTACAAATGCTTCTGGGTGCCGGGTACGCCCGCTGAATGAGCTCCCACAGGAAGGCCCTGCGGCAGAATGCAGAGAGGGGTACTCTCGAGGCGGAACGTGTGGCTCAAGGTGCACCTGAACTTCCGTGGAACAGCCCTTGTGGCTTTGGCTGAAACCAGAAGCTGGTTGAGGGGATGTGACTTGGGGACCAGAGTTCCCTGCTACCCTGATCGACTGAATTCATTACTATTCCCGTCAATCAAGAAGATAACACAGGGAGATGACACAGCATGTTGAATAATCCACAAACCACGTGAGGATGTGCTTGGCAAACTGGTCCTTTGCAATGGGAGACAAACTAAAGATGAGTTTGGCTTCCCAAACCTGTTGCTTTCGGTTTTGCTTCCTGCTGGAAATCAAGACAGACTCTTCTCCGAAGAAAAAGGAGATGGTATTCCACCTGCTGACTCCACTCGGGCACTTAAGCACTTGAACATGTTTGCAGGAAACAACGTTACCACCGTGCTGGCTGGTCTCACTGGAGATTCATGCTTGCAGATCTCAGGAGGGCACCGAGAACTCCCAAGCCGATTGCACCTCTCTGGTATGTTTTCTTCCCCAGTGTCTCCATGGCTCTTTCACACCTTCTTCTCCTTCTCCAACCCCCTCTCCTCCACCTCTCTCCTCTCCTCACTGTGCCCTCAGCCAATGTCCTTGCTGATACCTCAGGAAGAAGCTAGAAACAGTAAGACGAGAGCACCGCCACCACGCTCACCAGCTGCCCTGCATGCAGACCCCTGTCTCTGCTCATGATTTCTGTTCTAGTCAGGGAAATGCTGTTATTCCTTAAAATAAAGGTGTCCTCTGGATGCTTCCCCTTCCTTAGAGCTCAGACCCATTCCTTCCCATGTCAGTATCACCCTGCTACTGGGTCCTTCCCAAGAGTAGAGATAGTTGGAGAACAGCTCTCATCCTTTAAAAAAGATCCTCCTACTTAATCCCAGGACTCCCAGCAGACACCAGAGCATTCCTCCGCTCCCCTTCTCACCAGTGGTCTCATTCTGTGTCACACTGTTTCCACTTCTTCAAAACCGGTTCCCTTTTCCACAGATTCAACTGGACAGCCGTCCCGCAAGTGCAGCCACACCTCAGTATCGCCAGGACCCTCATGCTACCCAGGCCAGAGAACCCGTCTCTGACCTCATTATTCCCAGTCTCTTGGCACCTTTCAGTCTATCTGGCCATGCTCTCCTCAAAACCCTCTCTTGACTTCCAGCCCACCATGGTCTCTGGTCTCTCCGACCTAACAGCTGCTGCTCAGGGTCCTAATGTGATTCTGCCCCCTGGACTCCCAATCTGACTATCCACACCACCCACAGTACGGCAGCAGAAAATCTGGATTCCGTCATAATCTCTATCTAGTTAGTTTCATCTAGTCCCACAATTTTAAATATCACTGATAGGTCACTGGCTCCCAACTTTTACCCCCAGACACTTAATATCCCCACTTTGCTATGGAAGACACCCAAATCTCAAAATCAGCACACCCCGGGGACTGGTAAGGCTCTGTGTCTTGATCTGCATGGTGTTTACGTGAGGGTATTCACTTGGTAAAAATTCATCACTGATGATGGTTGTGCTTTCTGTCTATAGCTTATATTGTAATAAAAAGGCTTTTTTTTTTTTTAATTCACATTCTGGAACTATCCTCTCAATTGCTCTTTTCTGTAAACTTGCTCCTCACACTCTCCCAAAGAAACCCCAAATCCCAACATTATTCTTTTTTTTTTTTTAATTTTATTTATTTATTTATTTATTTATTTATTTATTTGAGAGTGAGCGGGAGAGAAACAGCATGAGAGGGGAGAGGGTCAGAGGGAGAAGCAGGCTCCCCGCTGAGCCGGGAGCCTGATGTGGGACTCGATCCCAGGACCCTGGGATCATGACCTGAGCTGAAGGCAGTTGCTTAACCAACTGAGCCACCCAGGCGCCCCCCAACATTATTCTTGGTTATTCTCTCCCCGCATCCAGTCCAACTGGAAGTCCTCCACTCTCTGTGGCCAAAACAACCTAGCCCCAGCCTCACCATCTGGTCAGGCCGTCAGCACCTCTTCCCGAGTTACTAAAACAGTTTCTCACAGGCCTTGTGAATTCAGTCTTAGCCCGTATCTTCCACCCTGCTCCAGAATGAGCAGCCAGAGTGAGCTGACAAAAGCTGTAATTGACTCATGCTACATCCCCTATTCTCCACTCACCGATGAAAACTTGCTGAGCCCCAACCATCCATCCTTCTTAAATTTCCTGACACCATCAGTTTCCACCTCCAAGGCTTTGCTCCAGGTGCCTCTGCTGTTCATGTTGCCCTGTCCCCTGGCCCTGGCACTGCTGGCTCCTTCCAGTCAACCAGAGATTGGGTTAAACGTCCTCTTCCCACGGAGGCCTTCCCTGACTACCCAACCTAAACTGGTCCTCTCATAACTTTCCAACACTCCTCTATGGTATTTTCCACAGAGTACTTAAGACCACCTGACAATGTGTATATTCTGTCTCCCACCACTGTCTAGAGAGTCATTTTCCCCAAAGCAGAGATGTCTGTTAGCCTCTGCATCTCCCCACCCCCTTTTAAAACAATGCCTGGCCATATGGTATGTGTTTAATAAATATATGTTGAGGGGCGTCTGGGTGGCGCAGTCGGTTGAGTGTCCGACTCTTGGTTTTGGCTCAGGTCATGATCTCACGGTCATGGGATCGAGCCCCGCATTGGGCTCTGAGCTCAGTGTGGCGTCTGCTTCAGATTCTTTCTCCCTCTCCCTCCCACTCTCTCTCAAATAAATAAAATCTTTAAAAAAAACACAAAAAATATATATGTTGAAAGAAATGAATTTGTACAATGCCCCACCAAAAAGCACAGAACCTAGCGAAAATATCTATCTATCTCTAGAAATATAGGTCACTCGCACTTTCTGTCACATTCCTTAGAGATGTAGGGAACCTTATGATAAGTTAACAAAGAGTAAGTGAGACTTCCGGAAGCCCTGATGGAACTCATGCAGTTATTTCTGTTTCTTCCAAAATCTCATTAAAATTCTATAAAGGTACAAAAAGCTTTGAACTCACAAGGACAAAGACAACAGCAGATAAGATGCCAATAGTTGAAAGACAACAACAAAATTAATCTCGACACAGAAAGCTAGGACCTAAAAGCATATGGCTTATGGGGGAGGCAACAAGGATGCCAGTGTGTAATCCTGAGCCCCAGAAAGATTTAGGAACTGAGGCACCAGTTGTCTCCAAAGGAAGGGGCCAGGGATGAGGCTAAAAAGAGAAGAATTAGCTCAAAGTTCGTGAAAAGGACAGTGAGACTTCCCGGGGACTGCCCTCAACTCCTCATTGCTAGGCTAGGCCCCATCCTAACCCCCAAGAGTTAATGGGATTTTTATATCTGGAGATCTCAAACCAGGCATGTTTTCCAATCATGAAAACTCAAGGCACAACAAAGACTCGGGTACAGCACTGAACAGAAAATAGGGATGCCGTAAAAGTCTGCACACCAATAATGAGACCCCTGTCCATTCTGTCCACTGTGGCTCCTAGAATAATCCTGGGAGCTGAGTTTATACTTGCCAAGACAGGAGACTGCAGGATTCCTGAGTTGAGAAACTGACTGATCCAAGAGAAAAAACCCTCCAGACACAGACATTTGATTGTCAAGACAAAATGGTTGTAATGCCCCTGGTTACCTTGCAGTGAAGCCACCAATCTCTTCCCGCTAAACACACATTCCAAATACACATGTATACTCACATGAGTCACACACTCCAGATACACACACTCCCCAAATATACAAATACGTTCCTACCCCCACACATATCCCAAAGACATATATACACACACGTCCGCAACACACATAAACCAAACATACACACATATCATGTAAACAGAGAGAAATACGAAACACTACACTTATCTCAACATGCACACATACCTCAAGCACATACACACAAGTGACCCAAACACACCCACTCAACTTATGAGCAGCTATTTCCCCTACTTCTTAAAATATGAATGAGCAATCAAAGACAACCAGCTTCTTGAATAAGTCTTCGAAAATAAAAGCTTAGTACCAAAACAAATAGAGCGGGTATGGGGCGGGGAGAAGACCTCAGAAGAAAAAAAGTGCAGGAAACAGAATTAAATTTCCAAATACCATAATCACAGTACTTAGACAGAAAGGATACTGTATCCATGAAACAAAACCAAAATTCTATAGAAGGAAACATTTTGAGAATAACAAAGAATACCTAGAAACTTAAAATAGGGTACAAAAACATCAGTTCAGGAAATGGAAGAAACAGTTGAGAAAAATCTCTCAGAATGTATAACCAAAGACAAATTGTATGTGAAGTAGAAGAGAATCGATAAAATTAGAGGCTCAATCCAAAGAATCCAAAGTGGGAGGCTCGGAAGGAGTAAGCAGGAAAAATAGAAGAAGAGGAGGGAATCCATCAATGATATAAAACTAGAAAATGTACCAGAGCACCAGAAAATGAATTTTTAGAATGAAAGAGCCCATGGATGCCCAGACCAAGCAACTGACTAAAAATCCACTTTAATCATTAGGACACCTCAGAACACTACAAACTAAGAAGGCAAAGGACTTCCTGAAATACACACACACACACACACACACACACACACACACACACACACAGCTAAGTACTTTCTCAGCCGCAAATGTATGCACATACGCATATAGACATATGCATACTACCCACAAAAGATCAAAAATCAGCATTAGAGAAAGACATGTATCATATGACCTCACTGATATGAGGAATTCTTAATCTCAGGAAACAAACTGAGGGTTGCTGGAGTGGTGGGGGGGGTGGGAGGGATGGGGTGGCTGGGTGATAGACAATGGGGAGGGTATGTGCTATGGTGAGCGCTGTGAATTGTGCAAGACTGTTGAATCTCAGATCTGTACCTCTGAAACAAATGATACAATATATGTTTAAAAAAAAAAAGAAGATGATAGCAGGAGGGGAAAAATGAAGGGGGTGAAATCAGAGGGGGAGAAGAACCATGAGAGACTATGGACTCTGAAAAACAAACTGAGGGTTCTAGAGGGGAGGGGGGTGGGAGGATGGGTTAGCCTGGTGATGGGTATTAAAGAGGGCACGTTCTGCATGGAGCACTGGGTGTTATGCACAAACAATGAATCATGGAACACTACATCAAAAACTAATGATGTAATGTATGGTGATTAACATAACAATAAAAAATTTTTTAAAAATCTGAAGACTTTAAAAAAAAATAAAGAGCTGACTTAATAAAAGTTAAAAAGCAACTGGTACTAAAGTTAAAAAAAAAAATCGGCATTAGACTGCTCAACAGCAAACTTGAAAGTTAAAAGTCAATAGAGCAAGACCTCAAATTTTCTGAGAAATAATTACTCCCAACCCAGAATGACAGACCCAAATCAAGTGTTAATCAAATGTAACAATAAAATGTCTGCATTTTCAGCAATGTAAAGCATTCATATTGTTTGCATTCCATATGGCAGGATACTAGGGGCTGTGTGACACTGAAATGAGTAAACCAAGAATAATTTCCAACAGATCCAGGAAAAAGAACACCAATCACAAGAGGAAAAGAAATCCTTGGAAGAGAATTGGGCAGTGGGCCTCCAGGACAACCAGCTCAGGTTGGTACAGAGCAAGGACTCTCAGGAAATAAAACTGATGGTTTATCTCATGTGTTGATCTACATTGAAAATGGTCTTGGAGTTTTATCAGAGTGCTTGAGAAAAAGTTATCAACAAGTTCCCAGAAAGCTAAGCAAATTAAAATAAATAATCAAAGTAATTATTATCTCCAGGTTGTGCAGGAAAGCAAGAATTAACTCTATCATTCACTCCATGGCTCAGCAGTTAATGATATCTACATAATAAAAATAACAAGAGTACAGAATAGTAATTGGACCAAAAATATGAAATAACAAAAATCAAAGAATGAGGAAAGGGGAAGCTTATGTGTGGGTTGTGTCTGTGTGGGAGAGTATATTAGAAAATGAATCTATCATCTTCCATTTCAGGAAGCCTATAAACAGTCTAAAATATGTAAGTCAAGAAAAAAAAATTATGTAATTCTATTTCTTAAAAATGTAGAAGTAGCCATTATGGAAAACAGCTAAAAAAGATAAAAGTGCCTCAACTCCAGAAAGGGAAACCCAGGAATAGGAAAGTGACTTCTGCTGTACATTTATTTCTTCAGTAATATTAAAAATTAAATTTAAAAAAGAACAAAGCAAAATATAAAGGAGACACCTAGCAAGGGAAGGCATATCATCACAGTGAGGTAGAGAGCTGGACCCACCATAGAGAAGCTTCCCTTCTCTATGAAGAATGAAGGCCAAGAATGAAGAACTGTAAGTAGATAAAATGGGGTTTAAGTGCATAAACTCAGAGTCCTCACTTTTCATGCTCGCCTCTTGCCATATCATCAAAACAGTAAAAACAGCAGGTCACATCCATCAAGGGCTAACGGGGAACAGACGATGGTGCTGAGCAGTTTCCTAACGTTAGCTAATTCCATTCTCAAACAACCCCTAAGACAGAAATAGATTCTATCATTTTTCTACTTTCCAATGAGTAAACCAAGGCCCAGAAAGGATAAATAAAGGATCCAAGGTCAGTGTGATTCCCTCCTGTGTCTGAATGAGAGGGAAATGAGGAGAAGCCACGTGTACCTCCTTTTCTGCCTTTCCAAAAAAATTAAATAAATAATAATAAATGGCCAAAGTCAGGCAAATTTTAAATGTTGGGAAAACGTGGGGAAAGCTCAAGCTGACAGAGACTGAAGCCAACTCAGAGTGGGGGCTGTGTGGGGAGGAGGAGGGGGGCAGAACATGCTAAAACAACAAAAAGCCTGCTTAAAGCCAGACACAAATCTGTCCACTCATTAAGGAGGAAATTGCCAAGCTTGAAGCATTTATAAATCACCACAAACTAATCATCCATTTAAGGACAATCCCATAAAAAAATAAAAGGGACCACAGCAGGCTGCTCTCAAGAGATAAATGGCTTTGCAGCCTCATCTGGGTATGCAAATTTGAGGATATCAGCAGGCCCTTTCTGAACGATAACTTGGTTTATTTTAGAGGGGGCAGCCCATTGGGAAACACAGACAAAGACCTGGGGAGAATTCTGAAGACCTGGGGTGAGCTATGTATCAAAGCATTTCTAGGGTGGCTTTTCTAAGAAACTTGTATGCCGTGGGCACAGAAGGCAGGTGGGCAGTGCTGGGACTCAGCCTAGGGACTGGCACTACAATGCAGCAGTGAAACCAGTGAGTCGAAAACCATGACTGAGACAGCTCCTTTCCTCCATCATGGTTCATTTATTTCATTTCATTGGTTCATTTATGTCTCTCTTACCTTTCTCAATGCCACTGTCCTACTAATGTAGGGCAGAGAGTTGCAATATTTTTAGGAATGGCTAGAAGTGTCAGTGTTAATGAGTTTCTTCCCTTTTCCAATGGGGAAACAGAGACCCCGTGTAGTGGGTTGAATGGTAGTCCCCAAATGTTATGTCCACGTCCTAGCCCCCAAACGTGTGAATGTGACCATATTTGAAGAGAGTCTTTGAAGCTAGAATTAAGGGTCTCAAGATGAGATCATCATATTATCTGGGTGGGCCCTAAATCCAATAAGCATCCTTATAAGAGACAGAGAGGAGAAGACACAGAAGACAAAAAGGCTGTGTGAAGATGGAGGCACACGTTGGAAGGATGCAGTTGCAAGCCAAAGAATGTCTGGAGCCACCCGAAGGGAGAAGAGGCAAAGCAGGCTTCTCCCCGAGAGACTTGGAGGGGATGTGGCCCTGATGACACTTTGATTTTGGACTTCCAGCCTCCAGAACTGTGAAAGAAAACATTTCTTCTGTTTTAAACCACACAGTTGGTGGTAGAATTTCAAGCTCAGAACTACTGATCAAAGTCCCGAATTCTAAAAAACAAGGACTAGAAAGTATCAGGGCCTTCTAAAAGTCATAGCTCCTTGGTGATGGAGAATGGACCTGCAGGACTTTGAGCAAGTTACTAAACCTATCAACCCTCAGTGTTCTCATCTAGAAAATGGTGAGAACAACACCTGCCCAGTAAAGTTGTCAGGATGATCAAATGCAAAAAGAATGTAAAACTGTATCACACTGCCTGATCTAGAATAACTGATTCTTCTCTTATATATATATATATATATAACTGACCATATCTTCATGTGAATCCAACATCTCATCCTTGGTCTACTAGAAGAGCCATTTCTTGTAACATCAATCCACCTCACACTTCATTCCAAAACTCTTTAAACACCACTTTTTGAAATATAATCCTAAGAGTTTAATTTGGTTTATTTCCAGGCTCTTAATTCTGCTCCATTGGTCTACATGTCTGTTTTTATGCCAGTGTCATGTTGTTTTGATTATTATAGCTTTGTAGTAAAATTTGAAATCGGAAAATGTGAGGCTTCTAGCTTTGTTCCTTTTTCTCGAGATTGCTTTAGCTATTTGTGTTTTATGTAAATTTAAAAATTGCTTTTTCTATTTTTGTGAAAAATGCCATTGAAATTCTGATAGAAACTGCACTGAATCTATAAATCTACAAATCTATAAATCTATAAATGTAGTATGAACATTTTAACAATACTAATTCTTCAGATCCATGAACATAGTCTATCTTTCCACTTATCTGTGTCTTCAATTTATTTCATTGATATCTTCATTTTCAGTGTATGGATCATTTATCTTCTTGTTTAAATTTATTCCTAGGGAGACTGTGGTGACAAAGTCATGGAAACATGTCCCATAAACTATCAGAATTATATGTCATGCTGTTTCCTCAGCAAATGACTTGTTCCTGAGGGACTTGGCAGCTGATATATTGTACCTGTGTGGCCAACTGTGAGCTAGCTTGTTCCCATGGACACACATGAAGATTATATGAGGGTGAAGGACTGCCTTGGTAATGAACATCCCCACCCCCGACTATGCCAGCTGCCTCTTCAAGACCCACTCATAACAGGCTCTGGAAATAACAATTGGATTGAGGTGACAAAATCTAGAAAATGCTAATCCACACTTAATTGGAAGTGAGCTGGCAGGCATAAACCATTTTTTCACACCTTGTAAAATGAGATCATTCTTTAATTCCATGAAAGTAGATACCTCCTCCCTCTGATCTCCTTTATAAGACAAGGTAGGTTGCATTAACGTACCATTTCCCACTGTGTGGAACATGGTCCCTCTGGATAGGGCATCAAATAATATTAAATTTAAAAACACAGGAGGAGGAGCAAGATGGCGGAGGAGTAGGAGACCTAAATGTCATCTGGTCCTAGGAATTCGGCTAGATAAGGATCAAACCATTCTGAACACCTACGAACTCAACAGGAGATTGAAGAAAAGAAGAGCAGCAATTCTCTGAACAGAAAAGCGACCACTTTCTGGAAGGTAGGTCGTGCAGAGAAGTGAATCCGAGGCGATATTCAGGAGGATAGACGGTGGGGGAGGGGCCTCCGTCGGATGCTTCTGGCAGGTGATAGAGCCGTGGAGCACAAAATCGGAACTTTTAGAAGTCGGCTCCACTGAGGGACGTCGCTCCAGTGGCTAAGCGGGGCGTCGAACCCTCGTGGGACAATGTGGTCTCAGGACCCTTGGGGTCACAGAAAGACCGGGGTTGCCTGAGTGCGGCAGAGCTCCCAGGTATCAGAACAGGGAAGCCGGCTGCAGAGACGGAGCCCAGGCGCGGGCTCTCAGCTCGGGGTTGCCATAAACCGTGATCCGCGGCACAGTCGGGCCACTGCTCCTCCAGCAGGGACCCAACAAGCGGCAGATCCGGGGAGACTCCCCTTCCTCCCCCGGGAGGAGCGGCGTGGGAGCACACCACAGGGATCTGCTGGGTTTGGAGACTCCACACGGGGTCGGGTGCCAGAGATAGAAATGCGCGGTCACAGGCCGGGTGAGCACAGAGTGCGGCCAGAGAACGGGGAGACGGGAGTGACTGACTGCTTTTCTCTGGGGGCTCACTGAGGAGGGGGGCCCTGACTTGTCGGCTCCTCCAAGGCAGAGACTGGGAGGCCGCCATTTTCACTCTCGTCCTCCAAAGCTGTAGGGAAAGCTTGCAGGGAACAAAAGCTCCTGAGAGCAAACCCGAGCAGATTACTTAGCCCGGACCAGCAAGGGCGGGGCAATACCGCCTCCGGCAAAGACATTTGGGAACCACGGCAACAGGCCCCTCCCCCAGAAGATCAGCGAGAACAGCCAGCCAAGACCAAGTTTACTGATCAATGAGAACGGCAGAACTCCAGCGCTAGGGGAATGATGCACATAGAATCCATGGCTTTTTTACCATGATTCTTTAGTCTTTCAAAGTTAATTTTTTTAATTTTCTTTTTTTTCTTTTTCTTTTTTTCTTTTTCCCTTTTTCAACCAATATCTTATCAATCCCTTTTTTAAAAAAATCTTTATTTTTCATTTTTAGAGTCATATTCTATCCCTTCATAGTAGTCAACCTTATTTTTGGCATATATATATAAGTTGTTCTCTCTTTAAAATTTTGGGGTACAGTTTCTTCTAACAGACCAAAATATACCCTAAACCTCTAGTGTATGGCTTTGTTCTAGTCTCCTGCCTGATCACATTCTCTCCTTTTTTTTTTTAAATCCTCTTCTGTCTTTTTTCAAGCAACTTCTTATCAATTCCTTTTATAAAACCTTTTATAATTTTCATCTTTACAGTCATATTCCATCCTTTCATCGTATTTACTCTTATTTTTGTACATATATAAGTTTTTCTTTCTTTAAAATTTTGGGAGGCACTTTCTTCTAACAGACCAAAATATGCCCAAAATCTAGTGTGTGGCACTGCTCTATGCACCAACCTGATCATATATGATCATATTCTGGTTTTTTTTTTTTTTTGGTTTTTGTGTTTTTCTTTTTTTAATCTTTTTCTTTTTCTTTTGTCTTTCTTTCCCTTTCTTTTCCTCCAGATTCAGGTCTTTTCTGATTTGTTTAGTGTAGATTTTTCTGGAGTCGTTGTTACCCTGTTAGCATTTTGTTCTCTCATTCATCTATTCTCCTCTGGACAAAATGACAAGATGGAAAAACTCACCTCAAAAAAAAAGAACAAGAGGCAGTACTGACTGCCAGGGACCTAATCAATATGGTCATTAGTAAGATGTCAGAACTAGAGTTCAGAATGATGACTTTAAAGGTACTAGCTGGGCTTGAAAAAAGCATGGAAGATACTAGAGAAACCCTTTCTGGAGAAATAAAAGAACTAAAATCTAACCAAGTCTAAATCAAAAAGGCTATTAACGAGGTGCAATTAAAATGGAGACTCTAACTGCTAGGATAAATGAGGCAGAAGAAAGAATTAGTGATATAGAAGACCAAATAATGGAGAATAAAGAAGCTGAGAAAAAGAGAGATAAACAACTACTGGATCATGAGGGCAGAATTTGAGAGATAAGTGATACAGTAAGATGAAACAATATTAGAATAATTGGGATCCCAGAAGAAGAAGAAAGAGAGAGAGGGGCAGAAGGTATATTGGAGCAAATTATAGCAGAGAACGTCCCTAATTTGGGGAAGGAAACAGGCATCAAAATCCAGGAGGCACAGAGAACCCCCCTCAAAATCAATAAAAATAGGTCAACACCCTGACATCTAATAGTAAAACTTGTGAGTCTCAGAGACAAAGAGAAAATCCTGAAAGCAGCTCGGGACAAGTGGTCTGTAACCTACAATGTTAGAAACATTAGATTGGCAACGGTCCTATCCACAGAGACCTGGCAGGCCAGAAAGGACTGGCATGATATATTCAGAGCACTAAATGAGAAAATATGCAGCCAAGAATACTAAATCCAGCTAGGCTGCCACTGAAAATAGAAGGAGAGATAAAAAGCTTCCAGGACAAACAAACACTAAAGGAATTTGCAAACACGAAACCAGCCCTACAAGAAATATTGAAAGGGGTCCTCTAAGCAAAGAGAGAGCCTAAAAGCAACATAGACCAGAAAGGAACACAGACAATATACAGTAACAGTCACTTTACAGGCAATGCAATGGCACTAAATCCATATCTTTCAATAGTTACCCTGAATGTAAATGGGCTAAATGCCCCAATCAAAAGACACAGGGTATCAGATTGGATAAAAAAACAAGACCTATCGATATGCTGTCTGCAAGAGACTCATTTTAGACCCAAAGACACCCCCAGATTGAAAGTGAGGGGGTGGAAAACCATTTACCATGCTAATGGACACCCAAAGAAAGTTGAGGTGGCAATCCTTATATCAGACAAATTAGATTTTAAACCAAAGACTAGAATAAGAGATGAGGAAGGACACTATATCATACTTAAAGAGTATCCAACAAGAAGATCTAACAACTGTAAATATCTATGCCCCTAACATGGGAGCAGCCAATTATATAAGGCAATTAATAACAAAAGCAAAGAAACACATCGACAACAATACAATAATAGTGGGGGAATTTAACACCCCCCTCACTGAAATGGACAGATCATCTAAGCAAAAGATCAACAAGGAAATAAAGACTTTAAATGACACACTGGACCAAATGGACTTCACAGGTGTATTCAGAACATTCCATCCCAAAGCAACAGAATACACATTCTTCTCTAGTGCCCATGGAACATTCTCCAGAATAGATCACATCCTAGGTCACAAATCAGGACTCAACCAGTACCAAAAGATTGGGATCATTCCCTGCATATTTTCAGACCACAATGCTTTGAAACTAGAACTCAATCACAAGAGGAAAGTTGGAAAGAACTCAAATACATGGAGGCTAAAGAGCATCCTACTAAAGAATGAATGGGTCAACCAGGAAATTAAAGAAGAATTAAAAAAATTCATGGAAACAAATGAAAATGGAAACACAACTGTTCAAAATCTTTGGGATGCAGCAAAGGCAGTCCCAAGAGGAAAGTATATAGCAATACCAGCCCTTCTCAAGAAACAAGAAAGGTCTCAAATACACAACCTAACCCTACACCTACAGGAGCTGGAGAAAGAACAGCAAATCAAGCCTAAAACCAGCAGGAGAAGAGAAATAATAAAGATCAGAGCAGAAATCAATGAAATAGAAACCAAAAGAACAGTAGAACAGATCAACGAAACTGGGAGCTGGTTCTTTGAAAGAATTAACAAGATTGATAAACCCCTGGCCAGACTTATCAAAAAGAAAAGAGAAATGAACCAAATAAATAAAATCATGAAAGAGGAGAGATCACAACCAACACCAAAGAAATACAAACAATTATAAGAACATATTATGAGCAACTATATGCCAGCAAATTAGATAACCTGGAAGAAATGGATGCATTCCTAGAGATGATTCAACTACCAAAATTGAACCAGGAAGAAATAAAAAACCTGAGTAGACCTATAACCACTAAGGAAATTGAAGCAGTAATCAAAACTCTCAACAAACAAAAGCCCAGGGCCAGATGGCTTCCCAGGGGAATTCTACCAAACATTTAAAGAAGAATTAATACCCATTCTTCTGAAACTGTTCCAAAAAATAGAAATGAAAGGAAAACTTCCAAACTTGTTTTATGAGGCCACCATTACCTTGATCCCAAAACCAAAGACCCCATCAAAAAGGAGAACTACAGACCAATATCCTTGATGAACATGGATGCAAAAAGTCTCACCAAAATACTAGCCAATGGGATCGAACAGTACATTAAAAGGATTATTCACCATGACTAAGTGGGATTTAACCCTGGGCTGCAAGGTTGGTTCAACATCCGCATATCAATCAATGTGATATACAATACATTAATAAAAGAAAGAACAAGAACCATATGATCCTCTCAATAGATGCAGAAAAAGCATTTGACAAAGTACAGCATCCTTTCTTGATTAAAACCCTTCAGAGTGTAGGGATAGAGGGTACATACCTCAATATCATAAAAGCCATCTATGAAAAACCCACAGCGAATATCATTCTCAATGGGGAAAAACTAAGAGCTTTCCCCCTAAGGTCAGGAACACGGCAGGGATGTCCACTATCACCACTGTTATTCAACATAGTATTAGAAGTCCTAGCCACAGCAATCAGACAACAAAAAGAAATAAAAGGCATCCAAATTGGCAAAGAAGAAGTCAAACTCTCACTCTTTGCAGATGATATGATACTTTATGTGGAAAACCCAAAAGACTCCACCCCAAAACTGCTAGAACTCATACAGGAATTCAGTCAAGTGGCAGGATATAAAATCAATGCACAGAAATCAGTGGCATTCCTATACACCAACAACAAGACAGAAGAAAGAGAAATTAAGGAGTCGATCCCATTTACAATTGCACCCAAAACCATAAAATACCTAGGAATAAATCTAACCAAAGAGGCAAAGGATCTGTACTCAGAAAACTATAAAATACTCATGAAAGAAATTGAGGAAGACACAAAGAAATGGAAAAATGTTCCATGTTCATGGATTGGAAGAACAAATATTGTGAAGATGTCAATGCTACCTAGAGCAATCTACACATTTAATGCAATCCCTATCAAAATACCATCCACTTTTTTCAAAGAAATGGAACAAATAATCCTAAAATTTGTATGGAACCAGAAAAGACCCTGAATAGCCAGAGGAATGTTGAAAAAAAAAAAAAAGCAAAGCTGGCGGCATCACAATTCCAGACGTCAAGCTCTATTACAAAGCTGTCATCATCAAGACGGTATGGTACTGGCACAAAAACAGATACATAGAACAATGGAACAGAATAGAGAGCCCAGAAATGGACCCTCAACTCTATGGTCAACTAATCTTTGACAAAGCAGGAAAGAATGTCCAATGGAAAAAAGACAGTCTCTTCAACAAATGGTGTTGGGAAAATTGGACCGCCACATGCAGAAGAATGAAACTGGACCATTTCCTTACACCACACACAAAAATAGATTCAAAATGGTTGAAAGACCTAAATGTGAGACAGGAGTCCATCAAAATCCTAAAGGAAACACAGGCAGCAACCTCTTCGACCTCAGCTGCAGCAACTTCTTCCTAGAAACATCACCAAAGGCAAGGGAAGCAAGGGCAAAAATGAACTATTGGGACTTCATCAAGATAAAAAGCTCTTGCACAGCGAAAGAAACAGTCAACAAAACCAAAAGACAACTGACAGAATGGGAGAAGATATTTGCAAATGACATATCAGATAAAGGGCTAGTATCCAAAATCTATAAAGAACTTATCAAACTCAACACCCAAAGAACAAATGATCCAATCAAGAAATGGGCAGAAGACATGAACAGACATTTTTCCAAAGAAGACATCCAGCTGGCCAACAGACACATGAAAAAGTGCTCAACATTGCTTGGCATCAGGGAAATCCAAATCAAAACCTCAATGAGACACCACCTCACACCAGTCAGAATGGCTAAAATTAACAAGTCAGGAAATGACAGATGTTGGCGGGGATGCAGAGAAAGGGGAACCCTCCTACAGTGTTGGTGGGAATGCAAGCTGGTGCAGCCACTCTGGAAAACAGTATGGAGGTTCCTCAAAAAGTTGAAAATAGAGCTACCATAAGACCCAGCAATTGCACTACTGGGTATTTACCCCAAAGATACAAATGTAGGGATCCGAAGGGGTACATGTACCCCGATGTTTATAGCAGCAATGTCCACAATAGCCAAACTATGGAAAGAGCCAAGATGTCCATCGACAGATGAATGGATAAAGAAGATGTGGTATATATATACAATGAAATATTATGCAGCCATCAAAAGGAATGAAATCTTGCCACTTGCAACGATGTGGATGGAACTGGAGGGTATTATGCTGAGCGAAATAAGTCAATCAGAGAAAGATATGTATAATATGATCTCACTGATATGAGGAATTCTTAATCTCAGGAAACAAACTGAGGGTTGCTGGAGTGGTTGGGGGTGGGAGGGATGGAGTGGCTGGGTGATAGATATTGGGGAGGGTATGTGCTATGGTGAGCACTATGAATTGTGTAAGACTGTTGAATCACAGACCTGTACCTCTGAAACAAATAATACATTATATGTTAAAAAAAAAAAAAAGAAGAAGAAGAAGATAGCAGGAAGGGAAAAATGAAGGGGGGTAGAATCGGAGGGGGAGACGAACCATGAGAGACTATGGACTCTGAGAAACAAACTGAGGGTTCTAGAGGGAAGGGGGGTGGGGGGGTGGGTTAGCCTGGTGATGGGTATTAAAGAGGGCACGTACTGAATGGAGCACTGGTGTTATATGCAAACAATGAATCATGGAACACTACATTGAAAACTAATGATGTAATGTATGGTGACTAACATACTAAAATAAAATAAATAAAATAAAATAAAAAATAAAAACACAAAGAGGAGGTTCTGGTCCAAGGTGTCAACCTAGGAAGACCCTGAATTTACCTTCTCCACAGATCACACCAGATTAAAACTATTTAAAGAGCAAGTCCTCCTGAAGGAAAAACTGAGGGCTAATTGAACAGCTTCTGCAGGGCACCTGTGGCTCAGTCAGTTAAGCGTCTGCCTTTGGCTCAGGTCATGATCCTAGGGTTCTGGGATCAAGTCCCAAATCGGGCTTCCTGCTCAGTGGGGAGTCTGCTTCTCCCTCTGTCCCTCCTCCCAGTCATTCTCGCAATCTCTCTCTCTCTCAAATAAATAAATAAAATCTTTTTAAAAAATCAAAGATTAACAAAAGACAAAAGAAGGCATTACATAATGATAAAGAGATCAATCCAACAAGAGGATATAATAAATATAAATATCTATGCTCCCAACATCAGAGCACCTAAATACATAAAACAAATACTAATAGACATAAAGGAGAAATGCATGGTAATACAGTAATAGTAGGGGACTTTAACACCCCAATTACATCAATGGATATATCATCCAGGCAGAAAATGAGTAAACAAACAGTGCCTTTAAACAACACATTAGTCCAGATGGACATAACAGATAAATACAGAACATTTCATCCCCAAACAACAGAATACACATTCTTTCCACAGGCACATGGAGCGTTCTCCAGAAGAGATCACATGTTAGGCCACAAAACAAGTCTCAATAAATTTAAGAAGACTGAAATCATACTATGCAACTTTTCCAACTATAACAGTAAGAAACTAGAAATCAATCACAAGGAGAAAAACAAAAAACACAAATATGTGGAAGCTAAACAACATGCTACTAAATAACCAATGGGTCAATGAAAAAAATCAAAGAATACATGGAGACAAATGAAAATAAAAGCACAATGGTCCAAAATCTTCGGGATGAAGCAAAGGCAGTTCTAAGCAGGAAATATATAGCAATACAGGCCTACCTCAAGAAACAAGAAATAACTCAAATAAACAATTTAACCTTACGCCTAAAGGGACTAGAGAAAGAAGAACAAATAAAGATCAAAGTGAGTAGAAGGAAGGAAATAATAAAAATAAGAACAGAAAGAAATGACAGACTTAATTTACACACACATATATATAAAATCAATGAAACCAAGAGCTGATTCTTTGAAAAGGTAAACAATAATTGATAAACTCTTAGCCAGCCTCATCAGAGAGAGAGAGAAAGGATCTAAATAAATAAAATCAGAAGCAAAATGGAAGTAACAACTGACACCACAGAACTACAAAGGATTATAACAGTATATGATGTAAAATTATATGCCAACAAATTATACAACCTAGAAGCAATGCATAAATTCCTAGAATCATACAATCTTCCAAAACCTAGCCAGAAAGAAATAGAAAAT
Source organism: Halichoerus grypus (assembly GCF_964656455.1). Lineage (NCBI taxonomy): Eukaryota > Metazoa > Chordata > Mammalia > Carnivora > Phocidae > Halichoerus > Halichoerus grypus. The sequence goes on from NC_135712.1 coordinate 177,350,799, forward strand.
CTGAGCAGACCAATTACTAGTAACAAAATTAAATCAGTAATCAAAAAACTACCAAAAAATAAAAGTCTAGGCCCAGATAGGCTCACGGGTGAATTCTACCAAACATTTAAAGAAGAGTTAATACCTATTCTCCTCAAACCATTCCAAAAAATGGAAGAAAAAGGAAGCCTTCCAAATACATTATATGAAGCCAGCACTACCTTGATACCACAATGAGACACAGACACCACAAGAAAGAAAGAAAGAAAGAAAGAAAGAAAGAAAGAAAGAAAGAAAGAAAGAAAGAAAGAAGAGAAAGAAAGAAGAGAAAGAAAGAAAGAAGAGAAAGAAAGAAGAGAAAGAAAGAAAGAAGAGAAAGAAAGAAAGAAAGAAAGAAAGAAAGAAAGAAAGAAAGAAAGAAAGAAAGAAAGAAAAAAAAGAAAACTACAGGCCAATATCCCTGATGAACCTAGATGCAAAAATCAACAAAATATTAGCAAACCTCATTCAACAACACGATCAAGTGGGATTTATTCCAGGGATGCAAGGATGGCTCAGTATTTGCAAATCCATCAATGTGATACAACACATCAAAATGATCTCAATAGATGTGGGAAAAGCATTTGACAAAATTCAACATCTGTTCATTATAAAGACTTTCAACAAAGTGAGTTTAGAGGGAACATAGCTCAACATCAAGGCCCTGTATGAGAAATCCACAGCTAACATCGTACTCAATGGTGAAAAACTGAGAACTTTTCTTCTAAGATCAGGAGGAAGACAAGGATGTCCATTCTCACCACTTTTATTCAACACAGTACTAAAAGTCATAGACACAGCAATCAGACAAGGCAAAGAAATGATAGGCATCTAAATTGGTAACGAAAAAGTTAAACTGTCACTATATGCAGATGACATGATTCTATATATAGAAAACCCTAAATTTTCCACCACAAAACTATGAAAAGTTATAAATTAATTCAGTAAAGTTGCAGGATATAAAATTAATACCCAGAAATTGATAGCATATGCATACACTAATAACAAAGTAGCAGTAAGAGAAATTAAGAAAACAATTTCATTTACAATTGCACCAAAAAGAATAAAATACCTTAACCAAGGAGGTAGAAGAACTGTACTCTGAAAACTATAAAACACTGATGCAAGAAAATGAAGATGACAGAAACAAATGGAAACATTTCCCATGCTCATGGATTAGAAGAGTTAAAATTGTTAAAATGTTCATATTACCCAAAGCAATCTACAAATTTAATGCAACCCCTATCAAAATATCAACAGCATTTTTCATAGAACTACAACAAATAATACTAAAATTTGTATGGAACCACAAATGACCCTAAATAGTCAAAATTATCTTGAGCAAGAACAGAGCTGGAAGTATCACACTTCTAGATTTCAAGATGTATTACAAAGTTATAGTAATCAAAACAGTATGATACAGTCACAAAAGTAGACACATAGATCAATAGAACAGAAAAAAGAGAGCCCAGAAATAAACCCACAATTATATGGCCAATTAATCTATGATAAAGGAGGCAAGAATATACAACAGGGAAATGACAATCTCTTCAATAAATGATGCTGGGAAAACTGCACAGCTACATGCAAAAGAATGGAACTGGCACCTTTTAACACGATACACAAAAATAAACTCAAAATAGGTTAAAGACCTAAATGTGAGACCTAAAACCATAAAAATCATTGAAGAGAGCACAGGCAATAATTTCTTCGACACCAGCCATAGCAACATTTTTCTAAATATGTCTCCTGAGGCAAAGGAAACAAAAGCAAAAATAAACTCTTGGGAATACACCAAAATAAAAAGCTTTTGCACAGTGAAGGAAACCATTGACAAAACAAAAAGCAACTTACTGAATAAGGAGAAGATATTTGCAAATGATATATCTGGTAAGGGGCTAATATCCAAAATATACAAGGAACTGATACAACTCAAATGAACACCAAAAAACAATTAGATTAAAAATGAGCAGAGAGGCGCCTGGGTGGCTCAGTCGGTTAAGCTCAGTCTGACTCTTGATTTTGGCTCAGGTCATGATCTCAGGTTCATGAGATCGAGCCCTGCATCAGGCTCTGACAGATTCTGCTTGAGATTCTCTCCCTCTCCCTCTGTCCCTACCCTGCCCCACCCCCCGTCTCTCTAAAATAAATAAATCTTGGGGTGCTTGGGTGGTGCAGTTAAGCATCCAACTCTTGGTTTTGGCTCAGGTCGTGATCTCAGGGCTGTGAGACTGAACCCCATGTCCTGCTCCGTGCTCTGTGTGGAATCTGCCTGAGACTCTCTTTCCCTCTACCCCTGCCCCTCCTCCCCCCACCTCTGGAATAAATAAATAAATCCTTTTAAAGAATTAAAAAAATAAATCCTAAAAAAATGGGCAGAGGAATTGAATAGACATTTTTCCAAAGAAGGCATACAAATGGCCGACAGACACATGAAAACATGTTCAACATCATTAATCATCAGGGAAATACAATTTGAAACCACAATGAAATATCACTTTTCACTTGTCAGAATAGCTAAAATAAAAAAGAAATAAATGTTGGTGAGGAGAAAAGGAGATAAAGGAAACCTCATGAACTGTTAGTGGGAATGTAAATTGGTTTAGCCACAGTGAAAAACAGTACAGACTTTCTCCTCAAAAAAATTAAAAATAGAAATACTATATGATCCAATAATTCTACCAGTGGTCACTTAGCCCAAAGAAAACAAAAGCACTAATTCAAAAAGATATATGTACCCCTGTGTATTGCAGCATTATTTACAATAGCCAAGATGTGGAAGCAACCCAAGTATCCACTCATAGATGCGTGGATAAAGATGATACGGTATATATACAATTGAATATTGCACACCCATTAAAAAAAAAGATGAGGTGTTGCCCTGTGTGACGACATGGATGGACCTAGAGGGTATTATGCTAAATGAAATATGTCAGACTGAGAAAGACAAATACCATATGATTTTACTTATATGTGGAATCTAAAAACCAAACGAATGAATAAACAAACAACAGAATCAGACTTATAAATACAGAGAACAAAATGATGGTTGCCGGAGAGAAGAGTGGGGAGGGGATGGACAAAATGTGCGAAGGGGAGTGGGAGACACAGGCTTCCAGTTATTAAGTCACAAGAATAAAAGGTGATATATATTGATATATATATATGAATATATATGTAATAGTAAAAGCATAGAGAATATAGTCAATGATATTATAATAGTGTATGGTGACAGAGGGTAGCTAGACTTTTGGTGAGCATGGCATAATGTATTGACATGTTGAATCTCTATGCTTCATATCTAACACTAACGTAGCGTTGTGTGTCATCTATACTCAAATAAAACACACATACACACAGAGAGAAAGCTATTTCTTCAATTGGCTTTCTGTTCTTCCAAAGAAAAAACCTCAGATTGGCACGAATGGGTCTTTAAAATTTCTATAATGCTTATAATTCTTTGCTCTAATAGATGGTGGGCCTTGAACTCAGTCTTCAGGTAAAAGAATTTAGAATTGAATGTTAGTATTTGATTTTCATAGCATGGTACCTACTCTCATAGCCACCACTTCCTTATGGCAATTAATTCCTATTTTCCATTAATAGTTTCAAATTGTATGTATGTGTGTATGTATGTATTTTCTTACTATGTATGCTGATTTAGGCTTTAAAAGGACTTTTTATTTTAAAAATATTAAATAATAGCATAGCTAGCAAGGGAATATGAGAAAAAACACATGAAATGGAAATGACTCAGGTTTGGGGGAGCAGGTGTGGAATCCTGTGTAAAGAGGGCAAAAGCAGAATTTTTTAAGGAAGGTTTAAGTGGTCTCCTCCTACAGCCTGGGGGCTTCTAAGTTCCTTAGTGACCAAAGAGGAGGCCTTTACTTGGCCCTGGGCAGAGAAAGAGGATAGAACTAGAAAAATGCACTTTTCATAGAATTAAGGAAGAATCTAGATCAAGACCTAAAATTCCTACTGACATACAAGATACTTTGGAGAAAATTTAAGGGCATGAAAGGGCCCCAGCAGGTAAACTCAGCTCTGCACCAGATGGGAATTCCAGCCCCACCTGTCCTCAAGACCTAACACACTTGGTCGGTTCACAACCCTCACGATCACACCCAGTACCTCTGCTCAGAGCAAGCTGAATTCATTTGGTTGTACAAAAGGATCATGGATGGAGGAAGTCACAATAAGACCAAGCAATCTTCACTGCTCACGAACTCAGCAGAGTTGGAGCTGGGTAATTAGTTTAAGATCTTACAAATTATCCTACACAATACCGTGGGGGGCACTTTTGCCTTAGGGCGGAAATGGCAAATACGTTTGATTTCTGAATACCCATGAATCAGCATTCGAAACTCTTCTTAAGAAGTTCTGTGGGAGGGCGCCTGGGTGGCTCAGTTGGTTAAACGACTGCCTTCAGCTCAGGTCATGATCCTGGAGTCTCTGGATCGAGTCCCACATCGGGCTCCCTGCTCGGCAGGGAGTCTGCTTCTCCCTCTGACCCCCCCCCCCATGTGCTGTCTCTCTCATTCTCTCTCTCTCTCAAATAAATAAATAAAATATTAAAAAAAAAAAAAAAAAGAAGTTCTGTGGGACCACATCTTCTGCCCTGGGCATGGGATCAGGGAGGGACATCACCTGGGCTTGGTACCTGCAGCTCCACCAGAGGAGCGTCATGTACCAGCTCACACCGTGGGGGAAGCTAGAACACTAATCAATAAGGGATTTTATTAGAGGAGGATCCCAGACCTACCATGCCTCTTTATCAATACCCCACCCACTTCAGGGGAGCTTTATCCTTCAGCCCAAATGTCATGTCCCCTCCTACTTTCCTGACTCTGATAGGAACTTTCCCTCATCCCTGCCTCCATCATCCAGGTCTCAATGACTGGAGACAGCAGTAGATAACGTTCTATCTTTCCCCCTTGACCTTGGCTTTAACCTGTGTTCCAGGGAGAGAAATCAAGGTGAGAATTCTAAAGCATTCTGAACACAGATGTTGTCCCACAGACTTAAGAAAAGTTTCAAATAGCCAATGCCAACTTGAACTTAGATGTGAAAAAAACCTACACCCCCACTTTCATGGACATCTAATTGAAATTGGACATATCCTTCCATTATAAATAAAGGCAATAATCACCTGACACTTTGCCATTCATAGAAATGGCAAATATTTTCATATCATGTCACACTTATTATAGATATATCAAAATATTATTTATATAAATACCTAATTTGTTAGATGTACTACTAATCATGGTTATTTAATATAATAATAAAGAACCACATTTACTAATGTATCACAGATTTGGTTTTTTCAGCATTTTGATAACTGTCAGTACTACTGGTTTCTTTTGTGATCCTATGATATCTATTTAATAATTCTGAAACACATTTTGAGAAGGGAGCCTAAAGCTTCACCAGACGGCTAAAGGGGTCCACAGCATTCAATAGGTTAAGAACCATCTATCAATGCTCCAGACTGTGAGGGCCTTGGCTCGAGGGCAAAGCCCAGACCTCACTCACTTTTGAACCCCACCCTCCTGTACCAGCACAATGCACATAATAGATATTCAATAAAGAGTCCTGATAAAATGCTCACCCTCTCTCCACTAATGGCATATAAGGAAGGTTTTGCTACTGAGCTAAGGGAGAAAGGCTACATTTTAGAGCCAGAGTATTGGGTATTTTCAGTTATGTCTGTGCCTGAAAGAACCAACCACTTCTATGACCTCTCTCCACCCTAGGGGCCCCAAGCTCATCCCTAATTGCTAATCTGTGCCCACACTGTGCCCGCTTTGGCGTGTCGGGCAGTATCTGCTCTCCCTCCATTAACAAGACTCGTTATGGGGCACCTGGGTGGCTCAGTGGGTTGACTGTCGGACTCTTGATTTTGCTGGGGTAGTGATCTCAGGGTCGTGGGGTCAAGTCCCACATTGGCCTCCATGCTCAGCGTGGAGTCTGCTTGTCCCTCTCCCTCCCCCTCTGCCCCTCCCCCCACGCTCTCTCTCTCTCTCTCTCAAATAAAATCTTAAAAAAAAAAAAGATGCATTTTGATGTCTATGTTAGGGTTGTGCAGTTGGACTCCTCACTGCAACCTACACTGAGGACTACACCCTGGGTAGTGATTCTGGGGGTGCTGGCTGGACACGTGTGACATGCGCAGTTCCCTCCAGAATGCACGTGAATTGCCACTAACCCTCACTCCCAGCCATCATGTTGCAAATATCCCCATATTTATGGCAACCTTCACTTGATTTCTGGCTGCCTCCCATGTTTAGCTCCTCATCTGGTCTCTGAAGATAAAACTGAGATATTTCATGGCTTCGAAAATACTGAGAGGGCCAATCAGATCCCTGAATTTGACCATGAGAGGGAAGGGTTTGCAAAGAATCATTTTCTCCTGCAACAGGAGCAAGCAGAACCCAGGAGAAGCTTCCCTACTGTTTTGTAGCAGGAGACAAGGAACGGTCTCATTCTGAATGTGCTCTGCTCCTCTCTACAAATTTCCTTCTTAATTTAGGATTACTTTGATTGGCTAATGAGATGTCTAAAGCATGAGATTTAGTCCATTCAAACCATAACCACAGCTGTGCTTGCCTCTCAATAGGCTTTACTGGCAGCACCAAAAATATAGCCTTTCCCCACAATAAACACTTTTTATAATACCAATAAGACCACTCCAGGGAGCATTGTTATCATGAAATAATCAAGGCCCTGTGGGACTTAGGGAGCCTGGCCATGTTTCATGGCTCATAATGCTGGAGCGAGGAGGGGAGCAAGAAAGGGCAGAGGTAAGGGGTAATTAGGTCAGAACAAGGACACCCCCTCTTGTGCCCTTTTGCTTAAAGCTTTAGATACCTTGGCTGAGCACATGTGCATGTAAATCTTACCAGGTTGAACAGCTGTGACTTTTCTTGCAGACAGCCATCTGCATTCATGTATTTTTAATGGACCATTTTGGGCATTCAACCTGCAAACAAAATTTAGGTTAAGCTTTGAATCCTGGTTGAAAATACTGAATTTTGGCCCTTCATCAGTACTCCTCACCAGCTGAGTACTCCAGCAAGAATTATTTTAAGAATTATAGCTGTAAGCAAAACAAGAGAAACATTGAATCTTACATCGTGTGTTCACAAAAGCAGCCGTGATGATGGATGGAGGTGGGAGTCTCCAGGGTTTGTGGTTCAGTCCATTGGACTTGATTTGGGCTGGTTTTGATTACATATAAATTGCCCTCCCCAGTTGCTATATATAATTTTGGATACCATGGCAAATTAATCAGGTTTACGCAGCAGATCGTGGCACAAGTAGTTCATACCTGCTTATAAGAATGCAAAATAACAGCCAAAAACAAAAAGGGACGCTTGTGAAAAATACCGAGGGATGTGTAGTTTTCAAAGGAATACGGCTCGGGCGTGTATTAGTCAACATTCAGCTGGTGATGACTCAGGGAATGAAAGCGATTGTTTACAAAAATGACTTCTGAACTTAATTAGATTTATCTACAAATTCTCCTACTGGTGAAGCAAAGAATAATATATTTCCTTCCGGGGCGCATGAACTTTGGATGTAGAGATTATCAAAGGTAAGTTTAAAAAGTTAAGGCGATTTTGTAACTTAAATAGACTGAGGGCTTTGCTTTCTCCTAACAGCCAAACCATCCCATGACTGAAGGAGTTAGGTTGATGGTTTGTTTTTGTGGTGGTTGCTACTTAACATTAGTTAGTACACAGAAAAGTCTAAATATGGCTTAGGTGCGAGGATGATTATGATCATTTTTCTTCCAGTCGAAAAGGAAACACATACACACAATCCAAAAAGATAATGGAAACCAAACTTATTCGAGGCAATTGTGCTCTTTTTCTAGTCTTTAACATTATAATTGCCCCTTGAATAACTCAGAGGTGGGGGGGTCCTGACTCCCCATACAGTCGAAAATCCATGTGTAACTTTTGACTTCCCCAAAACTTAATTATGGATAGCTTTTGCTGTTGACCAGAGGCCTTACTAATAACATCAACGATTAACATGTATTTTGTTCATTATGTGTATTACAGACTGTATTTTTTTTAAGATTTTATTTATTTATTTGAGAGAGAGAGAGTGAGTGAGAGAGAGAGCACGAGAGGGGGGAGGGTCAGAGGGAGAAGCAGACTCCTCAATGAGTGGGAAGCCCGACGCAGGACTCGATCCTGGAACTCCAGGATCATGACCTGAGCTGAAGGCAGTCACTTAACTGACTGAGCCACCCTTGTGCCCCGACAGACTGTATTCTTACAATCAAGTAAGCTAGAGAAGAGAAAATGCCATTAAGTAGATCGTAAGCAGGAGAAAAGACATGTACAGGACAGAACTGTGTTTATCGAAAAACTCCTGCGTAAGGAAGGACTCACGCAGTTCAAACCCACGTCGTTCAAGGGCCAAATATATTTAAAATGGTATCTGTCATCTTCTCAAGGGTCAAATTGGACCCTGAGACACCCCAAAAATTATTTCTCAAGAATGTGGACACACTCTGTCGACAGGAAAGTTGCAACGCCACCAGGAGCCCCCATTCCAAGCCACAACTCGCCCCCTAAAAAATACCACCACAACTTGTCTCCCCCAGAACAATATTCTCACTCAGCAAATCTCTCTTGTCTTTAAAGCTCCATTGAAATAGTTCCCTGTCCTAAGAAGAGAGGAGCAAGATTGTTTTGATCTTTCAGCGACATTGATTCAACCAATTCAGCATTTGTGGGAGACTGAATGTTCCCCTATTTTAATTTCATCAGGCCGAAATTGTTATAAAATGTCCTCCTGTGAAAGAATATTCCATTTTAATCATGATTTCTCTTAAGAAAAAGAAACGTACACATGTCAACATGACACTCGGGGACGACAATGTGTCTTCCTAATACAATAATAGCCATAGGTTTATGAACCATTCGATGAAACAGCCAAAGGAGAAATTAGATCATTTGGCTCTGGTCACTGAATGTAATAGATCTCCCCTCGGTTAAGATTGCTGGGAACAGGCCGAAATGATTAATGGAAAAGCTTGATGGTGTAAAAACTGCTTAATGTAAGCAGGCAATATGGCATGCAAACCAAACTAAAACAACCATAAATATTTTAGGCACCTTATAAAGATTTAAGAATATTTATTCCACATATAAATCCTCCGTGTAGTATCGGCGAAAGCCTGGAGTCCAGAGGTCTGGCGGCCTGAAACGTAAGGCGGCGGATGAGGGCTGTGTGCCCTCTCCTTTCTGTTTGCATTTTCCTGTGATGATTAAACCAAATTAGCTGGCTAACTGCTTCCAAAATGAGGCGAAGCTCCCGAGCGCTCTTTCTTTTACAGCTCTCTCGGCACTTACTGTTCTAAGAAGCCTGATCTCCAAAGCTTTATGGTAAGGCGTAAGGTTGCTGGGGGTCCACGGGGTCCCCTTGGTCATTTTATCTCACATTTCAAGTCTTCTACACCCGTGCTCAGCACAGTGTGGTTTGGGGTTAGCTGTGGTGGTGCGGCCAGGGGGCTGGCTGGAAATGCAGATTCCCGGGCTGGTGCACAGGTGATTCGCACGCACATTCAAGTTTGAGAAACCCTGGGTTATGCCATCAGCACTCTCACGTCCTGCCTCCCTGCTCTGCCCCCTACCTCCAGCCGGGCTCCCCGGAGCGGTTCCTGAGAGAGCAACGTCGCCACTGATGAGCTGTGTGATCTCAATCAGCAGACTCAGCCTTGCTGACCCTCAGTTTTCTCATCTGAAAATAAGGAGAAATAATAGGAACAATTCAAGGCAATGAGGAAAGGATTAAAGATGAGGTATTCACTGTATTCACAATGGAATGCCTTGCACATGGTAAGTGCCCGCTTGATGGTAAAAACGGGCAGTGGTAGGAAGGCAATTGTGGGCCAATTCCAGTTGTGTGATGGACTTTTTCTAAATCTGTTAAGAAATCTTTTCTCAATTTCTTTTTTTCTTTAAAGATTTTATTTATTTATTTGAGAGAGACAGAGAGAGCACAAGCAGGGGGCGCAGCAGAGGGAGAAAGAGAAGCAGACTCCCCGCGGAGCAGGGAGCCCCATGCGGGGCTCGATCCCAGAACCCCAGGATCATGACCTGAGCCGAAGGCAGACGCTTCACTGACTGAGCCACCCTGGTGACCCGTCTCAATTTCTTTATTCAGGGGGGTCAATAATGATCCATAACAGAGATGGAGGAGGTAGAAAAAGAACATGCTTGCGAGTTGGGATAAGAGCTGAAGAAAGTGTTGATTACTACAGGAGAGAAATACCAACAACAGGAGCACAAGTCTGGGTTAGGTATCTCTTCCTGTGACTCACATCACCCGAAAACTTAGTGGTTTAAAACAAGCACTTGTTGCCTTGCAGTTTCTGTGGGTCAGGAGCTCGGGACCACCTTAGCTGGGTGGTTCTGGCTCAAGCCTCTCACGAAGGGTCATTCGAGATGTGGACTGGGTCTGCAGTCATCTGAAGGCTTGACTGGGACCGGAGGGTCCCCCTGCCAGGATGGTCCACTCCCGTGGTGCTGGATATCGGCAGGAGACCTCAGTTCCTCCGGCTGTGGGCCTCCCTATAGGCGCTTAAGGGTTCTCATGACCTGTGGCCAACTTCCCTTACATCAAGGCAGTCAGGAGAGAAGACATGTTGGAGGCCACAATGCTTCAGTTGGCCTAGTCGAGGGAATTACGCACTGTCATGTCTGCCAAACAGCCTCTGTGAGAGCATCCATGATCGTGGCACTAACAGGGGTCCAGGGGTGACTTTGCCTCTTAATTCATCCTTCTCAGACCCCCCAAACCCCCACTGAAAATAAAATAAGATCTAAACACAAACTTCTTGTGCCAATACCCCTTCAGAGCAATCCCCTTTCAACCAAATTGTTGCCCCTAAATCCCTACTGCACAGAGATGTTGCAGCCCGCATGGTGTGGGTAAGCCCTCCAGTGATTGGGTAAGTTTCCACTTCAGCCACAAACACTCTTCCCCACCCCCCAAATACCCCTTGATTAGCTTAAGTCCTACTGATCCTCTCAGGTGTAGATTAAATACACCTTCCCCTGGAAGGCCCTTGATTAAGTATCCCCCCAGAGCTGTCTCTAGCTCCTTTATCGTAATGTTCTTTGCATGTTTGGGAACTTCACTCATTCTATGATTCATTACTCCAAAGCATGAGGCATTATCCACAGGTCGTCAGTCTGCAAATGCCACCCCATTTCCCGGCACCCCCAGCTGTCAACGGCATAAAGATAAACTGAGACCCCGAGAGATAAAGCAATTTGCTGAGAATCAAGCTCAATATAAGTGGCAGAGCTGGGCTTTAAACCCAGGCAGCCTGACTCCAGAGCAGGGCTCTGAACCAGGTCATGATGCTGCCTCCAAATGTCTTATAGGCATCTGAGCTTCCAATCTCTGGTCCGGGGAAACAGACACACGACCAAGGAAAATACAAAGACCTCTCAAAATGATAACGTACAGATTTATGATGCTGAAGGTGGTTGTAAAAGCAGCAATGGGCTTTAATGAGCTAAGAATTCTTTTCGCCTCAGAAAGTGATTTGTATCCTTCCCAGTTCCATACTCCCAAATCACAAAAATCATTTTTTCCCAGACTCCCACAAATTGCTAGATCTTATTTATCTTGTTCACCACACAAACACAGGAGACCTTTCTCTTCTTAAAATTCAGATCTAGTGCTGCTTCAAGTGTCTCCCCTTTCCTTTTGGTTTTGCTTTCCAAGGGATGTTGACTATGGTTTTGCTAACTGGAAGGGCAGGGTGAGAGATATCCACCAACTGCAGAGATGGCAAGTGCCCAGGCCATGTGCCATCTCTCTCCCCTCCTACATCCACAGCACACGTCCCCTATCGATACCAGCACCCTCTGCCAGTCCTTCATGAGATGTCATGGTGCTTTGCACGGTACACCAGCCTTAGGCATGACCAGCAGATCCAAGTTAAACCCATTTGCCATCTTTGAAGTGGCCATCTTTCCCAGGCCTTGCGGTTATGAAAAGCAAGGATCACCTCACTCACATTCTTTGAAATGTCCATCAGGGTTCTTAGCTCGGGCATCGTGGGGAATACAGATATCTGGGAGAACACGAGTAGTGAGGGGAAAGGGTGCTAGGTTGCTGGGGTCTCTTCAAGGAGAGTGGAGAATCATGAATCGAACCTGGGAGGCAACTGCTCCTCACAACCCAGACGAGAGAGGAAGATGACCAGATTGAGGGGGCAGCAGTGGAAGTGGGGGAGGCTTAGGCAGCCTTTCTCCAGCTGTGGGTCATAAAATCAATGTGCTGGGTCAAGCCTGGCATTTCTTAACACTGAAGAAATAGAATTGGATAAGTGAGCACTGTTTGGTGAAGCAACGTAAAGGGTGTGTCTTGCTTTAGGCCATAGACTGTGGTGAGGTCAATGACGGCTCCCTAGAGATTCCACCCCCAATACCCTGAGTTTGTGAATAGGCTACGTTACACAGCAAAAAATCGATTTTGCACATGGAATTATCAGGTTACTAATCAGTCTACTAATCTGCTAGTCTTAAAATAGGGAGATGTTCCTGCATTTCTGGAAATGGGCCCATAGGATTTCTGACCTACAGAACTGGGAGATCACAAATGGGTGTAGCTTCATGGGTAACTTATTATGGCAACAACAGAAAACTAAAAAAAAAAAAAAAAAAAAAAATCCAAAAAGTTTGAAACCGATTGCTGTGTTCTATTACCAATTCTTCCTTTGACTTAGCAGCCTGTGACCTTGGACAAGTTAGCCAAGTGAGCCAACATTTCCTCATGTGAAAGTGGGGATAATGGAGCCAATTCACTGGGTTTTGGAGGGACTAAAATTAATGGCGGTGATGCATATAAAATATCCTCAGTGATAATTGGCATTATTATTATGACTTTGATTTAACAGAAACTTTCTGAATTTCAGTTACTTATCTGAAAAATGGAAATACTTCTGCCTCCCTCATTTGGTTGGGAGCAAAGACTAATCAAGTATTACAAAATAAGGTCCACAAAAGTCTCTATTTAAGGATTATTAAATGAAGGATGATAGAAAAAAGGCTACTAGTTCTTTACCTCAGTATCTTCTCTCCCCTTCTTTTTTACTAATAGAACCTCTAACTTCTGGCAGGGGCAGGGCTGCTCTGAATCAAGACGGTATCTCTCAATCTCCCTGGGCGCTTGATACAACTAAGTGTATGAAACCAAGCGTTGGCCAGTCTTCTGTAAGCAGAAGTGTGATGAGTCACTTTTTGAAAGCTGATTTGAAAGGAAAAGGCTATGGGCAGACCCTTCTTTACCTTTTTCTTTTCTGCTGACCGGCATGTGACCAGGCTGGGCTGATGTTCCAGCAGCAATTTTGCACCATGAGGTGGACAAATGCAGAGCTGCAGGATGAAAGGAAGCTGAGTCCCCGGGGATTTAGGCTACACGAGCAATCCTGATGCCTATACCTCGGGTCTTTATTTACAGAGGAGAGAAATAAATTCCAATCTTATTTAAATCACTGTTGTTTTGGGTCATGCTTCATTTGTAGCTGAACCTTGAAGTTAAATAATAAAGGTGCTTGAGGAGGTTCAGAAGCCCAGGGGCCATTCTGGAGAGAAGGGTATCCCAAGTAATGAGACAGGCTAACAAGGCATGTGGGAGATTAGAAACTCAGGAAGCGCTCCTATAGACAAGGCTCCTAGAGTGCTTTGTATGTATCAGAGCCTGACGACAGAGGCTGCTGATGGTGGTGGAGGTTTTAGGAGCAACAACCATCCCTCAACCCTGGATCTTCTATCTGTGTCCCATGAAGGCTAGATCCAACCCCCACTCCTCTAACTTAGAACTTGGTGATGGAAATAAGGAGAAACGCTTTTTAGAAAAGTACTGTGAAGGCCGCAAAGAAGGGTGCTGTCTGATGCTTGGGTCAGAGAGCTTGCAGCTTGCAGCTTCATAATTTGCTGGTCACAACATCAAGCAACCCACCACAATTTGAGGCTGTTGGATCAATAGGTTTATGTTATAAATGATGCTTTAAAACTTTGCAGATTTGCAAACTTTGCTAACTTTGCAAAGAATTCTCAAGAGGATTCCAAATATGTGTCAACACAAATATTAATAAATTAATTTGAATACCTAACGAAAGTAGAAGGAAGTCCTTATATAAAAATGTCTTAGACTGAGAAGACAGACATTTTTCAAATGACTCCATCTGCCTCGTGGATCAGCCATCAGGAAAAATAAACTAACCTGGTGTCTTTGAGTAGATTCATGAAGGAAATTAATTTGTAGTCCACAGGGAATTTGCTTTATGCACCCCCAAATGTGTTGTGTCAAAAGAATCAATAAAGATGAATGATTTCTAGATAAACATCCCAACATAATACATTAGAGTGCATTGGTCATTTGCATTTTCTAAAGAGGTGAATAATGAAATCAGGGTGAACCATAATCCAAGACAATTCTCTACCCTCCAGAGAAGCCAAAGTACAGAAGCAGAATGAGAAGGCCTCACTTAACGTTATTCAGAGCAAAACTTTGGCCCCATCCGTTCGTCTTACCCATGACTCGAAGGTTCTAAATTTCGGAGACATTTGGAAGTTATGAAATTAACTGCCCCCCCCCCCGCCCCAGCAGAAAATATGAGCAAATTGTAATGCAAAGGGAAGCTTCTAAAAAATTCATTATTGTGAAGGGCAGGAGGGAGAAGAAGGGCATTTCCGATGGGCTGCACAATTTATAGTCAGGATCTTACTGAGCCCTCATAATATCCTTAGCAGGCAGATATTGTTCTCCCTGCCTTACAGATGAGGAGTGAGTGTGAGACAGGAAGCTACTTCTACAAGGTCTCCCTGGTGAACACTGCCAGAGCTAACACGGCCTAGAGCAGAGCCATCCAACGAAAATCAATGTGAGCCACAGAGGTGATTTACAAAACTTTAGTAGCCACAGCAAAAAAGTAAAAACAGACAAAATTCATGTTACTACTATATTTGACAGTAACCCAATAGATTTGGAACATTATCATTTCAAGATGTAATGAGTATAAAAATTATTGAGATATTTCACATTCTTTTGTATTAAATCTTTGTAATCTGGTGTGTTTCACATTTATACCACATCTTAAGTCTGACTAGCCACACTTCAAGTGCTCAACGGCCACGTGTGGCTGGTGGCCACTGTATTCAACAGCAGAGACTCACAGTCACATTCGGAATTGCGACCTACCATTTTATTTATTCATAGAGCACTGAGCCCTAGATGCTTCAATGTTATAGACTTACAAATGTCAAATACCTGATGAAGCCTTAGAGGGTTGACCATATTTAATATTGCCAAGTGTATCAGTTCGTTTAGACAGTCATGCTACATTAACAAGCAGCCCCAGATCTCAGTGGCTTGCAAGAACCACCTTTTATTTCCTCGTCATGCAACATACCCAATATGAGTTTCCTGCCACTCTACTCCATGTCGTCTTCACCCTGAGACCAGGCAGATGGAACGGGTCATCCCTTGTGGAAGAAGGGAGAGAAATAATGGAGGAACACACACTGTCTCTTAAAAATTCTGGTAGGCAATGATACACCTGGCCAATGAAACAGGTTGCATGGCGGAGCTTGAAGTCTTAGGGGCCAGAGTGCGAGGGGATATATAGTTCTCCTCTTTGGAGGAGTAACAAACACTCTGAATAACCATCCAGCCTACAACTCCAAGAAAGGATTTAAGAAAATACTAAAAACATCTCTTATCATTGTGATAATGATATTTTAACACCACGAAAGTAGGAAGGACAGAACCTACATTATTCTTACTTTCTTATCTCACCAGAAACTGGAGACATCGTGCCTCCTCCAATAGGCAATGGTTTTAAGTGGAAATCGCTGATCTCCATAATAACCCCATCTCACCTGCTCTGCCTCACGTCCTAAACCCTACGGTTCCCATACAGTCTACATGTTCCACGTCTTTTAAAACCCATGTAATTTTATCAAGTAATAGTTATTTCTAATAGATACAGAATAATAAACATAATAGTTATTTCTAATAGATATACTTGTACTGTATACTTTTTCGTATTTCTGTATTATTTTTATATATATTTGTATAAATATATACATATAGTTGTGTGTGAAATATATATATATATATTTCTGTACTATTTTAACGATTAGTAAAAATAAACATCTAAATTAGCTTAGTTTGCAGTGGACCAGTGATGGGGACCAGGGATTGGGGAGTTCTTCCAAGTGTGAGTGAAGCAGACAACCTCCTATATACTTAGGGGTACTATGAAACCCATGCTCATATCCATTTAGGTTTTGCTTTAGGATGTGGTTTAGGACTTAGGGGATTGCACAGGTATAAATTCCTCAAAGGATCCAAGTTGACCCAGAGGAATCATTCCAATAGCTCGCCAAGGGGAGTAAAAAACCGGCCTTTTCCTTCCAAAGCAAATGGGGGCCACAAATAACACACCCAGCAAATATTATACCAGTAATACAGAGATGGCAGTTTCTCTTCAACAGATAAATTACAAAGCCTCAAACTTCCAGTTACAGTTCAATAAAGCCCTCCTGAAATCAAAAGGCATTTTCGTCTCTCAAAGAAAAAAAAAAAAAAAAAGATAAGTATGACCAAAAGTCATAGTACCTTGTATAGCCCCAGGAAACAGGCAGAACTTTATTAATCTTTAGATTAATATTTGGTCACCTTATAAAAAAGTGGCTACCCTGGGTCTCTCAAGCAGACTTATTAGATCTCTAAAAAAAAAAAAAATCTTAAGTAATAAATAAATATCTAAACAAATAAATGCCACAGGCACAAAGCCCCACAATTCACAGGAACAATTTTATTGCCCTTTTTACTGTTCTTGATATCATGGAAGTTTACAATTAATAGCCACCAACATGAAAGAAGAAAAAGATAGGGAAAATGTTTATTGCTTTAGAAACAGGGCACTCCCTCTCAGCTCTGTAACGATGCTTCTTTCTCAGTGTCACTGAATAAGGGGGGCAGAATAAAACATGTGCTTAATGTGGGTGCCATGCATTTCGACAGGGATAAGCTGATGTGTGGTGGAGGACTGTGTTGATGGTTCTCCCTAAGCAATTACTGTCAATGACAGACCGCGTAAATTTCATATTGCCTCTGAGCAGGATAAAAAATGTGCGGAGGGGCATCTGAGTTTGAATTAAGACAATCAAAATGCCAAAGGGTAAAGAATATCTAAGGTTAAAATAAAAGACCGATCCAGAGGATTGTGAATTCTTTTTTGTTCTTTCTTTCCCTTACGTAGACTTGATTGCAGATATATCTGTAGTTTGTTCATTCCTTGACTCCTTCATTCAACAAACACATGCCAGAAACTAAAAACACTGATCATAGTAAGAAATAGTATCCTTTTTTTTTTTAAATCCAAATAACTCAGTATTCATTAAAGCAGGGCATGTTCTAACCTTACCACATATTAATAGTATTATAAAAACATCTGACTGGGATTTTTGTTAATTTCATATTCTTGATAATTGGACAAAGGCAGAATTCATGCTGATTTTTATGACATTCACAGTAAAATACACACATGCGCATGCACGCGCGCGCGCGTGCGCGTGCACACACACACACACACACACACACACACACACACACAGGATGTTGCAATGCTGTTTCTGACTTATTTAGAAAATAAGCCAGTTGGGCATATACTGCAAGGACAACTTACAAAGTATTTTCCCTTATGATAAATGTTTTTCTTTCTATTTCTGCTGCAGCTCTTTGGCCACTAAGGCTTAGGCATCAAGTCTACTGGGGAAGGAAAAGGCAGTTTCTCTCTCAGCAGTCAAGTCCACGGAGCAGGGGGACACACAGACATAAGAAGGAAGAAAAGCAGGACAAAGTCTTAAGACCTCCAAATCCCCAATTTTTTCCTTCCTCCCCCCACAGGGGTGGATTCTGAAAGAAAGAGGTGGCAGAAACGTTGGGGCCAGCACCCTGCATCCCATAGAACTGTGGGGAGACCCACCGCCCTGAGACAAGCGTTTAGGTGGGATGAAGACAAATAAGGTAAAAAGATATGGATCTAGGGTCCCACCTGGGTTCTCTTCTGTGGGCGTGGAAGTTCTGAGAGGGCTGGCAGATCAGGAGAGAGGGAGAGACCTCATGACCGGAAGGCATGAGTGAGTAGTCAGCAGCAGCAGGGAGCCCGTGCAAGCCCCAGAGACAGAACCAGCCCAGGCACGGGACAGTGACTGCCAGCGTGATGTCCTGGGCCATGTCCACACACCACAGCAGGACCGATTCATCCCCAAGGTCAGCACAAACAAGAGGCACCTCCTTCCACTCAGCTGTCCCCCTCTGAGGTTGCTAACCTTCTTCTTAACCAGACGCCACCCAGGGAGAGGAGAAGGAAGAAGAGAGAATCAGCATTTACACAAAAGAGATAGTCCACCTGAAAGCAGCTGTCTTAAACAGGAAGGGTCTGAGTTACATTTACTTGTTAAGTTTCTCTCCCCTGGTAGAACGAGGGTGTGGCTTGTTGTCCAACGTTCTCAGTAGCAGAATCCTGATTTTCAGCTGTGTACGTTGCTAACCAACCGCAAGATTGTATCACCACCACCCCTTGCAGGTACAGGTGACGTGTAATAAGTTTCAGCCAGTAAGATAGAAATAGAAATACCATGTGGCACTCCCACAAAATCTCTTCAAAGAGAATGAGCCAAGACTTCTCTCCTTCCTCTGTCTTGTTGCCAGGAGCCTGGCCGTGATGCCTGGTATCCCAGCAACCATTTTGGACCATAAGTCCATGACCACACTCTAAGGAAGGAGAACAAATGGCTAGAAACAGCCAAGATCCCGGATGACTTTGTAGTACCACCATATCACCCCTGAATCTTCCACCTCAGACTTTTTTTTAATGTGAAAAAAAAAAAAAGTTCACTTAATCTTAAGTCTCCATCATTTTCCTATTAACCTGTTGCAATTGTACACAGTTGAGAAAGCCTGATAAAGTGGCTTGTGAGCAATACGCAAGAAATAAGAGCAGGTGAGAAAAATATAATATTTTACACATCTAAAATACAACATATCCCGGTATAACACATATTTCTATAAAATATATATAAAATATATTGCCAGTTACACATATATTTATTTTGTTATATTTTCTAACATGTTGGTAGCAGTTAGTGAGATGTATATAGAGTAGGGGCCAAAGTCTATTTTAAAAATCACTATTAAAAATTATCCTAACATGTTAATGAAGGCATTTGTGGGGGAGAGGGGAACTGATTTGATCTGATTGTCTTAAAAGCATGACAAACTGTTTGGCTGTCCCAATATAATAGAAACATAACTCAATTTTCAACAATTCTATGCATTTGTGACCTGTGACACAACCTGAAAATCTGCCCTCCCTGAACACAGTTCTCTTTCCCTCCCCAAGAGTAGCTTAAGATAAAAGGTGTGCAAAGGGTTCGGAGCAACTTCAATCATGTCATGATTGTTTCAAAACTGCATTTGGACTTTTCTGTATACATGCATCAGATTGATAGCACACATTTTAGAATTTGCCCAGGCCTTTTAAAACTCAAATGTATGTTGCAGAAAGGAGCTTAACAGTTAGCAAAATAGGAGCTATTTCTCCAGAGCTACCAAATCAAATTGTGGCCAACATATTGCTGGTTATTTGGAATTATTTATGTTCCCGTGAGAATAAAGAATCTAAGGTGAGGATTTTTTTTTATCCTAATGATAAATACGCAGAGACCGTAAAACCGCCTGTTAGCTGGCATAGACAATTGTATTAAAGAGAAACCTTGTAAATTTCAAAAGCCGACGAACAAGATGTAGAAAATTGCCTGCGTTTATGGTGCCATTCATCAAAAGACTTCCATAAGTGTTAGAAACTTATATGTGTGCTCTGATGGCAAAAATTCACATTGAACCTAAAATGAAACAAAATTCTCCTTAAAAAAAAAAATCACAACATCAACTCCAGCCCATTAAGAGGGAGTTAAAACAGGCTAGATCCATGCCTTTATTATTAAATGACTTGCAAGAACATCAAAACCTCATCGCTTACCCAGGAAGGGAGAGAAAGTGAGAAAAAATTTACCTGATTAGACTTGAAAAAATGCTGAGCAGCTATTTTGCAATATTGCATTAAAAATACATATGCCTTCCGTTCCCTAGTCTTACTTCCATTTCCACCAAAGTCACACAGAGTTTAGTTTTAAAAGCTAAGTTTGAGGAATTCAAAGTTTGGCTGGAGGAAAGCTCTTAAACAGAGGTCACTATTAGGAAAAAATAACAGTAATATTAGGAAGAAAAGCAAAAGGTCAGCATAAGCTGTCACCTGTGGGGTGATGTGGCCACACTGCCCCCTCACTTGTCCTGAGGGCTCAGGCAATGAGCTGCTGCATATTTGTACTTTCTAAATCCCACAGGGCAGGGATTTATGTGATTTCATTCACTGCATTATCCCATCCGGCATCCAGAACACTGCCTGGCACATCGCAGATGCTCCAAAAATATGTGTTAAACCAATAAAGGAACAGAAATAGAACAGAAATTGCTCAGCGGAGGTAGGCAACATGGTTTTCTAGTAAGATGCCACTGTACTTCTCAGTGTGACAGAACACAGCGGTTAAAAGCGTCAGCTCTGGCTACACATGCTCTAGCATTGAGACATCGGGTACAACATTGAACTTCCCTAGGCCGCAGGCTCCACCCCTGCAAAATGGAGAATAATAACTGGTAGGTTGTGGAGGATTAAACGCCATGATGTACGTAAGTCACTTAGCACAGTGGTTCTCAACGAGGGTGATTTTGCCTCCCAGGGACAGGTAGCAATGTCTTGTGGCATTTGCCGTTGTCACAGATGGGAAGGGGGTGCTATTGGCATCTAATGAACAGAGGCCAAGGATGCTGCTCAAGATTCTAGAATGCTCATGACATTCTACAACACAACACAAAATTTTCCAGCCACAGACATCATTGGTGCCCTCATCTGCAAACCCTTCCATTGCACGATGCCTGATCAGAGCATGGACTCGGTGAGTACTTAACATAGTTAAGTGACTGAAATGTACAAGGCAAAAGGAACCTGGCACCTCTTCGTAAGTTTGGCTATTTCTTTTCTGAAGCCCAGATGAGTATCTCATTGGTCCATCTGGTCTCGTCTCACCAACTCCTGTGCAGAAGCAAGGTAGCTTCAGGCTCAATAGTGGAAATGAATAGCCTCTGGGGTCCATGCTGCACTAACCCCATAGCTTTTTGTTAAAAATTCCTTCCTTGAGGTTTCCCCTGCTGGTTTTAGAGAAAGATGTGCCTGGGGCACAGTGCTCTTGCCTATAGAGCTACAGGGCAGGATTTTAAATGGGTTCATAGAAAGCCCAACTTCAGAGCCAGAAGGGCCAGGGAAACTGGGGCCCTTCTTGCAAAAAGTTTTGCAGTCCTTGCATAGGAACCTTGGTATTTCCCAATTTCGATACAAAAGAATTTTAAAGAACAGCTTGTTCCAACTCCTAAGCTGGGATAGTGATGCTCCAACCATAGATAGTCCATGAACTTGAGGGAGGCAAACTTGACCACAGGTAGGAAGCCCTGTTCTCTGGAACATGAGCTGGCTAGTGGAACTCCATGGTGGATACACATTGCCTATCCAAGGCCGAATGGGTCAAATGTTTTCCCTCTAAAAATCTTCCTAATATTCTCATTTCCCCTAATTATTACCATTCACATTAGACCTCCTGAAGTCAGCAAGTGAAGTTCTTAACTCCTGCTTGGAGGAGATAAGAGTATCCAAGTGCTCCCGAGGCCCCTGCACACTAGCCAAGACCCGAGGTCTTGGGCTAGTGACCTCACATCTCTGGGCTTCACTGACTGCCTCTCGAGGATACTGGTTCATTCTTGGATTCAGCAGTGGCTTCCTGGATCCTCAACATCTGCTAAGCACTGGGGGTGATGGCAGCAACATGTCGGTGAGACAGCAGAAATGGTCCCTACCTTGATGAAGCTTCTACTGGCTAATTCAAACTGCAGGGAGGGGGGTCACAACAAAGCAGGAGGAAACAGGCAAAAGTGTTGGAAATTGCAGGGATCATCATAGTGTCTATTCCATAGGGTTACTGGGTGGGTTTAAATGAGATAATGTATGTCAAGGCCTTAGTGCAAAAGCTGGCCCCCTGGCCATGCTCAATTAACTCCAGCTATCATTACAAATAATTACTGTTAACATCTCACCCAGGATGGAAACAAAGCATATTGCTGATGAGATACTGTTCACCTTGCCTTCATTTATTGCTCAGGAAAGCATCTCACCAAAACCAAAAATGGCGTATGACCTCACGGAGCCTTAGCAGGTGGTGGTGAAGAGCCCAGGTAGGTGCTGAAGAGGACAGAACTGACATCACAGCCCTGCTGTGCATCAGCTGCGTGATTCTGGGCAAATGGTGTGGCTTCTCCCAGACTCAGCTTTCTTGTCTGGAGAATGGGAAGAATAATGAAGGCACAAAATGGTTTTATGCGTATTTAATGAAACGATGTGCATAAAGCAGTTAGCACTGGTACCTGATGCATGGTAAGCTCTGGGTACATAGAGTTTACCTTATAAATTATAAAATTAGCATAGCTCAATCTCTCTCCAAACACACGGGGGATATGCTCTCCGGCTTCCCTTCATCTATTTCTCCAACTTCACATCCTGTAACACAAGCTTTCTCAAAACTGTGCTGGCACCCTTCTTCCATCTCAAACCGGGGGACCCAGGGCCTCGTGGACCCCACCATCTTTTGCTGCACGGTCACTGTGGCCCACGGGGTGATGAATGGCTGCCGTGAAATGAAGCCTGTGTCCGACTGCAATACACTCAGGATGAAGGACAGGGAGTACATGAGTGTGGGGACCCTTTTAAGAACAGATTTTTGTATGAAGTTTTTGAGAAGCTGGACGACTGCACGCAGGTTAACCTCCCCTGACAATGCCCTAATAGGATGCCTGACAGCTGTGAGCTGTGCCTGTTGGTGTGCAACACACACACACACACACACACACAGGCTTCCTTTCCCCTCCCCGCAGAGTTCCTCCACAGGCTCCCAAAACCCAAAGACAAATAAGCCAAGATTTAGGGAACTACAAATATCCCAGAAAACAAAGACCTACAGGGGACTGTCTTTCAACCCAGACATCACAACTGCCTGATTTTTATCATCTGTCATGGGCAGGTGATTTGAAAGCAGACTTTGTGGACATCATGAATAAGAGCAGCTTAAATAAAATGCCATACATCAATCCCTCTGTTTAATGCAGAGACCTTTAAAATCAGGGACGCTGAGACATCTTCCTAGAGAGCAAAGGGCCACTCAATTTATCTCTTGTTGCTGTTTTTGTTGTTTCGTGGGTGGCTTTAAAGGCAGAAACCCCCTGCCCATGCCAGACCCACCCTCCCCCAGCCTCTGGGGCCACAGCCGGCCCACCACCTGCTCTGCTTGGCATCCAGTTTGGGCTCAGCGGGCATCAGGCCATCTTACAAACCAGATTTCAACCTAGACATAGAAAGACACAGGAAGAAAAGAAATCTACAAGGAGATAGTAAACAGAATAGGAAAACTCATCCACATTGACTCTGATGGGTAGGAACCTGATCATGGGTCTGTGCCTGCAGCCGCAGGGGTACAAAGCTGGAAGCTGTGAATTGATGTATGAGAGCAAAGGAGAGCAGCATCCCCCCCCCCCCGCCCCCGAACATGAACAGCCTGATTCGGACTCCCGCCGAGAGAGCCCCTACCAGGGCAACTGGCATTCTCTCATCTCCTGAATGCTACTCAGAAGCAGATTTTCTCTAAGCGTGTGTGTGTGTGCTGAGAAAGGCAGGGGAGAGGGTTGGAATGACCATGTGGCTACCAATCCAGAGTGCACACTCTGACCCGGCCACGCTCCTTCCAGGAATTCATAAAGATACAGGGATAAGGATAATCACTAACATACTACTGTTAAAAAAAAGAATGGAAAATAACCTAAAATATCCATCAATATAATGGATAAATACATTAAAATGCTATGGAGCTATTTTACGAAGTTGATGTACATCTACACAGACTAATATGGAATGGTATCAATAAAAAAGTAAAAAAGCCACAATACTACATACAATATGATCTTATTAATATATACATGCATGCATTTGCATGTGTATACAATTACTGATAAATGACAACAGTCTGGAAGAAAGTGCATCAAACTGTTAATCGTGTTTATTTTGAGCAGGTGGGATTGGGTGTGTCTCATACTTTCTTCTTCTAGTTTGTGTTATCCAGTTTTCTTTTAAAAAAAATGAACATTTATAATCCCAAACAAAGTTTATTCCTTTCTTAGGGACAATAAAAAAGGAGAACAAGTATTTGAGTAAATGCAGTACATTTTGCCAGGTATAACAAAGCTCAGGGAATGTGACTGGGTCCTAGTTTGACTAGGGTAAGCCTGATTTTTGTTTCCCGGATTGATGGAAACACATTTGAACAGCTCTGCTCATTCATTGCCAAGACGTCTGCCAATAGTGAATGACCACTGAAGGGCATTAGCAGTTTAGAAGTGGATGGGAGAAGTCAATGTGGTTTCTGGAAAGCTCCCCAATCCACAGGGGTACTCGCCACCTTCCTACACCACCAAATCCCCATGTTGATTCAAGATGGACCAGTCAGCTTCCTTTTTCTGGGAGTTTGGGATTTGGCAAAAAAGGAAAATTAGTTGGTGTTACGGGCTTCATCACATCCCCCAAAATTCATGTGCTGAAGTTCTAACCCCCAGTACCCTAGAAGGTGATCTTATCTAGAAATGGGATCACTGTAGATGTAATTAAGATGAGCTTACTAAGGTGGGCCTTAAAACAATTTATGTCCTTATAAAAAATGGAAATTTGGACAGATTGACATTACCCACAGAAAGAACACCATGTTACAGTGAAAACAGAGGTCAAGGGATGTTTCTATGTCCCATGGAACACAAAAGTTGCCAGCAAACCACCAGAAGCCAGGAGAGAGGCATAGGATTCTCCTTCAGAGTCCACTGAGGAACCAACCCTGCGGAGGCCTTGATTTGGGACTTCTAGCCTCCAGAACTGTGAGACAGTACATTTCTGTTGTTTAAGCCACCACATTTGTGATACTTTATTACCACAGTGCTAGCCAACTAATTGGTGTCTCCAGGTGTCTGGAACTATAATGCATAAGCTCAAAAGATGGACACAGGACACACGTGGCCAGTGGGAGAGTCAGTCAGCTGAACCCTAGCAGGTTGGTCCCTGGGCAGAAGCAGACACGAGAGGTGCAGGAGAACTCACGAGTGCTTTCTAAGCCTGTTTCTGGCCTCTTCCTGAGGTTTTGGTTCCCATTATACCCGAATTGAATCCTGTCATTCTGCTTGAGCTAGTTCCAGGAGATTTCTGTTTCAACAACAAGCATTTATAAGTCTTGAATCTCTAATGCCACAGTAACAGTAATGGAGCAGACCCCCCAGCACAGAGAATTCAATTAAAGTTGCTGGATAGGGAATAAATATGCAAATGGACGTATGTGAGACAAACTGATCAGTAGCCACAAATTCAAGAAGAGGATGGTTGATTTAAAATTCACAGGGACATCCGAGCAAAACGAGTCATTTCCTAGGAAGAGGAAGGCAAGAAAGAGGCAGCGTTTGGTACCACAACTAGGTAACACCAGGCGAAGTACTCTGCTTCAGCTCTGAACAAAAGGGCAGAACAAAATGGAGTCAATCTGTTCTGCTCTGCCTAGTGGCCTTTAGTAAAAGTCACCTCTCCCTGTTCTTCTCCCTCCAACCACATGATTTTGGTGGAATTTCCAAAGACACTACCCACTCGCCCTTACTCTGGTGGTGGTTGCCTGGCCAGGCTGGGCCAGTCCAAGGTCCCACACCTCCCGTTCCTGGCCACACTGATCATTTCAGGAAAGATCCATGACCCAAGACTGGGCAATTGGACTGTTTCCCCGAGATTTTGTGACCCGTAGTGTTGTGAGCCCTTGGCTGCCTCTTCTGGAATCACACTGTCACAGAAGGAAGAGGAGGAACACGGGGAGAGAAGGCAGACAGACAAACACTTAATGGTTTTTGTTTGTTTGTTTGTTTGTTTGTTTAAAGATTTCATCCATTCATTCGAGACAGAGAGAGAGAGAGAGAAAGCATGAGCAGGGAGAGAGGCAGAGGGAGAAGCAGGCTCCCCGCTGAGCCAGGAGTCCAATGTGGGGCTCAATCCCAGGACCCCGGGATCACGACCTGAGCCGAAGGCAGACGCCCAACCATCTGAGCCACCCAGGAGCCCAACACTTAATGGTTTTGACGTTCCTGAATCCTGGCATCCCCAGGCCAGTAAGACCACAGCTTTTCCCATGTTATTAGAGAAAATAAACTTTCCTTTTGTTTCAGTTAGCTCAAGTTGGGTTTCTGTTATTTACAACCCCAAAGCCCTGATCTCTACAGAGGACACAAGACTTCATTCATACCAAGAATGAGGAATGCTACCCATACCCCAGACGCAAAGTGCCCCACCATCTGGGAAGCCTCCAAATGAAGGGCACTCCCCTGTGTTACCACACAGGTTGGCGCTTCTGACCGTGGCCTCCAGTGGAACGGGCAGTGAGGCAGGGTCACCCAGCAAGAGTGCTCCGGGGGATGCCTGCAGGCTGCTCTGACCATTCTCACTTTTCAAGCATCTGAGCCCAAGAGCTGCAGAGTGGGAACGTCAGTAGACAGTGGCTGGGAGAGGGGCAACAGAGACAGACAAAAGCTGAACCCCAATAACATGAGGGTACTGGTATTGAGGAGAAGACACAAGCTCACATTAGAGCATCTTCTAGGATTTCTTTTTTTTTTTTTTTTTAAAGATTTTATTTATTTGTGAGAGAGAGAATGAGAGACAGAGAGCATGAGAGGGAGGAGGGTCAGAGGGAGAAGCAGACTCCCTGCTGAGCAGGGAGCCCGATGTGGGACTCGATCCCGGGACTCCAGGATCATGACCTGAGCCGAAGGCAGTCGCTTAACCAACTGAGCCACCCAGGCGCCCTCTTCTAGGATTTCTGTTGAGAGAAACAATATAGCCATCAGAGCAGGCTCAGGCTCAAATCTGGGTAATACCACTTCTAGATGTTTCACCTCTGAGTCTTCGTTTCCTCATCTGTATAATAGGAGACAAATGTTGACTTCAAAGGGTGTCATGGGAATTAAATGAAATAATGGTGTATAATAAATGAAGCATTTCACATCAGGGAGAAAAGAAGGGTTTTCAATAAATGGTGTTGGGATAATAGGGTAGCTATCAGAAATATACAAAGAAGGGGGGCCTGGGTGGCTCAGTCATTTAACCATCTGACTCTTGATCTTGGCTCAGGTCATGATCTCGGGGTCCTGGGATTAAGCCCTGTTTGTCTCTGTGCTTAGCAGGGAGTCTCTTGTGAGGATTCTGTCTCTCTCTCTCTCTCTCTCCCTCCCTCTGCCCCTCCTCCTGCTCATGCTCCCTCTCTCTCTAAAATAAATAAATAAATCTTTAAAAGATGAAAGAGAAATGTACAAAGAAATATACATACCTAGATCATACACCAGAATAAACTGCAATGGATCAAAGATGGAAATATGAAAATAAAGCCAAAGAAGTGCTGGGGAGGGGCGCCTGGGTGGCTCAGTTGGTTGTGTCTGCCTTCAGCTCAGGTCAAGATCCCAGGATCCTGGGATCGAGTCCCACATCAGGCTCTCTGCTCAGTAGGGAGTCTGCTTCTCCCTCTCCCTTGGCCTCTCTCCCCAGCTTGTACTCTCTCTCTCTCTCTCAAATAAATAAATAAAATCTTTTTTTAAAAAAAGGGGGGTAGAATTGGGAGGGTGTTTTTATACATCACAAAGGGAGATACCTTTTTGATAACAGCACAAGACACAAAAGATTGATAAATTCGGTTATATACAATATTTTTTAATTAGCATGACAAAACCACTTATGCAAAGTGAAAGACTGACAAGCTGAGGAGAATCAAGGGCAAAATGCTAACTTCTCTCATAAATAAGAACTTCTAGAAATTGAAGTCAAGGACACAATCTGAAACAGAAGAAAATATAAATGCAAAAGGCAAATGACCGAGCAGACACAAAGACACTCATTCATGCTAAGAGAAACTATACTAAGATGCCAGTTTTTACCTAGTTTATTGGCAACAATGCAAAAGTTGGGTAACCCATCGTGCTGTGTGGAACAGACACATGGCTGCAGGCCGTATAAACAGATGTAACCATCATGCAGGGCTCTTTTGCATTATCTACCAAAATCACAAAGACACATACCCCTTGACGTGGCAAATTATACTTCTAGGAGTTTATCCTACAGATATAGCTGTGATGGAAAATGACTTCGATGCACGGTTTCTCATTGTGGCATTACTTGTATTTGCAAACAAATGGAAACAAATTTCAATGGCTTTGTAGAGATGACTAAACAAATTATGTTAATCTAAACAATGGATGGGATATAATGCTGTCTTCCCCAAGATAAACAAAAAACGGGTTCTTTTATGTTCTGACCTGGAAAGAACCATAAGTATATTGTTAAGTGAAAATGCTGGGTCCAGTACAGGGGTACAGAATGCTTCCACTTGTATTTTAAAAACAAAACAAAACAAAAAAGATAAGGGTAAAGAATATCTGCAAGGATATACAAAAACCATTAATAGTATTGTTGTCCAGCAGACAGGAGTATTCACTGATGCTTTTTCTGAACTGTGATTCTATTATCTATTCAAAAACTAATTAAAAAAAAACCCAAAACAACAAAAGAGGGGCACCTGGTTGGCTCAGTTGGTCAAGCATCGGACTCTTGGTTTCAACTCAGGTCATGATCTCAGGGTCATGAGATTGAGCCCTGAGTCAGGCTCCGCACTCAGCGCGGAGTTTGTTTGAGATTCTTTCCTCTCCCTCTCCCTCTGCTCTTCCCCTGCTCACTTGCACTCTCTCTCTCTTTCTAACAAGCAAACAAATAAAATCTTAAAAAAAAAAAAAAAAGATGGAATAGATGAACAGCTCTTAACACAGTACCTGGAATGTAATAAGCTCCCAGCAACTATTAGTGGCCTTTGTTATGATTATTTATCATTACTATTGTCCTGGGAGACTTAAGCACACACCAGAGCTCCTACTGTGTTCTCCATAATGGCCCTGGCTTCATGGGACCTAGCTGAATGTTCCATGTTCCTCACACTATCTTCACACGAACTTACCCCGAGCCATCCCTTCCCCTCCTCTCCTGCTAACATCACCCCAAGGAGGACTGCACTCCTCCAAACCTGAGGGAGCACTCCAGCTACAAAAGCTCTATTCAGGGATGTGGACAAGCCCAAGATGAAATGCAGATTCCAGGGTTCTTGGTCACCCCAAGGCACCTCTGCCCACTTCAGGGCCCTGAACGATTGATCAGTGCCTTTCTCCTGATGTGCATCGCTACCACCACACCCATCATCCTTTGCACACAGAGCATGTCCTTAGGGAACTCCTGGCAACATGGTGGGGGTGGGGGGTGGGATCAAGAGCTCTGCTTCCCAAGGACTCTCCACTCAGGGGTCCGTGCTCTGTGAGGCAGAGAGCACTGCTAGCCCCAGCAGGTCTGTTCCTGCCGATCCCTAGCAGCGCACTCCCATAAGCATGTGGCTAGCAGGTCATACCAACAACATGCATTCAGGGGCACTTTGTCGTGTTAAAACGCTGTGTCTTTACAAGGTCTTATCATTGTAAGCTCCTACAGGACAGAAATTACATCTTCCATGTCTTCTCTCTCCCTTGTAGCGTGCAGCACGGTGGCGAATACACAACAGTTGCCCAATACACGCCAAATGGTTGAATGAAAACAGAGTGAGTTGGTGATGCACATTATGGGCCAGTTGGCTGGTTTAAAGATTTTTCCAATGTTTTATCTGGCCAGGACATTAAAATAAGCAATTCCTAGGTCTTTTCAGGAAAATGTTACATCCTTTATGCATACCCACTGATTCACAGTTTATGGGAGTTAGAAATAGGGAAGAAAAAAAACACAGATACACTTTCACCTTGAATGTACTATCATCCTCCAGCCAACACCTGATCCCTTGCTTCCCCTTTATAACCAAGTTCTTGAAGGAGGTGTCTACATTCTGTCTTCCCTACCTTACTCCTACTCACATCTCAAACCACACCCAGATGGTTTCTGCTCCCACCAAGATGTAATTACTCTTGTCAAGGTCATCAAACCCATCTGTTACCAAATCCAGGGGACACTTTCCAGAACCGTTCTCTTTTGGCCTCCCAGCAGTAAGCTATTTCTAACCCACATCCTCCTCTCCAACCCACCTTTCTTATTCTGACCTTTCCCCCACCCCACCTCTCTGACCACTCCTCTATTTTGCACACTTCTCTTCATAAATTCTATGCCCTCAAGATTCTGTTCTAGACCTTGTCCCCTTCCGGGGCAATTCCATCAATACTCATCAATTCAGTTATCATTTATCTGCTGCCAATTTGCATGTCTTTACCTCTAGTCCTACTTTCCCTGCTCAGCTTTAGTCCCTTGCATCCTATAGCCTGCTGGATATCCCCTCTTAGATGTCACACCTCAAACTCAGTGTGCCCCAACCTGACTTCATTCGCTCTCCCTTCAGACCTGTCCTATTCCTGTGGTCCCGAAGTCAGTAAATGGTGCCATCTCCCACCCAATGGCCTAAGTCTCCATTGCTTCTTTCTTTCCCCTTGACCCCATCAATAATCAATCATCATGTCCTGTGGGTTCTAGCTCCTAAATATATCTTGAGTCCATCTATGTATCTCCTTCTGTCCCATCTACCACTACCCTAGTCCCAAATGCCATTCTCTCCCCCTTAGGCCCGTGCACTGGCCTCCATGATGTCAGATGGGGCCCTGCTCCAAATCTATTCGCCATCAGAGCAATCCTTCTGAAATACTAATCTGCCCAGCAATCATTCCCCCTGAACTCCTTCCTCAGCCTCACTTCCTATATTTAAAAGGCTGCCATGTTAGGCAGGACAACGGGCCAGCTTCCTTGACAGACTAAGAAACAATGGCTTAAACAAGATAAAACCTTCCTTTCTCTCTCAGTAAAAGGAGAAGGTGGTCAGTGGTGCAAGAATGTAGGTGGTTTTGCTGTATGAAGCTGTCAGAATCCAGGGACTTGAAGCCCTGAACTTCCTCAAATATTGGTCTCCTCAGCATTTCTGAGCTTGGCTATAATCGCCGTGTCCCTATCTCAGCCCATCAGTGGGAAGAGGAGGAGGAGGAGAAGCAGAAGAAGAGGATAGGACCTTTGTTTTAAAGACATGACCCAGGGTTTGCACACATCACCTCTGCGCACTTCCCACGGGTTACTACTCTGTAACACGACTGTTCTAGCTGCAAGCAAGGTTATGACATGTGGCCATTAGCCCGGATAAAATTAGCGGTCATAAGCACTACTGACTTCACCTCCCAACCATTTCCCAAATCTGTGCCCTCCACCACCTCGGAGCCCAGCTCATGCTGTATTTCCTTGGGATGAGGCTAAAAGCCTCCACACTCCTCTCCCTGCTTTCAGTCTTACATCCACTCATTCTATCTGATCATACTGATACTTGTTTTAAGACCTTATGATGGCCCCGCATAATCTTCAAGATTTCTTCCATTGCAAATGGCAGAAATCCAATTCACAGTGACTTGAACGAGAGAGGGGAGTTTTCTGGCTCATGTGACTGAGGAGATTGGGGGTTGTCAGGCTGGCTATAAGCATGGCCAATGGCTCATGGATCCAAGGGAAATGATAGCACTTCATCTTCCTCACCCCTGCGCTTTGTTTTCCTCTCTGTTGATGTCATTCCCAGGCAGCCTCTGGGGGAACCTCAGCATCTCCCAGCTTATATCTTCTACTTAGCAACCCCAGCAAAGTAAAACAAATCCAAAATTGTCATAGTTACTTATAAATGCAATGAGAGTCTAAGGTCTGATGCTTATTGTCTTTGATGGGCTTGACTCAAGACTCCTGTTCACATGGCCAGGAATACATTATACCCTCCCGGGCACGCCTGCATCACGTGCCTTCTAACCATAGCCAGGAGGTGGGGTCAATCTCACTTGAACCATACTGATTGAGTTTGGGAGAATAAGTTCCCCAGAGGAATTAAGGGATACTCTTAAAAGTATGGAGAATGAATGAAAACAGGCAAAAACAATACACATTCATAATATGCTCCATCATTTTATGGAGTGTCCGTGTGCTTTGGTATGGCAAACAGGCCTTTTTTAATTTGCTTTTATTTGTATCTGTCTTCAGTCCGTCCATCTCCTGATAATATCCATTCACAGGCTGTTTATTAATTCTGAATTGTCGGTGGTTTGTAGGGGCTTGCACACGCACACACCCACACACACACACACACGGGTGCATACACATACACCCCTCCACTTTGCTCATGCTGTCCCAGTGAATGTTCCTTTACTTCTCTACCTGGATTACTCCTACTCACCTTTTGAGATTCAATGTGGATGCATCTCCCACCATCAATCCTTCTTAGAGATCCCCTAGGCTAGGCTAAGTGTAGGTCCTCTCTATTCCCACAACACTCAACACAGAGGACAGTGACTGCACTGAACATATTACTTTGAAATTAGGCATTTTTGCACCTGCACCCCACTGGGGGATATTACAGACCCATTCTCCTGATCTCTACTCCATCTTTCTTCCACTGGGAGAGTTTGGGGTGACTTTTGCCAAACTCCTCTGCAGCTGGATATAAACGCAACTCTGCATGTTCACCACACGCATGAAACCTCTGGAAGGCAGAAGTGAGGCAGAGAGCATCTCCCCGTCTTTGTTATAAAGGTCTGAGAGAAGTGAGGTTTTCGTACAACAGGATTTGACATGCATTCTCCACTCTTCGAGTGGCAAGGGGCTGTTGAGATGGCAGTGTGGGGACTGTCCCTCACAGGTGCTCAGAGAATCACTCCTTTGACACTTCCTGGGATTTTCTAAGCATCAGATTTCCGGCATTAAATCTCCACATGCTTAAAATACCTAGGGTGATTTCTTTTTCTTGCACTGATCCTGATTGATCATTTCTCGATGGAATTGTCTTATTCCTATTTGGACACTTAATACCTAAAACAGGATCTGACAGCAGGTGTTCAATAACTATTTCTTGAAATCTAATAAAATTAAAATATATGCGTAATTTCTTGGCAACATGAGATTTATTAGTATGACAGATCATCCAAGCATGTCTGCTCGCCTACGTTGAGCTTTCAAACCCAGATCTTGGTCCCAGATATCCTGCTGTTTGGGAAAACAATGCGACTACCTCCGACAAAAGAAATCCAAAATCTCTGAGGGACAAAGGGCACCTTTCCTTATACAAACAGTGGCCCAGGGTTCATGTAAGCACAGGCTCTGATAACAAACAGTAGCATTATTAACAAAAGAAAATTCTATGATCCTGACACGGTCTAGTGATTTAGCACCTGCAGGTAACTTTTATTCTGAATCTTAATTTACTACCCACTGGTGACCCTTGTGTAAAAATCAGAACAGGGGAGATTTGATCTTGCATGTAAATTTTATGTTTTGTCTGCTGGCAGATTTATGATTTGGGTTGCGCCCAACGCATTCAATGAGGGAGAGCCACATAATGGTCATACGTGTCATCACCCAGCACATTAAGCTGCCTTGCAATATCCCAGATTACAGTAGTACATTGCTAAAGCATGGCCATTTGAAGGTAATTCATTCCAAATTCAACTTGGATTGCTTTTCCTCTAAAACTGACAGTGGGCTATGCAACAAGACCATTGATGTGTGTCCCTAACCTAAAAATAAACTTTATACTTTTAGAGCAGTACACAAAGAAGTCAGGATATTCAATTCATTAAAAAAAAATAACAATAATATTCTTTTGTGAGATCACTTGCCCCAAACAAAAGGAAACAGAGAAATGTCACAGAGACAATTGAACAGAGCAATTAAGAGGATAGATGTTCAGGTCAGACGGATCTGGGATGTTAGCTCTGTGGCTCCCAGGCAGCGCCTAGAAGCCTCAGCTGCTTCAAGTGTACCGTGCACTCGCCCTCGGGCTTGTTATGAACACTTAGGGCAATGCATAATGCCCGGTGCCTCACACAGCCTAAGGACTCAGGGCGATGCTGGTTACCTCTGTTCTCTGCCTCGTCAATTTCTCCTTGAACTTTTTCTTATCAAACAGCAACTAATGGCAAAAAAGAATATATTTGTCTGCTTACAGGAGTGGGCAGCTTTTCCAAGAACAAAAAAATGTAGTAATTCATGAAGAGTTCTGAAAGTTCCTTGACGTCTTGTATTTTATTTTTAAGCATAAGGTGTATTACTTGGTAATGTATTTGTACTTGCTTTAATATAACATGTGTGATTGAAATTGATACTTCAGGGATGCCAGTTATGTGGGTATGTTCATAGGCTGAAAATCTGAGTTGCTCAGTCAGGACATGTGTGTACTCCTCTCTCTATGCGTGTGTGTGTGTGTGTGTGTGTGTGTGTGTGTGTGTGTGTGTATCTGTGTATGTTATACTTCAATAAAAAGTTATTTAAAAAGACGCCAGGAAAATACACTGGGTTTATCCTAGAGCTCTGAGTAAACCCTGGCACGCTTCCCCAAGCCCCTAGGGTAGCCCTCCCTTGTTTGCAAAGCATGTCACAGAGGAAGCAAAATCCACATTGAAGTGACAGTATTACTAGGGAAATAAGGAAGGCTTCTTCACGTGATCAAGGACAGAGTGGACTCAGGAGTTTGTCACAGCAGATGTGGACTGGTGCTGATTGCCAATTTCCAAACACTCATTTGGAAGCCCATGGTTCAGGCAATTAGGGCTGATTCTAGGCTGTGTTTGAAATACAGGAGTTTTTTTTTAAAACCAAAAACTCATCATCCACAACCATTGATGCAATGTGCTGGTTCATTTTTTCCAGTGACTGACCTTTAAGTGTCCAATTACAAAATTTTATTATTTCCACCTCCTTTTTGCCATTACCCCCTTGGGAAGGAGAAAAATCAGAGGCCAATAGGAGTGTAGAATCTGAGGCTGGAATTGGATTAGAAATTGCAATTACAAAATCCCTAAACCCAAACACCAAAAACAAATTTCCAAGGGCAACATTAAAGTGAGGAGCACAGACGTTCAGGCCTGAATTTGATTTTATAAAATTCCTGGGAAGAAGATTCATAACATTACTATGAGGGCATGCAGCTACATGACTTCTGAGACTCTGTCTACCTTTAAATGTATATAAATATGCTGATCTTGAAATAATGCCTAGGCTGCTACATCCCCCAAATGGGCTCCATAAGCCCCATGCTTGATCAATAAAAAAGGCAGGGAGGGGGTAAAGGTCATGTGAAATACACTTGACAAACACTACACCTTATCTTCTGCTCCCAGAGCTTCACGAGACTTATTAAAGGCTCTGAGAAGTCCTGCAGCAAACAAATATGTTTAATTGTATGTAACCCAGCGCTTCCCTAATTTACCTGACCAAACATGTCATACCACAGAAAACCCTCTAAAAACTGGGGAAGTGCTAAGTTCACCCTAGTGAGCTGTCTGGTTGTCATATTCAGGGTGGAACTCCTCAAGCAGGATGTTGGGGCACTGGCCTTCGGGCCTCATGTGGCTATTAGCCATGTGTCCTACAGCTCTCTGGAGTTTTGAATTTATACTACCAGATGTTCTATGACACTGAACTCTTTGGGGCAAGCTGTTATCTTAGGGCTCCTTTGGCCAACAGCAGTGACACCAAGATTCCATAGTCCCATAGGGAGCAGAGCTGTTAAGGACTGTGAATAACAGTGATGCCATATGTGGTTGAAAGGGAGAAACGTTGAACTGCAAAGGGGGTGCGTATCTGCACAAGTGCAACCAAGAAGGTTCTTGCCCCTGCCTCTCTCCATTTATCTTTCTTTTTGTTCTTGCTCCTCTTCTAAACCTTCCTCTTTTTCCCCTCTCCTCACGTGACCTTCCTTCTCTTCACCTGGTACATCTTTATCCATGCCAGGGGGTGGCAAACTTTCACTATACAGGGATCGGAGAGTCACTATTTTAGGCTTTGCAAGGCCACCTAGTCCCTGTTGTAACTACTCAGCTCTGCCACTGTGTAGCCAAAGCAACATAATGTGCAAATCATTGCGGGTGGCTGTGCCCCAATAAAACTTTATTTATGAAAACAGGGAGAGGGCCAGATTTGGCCCATGTGCTGTAGTTGACCAATCTTTAATCCATGCTTTACTTGATGATGTTAAGGAATTCAAGTATGTTTTTCTTTTTACTTCTTGAATGACATTGCCCATTTCCGGTGGCGAATCCCTCCCCAATGCTCTTCTGTAAATCTTATTCTCACTTCAAAGCTGATTTCTCCCTCCATCAGGGAACATTCCCCAACTGCCCCCAGCCACCCACTATGAATTAGCCTTTCCCCTTACCCTCACAAGGCAGTGGAGCTCAGCAGAAATTACAGGACTGCACACTCTGCCTTGCCTTAGAACGGCTTTTAAAATATGTTGTCTTCCATTTTAGATGCATACTCTCTCCTCTCTGGAGCCCCTGGCCTATCTATACACACCTAAGAGTTTTCTTACAGCAGATTCAGATGTCTGTGGAATTCTGTCTGTCCCATTTTTAAATGGAGATGAATATTTATAGGAATAAATACGAATCACAAAAATTGAAGCCACTTTTGGCAGGAGGTGCTTAGTGAGCATTTTCTTGAGACTGAGGCAAGGAGTGTGTGTATGTGTGTGTGTGTGTGTGCGTGCGCGCATGTGGGGGGAGGGGCGGTGGGCAGGCAAAGTAGTTTCACAGGAGATGGAAAGAAATCTTGACGGGAAGCCGTTTTAAGGCTATAAAGAGTACCTTTCTCCTCTCATGCCTCCAAAACAGATGTCCTACTTATGCATCCATAGTGTGAGCACCCGAGCTTTCAAGAAATACCATCTAAATTTATTCTAACAGGGACTCAGCAATAACTCCTAAAAAGCAATGCTTTCAAAGGAAAGGGAAAGGCGCTCACCTTGCGAGACCGTCAAAACGATTCCCACGGATGCCTCGTGAGCCTCCACTAATCTGACATGAAAGGAGCAGGGCCTGCTGCCGGCCTGGCGGGATTTGAATCCTCTGGTTCCAGGGAGAGAAGGTATTACCAAGACCTGCTTCAGCATGCGGCTTAAAAGGCAAGTAAATGGAATATATCTTTGCCCGCTTGGTTTTGAACTAAATCTTCTCCTCCCTCCCAGAGGTAAATGAGATCATTACCAAGGCTCGCTTAGCAGGGATGGATGGGAGTCGGGGGCGCCGAGGGGCTGGGGGCTGGCTCTCAAAGGCTGTGGCCAGCCTGAAGCAGGCTGGTAGAGCCACCAAGAGCCACACCCCGACCTGCTGGACACGTGGCGATGGCCCCCCCCATAAAAGTGCCGTAGCCCTGGGATGGTCTTGAGAGTGGTACTGAGGAGCATGTCCGCCTCCAGCTTCCCGCGTAAGGGAGGCAAAGTCACGGGCTCTTTCTGTCCTAGATTTTCCTCCCCTCTCAAATGCAGCCGATGACAGTGCCCGTCTACAGGACTGTGTTCATAGAGGGCAAGTGCCTGCAATCGTGCTTCTTCGTGCCTCAGTGTCCTCATTTATAAAAGAAGTCATGATGACATCTGTGGCAAAGGGCCGTTACTGAGTCAATGTCAGCACCCAGAACAGTGCCTGGCACATGGCAGAAGTCATGGAAGGGTTCCCTATGACGATGAGCGAGGATGAACAGGCAGGTAATTGTGCAGTGATGAAGAACAGAGGCGGGCAGGCTTTCCTTAGTCAACGACCAAACTGCATGTATCTTGGGCTTTGCAAGTCTGTTGTGACCACTCACCTCAGCTATGGTAGAGCAGATGAGTCTCAGACAACTCGTAAGGAGTGATGGAGGCTTTGTGACAGCAAAACTTGGCTTACAGACACCAACATTTGAATTCCGTATAACTGCCACCAATTACAAAATGTCACTCTTCTTTGGATTTTCGGTAGGGCTCAGGATCTAAGAATGGCTTTCATATTTTGAAATGGAAAAGGCAGTTTTGAAATGACCATTTTCTTTTTTTTTTTTTTTTTTAAAGATTTTATTTATTTATTTGAGAGAAAGAGAATGAGAGACAGAGAGCAGGAGAGGGAGGAGGGTCAGAGGGAGAAGCAGACTCCCTGCTGAGCAGGGAGCCTGATGTGGGACTCGATCCCGGGACTCCAGGATCATGACCTGAGCCGAAGGCAGTCGCTTAACCAACTGAGCCACCCAGGCACCCTGAAATGACCATTTTCAAAATATGAAAGCCATTCTTAGATCCTGAGCCCTACCCCAAAAACAGGCAGGCGCTGAATTTGGCCTTTGGGCCATAGTTTGCGGATCACTGATTAAGAGTGACTGCTCTGGAGTGAGTCCTGTTATGTGACATTGAGCAAGTTAACTCTTCTAAGCCTCTAAAGTTTGATAATCATACCACCTATAGCTGAGAGTTGCTGGAAAGATGAAACGACCTAATGCACAAGAAGAACACATCATGAAGCCTGACACGTAGTAAGTGCTCAGTAAGTGTCAACTCTCAGTATGAACAAACCCACTAACCATATCTAACTGAGCTATGAGGCCACTTTCTTATCAGCAACACCAATGCACCAGTCTCTTCACAAGACCTGGACAGAGACCCTGCCAGCAATTCAACATGTCCTATGTTGCGGACACTGAACAGGCAGCCTTGCATTGACACTTGACCCTCCTGAATTAAAGCGAGTCTAGGGGTCCATGAAATGTAACACCTTCCTTTAGAAAGTCTGGAATTGGTCAGTTACAAAATACCTGGTCCATGTCCCCAACAGATCGCACAGATGATCACTAGGAATGTTTGTGGCCTGCAGATAACGAAGCAGCCACTTGAGCACCTGACTCTTCTGTTCCTCCTTTCCTAGGGGTGACTTGGAATTCCCAATACGCTGAACTGTGCACATTCCACTCAAAACATCAAACAGCCTCGTCAGCCAGATCCCATTTCCCTGTCTTCTTGAGAAGGTCTACTTGGGGTGGTTCCTTTGGGTAGGATCATTTTAGGCTGTGTGTGTTGTTTTTATTGTCCTTGTTTCTTTGTTTTAGTTCATAGAATTGATGAGACAATTGAACCTGACTGCATACAAACCAGGTCTTCCCTGACAACTTCAGGACCCCCGTCAGTCCCATTCTTTACTATTCTGACCAAGCTTCAGTGTCAGACAGAAAAATTCTGGACTTTTCCAAAGAAGGAAACCTTTCTGGAATCAATTCTATTATGTCAAACTGAGTTGATATTAGGACGATTAGCTAATCTGAGGAGGTAGAGGGAGGGCCTAGTTTGTGGAAATAGGGACCATGAATTTGCCTCATTAGGAAAAGATATCTGCCATGTGCCAGGCACTATCCCAAGAGCTTCCACAAATATCAGCTCATTTCATTATCAGCAAACACCATGAGGTAGGGCTGTATTTATCCCCAACTTCACAGATGAGGAAAAGCACAGAGAGATTAAGGAACTTAGCCAAGGTCACACAGCTGACAAGTAAGGCAACTGGGATTCCAGCTGAGGCAGTTCCAAGTCCATGCTCTTCAAACACATCTCCATGCTGCCTCTCTTTATGTAAAAAGGTACCTTGCAAACAAATCAGCAGAGGACAGGTAAGAGCGCCACTATAGATTCCGAGATCTCTTGTCACTCCAGGAAGTGGTCACAACAATAGGGAACAGCAGTAATGCTTGATGTGGACAAGTGACATCTCCAAATCTGTTGTAGAATGTGAACAAAGTCTTGCTTTTTCCTCTTCCTTCTTTCCTATTCTTTTCCTCCCGCCCTCCCTTCCTTTCTTTCTCTCTTTCTTGTCTTTTTGTTTTGCTGTAGCTACTATGGAAAATACTGGGCAGTTTCTTCAAAAAACTAAAACTAGAACAACCATAGGACCCAGCATTTCCACTTTTGGATATTTACCCAAAAGAAACAAACAAAAGCACTATCCCAAAGAGCCATCTGCACCCTCATGTTCATTACAGCATTACTTACAACAGCCAAGACATAGAAACAGCCTAAGTATCTACCAATAGGCCAATGGATAAAGAAAATGTGGTATATATTTACAACAGAATACTATT
This sequence comes from Halichoerus grypus, assembly GCF_964656455.1. Lineage (NCBI taxonomy): Eukaryota > Metazoa > Chordata > Mammalia > Carnivora > Phocidae > Halichoerus > Halichoerus grypus. The sequence continues at coordinate 177,391,048 of NC_135712.1, forward strand.
GAGCCATTAAGAAAAAAAAAGGAAATCCTGTCATGTGCAACATGGATGGACTCTGAGGGCCTTCTGCTAAGTGAAGTAAGTCAAACAAAGACAAATACTGTATGATCTCAATTATATGTGAAATCTAAAAAAACAAAACCCTCAGATACAGAGAGTAGATTGGCATTTGTCAGAGGCAGGGGAGTGAAATGGGCAAAGGGGGTAAAAAGGTCCAAACTGCCATTTATAAGATAAAAGTCCTGGGGATATGATGTTCGGCCCGGGGAAGAAGAAAAACAAACCTTACTGTTTCAGTTCACCTGTACTATGTACCTCCTTTGCAACAGTCCTCGCTAGACAAATGCAGCGTCACAATCGATCCCTGACTACCGCCCACACCACACTCCACAGTCCGGCCAGGAGAGCAGTTCTGGAGAACCTCTACGGTTCCGTGGGGGCTGAGGGCTTCCAGCGCCCCGGGATCAGGCAGCCAGCACCTCCGGGGGGGCCCGACACTCTCGAACGCTCTCAGCCACTAAAGGGTTGCTCAGCCCTGTGAGAGCTGCCGGCACTGCCCCATATGTGGCGGGACCCTCGTGAATCCTGACAGTTGTGCTGGGATGGACAGGTGTCTGATTACAAATCACATCGCCGTTATTTACCAGGCCACATCTGAGCACCCCTCAAATGATGATGGAAGAAAAACAAACAGGAGACAAAGCAGATTGCGGTTCTCTCTGGCGGCGCTTTATGTAAAAAGGTATCTTGCCCGCGTAATTCATTAAGCTAAAGCTCCATTTGGACCAGTTTGGAACCTGAGATGATTATCACAGACCAATTGCCCATCACTTGCTTTCTGATTTAAAGATGCCTTTCTGCCAAAGTGGAAGGGATCATTGGGCTTCACAAGCAACAAGAAAATGTTGAAAAGTCGTGCTTTTACCCAATATGGCTCTGGATCCTGTTTTATTATTTAGCAGGGAAGAAAGAAAATATTTTAAAGAGTCACTTTCTGTACCACAGCAGAAACTTGGAAGCTTTTTTACAACACCATGAAAGGCCAAGATGAGGTTAAGAGGAAAGAGAAAAAGCTACATCAATGCTGAAGAAAAACCTCTAAGACATGCTGTTAAGTAAAAAGAAGATTAAAATTAACAGTGAAAACAACAAACAAGTTTAAGAACAAGATATACTAACAAAACAGTGGGGATGTGCTTACTGCCACTGAGCTGTGTACTTCAAAGTGATTAAGATGGTAAACTGTATGTATATTTTTACCGCAACTTAAAAAAATAAGATGTTCTCAATATATCTATAAAAACAAAACTATGCATTTTCCTATGTGTCACTTAAGCATATGGAAGTATAGATAAATGTCAGCGTAGTCAGATACTGATCTCCAGGGAGGGGCCTAGAATTGAGGGTACGAACAGCACAAAATTTAGCTTTGGCAGCATTCTATGAATGTCTTATAACAAGAACATGGTCATATATACTGTACTTCATAAATAATTTAAATAAAATCTGCAAGTAAGGCTCAGTCTCTTCTCTAAAATGAAGATATTGAACTAGGTCAGCAATTCACCTTTTCCCCCTGTAGTGACAAGCCATGATATGGTAAGATTTGTGTCTATGAATTACTATAATTACTAGGCATGGCTAAAATAGATCTCACACAATTTCTCAACTTAATTTAAAAACATTTTTTAGTTGGGGCACCTGGGTGGCTCAGTTGGTTAAACGTCTGACTCTTGGTTTCGGCTCAGGTCATGATCTCGGGGTCCTGAGATGGAGCCCCGAGTCTGAGTCCAGCTCCCTGCTCAGTGGCGAGTCTTCTTGGGGATTCTCCCCTGCCCCTCCCCCAACTTGTGGGCATGTTCGTGCATGCTCTCTCTCTTTCGTTCTCCCTCTCTCTCAAATAAATAAATAAATCTTAAAAGAAAAAACTTATTTTTAGTTAGCAAATATTTACAGAGTACCCACCATGTGCCAGGTACTATCCCAAGTGCTTCCACAAATATCAGCTCATTTTATTATCAGCAAACACCATGAGGTAGGGCTGTATTTACCCCCCACTTCACAGATGAGGAAAAGCACAGAGAGATTAAGGAACTTAGCCAAGGTCACACAGCTGACAAGTAAGGCAACTGGGATTCCAGCTGAGGCAGTTCCAAGTCCATGCTCTTCAAACACGGCTCCATGCTGCCTCTCTTTTCATCAACTACTAGCCTCCTTTCTGTTCTTCACATCTGTCAGGTTCATTCCCACATCAGGTCCTTTGCGCTTGCCATTCACCCTTCTGATGACACCCTTCTCCAGATCTTTGAATGGCACAGTCTCTAATATTTAGGTCTCAGCTCAAATGTTGACTTCCTAGAAGACCTGAAATTGCTTTTCTGCCATCTTTTTAAAATTATTTCTTGTTTGTTAATAATTTGTTCACCATTTTATTTTCTATTTCTCCCAATACATTATATACTTCATGAGGTTAAGCACCCTGTCTGCCTTGTTCACCACTTGTCCCAACTCCCACCTCAGTGCCTAACACCGAGCAGGTGCTTGGTAAGCAGTAAATGGATAGATGGATGGATGGATGGATGGATGAAAGGATAGATGGAGGGCTGATGAGAGACAGATAGATGATGGATAGATGGGTGGATGGACAGACAGTTGGAAAGATGGAGGAATACATTTAAGTTTTAATGAATTTAACTCTACTCCTTTTATCCCACTCAAAACCCTTATCAGGATTCAGATGAGAGAGATGCTATTATAGAGATGACCTTGAAATCATTAATTTCCTTTTAAAAATAACTTATAACTGGATGGCTTTGATATATTATAAGGATCAAATCACTTGGAGCACAGCTCACAATGGGTGGAGACAACTATTAACGGGAAAAGAATCTCTGACAAATGTTTTAGTTGATTCTTGAGAGGAAAAATCTTCCTACTTCGAAGGCCAATGATACTACTAATGTACCGCACCAGTATCGTTCGGAGGGTGCGGACTCAGACCCTCGGTGACGAAACACAATCCTCAGCTCCTCAAAGGTCCAGAGGCACGACCGAGCAGCACCCAGGGTCCAGCTGCTCAACGAGCACTGCCGAGTGCTGTATGCAAACAATCTAAACACCGGAATCCCTCCTCTGGTCCCACACTATCTGGTCTCCTTCATCAGGCACTTTTGAATTCTTTGCTCTCAAAGAAAATAAGAGAAAATATCCCATAGCATGCTTCAGATATTAGGAAGCCAAACAAGCAATCTCTACAAGTAAAATATGAGATATTGAACGAGGCTCCCTGGAGCAACCAGCTCCCACATGTAAGTAATTTTAAGAGGACGGAATTGATTTCTGACCTTATGCCTTGGTGTATTTGTAAGCATTTGTATTTGATGAAAAACAGTCAGAATAAAGGGCAGTTTGATTTTTCAAGAGCTGTAAAATATAGACAAGGATAACAGGGGGTAACTTGCATATTACCCTGCAAATGGACAACAGAAAGTTCTGGGTACGGCCAGCAAAATATGAAATCAAATTTAGCAAAAGCCCTCCTTTCATTTTTTTTTTTTACCCGATGTATTTGAGCCTTGGTTGGATGAACTCAAGACAGGCAGCTTTGTTCAATAAGCACAGTTCTGCTACATTTTCTCATTTCCTCATGCGGAAGCCCTCAGGCAGACCTGAACATTATCTAACTCGAACATGATCTAACTCAGAAAAAATGTTCTTGGTTTCATCAGGAGATGGGTCTCGTGTTCCTCTGGGAGCGAGATGTGAAGGCTCCTGGATCCTACCAAAAGAGAAATGGAGACAGAGACTCCCACGCCAACCTCATAGGTGGCACGTAAGGGACTCAGGCTGTGAAGGGAGGCTGTCTTTCCGCAGACCAAGCCTGGCTGGCAAGCCTCACTTTTCTAGGACTTACCCAGGAAGACAACGGGATTTTAGACTCATTAACAAGGACATACATCTAGAAAGATTAATTGAGCAGACAGTATACATAACAAGAGTCCATTCTCCCCCACCCCCACCCCCCTTGTAGAGCACACACATTTCTGGGCAATTTGCATACACTTAGACTGGATCCCGCCTCTTCTAGCTCAATGACCTTACAGAAATGCAGACACCAACCTACCTTGCTTAAAAGGGACCGAGAAAGAGAGATCACAAGCAATTATATGACTTAAAGACCCATGATTAAGTCTTTAATAAGATTTGGCTTCCATTTCAAAGTTCCGTCTCAGTGTTTCATAATTAAGGAGCGATGAGCCTGAAGGACACGGGGCATGTCAGACATAAACAGAAATTGGGAATTTCATGCCGTCTCTACCCCATAGTAAATAACTCAAGGGTGGAACGAGGTAGGAGGCATTACCAATACAGCAGGGATGGAGGTGGGGGAGAGCCAACCTAGGGCCTTCAATGTTAGGGAAGTTATTTGAGGACTGTTGAACCCTATGAAAGACCAGCCTTTCTGGGTGCCAAGCCCCCAGAGACTTGGGTTTATCAAAGAAGTACCAATCACGTAACATAGTTGAAACAGCCTAGAGGTAACTTGAGCTTTCACACCTGAGATTTTGGGAAATTCTGAAGCCCTTGTGCCTTTGCCAAAAACAGAAAACTTATTACCGGCAGCTTTGTGCTTTGTCTGAATACACAGTTTCTCACAACACTGTCTGATCCCCTTTCCTTGCAAACAGCTCCCCTGTGTCTCCCCGACCGTCCCACCCCACACAGTGGGCGTCAGAAGAGACCAAAGCACCATCTAAATGCAGGTGGCTGGGGATCGGGTCTAACTGGGCAGCAACAGAATTCTTTTCAGATATGTCCTCTGGATGATACTCTTAATCGGGGATAACTACCATTTGTAGAGAAGTGTTTGCCATTTTGCTTGGGAGAGAGCTTCTTTTCCTTCCAAGGAGTCCATCAAAGCCCCCTTCAATTCATATCTCTCAATTCATGCTTCCACAGTGAACACGTACAAAACGGATGGCTTGTTTAATATTAATTAAAGTTCCCACTGTGCTGGGTGATAGTTCTCTAGGGCAGCATGGTAAGTAAGTAGCCCTCATGCTTGGGAATCAGAGCCATAAAGGCTGTACACCCTACCAAGACGTTCTCTTGGTTGCTATTAGAAAAACAGTCATAATAAATGGTTAGAATAATATACAATATGCATAATGAATGAATACCAGAAGTCACAAAAATAAATGCAGAGGAAAAGGCATGAATGGAAGCCAGCTCCAAAGTAGAATATAATAATTTGTCAAATTCCATTGACACCACTTCACGACACAGCTCAGATCTGCTGTTGTCTTAGCACCAGCGTTCATCGGCATCTGCCTGGGCCTGCCTGGACCCCCCCATCTTCCTCCTTGCTCCCAGAATTAACTTCCTAAGACCCAGCTCTATTCATACACCTTTAATGGCTCCCAAATGGATTAAGCATAAAGCCAAAAACTGGGTGTATATGTAGAAGTTTCCATACGGTAGCCCACTCATTTGGCCCCATCTCTCAACAAGGTACCCATCCTCTATCCCCCAGCCCCACAAGCCTCCAGGTGCTGTGCTTTCTGCCAGGGATTCTCCATTTCAGGCTCACAGCAGTGCTTTGAGGGGGCAGCGGGGGCGGGATACATCACTACTGCTCCATTACATAGCTGAGGAAACAGAGTCTGGGGAGGTTTTGTAACTGGCCCGAAGTCATGCAGTCAGTAAGCAGAAGGACAAGAATTTGAAAACAAGCCTGCCTGATTCCAACACATCTGTTCTTGCCCCTACACTGTGTCAGCAGATCAGTAACTGTTGGACCTCTTGACAAGTGTGTGGGGTTATAGGGGGACAACTCAGGAACGTCATACAGAACTACCCTATGGGAGGCAAGCAGAAGAATTCCTTTTTATCCCAGAAATAAAGGCAATCGGGAATGAAGAAACAATCGTGTTGGTGCCAGAAAGTGGTAAGAAGAGGCATGTGAACCCCCACATTATTCCTTTCCATGAACTCCTAAAATTTTCAATAGTGATGCTCACCAATTGTTTTGTGGAAACCAAGGAAGGGGCTGGGCTTTATTCCAAAGTTAACAAGTGTGGAGTCAAAGTGACATGCACAGATGGGGAGGCATAGAGGCAGAAGGACACGGGCAGAAATTGGTGGGGGTGGGGGCACTAGGGGCTCTTCCAGAAATTGGCACACGGGGAGCCAAATCCCTAAGAGGAAGGGGATTTTTACAGCTTTTCTCTCTAATGAAGCACTGAGCTCCAACACGTCCCCTGAACCTCCCATGTATTCAGTGTTATTCCCGCCCACATTTACTTCTGTCCCCCTTCCTCAGGGAAGCCCCCCACCCCAAAGGAGCACTCTGCCCCTAGGGCCCATGTTCCCTCCCACCTCCTGCCAAACTTCCATGCAGGAAAAGCTCTGACAAACTCATTGACCTTCAGGAGTAAAAATGACTCTTTGCTAAAATCATCACCCCTCCAGGGCTCAGATTTTCATTTTTCAAGCAAAAAGGAAAGGAACCACAGAAGTGGAATTCCAGGCAAAAAGGAACAAGTCAGAGGCTTTTCTGAAGGCTCAGAAATCTGACAAAGGCTAACCTGACACATAATATGACATCTCTGATTTTTAAATCTGTTTAATGAAATTAGGAGTTTGAGGAAAGCTGTCAAAGACACACAAGGAAATACCAAAATATAAATTGTCATGTGCTCTAAGATGGATACCATATGAGTGTTTTTCCTTAAATGGTGGCTCCTTTGGCTTTGGTAAAACAAAATGTATGCCAAAGTGAGCATTATACAGCTTTGAAAAAGAAAGCTGTAAGGACATATGGAGACACACACAAGGGTATGTACCAAGTGAAAAGCAAAGCTATGGAATAGCAGACTCTGTATTCCTTTTTGTTGTTTAAATTAAGATGTACACGTGTGTGCATCACTGGCTCACTGTGTGGTTTTTAATTGGCATTCTTTCTCCCCTTTTTCTGGAATCAGAAACTCCCTTTTATTTGAGCTGATGTGGTCCTGTGCTTCACATTCCCCAACAACCGGTCCTCCACCTGGTACAGACACAGGGGTGACCCTGGTCTGTCCTGTTACTGTCCCCCTGTCCACGGAGATTGGCCCGAGCAGAGCCAGTCACCATCCTTCGCTAGGACTGACGTCCAGGTCCCTGGATAAAGAAGTTCTTCTCTCAGCAAGAGCGGCTGCCCTGGTGAGTTAGGACCGTGGGGATGTAGGTGAGCATCTTTCCCACCAAGGGAAGGAGAGCTGTCTGCAGAGGACTGAAAAGAAGAGAGAAGAACTGGATGATGGAGAAAGAGAAAGGGAGAGGAAGAGGAGGAGAGAAGGCTCCCAGCGAACCCCAGGATCCGATCAGGAATCCATCCAGATCGGCTCTCCGACTTCCCAGGAACATGGCCATTTTACTTGTGGCTTAAGCTTGTGTGAGTTTGCTTTCTGTCATGTGCAAATTAAAGAACTCTCCCAAATACCGTGAATATATATCTGTGGGCTTCTGGACGTCTCCATCTCCAAATCCAAAACACATCCAAGCAATTTAACAGTACTTACATATGATAATCTATGATTATGATTAACGTGGGGCAGGGTCAATTTTACTCATTTTAACTTTTTCAATTAGTACCGATTACTTTTTATGACTTTTTTTTTTCAGTGAAAATATGGTTGGTTTTTGTTTTTGTTTTTTCAAAAATATTTCTGCCTCCACTGAAGGACAGAAAGAATCTGTATGCACTCTCGGAGTAGGAACCATTAAGTACCCTGTAGGTAGCAGAATCTGCAACAGGCAAACTCATGCATACGGTGCAAAATAACACCTCTGGTACGTATGCTGATTCAGTGCACTGAATAGTGAGTCACCGTGAGCTGGAGTCTTCCAAAAGCTCAATTTAGCCCTCGTTCATCTTTGCTGTTCATGCTAAAATGTTATTCTTCCATGTAATTGTTACTCTGGGCACCAGAAATGTAGGATTTCTTACCAACTCCTGCTTGCTTCTTTATCATTCGAACATATACCAAATTATACTCCATTTTCTCTCTTTCTGCCAACCAAGAACCACCAAGTCACCTCCAAGGAATACAGAACAACATGGCCAGATTCTGTCAGATTAAAATATGAGACAAATTAACCCTCATTAAGAGAATGCACCTGCAACACCGCCTACCAACTGTGAAAAAGCAACTGGCCGCATCCCTGAGTCCATATTGTCTTCACCCCTCATTAAGCAACCCCCCCGGATTTTGCTGAGCAGCCGCTGCTGTAAGAGGCTTGACGGTAGGCAGCTCTGGCTGGACCCCACGGAGGTGGTTCTACAGGCAAGTGGGGACTATTTTGTCTACTCCGAGTACATTTGTACAGGACGCACAGGGAAATTTGCTTTTAGAAACCGATTTTTATTTTCTGGAGGAAAAGAAGAACTGTTAACATTATTTCAAAGGATGCCAGTTAGGGTCTGGTTTACTCCAGGACTTTAAAAGCAAAGGTTCTCTATGGATCAGTTTCCTTTCTGATGCCTTAGGTTGCTCAGTGCCTCGGGTGGCCACAGAATCAGTCGCTGCCAAAGTGAAAGGAAGGTCTCATTTTCTGCCTCAGATTTGTTTTTTCTTTCCCACTGAAGAAAACAGTAAACTGCTCCTAATGTAATTTCTTTGAGAAAAGTAATGCTAATGTGAAGTCCCCGTGCAGAGCAGCATTCTTAACAGACCCCCTTGATTCCTTTAACTTTAATAAGGAGACAGAGTTCAAGGTCGTTAGCTGTTCTCCCCCAAGTCTCCCGGCCAGAAATGGGCGAAGCGAGGTGTGTCTGATTGCAGCATCCACATCCGTAATCACAATGCTGTGGTGCAGAGGGGCGCAAACCACAGCCTAAGGGCCAAAGCCCAGCCTGCCACCCGTTTCTACAAATACCTGTTTCACTGGTACACAGCTAGGCCGTTTACCCATGTACTGGGTAGGGCTGCTTTCGTGGTGCAGTAGAAAAGTCAAGTGGTTGCAAACTAAACCAATCTTCTCTCTGACCATTTACCAGAAAACATTTGCTGACCTCAGTACAGTTTAATGTGCTGGTCCATGAGAAGAGTAGATCTCATCTCGGTATCAGAGGAGACCAAAATACCCAATTGATAATGTTCGTTGTCCGATAGAACCTACCCAGCTGGCGGATACCATGCCCATGTGGCAGACCTCTGTGCCATGATGACCCAGCCTCATCTGACCAACCCTGCTCTTCTATAGGCTGTACTCTGGCCCCTGACAAGAAAGAAGGCTCCTGCTTACTGGCATCAAGAGCTCAAAGGTAAGGCCAATGAGGTCTTTGTGAACCAGGCAAACATCTCTTTCCCTCATCTGTCACCGCCCCCCATAAGTCCCAGAAGATGGGGTGAGCAAAACCCATGCCTCATGTGGAATGCACTCACAGGGGTTCCAAATATTATCTGCCATGTTTTCAGTGACAGCCTTTTACTGGGGTTGGGAAGGCTTCAAGGACTGAAATGCCAAGCTACAAAAGAGCAGGAAAGGACCACACGTGCTAGAGGATATGCTTCCAAAATCTTATTTGAGAGAATACCGTCAGAAATACGTATCAGGGCAAAAAAACGGTCCACTGAAAAAGTCATCAAGCTTTCATAGTCTAACTGTGGCAAAAGCGAATCAAAATATGGTTTATAGTTGTCATTTTTCATTATACAAGAGAATCATATTCCTTTCCCTCTCAGACTAGCAACTTAGATTCTGGAAATTCAGATTTTTTAAAAAGACTGGTTGCTCACATAGTCATTTTTCCTTTCTTAGATATTCACTGAGCACTTGTTATGTACCTGTCTATATTCTGAGTGTACGTATGAGCTATGATGGTCCCTGCGCTCACAGAGTTTCCTTTCTAGTAAGGAATGTAATATAATTACATGTAAATGAGTAACAAATAAACAGGAATATTTTAGGTAGAGGTGAATGCTATGAAAGAAACAATAGAATGTGTAGTTGTGGGGGGATAATTTTAGGTGAGAAATGCAGGGGCAGAGACCTACTATATGCCAGGAACTGCACTAAGCTTTAGCGAAGCACTGGCTGGAGAGGAGGGTTGTCAATCATCACATCTACATAAAGAGCTTCCAGGCAACAAAACTAGAGTTGTCTTGGGAGGACAGAAAGGGTTTTCTGGAACCACATCAAGACCCAGGAATGACCATGTCAATGTCCCACAGTGGTGAAATAATTAAATTATGGTATAATTTAGGGGCACTTGGGTGGCTCAGTCAGTTAAGTGGCTGCCTTCAGCTCATCATGATCCCAGGGTCCTGGGTTCGAGCTCCGCATGGGGCTCTCTGCTCAGTCTGCTTCTCCCTCTGCCCCTCCCCTGCTCATGCTCTCTGTCTCTCTGTCTCTCTCTCTCTCAAATAACTAAAATCTTTTAAAATAAAATAAAGTAAAAGATGGTATAATTTAAAAGTTGTTTTGAAAGACTATATAATGAAATGGGGAAATGCTCCTAATATATCGGAAAGGGCATTTCTAAAGCAGTCTTTGTGATGGTTGATTGTATGTGTGAACCTGACCGGGCCATGGGGTGCCCAGATACTTGGTTAAACATGATTCTGAGTGTGTCGTGAGAGTGTCTTCTGGATGAGATTACACTTGAATCAGTAGACAGAGTAAAGCAAATTACCCTCCCCAAAGTGGGTGACTCCATCCAAGGCACTGAAGGCCCAAAGAGAACAGAAAGTGTGACCTTCTCAAAAGTAAGAAGGAACTCTTGCCTGCCTGACTGGAGCTGGGAGATAGTGACATTTCCTCCTCTCATTTCTAAAACGAACTCATTCAGGAGTCCAGGGATGTTCTCCAGTTTGGGGCTCTCAGCCCATGCTTCCCCAGCCCATCAAACCACACTTCACACTCACCTTCATTCAATCTTCCATGATCCAAAAACACTAAACACTACACTTTCGAACAGATTCACATAATAAAAGCAATACAACCTAAGTCTTATGACAAGCCTATTCAGCCGGTAGGCAGCTACTGGCAGCCCCATCGTATGGATGAGAACACTGAGATTTGGAAAGCTGGCTGGTCCAAGGTCACATGGCTTGTAAATGGCCGACTCAGGGCTGGCCTGTGTTCTAATGCATTACTCCAATGCCAGAGCACCATCTACCGGAGCCCACCAGCCTGCGTTCTCTTGGTTCATACTGCTTCTCCACCCTCAACTGCCCCTCTTAGTCTCCTTCATACCTAATGCTGACACCAACTTTGCAAGACATGACATATAAAGTATCGGAAGGATAATTTTGTGCTTTAGAACTCATTCCTCTAGCCCAGTGGTTGCACACTTAATTACCTAAACTCAGACAGGTGAGGTAAATAAAGGAAGCAGCCAGTTTATGGGAGGAGCATTGTCTGTGGGAAACGGAAGATGAAATGCCATCTCCATGGTGAAGTCCATGTCTAAATCCACTGTCAGAGGGCCACAAACTCTAGCCTGTGAGTCAAATCCGGCATGCTGCCTGTTTGGGTATGGCCCATGAACTAAGAACAATTTTTAGATTTTTAAACGCTTATATTTTAAATGGTTATCTAAATACCTTGATTTTTGTCTCTTGACCCACAAGGCCTAATATATTCACTATCTGTCCCTTTATAGAAAAAGCTGGTCAACTCTTGCTTTACAGTGTCCCTTGGCCTTCAGAACTAGACACATACCCACCTGCAGAACTGAAGTCAATAAGCCTCTCTGTCTATGGAACATCTCCAAGTCACTCATGAAGAATGTGGTTATTCAATCTGAAAAAAGCTACAAACTGTATGACTCCAACCATAGGGCATTCTGGAAAAAGTCAGACTATGGCGACAGTAGAAATATCAGTGGTTGTCAGGGCTTGGTGGGGGAAAGACGCACAGGCAGAGCACAGAGGATTTTTAGGGCAGTAAAAATACTCAGTACGGTATTAAAATGGATATATGGATGGATATGTGCCATTGTACATTTGTCCAAGCCCACAGAATGCAAAACACCAAGAGTGAACCCTAATGTCAACCCTGGACTTTGGAGGATGTTGGAGGTCAACACGGATTCTGTAATTGTAACAACTATACCACTCTCATGGGGGATGTTGTAACGGGAGGCTACGCATGTGTGAGGGCAGGGGGGTTGTGGAAAACCTCCATACTTTCTTCTCCATCTTGCTGTGGAGCTAATACTGTGAGAAAAAGAATTAAGAAAAAAAATATGACTCTTGCCTCACTTATGTAGTAGATTCGCACAGCACAGTGCTTTTCAGGGACAGCGTCTTAGCCGAGCGTGAACATGGGTACACATGGAACCACACTCTCCTTTCATCTGCACAGCGGTCATGGCTAATCAACTGCTGCATGCCTTCTTGCTGAGGCCAAGTATGACCTCTGAACCCTGCTCCACACAACAATTCGGGCATCTACTACCGACACATCAGAGTTATTCAAAGAAGGCAAGCCACCTAGTGAAATATGTCAGAAAGAGACAGACAAATACTGTATGATCTCACTTACAAGTGGAATCTAAAAAGACACACACACACAACAAAATAAAACAACAGCAAAAACTTACAGGAACAGAGAACACATCGGTGGTTGCTAGAGGCAGGGGTCGGGGGTGGGGGAACTGGGTGAAGTCACCACGCACAGCATGGTGACTATAGTTAACAACACCGTATTGTACGTTTGAAAGTTGCTGAGACACTAGATCTTAAAAGTTCTCATCACAAGAAAAAAAATGTGTAACTGTGAAGTAATGGATGTGAACCAAACTTGGGGTGGTGATCATTTCACAATATATTCATATATCACGTCATTATGTTGTCCACCTGAAACTTATGCACTGTTATATGTCAATTATATCTCAGTAACACTGAAAGGGGAAAAAAAAAAAAAAGAAAACCACCTGCTATCTTGGGTTGTGACCTTGGAGCAAGTATTTGTTTTTTTAAGATTTTATTTATTTATTTAAGAGAGAGCGAGCGAGCAAGAGAGGGGGGTGAGGGGCAGAGGGAGAAGCAGACTCCCCGCTGAGCAGGGAAATGGAGCAAGTATTTGAGAGATGTTTTGAGCACTCTAAGCTACTTTCCTCCCTTGAATCCAACAACAGAGGCTCGTTTCTACAGTTAAGGACCAGAACTGGCTTGATTTTCATGACATTTATTTCAGAGAGGGAGGAGAGAGGCTTTGCTCATCCCGGAGTGGTTCTCCAACATAGGGCTGTACTTCAGGTCTGAGGACTGAAGCCCACCTGAAAAGCTCTGAGTATGGAACTTTTCTGTGGCAAGCTAAGATTTCTCACTAAACTAGTATTTTTATTTAAAATCCCTTTCCTTCCCCCCCACCCCCACTTTCCAGAAACACTGAAGCATCCTCAAGGAAAGCCTTACGAGCCCTGGGCACAATGGTCCTCTACGTTTTGTAAATACTTGTGGCCTCTCCAAGTCAGGACAAAAAATAAAAGAATCCAAATGCATTTCAATCATTGGCTAGGTTCCAGTTTTCCCATTCTTCCACCCTTCTGCTCCCCAGCGACAACCCCCTTCCCTCAGAATCCTGCACAAACCCAATATGCCTTCCCCCTCAACCACACACTTTATTATTATCTTAAGGTCAATACCTTTATAAACGTGCCTTTGACTGGTTTTTCGTAGATAACTTGAGGGCAGTTCTTCTTCGCAAGCAATAAAAATACCCCAGCCTGGGATGTTATCAAGATGAAAGTAATTACAAAGTCCTGAGCTGAACTGCCTGTGAGAGCCGGCATCCCTTATTATTGCTTAAATCTTTGAACAAGGGGGACCTGGCTTCATGTAACCGTCAATCTCATACTTTTCTTATTTCAAAAGAGGCCTCACCCTTAAAACATACACTCTAAGAAATTATTTGGTTTTGCTAGCAATTCTTCATTACATATTAATATTTTTCCATAGGCATCGTAGGGGATCTGCGGGTAAGTGGATATTTTACTGGCCTTATCTTTGTTAGTTACCCTAACGATTCACTTTCCCATATAGTGTGGGTTTTTGTTTTTGTTTTTGTTTTTGTTTTTGTTTTTGTTTTGTACTCCAGCCCCTCTACCCAGATCTGAAGCTAATTGGCTGATAAAGGCTACTCTCGAAATGCCAAGTTCGAAGTCAGTTTCAAACATAATGAAAGAAGCTAAACATCTGAGGGATACGAGCCTAACCTACCTGTGTGGCATGTACTCTAGCCAGATTTTGCTGATTTGTGCGTCCATGGAGAAGAGAAGGCCATCAACACCACATCAGCAGAGAGCGGTAAGAACATCTATGAGCTTTACGCTGATGTTGGGAGGTGAGATCCTACCCTTCCAGAAGAATATGTCCTCAAAAGAAGCCAGCACAGGTTGAAATCATGCTCACTTGGGACACCTTAGGACAAGTTTCAGTAATCTGTCAAAAACGCAGACCTGTGGGGGTGAGCCACCACTCCACCATTTTCCAGCTGTGTGGTGGTAGCCAAGTCAGTGAAACTCTCTGACCCATGGGTATTTCACCTAAACTTGAGGATAAGGAGGTGTGTTGTGAGGACTAAGGAGATAAGAGGCGTGAAGACTTAGGGAGCATTCCACAACAACAGAGGAGACGGGGCCTCCTTGTCCTATACACAAGAGGGTTAGAGCAGATGATCTTCAACTCTGTAGCTCCAATATCCAATTGGTCCAGTTACTGGAACAAGAGCCAAGGAGACCCAGTGAAAATAACTTCTGCTTAGAACTCAGGAGATTTGGGTCCCAAATCAAAGCCACTTCAGTTCATTCCCTCTGGCAAGTGACTCCTGCCCATAAAGCCCAGGAAACTTCTAGAGCACTGTATCACTTCTTAAGCTAACACCTACATGGGCCTGGGATAAGCACTTAACATATGGTGACTTATTTATTCCCCACAATAACCAGATAACACCAGTACTATTATCCTCCCCATTTTATAGATGAGGAACTAAAGCAAAGAGAGAATAAATTACTTTGCAGATAGCAAAAAGGGGGGAAGGGGTAGTTAAGTGGCAGAAATAGCACACGTGCCACTAAACAGAGAAGAGATGAGATAGACGGGCCAAGGAGTCACCTTTACATGGGGTGCTCAAGGCATGTCTTTCTGAAGGAGGGTTATCTGAGCTGGGGTCTGAAGGACAGAAGGAGCCAGGCATGCAAGGATCTCCCAGTCCAGGGAGAAGATGGGACTATGTGAAGTCCCCAAAGCACAGAGGAGTTGGTTCGAAGGCAGTGTTTCTCAAACTGTATGTGCATCAGAGCATCTGGAGGGCTTGTTCAACACACGCCATTAGGTCTCGCCCCAGAAAGTTTAATTCAGTGGGTCTGGAGTGGGGCCTGGGAATTGTCACGTCTAAAACATTCCCAGATGACACTGATGCAGCTGAGCTGGAATCCACACTTTGAGAACCACTGCTCTGGAAAAGGAGCCTACCAACTTTTTATGTAAAAAGACAGACAGTAAATATTTTTCACTTTGCAGACCTTCAAGTCTCTGTTGCAACCACTCGGTTCTGCTGCTGGATCATGAATGCAGCCAGAGACGATATGTAAATAAATGAGCGTGGCTCTGTTCCAATAAAACTTTATTTACAAAAATAAATAGTAGGCTACATTAGGTCCCATGGGCCACAGTTTGCCAGCCACCATTCTAACTGAATCTGCCTTTAACTCTTTCCGGAACAGAAAGCCAAGCAAGCCCCTGTGCCCCTAGCCTCCACTAGAAACCACTGCATTTTCTCATTCTGTCTGATCACCCGTTTGTGTCTTGGCTTAAAAGCCATATGCCTGGGAAGACCTCCCTGACCTCCTCGGGGCAGGGAAGGTGTCCCTCCCCTGTGAACCTCTGGTACCACTCACCTGCTCTGACAGAGCACGGAGTCCCGTGTGACATACACGACTGCATGGTCCTATTTCTATCGGAAGGGGGCCAAATCTGTCACCTTCAAACCCCAGTCCAGTGCCCAGTACACCTCCTGCCAGACAACCACTGAGAGTGTTACTTATTGAATGACTGAGTCTTTCATTTTCCCCTTTCCAAGAGCAATTCCCAGCGGCCTCGAGCTGTACTCGTCACGCCCTAATGCGTAGGGTTCACTTGGGAACATTGTTAAAACGCACTTTCTGATTCATTCAGTCTGGGGCGGGACCTGAGACTCTGCATTTCTAACGAGCTCCTAGGAGATGCTGAGGCCGCTGGGCCATGAACCACACTTTACGTGGCAAGCATTTACAATCACAGAATAATAGATCTCTCTGGAGCTACTACGTACGTGGAGGCCCTTGAATCACTCTCTTCAACGCTTTTCTTTTGATACGGAAACCCAGGACTTTGGCTCCAGCTTCCTGACTGATGTTGAAAGAACCCACACTTAAAAACCAACAAGGGGATTGCACTTTACAAACCTCATTATACTTCCTGTTATTTTAACTATCACTGTAATTAAGTTCAAAAGATTTGCCACACGCAACTCGCTTTGGCACATTGGGCGTGCTTTGATTTTTAGAGGCCTCAACCTACTCCGGTGCCCTTGAAATTCATCTGTCAAACAGACTGAAATCACAAGCGTCCTTTATTAAGCTAGTGAGTCACCCGTGCCAGGCTTTGTCAAGAAACAGACTATTTTCAGCATATTCTAAATGTACGTTTTTCTTTTGCTTCTGGCCACTGGCCTCTCGAGGGCAGACCCTCCTTAAAATCAACATGGAATGATAGAGGCTTGGAACTGGCAGGGATCTTGTATTTATCTGCTCCAAACCTAGCCACTGAACGAAGAAGCTAAACTCAGAGAGAGGAAGCAACTTCCCTCGGGCCACACAGCAAGCTCAAAGCAGGGGCTAGAATGAGTGTTTCCTGAACTATGAGCTGGAAATCTCGTTTCTGGTAATGACTCTCGAAGTGTGGTCCACGGCCGGCCCTGGTCCATATTCTCATCGCGGTCTGCGATGAGATCCATACAGAAATCAAGTGAAAGCATTTAGAAAGTCTTATAGCAGGTGGACATTGCTGATACGGAAGCAGAGGTCTGTGGTCTTGTCTCTGAATTTGGGGTCTTGCCAACTCCCTAGTCAGGCCTGTGCCACAGGCTTCATCATTATCCAAACACAGCGGGACCACAATGAGCTGGAAATTTGGAAAAACAATAACAACAACAACAACAAAAAAAAACCTGGTCCTTCACTCTGGCTCCTCGTTTGAGGAGCACTGACCTATACCACGAAATCTCTCTTGTGGCATCACGGCAGACCCGCGGCTGCGCCCCAATTCACAATTTAACTTAAAAGCATAAACTATATTAATTATTGGTTGGAAATCTCTCAGTAATAACACTTTGGCCGCTCCCAGGACAAACCTCCTCACTGGTAGGGACGGACTACAACCTGGTAGCTAAGAACCTGAGCTGTGGAAGGGTCCAACGATGGCCCACCATATTCCTCGCTACGTGACCTTGTTCAACACCCCTAAGTCTGATCCCTTGGCTCGCTTGTCTGCAAATGGGGAGTAAGAGTTGTGTCCACTGCCTGCAAGGCTGTTGTGAGAATTTACAAAAACAAAACAAAACAAAAAAACCACCACCAACAACAAAAACAAACAAGAGGACTGCACATAAAGAGCCTCATAGAGTATCCAGCACACGTATATGTTCATTGTGCTAAATAGGTGACAGAGATGAGCACTGAGTAATGTACAGAACGGGTGAATCACTGTCTTGTACACCTGAAACTCATGTAACAGTGGATGTTAACTACACCGGAATTAAAATAAAATGACTTTAAATGGGAATAATTTAAAAATACAAAATTATTTATTTTTTTGGCGTGGAATTGGTGCAGAGGGTAGGGACGTAGCTGCCGGACGCCATTTGCTTGCACTTCAATCCCAGCCTTACCAGCTACTAAATGGGTAACATGAGGCAAGCCGTTTGCCTTCTTTACTTTTACCTCTCTTCATCTGCAAATGCGAAGACAAATGTCACAGGCTCTAGGAGGATGTTGTACGGATTACGTGAAATAACGCCGAGGAGCATTTAGCACAGGGCCCAGCACCCAGCAAACACAGAGATACCATGGAAGAGGGCCTGTCTCTCACTGCTGTCACAGCCACTTTGGAAAGAGTTTGCCCTAGAAAGAATTCATACGTGATAATTGACAGCTATCAGTTCCTGGCCACTCCTTCCAATTGTGGCATTAAAAGTTGCTTAAGAAATCAAAGGCAAAATCAGACCCCACGTAAGTTAACTCTCACCCGAACAGAGCGAGAAACGCGTGTTACGTGAAAGCAGACTTCATTTTACCACTTTTTGCAGCCTATTTCTGTTAGGGCTCTGAAATGATTCCATTTATTTACAAATAAGATTATCTATCGCTCGAGCTTGACAAGAATTAAGAAACTAGATTATATGGTGTGACATTAATTTCTCTTCTGGTGTGGTCCGGAGTAGGCCACAGGGCATCCCCCCGGCTGCCAAGAACCAGTGGGCACCTGTTTCCTCGGGTGGTGTGGCCTTGCCGGGCTCTGGCCCACTGGTCAGGGCCGAGTAGACGGAGTCACACTTCACAGAGGGCCCGGCTGGCTCTCCACCCCGGAGGAACCGAGCTCGGGCCTGCTGCCACCTGCGCCGTGTGACCTGTCACATGACCGGGAGACACAGCAACGAAAGACATCACAAACCGAGCACTGGAGGAGTGAGCAGCGAAACCCCCGGCTGCTGAGCCACGGCCAGCGTCCACGGCTGAGGGAGCGGGCGGAAGCGGAGGACCAACCCGCCACCTTCCCCACCAACAGGAGACAGGGCGCGAAGCGGCAGGGAGAGACGGCTTTTCTGGGGTTTGCCTCTCACCCTGGAAAAGGGCCTAACGGTAACAGGGTGAGAGAGGCAGAAACCTCGGCGGCAGAGCAAAGAAAACAGCAAAGATGGGGCGCACACTTCAGTCTCCTCTAACGGAAGAAGTGCCATCAGCTCTCCGGGCGGGTGGCCTTCTGGGAATGCTGCTGAGTGAACACAGGAGAAAGAGTGGGAATGTTGCCCCAAGTCATCCCTGGCAGTGATTGCTACGACTTCGTCTTGCCCACAGCGGGCCGGGAAAAGAGCACTAGCTGAGCTCCTGGATGGGAACGCCGGGGGCCGGCCCGCCTGTTCGTGGGAAGCAGAGCGCAAGCCTGCTCTGCCCAGTACCCTAGCCACTGGCCCCGCGCGGCTCCTTAACCACAAAGTAATCTTGCAACAACAGGGAGGGACCTAGAAAGAATAATGCTAAGCGAAATCAGGCAGTCAGAAAAAGGTAAACAGCATATGACCTCACGCATAAGTGGAATTTAAGAAACAAAAGAACAAAGTGGGGGGAAAGAGACAAACCAAAACACAGACTCTTCACTGTAGAGAACAGATGGCTACCAGCGGGGAGGGGGTGGGGATGGATGAAATAGGTGATGGAGATGAGCACTGAGCAATGTACAGAATGGTTGAATCACTGTCTTGTACACCTGAAACTCATGTAACACTGTATGTTAACTACACCGGAATTAAAATAAAAATTACTTTAGGGCGCCTGGGTGGCTCAGTTGGTTGGGCAACTGCCTTCGGCTCAGGTCATGATCCTGGAGTCCCGGGATCGAGTCCCGCATCGGGCTTCCTGCTCAGCGGGGAGTCTGCTTCTCCCTCTGACCCTACCTCCCTCATGCTCTCTCTATCTCATTCTCTCAAATAAATAAATAAAATCTTTAAAAAATAAATAAATAAATAAATAAATAAATAAAATAAAAATTACTTTAAATGGGAATAATTTAAAAATAAAAAATTATTTAATAAGAAGTAATTTTAGGGGCACCTGGGTGGCTCAGTTGGTTAAGCGACTGCCTTTGGCTTGGGTCATGATCCCAGAGTCCTGGGATCGAGTCCCACATCAGGCTCCCGGCTCAGTGAGGAGCCTGCTTCTCCCTCTGACTCTCTCCCCTCTCATGCTGTTTCTCTCTCTCTCTCTCTCTCTCTCAAATAAATAAAATCTTAAAAAAAAAAAGTAATTTTAGGGGCGCCTGGGTGGCTCAGTGGGTTAAGCATCTGCCTTCAGCTTGGGTCATGATCCCAGGGTCCTGGGATCGAGCCCCACATCGGGCCCCCTGCTCGGCGGGGAGTCTGCTTCTCCCTCTCCCACTCCCCCTGCTTGTGTTCCCTCTCTCGCTGTGTCTCTCTCTGTCAAATAAATAAATAAAATCTTTCCCAAAAAAAGTAATTTTTAAAAAAATTCCTAAATTCAAATTAATCTAAATTAAATTAAAAATTCATTTCCTTGGTTGCTCTAGCCACGTTTCAAGAGCCCGATAACCCCAAGTAATTAGTGGCTACCATTTTAGTGCTGAAACATAGCACTTCCATCATTGCAGAAGGTTTGATTGGATAGCACTGCTCGAAAAATAAGAGAGTAGGTTGTGTACACAAGTCAGTGAGTAGGAAAAAATAAGGACGCTCAATGCCAGTGAAGGTGTGATGAAATGAGCAGCATTCTACTCTGTGGCTAAAAAGGTAAATTTGATACATTTCTAGAGCATAACCTGACAATATGTATCAAGAGCCTTAAAAACATTCTTATTTGTGGGCACCTGGGTGGCTCAGTTGGTTAAGCAACTGCCTTTGGCTCAGGTCATGATCCTGGAGTCCGGGGATCGAGTCCCACATCGGGCTCCCTACTCAGCGGGGAGTCTGCTTCTCCCTCTGACCCTCCCCCCCTCATGCTTTATCTCATTCTCTCTCTCTCAAATAAGTAAATAAAATCTTTAAAAAAAAAAAAAACAGTCTTATTTGTTAGTCCAGTCTTTCTGCACAAAGGACTCTATCCAGAGGAGGTAACCAAAGAAGTGGTCCCAAAATTTATGTTTTTCATCCAGAAATATTTACTGAACAATTACTTTTCATAGAAAAAAGCTAGAAATCATGTAAATATACACTATCAGGGGAATAAAAAATGGATTTCATCATACGATGGAATATAATGCTACTAGTAAAAACTGAATTACTAAAAACCGGTAACACAGAGGAAATGACTGATCTAAGTAAAGAAAAAGAAAAAAGATAGCAACGTGTCTATATATCATTACACTGTTTTCAAAATACAGGTACAAATATAAAGGAAAGAAAATACACTTAAATATTAACGGTGGCTATCTCTGGATGCTGGACTCGTGAACAGTTATTTAAATTTCTTCCTATTTCCCTGAAAACTAGTACCTGTATCTCACCATCACTGAGTCTCACTACGTGTGGGGTGCAGTTCAGAGGCTTAGATGTGTTCACACCTCTAATCCTCAGGACACACTATCGGGTAAATTCTATCCCCAGCTGGGATATCGTAATAAAGAGGTGAAGGAAGTCCCAGAGGTCACACAGGGACGGGGTAGAGGAGCCAGGATGTGGAAGCAGACAGTTGGATCCAGAATCCAGAGTCTCAAACTTTAAGCTGTAATCATCAGCCCAACTTTCAGCAGAGATACTGAATGAGGAACTGCAAAATTACCCACCTAGGTAGCACAGCTCTTAATTTGGCAGGGCTAAAATTCAAGCAGAGGCTTTCAAACTGCTTCCCTGTTGCCAGCCTCAGAAAAGGGAGGGTCCAAGCCAGAAATATGATTGAGGTCTAGAAAGCCAGCCAGTTTTCCTTTCTTGCACTCTAGAATGTATAAGGTGCACCCCCGCACTGCATATAGACTCAATTTTCATGGAGCGCTTAGCATGTAAGCCCTTCATACGAAGCCCTTTGCATTATGATCTTGTTTAATCCACAAAACAACCCTCACAAACAGTTGCCACTATTCTTCCCATTTTAGAGATGGGAAGAGTTCAGGAAGCTAACTGTTCAAGATCACAGGGCTTTGAATAGGAAATCCCAAGAGTCACACTTAGGCTGTGGACCGCAGCACCTTTATTCTTTACTGGGTCATAAAACGACTATATAATTTCTATTTCAGGAGGACACTTTTGAGAGTGAAAGGGAAGCTAATAATTATTTCAGGACAAGAGGCACACACTGCATCTGTCCCAGGCAACCCGCTGCCCCTAGGAAATGTAGCTTCTCTGTGATCTTGTTCTCCAGAGTGGGCTAGAAGGACAACACTGTTGTAAATTCCCAGGTAGGTGTTACACGACAAATTATAGATGCTTGCTTCTTGGTGCTCTCAAAATATATACCAGCACGTGACAGCCCAAACTAGCACCGGGGGCTGATTCAGATACCCCAGAGCAGAATGAATAAGACAAACTCAGGCCCTTTTGATTTCATGGGATGGCAGTGGAAGGTTCCACCTTCAGCAACTGGGATTTGTTGTTATTCTTGTCAATGAGAACAAAGACAAGACTGGGTCGATTTTGCCTACTTCCCAGCCCCAGCGCCAGTCGTAATTCATCATCACATGGCTCCCTGCACAATTCCTCACACATTACTTAGAGGAGGCAGCCGACAGTGGGGGCAGAGATTCTGCTAATCTGCAGATCGGATTCGCTGCACTGCCCTCGGGGGTGACACCCTGTAGAATGCACCCACTGCTGGACGGAGCTCCAGACCCTATCTGTCAATGCATCACTAGGGGTCAGCGGGGATGGGGTGACCCAGGAGTGAACTGGCTCCACGATCCATTAAACAGCCCCCCTAAAACCCAGAGCGTCGGCCAACTAATGGGGCTTGGGGCCATCATCAGTTCACTGGAAAATGACATCTTCCTGGAGGCTGAAACCAGCTTCTCCATCATCCTGAGAACAGAAGGCTTGAAGGAGGGCCAGACACCTGGGCCTGGAGGCACCTGTCACAGCACACCAAATCACAGTGTTTACAGGGGTGACAAATGAGGACCACGGAGGTAGAATGCCTAGCTCTGCCATCATCTTGCTGTGTGTCCTGGGGCAGTTCCCTGAAACTCTGTAAGTGCCAATTTCCCCATCTGTAAAAGGGGTAAAATGATTAAAACTCACCTATAGGGTTCTGCGATGATTAAATGAGGTAATACGTGAAAAGTGCTTAGCACAGCATTCGGCTTATGGTAAGAGTTTAATAACTGTTAGCAGTGACAAAATAATTATTATATCAACAGTGACACAAAATACAATCATAATAATTAGTATATGTTAATAGAATTACTATGTAATATATTACTAAAAGTATAATAATAACAATGATTGTTATTATATTTTTTTTCAAAGATTTTATGTATTTATTTGAGAGAGAGACAGAGAGAGCCAAACAGGGGGAAGGGGCAGAGGTGGAGGGAGAAGCAGATTCCCTACTGAGCAGGGAACCTGGTGCACGGGGCTCCATCCCAGGACCCTGAGATCATGACCTGAGCTGAAGGCAGACACTTAACTGACGGAGCCACCCAGGCACCCTTATATATTGTTAATATTATATCACATCTCAAATGAGAACTACCTGCTAAATATGTTGCCTAAAATTAAGGAGTTAGAATGGAGTAAAACAGAATAAAATTACAGTGAAAATATACTAAGAATAAGGCTCTGGATTCCCAGGTCACAATCAAGGTCAAGGCATCGCTCATGGAAAAACACCTCCAGATGTCAATATTCTTACAAACATCACCTTTGGACATGAGCCAAGTTTGGCAGGAGGTTGTGAAGGGGAGGGGAATCAAAGCTCCAGGGCAGCATCTGGAAGAACACTGATAGTCAGCAGAAGTCTGGTTCAGATCCCAATTCCCAACTGAGAACAGAGTCAGAGAAGCACCCTCAGCACCTCGGTATCTAATGATGGACAAAATTAGCTCTGTCTCACTAAGAACCACTCAGCCTAATGTCTTCATAAACACTTAATTGTTCCTTTCTCTGCAGCAGAGCTTTGGGCAAATTTTTCAGCAAAAACAAGTCAGAGTGGCTTGGAAAACTGTTAATAGAACCTAAAAATAGCAACAGTCTAAATTTCTACTTTCCCCTCTCTTTGTCCCCAGGGATGCCACTGAGTTAAAGGGTAAGAGTGCCACACTCAGAACTCTTTCTTTCAATCCCTGACAGATCCACAAACATCGTCTTCCTCCTTATCTTATTTATTTCACTTTATATTCGGTGATTCTCTCTCCAGTCTTGCTCTCTCTCCCAAATCCAGAGTCATCATTTGCAAACACAATGAGGGAGCCTGCTGGGTTGTTGCTAAACCAGCGCAATTCACACAAGACCCTTGAAACTCTGGAGCTAGAAATAAAAGGGAAGGGGTGTCCCATGAATCACTGCCCACCCACACAAAATCAATACCATGGAGGCGGTAACCTAGCATGGAGAGCCATTTTCCCTTCTGGGAGGGAAGCTGTAGTTACAGTTTCAGCTAATATAACATGTGAATGACAACTTAGTAAAATCGAGACACTTGATGACTTCCAGCCATCTTTCAAGGGCTGGGACGTAATTCACCATATTACTACCCAGAGGTCAATACTCAGTTACAGAAGCTCATCAGTCCTGCGGTACCCACATCCTCCAGCTCTCTCCTGCCCTCCCTTTGTTCAATAATCTTCCCATTCTCTTTCTAAAGTCCTTGTGTGTGGTGGGGGGGGGGGGGTGCAGGCAGGAGGGGATAGAGTATAATAAGCAACTTTTGCCTCCAATTCTGACCACAACAGGCAATGCCTCCATTCCAGGGCTCCTCTGGGCTCTCCTCTTCTTCTCTATTCAAATCGGTCTATTGATAAACAATGCCTAGCTTTCCTGAAAGCAGGGTCATAAACTCAAATCCTAAATGCCAGTATCAGGTGGACAACTTCTACGGGTGAAGTGAACCAGGTGAGGATTCTTGTTTTGAGAAACCCTGCTCCAGGCACCTCTTCGTCATTCTCTTCTGCAGAGCAGACCCCAAAGTCCCAGGAGTTCCTCTCAGCACAAGAGCTTCCCATCTGTTTTGCAGTTGGCTTTCTCCACTTGCTTCCCATCTTGTTCTCACAGAAAACAACCCAGCGGGGCCCTTTTCAGGTTTACCAGAGAGCTGGTACCTCCTGCCTAACTGCTAAACCTCAAAAAAACCCAGTGACTTCGCCAGCTCCTATAATTAGAGGAACAGAGATCTGAATAGCAGCCAGTAAATTTTCCCTGCGTTATTGATTTTCACTAAGTGTGTGACACATTGTATTTTCTTGAATCGAGTGGAGATACTTGTTTTCTTAGCAGAGGCTCAATCGATGTTTCTTCTGCCATCAGTCATAGGGCAGTGGTCAATCTGTGCGTTCGAGGCACAGACGCATTCGATAACAAACACCCAGAGTTTGCAGGAGCCAGTTCTGGCTTTTCCAGCTCAATGTCCTGACTCTATCTAGAAAAATCCGAAAATAAATCTCCTTCCACCTCTAAATCACCTCTTTTTTTATTCTTTTAAACATACTCTCTACCAGAGAGAGCGAGCAAGTGCTGTCCATGGGCTATTTCACTGCCTCAAGGGGAAGATCATCAGTGAGTGAAAATCTTAAGAATAGATTTATTTGTGACTTTTCCTTTTGATTCATTGTCTACTACCTCTCATCAGAAATGGCAAGAATTCCTTTAAATTAGAAAACCCAGAATAGACAACACGCTCATGTGGAGAAGCCAATCAACCTCAGATAGAGTAGAGATGCCGACAAGAGGCATATCCTGGGGTGATGCAAGTATACTAAGAAATAGCTAGGAATTGAAGAACTGAAAAAACTTTACTAATTGCTGAAGGCCCCCCCCCCACAAACACACACACCCAAATCCCCTAGGATAGGATGATCTTCCCTGAAAATAGACTGATTTGGTCCAAAGTTTCAGAAGGGATTCATTCATACAACACTGTCCAAAGAACTTTCTGCCCTGAATGTTCAATCCCTGTGCTATCAAATATAATATCCAGTATTAATAGCCACAGGATGCTATTTAGCATATAGAATGTGGTTAGTCTAAAGGAGAATTTTAAGCTGAACTTAATATTTTACATTTAAAGTGAACTTTAAGTTTTTTCTAATTTTAATTAGATTATATTTAAATGGCCCCAGTGGCGAGTGCTTACCATATTGGATGGTATAGATCTACAATAAAGAAGTGTCTATTTAGAAATTTCCACCCAAGTCTCTTTTCCATGACAGTAAAATCATCAAGAGAAATGGGCTAAGAGCAGTTGTCAGCAAGTACTTATGTGTTCAAACTATTAGCCATTGTTGACAGCAAAGACCCACATTTTAACCATCTAAAAATACTCCCGTGTTAAATTCTTTGCATTGGGGAATTCCCACAAGACAGGCACCTGTTGGTGTTGTCCTATGGCCAGCAAGTACAGATTGTTCCCTCTCTAGTTATTGAGTTAGGAACAGATCCAACTTTGACAAGCCTTGCCCCACTTTGTCCTCCTACCAGGGTCAAGGGCCGCTAGAGAAGATTTATTGAGTTCTGTGTGTCCAGAGCCAGGGAAGGTCTTCTGAGGACGTGAGCATCATCTGATGGCAGCATTGCTCTTCCATCGATCAGAAAGTCAACGGTGATTTAGCTAATCCAGCTGGTTATGTAGCATCTCCTCCCTTCCCTCTTCTGCTCTATGGGCCCATGTGGGCAACTTCCAACTCAGCAAAGAATAAAGAGGTGGTCCAAGTGCAGATTAATCTTGCTTCTCTCTTCAAATTTTTATGCTGAAGATGTTGAGCAAAAACAATCTTACTCACATTTCCATCCATTAAACAAAGAAAGCACTTGCTTAATCGTTTGCTTAGGTCTGGATGCCCCAGTCCTGGTTTGAGGGATTTCTCAATTCTCCTGTCTCTTTACTTTCTCCTGATAGTTCCTTAAGAGTTGTCTTTAAAATCAATTTAACTTTTTAACCTAAATCTGTTTGCATGAGAGACTTTATACCGTTATACGAAAGAAAATACACAGGTCTACTTACAGAGATTCTACTATATACTATAAACAGTTTTTAAATGATAAATACACATATAGGCCCAACACCCTCTCACTGACCTTGTAAGTAAAAGTGGGTACATCTGGGACAATCTTGCCAATTATCCTGAAATTCAAGGATAATTATTTGAGATGCACAACTGCTTTTCACCTTCAATTTCACATAGAAATGTGCACTATGCACCGCTTTGTATGAATAGGAGAAAATATTGCAACTGCAAGGAGATTAGGGAGTCGTATTGATTATGGAAAACTTCTTCATGCCTAAGGAAGAAAACAACTTTGGAAAGAGAGCCTGCTTGCCTCCCATCACTAGATTTTCTATCTGACCCTTCCTGACTCTATCTCCCTGCTCCAGAGCACAGACTTTTCTTCCTCAAGAAGCCAAACCTTCCAGGTACCATTTAAACTCTCTGGAAGATTACACTTGAAGCTAGGATGCCTCGTTCTGGACACACGATGCCCTTCACTTCGAGACAGGTCTGACCTCCATGATGCTAATAGCCTGTCTGTGCAGCCGCCCCTCAAAGCCATCATCTCGGATGGCCTCCTTGCCTAATTTTACTACTCTTTCAGAAACAATTACTCTGGAGATTAGCCTATAAACCCTCCATATAAAATGGGCAATTATTGATTACTGACACTTCCACAGCCCCACCCCTCGGTAAGGCAATAGTGTAAAGGACCACAGAGCCACTTAATCACCCTGGTCATATTTCCCTGTGAAATGCGGGTGCTGGTCTGCTCTGGCCCCTCCCACCATTGTCTGACCTAAACTGTGATGGGCGGTGAGTGAGAAGTCCACCGGGCTCAAGAGAGGAGATGATCGGCACATGGCCTCCAATGTGGCCAAATGTAGCCTAACGATCGAGAACAGTCTATTCTGGGACTCCTCTGGGCTGCCGGTGCCTTGCAGTAATAGTCACAGAACAGAGTTGGTACCTGTAGCTCATAGTTTGAAGGGTTCATTTATTTATACATTCATTCAATAAATCCATTTATGTACCTTCTACCTCGCAGGCCCCTGGAGCAGCAGTGAGCAAGGTAGGCAAGGTCCCTGCCCTCAGGAAGATGATTTCTATCTGACAGTCAGATGACATACAAGTAATCAACTAAATAAACAAGATATTAAAATCTGATCAGGGCTATGAAGATGGTAGGCGGGCAAATATGAGAGCTTAATGGGTGTAGGAAGGGGCCTATTAGAGTAGTTCCGCTGCCAATGGAAAATATGGTGGCTTTGTTTAGAATCAGAAAGGGTCCTGCCTTACTCTGCACATTTAACACTATCTGCTAGAAAACTGTCACAACAGGTATATACAAATCCCTGATGACCATAAAGTAAAGTGGTCCCTAGAGTTGTGTGGTCCTTCACCAGCACAAATCTAAGTAGTGGCTGCCATATTTGACAGCATGGCCCAGGAAGGGATATTTGAGCTAAGGCTTGAGGGACAGGAGGAGACAGCAGTACTGGGGTTGGGGGCGAGCATCCCAGCCAGAGAGGACAAGAGCGAGGCCCTGGCACAGGGAAGGGTATGGCCTGTTGGAAGAACAGAAGAGAAGCCCAAGAGCTGGTCTGTAGGTGAGGTACTAGGATAGAATGAGGAGTGAGAGGGGAGCAGGACTGGCTGGACTTCGGGGTGTGGCACAGAGTTCAGACTTTATCCTAAACACATCAGAAGGTAAATGAGGGGTGTTAAGGGGAGAAATGCCATGAGCTCATCTGATTGGTATTTTTCAGACTCAGCTTCTGGGTGGAGACTGTGTTCTAGGGCCTAAGACCGGAAGCAGGGAAATGGTTCTCACCTCTGGCTGCACATTAGAATCCCTCATGAAACATTTTAAAAATAGTGATACCCTGGCCCCACCCACGGAAACCAATTTGGCTGCTGTGGGGGATCAATATTTTTTAACGCTCCCCAGGGCTGGGATGCCTGAGTGGTTCAGTCGGTTAAGCATCTGCCTTCGGCTCAGGTCATGATCCCAGGGTCCTGGGATGGAGCCCCACATCGGGCTCCTTGCGCGGTGGGGAGTCTGCTTCTCCCTCTGCCTGCCACTCCCCTGGCTTGTGTTCACTCTCTCTCTCTCTCTGACAAATAAATAAATAAAATCTTAAAAAAAAAAAGCTCCCCAGGTAATTCTAAGGTGTAGCTAAGGATAAGAACCACTGCCCTCCATGAAATGCTGTGACATTGTGGAAAAAGTGTACACAGTGGCTCTCCTCGTGCACTCTCTGAACGAGAAGTATTGGTATTACCTGGGAATGTTTTAGAAATGCACCTTCTTGCACCCCACCCCAGACCTGCTGAATCAGAAACTCTGGGGGTGGGGCCTGGCAATCTGTTTTAACAAGCCTTTCAGGTGATTCTGAGGCCTTAGATGTTGGAGAAACTCGGGCCTAAAAGATAACATTTTAAAAACGTGAAAATATTCCAAAGCCAGAATTCCTCGTAGTGGGGGAAATGAGTAATTCTGCCATAAGAAGTAACACTATAGCAGAGGATTACAGAGTTCAACAATAATGATAATGCTGCTCCCCATTTACAAAAAACAAAACATCAAGTTTTCACCTCCAGAACATAAACCCAGAATGGCTTTTTCGGTAGTGGTAATGAA
The DNA here is from genome assembly GCF_964656455.1 of Halichoerus grypus. NCBI lineage: Eukaryota > Metazoa > Chordata > Mammalia > Carnivora > Phocidae > Halichoerus > Halichoerus grypus. The sequence continues at coordinate 177,420,580 of NC_135712.1, forward strand.
TTCCCAGCGCGTTACTCCCACTCACCAGGAGAAACTCAAGCCCTAGATCTGCAAGACGGCCAGATAACAGCCACCGAGCAAGGGGTTGCTTTTCCACGATGCCACACTCTTACAAAATGCTTTCATCTATGTCATCTCATTTGTACATTGTAGCAACGCCACGGAGTAGATTCTGTTCCCATTTCACAGGTAGGGAAACCGAGATTCAGATAGCTTGAGTAACTTACGGAAGGTCGCACAGCCCTAAATTAATTCTGTGTCTACTTTAGGCTTTCCACCCCACATTTTCCCCCCATCTATCCCATGCTATCTGGTGATGGGACTCACCTGAGCTAAGCAAAAGTCTATTTGAAATGGCTACTTTAAAATGCTTTAGAGTGAATGGGCACCCAAATTCTGGCTTCCAGCCAAACTCATGGGCCACTGCCCGTGCAGTCTAAGGACAGACATCCATTTGTGTAGAAGGCTAGAGGCCTGCAGGCATCTGTAGGAGGTGCTGAGGGCGGGGAGGCAGGATGCGGGTGGCAATCCTCTGCTCAGCCCAGCTGGAGGTCAGGGTCCTCCCCGCTCCCCACAGAGCTGCTGGTCTCAGGTCTCAGCCCGGGCAGCACATTAGTGTCACCTGGGAAGCTTACAAACCACAATGCCAGTCCCCCCCCCCCCCCCACGGGATCCTAACTTCAATGCTCTAGGCTGGGATCCGGACATCATTATCTATGAAAGGCTGCACGTGTGACTTCACTGTGCGGCCACAGGTTTGAACTGTAACTTCAGAGGGAGGGGCGTCAGGGTAGAAATGCGGGGGCTGTTTTCTGGAACAATTGCACGAAGCTCTGGGTGCACACTAGGTTACTCACAAGGTCATTCGCAAGGAACTGTAGAAGGAGCCCTTTGGTCCCTACCCCACCCCAGCCTTGGAACCATGTAGATGAAGGCAACAATAGGGAACGAAGGTGCAGGGAAGCAGGAGAGAGACTTCGGTGCATAGAAAAGCAGCCGGAGCCACGGCAGCACCTGGTGAGGCTGGACCACCTGCCGTGCAGCTGAAGGGCAGTGGAAGGTGGTGAGGAGGCTGGCCCAGAACAACACACAGACGCTTTGAGCACCCACTAGCCGCCCTCCCACCCCGGGGTCTCCCAGAATGAACAGCTAGGGAGTTGACAGGTGAGGGTAATGACATTTGGTTAGCAGTGGTGTTCTGTTGGACAAAATCCTCCGAAGGCACTCAAGGCTGCATTCCTCTGCAATCCCGTCCGATTGCTAGGCTTCCCTCTTCACCCAGCATACCCCCATCTCCACTTCTAACCGTTGCATGACAAGAAATGCATAAAACTCCCCCGATGGCAAGCAATCAGTCCCCTGGTGCAGGGCCTGTGGGGGTGGCTGAGAACCAGGCATCCCGGCGAGACCTGCCTCCAAACAGAAATAGCAACAGAAACCCCCGCTGAAAGACACACAGCTCTGCAAGTTGCCCCGCCCGGCCCTATGGAAACCTGTTTTCCTTAATTGCACGGGGACTCCATCAGGAGAGGCATTCCTTGTGCTCAATGCCTTGACGGAGGCGAGGAACAACAACTGCCTTCCATGGAAGGATTAGCTGAAAGCCTGTGACTCCGGAGGAAATCAAAGATGCTAATAAGAAAAGTCTGGATGGTACGGGTTGCTCTGGGATCCGGGAATAGATGCCGTCTTTATCGTGGCCACTTATAGGAAAGGAGGCCCAAGGCAGCATTTCTACATGTGATTGTGCTCTCATCCCAGCCCTGCTACTAAGGGAACATGAACTTTACTGCAGCGCTCACCACCGGTTTTCATTTGACTGCACAAGCGAACTCATAATCCACCAGGAAGATGAAAGATTTCAGGTTCCGAGGCTGTCAGGCATTTGTGCTTACGAATTTAGTGAGACTCCTAAATCATGACTGAAGCACAGCTTCCAATATCTCTCCCCTCGTTTTCAGGCTTCCTAATATTTCCCCTGCTCTTGTGGTATCTTGGAGCAATCACGCTAATAGGAACAATTTAATGGAGTCCTGGGGAGTCAGGAGTTTGGAGGATTAAATTTCAACACTCAGCTTCTTATCATAGAGAAACACCCTTCCTCAATAGCTGCCCTGGATTTTAGACTTACTCGGTTCTCTCTCAGAAGAACCAGCGGCACCTGATCAGGACTGAGGAATTAGAAATATGGTTACTGTTCCTTTAATCTCAGTTCCCATCAAGGATGGGCTGAGGGCAGGAGAATGCTAATCAAAAATTAGGAGTGACCACTGGCCTGGAAGGACTAGAGTCATTTTTCTCGACACTCAGAGATCCAGTCTTCCTCAAAGCAAAGCTGTCTTGCCCTGCCCTCTCTAACCACACACCAAGTAGCTCCGGCTAGAATCCTGGAGGCTTTCCTACCATCTTCCATCTTCCGCAATCCCCCACCCATCTAGCCAATAAGCAAATTCCCTCAAAGCTCTAACATTTCTTTTTAATATATCCTATACTCTCTAGCGTTGGTGCTTTGCTGTGGTTTAGTCCCTCTTCATCTCCTGGCTGTATTTGTTTATTCAAATATTTGAGGAGATGCTACTGTGTCCCCAGGCTTATGGGCTGGGATCACAGGGGCTCACATGCTCTCATGGGAAAGAAAACATTAAATAAGTATACCAATCAATATTTAATAACCTATGTAATAAATGCTATCCAAAGAAGTGTTATTTGAGTTGGAGGTGGGCATAAGTGCCTCGGAGGTTTAACTGTTGAAACGTAAATTATCTGACATTTTTAGAACACAGAGAAGCCCAGCTTCTGGTATAAAGAGGTGCCTATGGAACCCAGGGGTCCAGCACATAATAACTATAAACTCTGGACAACACACGCCCACATACACGCACACAAAAGAACAAAGACCTCAAGGTATGAAGCGTGAACAAAAGCAGACATTCTGGAGGGTCGTCAAAGCTTGGAAGAGCATAAAATCAGTTACTTGTCTCTACAGCTTGCAGCCTGAAGACAGGCTGAAGTTAGCACATGGGGCAGCTATGACTCTGAAAGAAAAATACCACTCTTTTGGGGACACCTGGGTGGCTCAGTCGGTTAAGTGTCTGCTTTGGCTCAGATCATGATCCCAGGGTCCTGGGATCGAGCTCCACATCAGGCTCCGTGCTCAGTGGGGAGTCTGCTTCTCCCTCTCCCTCTGCCGCTCCCCCTCTCTCTTTCTCTCTCTCCCTGACAAATAAATAAAATCTTTAAAAAAGAAAGAAAGAAAAGAAAAATACCACTCTTTTGGACCCAAAGCACAGGAGGACAGAGTTTGGAGCTAGCACAGCCACTGGAAAGTAAGGAGAGAAGCCTAGTGAAGAGAAAGCCAGAGAGGGAGAAGTCCAGTTTCTACATATAGTCTTTGTCCAAGTGTCTGGCTGACCTGAACTAAACATGCACAGAGCAGATTTCAAAGCAGGCCAGCTAAAGATAAAAGAACAGAACTGAGATTTGACCTACTGCTCAGAAGTAAGAGTTAGCTTATTCAAGTTCTACCCAGTTAATCACCTGGTAAAACAAAAACACCAAGACTCTATAGAAGAATATAATGGAATCCAGAGTTTCTATGAGGTAACATCACAATATAGGATATAATCCAAAATTACTCAGTGTGCAAGGAACCAGGGCTGTGAGCTAACCACCAGAGTAGAGACAATAAATAGAGGCCAATCCTGAGATGACCCAGATGTTGGACCTTGAAAAACTATTCTACGTTCAATAAAGAACAAATTATCTCATACTGAATGAGAAATGGAAACTATAAAAAAAAGAGACTCCAATGGAAATTCTCAAACTGAAAATTAAAATATGTGAAATTTAAGTCAGTGGATGGGCTTACTGGAAAAATGGAGATGGCAGAGGAAAGAATTAGTGAAACTGCAGTTAAATCAAAAGAAATGACCAAATCTAAAGCACGTAGAGAAAACGGATTATGGAAAATATACAGAGCCTCATGGGATTTTGGTTTGATACCATGTGGACTAGTTTTTAGATAATTGCAATCCTAGAAGGAAGATAAACAGAAACAGAAAAAAATACTTGAATATAAAACATCCAAAGTTTCCTTAATTTGGTTAAAATCATACATTTATAGGTTTACAAAGCTAAGCAAACCTCAAGTAGGATAAATACAAAGAAAACAAAGCCTAGCACATCACAGTCAAAGCACTGAAAGCCAAAACTGAACAGAAAATGTTAAAAGCGGCTAGAGAAAAACAACACATTACATACAGGGGAACAAACATTTAAATCATCACAGATTTATCATCAGAAACTATGGCAATGAGAAGATAGTGGAACAACATCTGTAAAATCCTGAAGAAAACCGTGTCAAGAGAATTCTTTATTTAACTAAAATGTCCTCCAGGGGTACCTGGCTGGCTCAGTTGGTAGAGCATGCAACTCTTAATCCCGGGGTTGTGAGTTTAAGCCCCACACTGGGTGTAGAGATTACTTTAAAATATAAAAAGTATTTTTTATTGCATGCTAAAATATCTTCAGAATGAAGTCAAAATAAAAACATTTTTTTAAAGATTTTTTATTTATTAGTTTGAGAGAGAGTGTGCATGCAAGTGAGCACAGGAGCAGGGGGAGGGTCAGAGGGAGAGGGAGAAGCAGAATCCCTGCTGAAAAGGGAGTCCAATGTGGGCTCAATCCCAGGACCCTGGGGTCATGGCCTGAGCCGAAAGCAGATGCTTGACCAACTGAACCACCCAGGCACCACGTTTCGAAATAAAAAAATTTTTAAATCAAAGAAAACTGGGGCACCTGGGTTGTTCAGTCGGTTAAGCATCCAACTTGATTTCGGCTCAGGTCATGATCTTACAGTTGTGAGATCAAGGCCCACGTCTAGCTCCACCCTGGGCCTGGAGCCTGCTTAAGATTCTCTCTCTCTCTCTCTCTCTCTCTCTCTCTCTCTCTCCCCCTCTGGCCCTCCCTCCTACCCTCTCTCCCTCCCTCTCTAAAAAAAAGAAAGAAAGAAAACTAAGAGAATTTGTCACCCTCAGACCTTAACTCCTAGAAATGCTACAGGAAGATTTTTAGACTAAAGGGAGATAATTTTTCAAAATCGAAATAAAATGTTTTATTCCTAAAATTGTTATTCAAATACTGTCAAAAAATTACATTAAATGAGGTGTGAGGTATTAACGTTTATCAAAAGGACACTAACTTTAAAAGATCGAGGAACACCACTCTCAATAGAAGTCATAAAACAAGAGTGAAATGATTAAGATATGGTCTAGCCATATATAATTGCATATTATTCAGAGAGTAAAATGGTCCTCATGAACGGTTTTTTGTAACTTAGAAAAATATCTGTTACAAACTAAATAAAAGTGTATCTGTAAAACCCTAAGATATTCATAGCCTTTGATGTAACTTTTCTTTTTCCTGGAATCTACCTTAAAGAAACAGAAAATCACGCCAAGAATAATGCACAACAATGTTCATCATTGTGTTATTTTTTCCATCAAAAATGAAAAATTGGATAGAACCTCTTTCAGTAGTAGATTTGTTAAATACATGCTACATTTTTAAAATTCATTGTTATCCAAGCAATAAAAACTAGTTTTAAAGACTAATGGAGGGCTCCTGGGTGGTTCAGTCAGTTAAGCGTCTGCCTTTGGCTCAGATCATGATCCCAGGGTCCTGGGATCTAGTCCCACGTCGGGCTCCCTGCTCCACAGGGAGTCTGCTTCTCCCTCTGCCCCTCCCCCCACTCATTCTCTCTCTCTCTCTCTCTCTCTCTCTCTCTCTCTCTCTCTCAAATTCTTAAAAAAATAAAACTAATGGCAAAAATAATTTTCATTGCAAAAAGGATAGCAATTTATAATGTGCATATATTATTTATACTCCCATGAAAAAAATACTGTGAAGCCTAAAGCACACATCAGTGATTATCTATGGGTGGTTTCTCACTGGCAAATGTCATTTTTTTCTGTATATTTTTTGTTTTCTAAATTATTTTAATAAAGAAATTGGATAAATTTGGATATACAGTATGATCTAAATTATATTTTGATACGCATAGAAAAAGATGGCTAGAACAAAATTCCCTAACATGGGAATCATCCACGAGGACACTCTTTCTTCAGGGCAATCTGGTAGTTTTATACCCAAATGTGGTCTGTGATACTTTCTTGCTTCCTGAAGAGAGGAAGAAGCTCTATAACTGATGGTTATGGAAACAGGCTCTGGATCCAGATTGCCTGGGTTGGAAGCTCAGCTCTGGCATTTATTCCAGTTAATCTCTCTCTGCCTCATCTGCAATATCCTGACTCCTTGGTTGGTAGGAAGATTAATGAGTTAATTTTTGTAAAACGTTCCACATAGTGCCAGGCATTTAGTGTTCTTTAATAGTGTGTTAAATAAAAACTAAATAGAAAATTATCCTAAGGATACGAGCAGATTAAAATGTTCACTAAAACATGATTTTAATAGGAATGAAAGAAGAAATTGCCAACAAGAGATTAGTTAGAATGGCAGAACGAGTAAGAGCACAGACTCTGGGAGCAACCTTCCAGGATTCAAATCCCATCCCTGCCATTCACGAGCTGGGGGGGGGGGGGGCACTGGACAAGCAACTTCATGTCTCTAGGCCTCCGTCTTCTCATCGATAAAATGGAGAAACTAATAGTATTACTACAGAGGTGTTGAAGGGCTAAATAGGACGATATTTATACAACCCCCCAAACAGTGTCTGATATGCAGTAAGCACTACATTCAGTGTTTCCTCTTGTGGGGGGATGTTGATGCGGTGGTCATAGGACATCTAGCCCTCCACAAACCCGAGGGGATAAATGGGAATTGTGTCTACCCGGAAGGGGGAGGAGGGGTACCTTTTGTAATTTACACAAAAGCACAGTGGAGATGAAACCTGGTTCTCTGGAAGAGTTAGTAGGATCCCATTCGTGTAAAATAAAAAAAATGGACATTTATGTTTGTAAGTGTCCATCCATGTTAAGTTATATCAGGATGGTGGGCTTGGGATGCTATCATTCTCTTTTCTGAACTTTTCTACAGAGCCCTTCTCATCCTATCCCCCAGAACATGCCTTCTTGTATAAAAGCAATAAAGCTTTGTGTGCACCATGGATCTGCCTATCGATAGAAAGAGAAACAATAGGGAATTTGGTGGACGACATTCCGTCTATGTATATGTTTGGGTGCAAGGCTCTGGAGGGAAGAAACTCAAACATTTACATACAAAAAGGAACAATTCCTATCCCTGGGCCCAAATATTATTACAGGCTATGTCCACAGCTTTCTGTATTAATGAGAAGAGTTCTTAAAAAAAAATTTAGATTTTAAAACAGAGGAAAAGAAAACATAGTGAGTGGTTGTCTTTGGGGGTATTATTATGGAAATTTCTTATTTTCTTATATTTTCCTATAATGAATGCATGTAACTTTAATACTCACAATATACTATATATAGCTAAACCATACATGGTTCATCTACATCCTTATAGTCGAAAATAACAAGGATGATTAAAAGTTACATTTATGAAAAGACTTTACAGGTGAAAAGGGCATTTTCCCACATTCTCTCCTCCTCCCCCCAAAAGCAAAGCAAGCAAGTGAAGCGTGTGTTTCCAGGAGACAACTCTATTTTATCAGTTAGCAAGGTACATGCCCCTGGCAGATTCACTGCAATAAACTTCAGCCATGGTTTGAAGTTTAGGAAACCTCATTTCCAAGTTCCTGGTATGTCACATTCCCAGCTTCCCCTAGGAATGCTCTAGGAGGTGACTGGCTTATTTACAGATTATTTTTATTCTTTATATTCCTGGCAGTGCTGTGCTCAAACATTTTCATAGCTAGAGCAGAGTGGTGAACGCATGTACACACACACACACACACACACACAAACACACAGGCCAGAGTGGAGAAATAAAACCAGATATTAAATACATATCATCCCCTCCAGACTGTCAGGCAGAGGAAAGACTAGGACACGTGTACCAGGCCACTATCTCCAATGTCTTAAAATAATTTAATTGGGTATTTCATGGCACATTTTGCATTATCATGGCTCCCTTTGGATGCAACAAATGATTTGCTTCAGTAAGAGAGTCCCAAGTAGTGGCATTATGTGATTAAGTAAGTGAGAACATCAACCATTAAATTCAGTTCAGTCATGCTTACATCCAACTTATTTCTTTTTTATAATTTAAATTTTCCTGCTGGTGTATATTCACTTGAGACTATTTTTAAGTAATCTGTTTATGAGAGTTTCCCTTCTTACTTTTCACTCAATTACTCCTGCACTTGGAGTTTGAGAACTGCAGTGTGATTCTCCATTGTTAGGTGGATTGACCATTAGGTTAGAAGGCAGGAGAGTACAGTCCTCAATTTCCATATTTACAACGGCTCTCCAAAACATTTCAAATGGCTGGTTTTGTGGGCCTCATGGCTCTCCAAAAGATTTCAAATGGCTTGTTTTGCGAGCCTCATAAGCACTACTAGTTTACTGGGCTTGAACACTCGATTAGAACTCACAGAGTCATTAAGCAGTGGTCTTGGCCTGTCTACCTATTAAGTTCAACGGTGTACAGGAGGCTAAAGGAAATCATGGTGAAAAGTTTTAAAACAGCTTGAAAATTGTAGAGGAATGGTTCTTGAGTTTGCTAGGCCATTGGCTCTCTTGAGGATGTATGAAAGTTGTAGGCACTCTCCCCAAAGCAATGAACACACACGAAACAAATTTTGCATGCTATTTAAGGGGTTCACACACGCACATCCCACCCAGTAGTTCATAGAACTCAACATCAGAATCCATTCTCTCCAGCAGTGGTTCTCAACCAGGGGCTATTTTGCCCTGCAGAGGACATCTAGCAACATCTGGACTCAGTGATGTTCACCACAACTGGAAGGTTTGGGTGCTGTAGGATTTAGAGGATAGAGGCCAAGAGTGCTGCTAAACCTCCTACAATGCTCAGGACAATTCCCCACATGGAAAATCGTCTGACCCAAATGTCAGTTGAGCCAAGGCTGAGAAATCCTGTTCTACAGAGTAGACCAAAAATCCCTATGGAATATTGAGACCCAGCTCCATATGGGAATACCCCCAGGAAGACTAAACAAAAATCATGGGGAAATCCACACAATTTCACCTTAATTCATTCACTGAACCAATTATTTATTCAACACACTTCTAAACATCCACTCAGTGCCAAGTGTCATTGCAGTCACAGGGACTCCCGAAGTGAAAGAGGCCAGAGTCCCTACCTTCTGCGGCAGGTAGTCATTAGAAATAAAGTCAGTTAAGCAAATATCCAATTAAAAAAAAAAAAAAAAACCTGTGCTATCAGTTAGGAACGAGTTCAGCTGCATGCTCAATACTTTAATCAAATAGGGATTTGACTTAACCAGGTCCGTTTTCATGTTGAAACAAACACAAGGGTAGGCAGTCCCAGACACGCAAGGCTATTCCCTGTGCCACAAAGACCACAGACAACCTCCGCTCTCCTGCTCTGCCATCCTTCATGTTTGGCCTCCTTTCTGTTCCCACAAGATAGCTGTTGCTCAAATCTGAATGCCACACAGAGGAGACAGAGCAAAGGACAAGGGCAAAGCAATGTACACAGCAGTTAGGTCGGACTCTCTTAAATGGAAATGATTATCTGGAAATTGCACCCAGGAGACAGTTCCTTACACCTTATTGGCTATAACCGGGTCACATGACCGCACACAGCTGCAGGGGCGTCTGGGAAGGCAAGTGTTTTTAACTGGGCACGTGGTTACTCTAAGTAAAAACAGGGTTATGTTAATAAGGAAGAAAGGTATAATGGTTATTGGGGAGGTAATTAGTACTCTATCTGCCATAAGGGTGGTAACTGCAAGAAAACGGATTTAAGAAACACTAAGGAAACACTTGGGAGAAGCACAGAAACTATTTTGAAGCGCTTAAGGGAGACGGGAGTCTCGTAGACACGGAAACGGAGACTTGAAAATGAAGAGTTACCACCAGGGAAGGGGGTATTTGAGCAGTGGATGGCTGTGAGGCAACAAAATCGTCCCAACAGGGGGAACCACGTGTATAAAGGCTAGACTGGGGGAAACAGAGAGCAGTGAAGGACGAGGCAGGATGGGCGGGTAGCGCACTGCAATCCATATTCATTTTGAGGGTAATGGCTAGCCTTTAATAGGTTCAAAGCAGGGAAGTGGCACTATCTGAGTGTTCATTCAAAAACATCACTCCAATTGCAGTGTGGTGCACCCTTGTAGTGGGGAACAAGACTTGACACGATAAAGCCAGCATCGTATCACTGAGGATGGAAAGACTGGATTGCTTATGTTTTTACGATAAAAGCATATTACCCCACCCCTCAGCCATGAAGCAGGAGTGGTGTGGGAAGGCTTGGTTAGAAATAGGGCTACTACCTGAATCTGTGCGGTAGGGATGTGTTCCAGAAAACCCTTGCCCTGAGAAGTTCCTGAATCATGCGATCATTTCCATGTTCTTCGGTCCTTGAAGATGGGACAGCCTTGGGCTTTTTTTCTTTTGCAATCCCTCAGGCAAATATGGGTCACTCATCTCAGCGAGCAAGGTTTGTCCAACACAAAGCCAAAGGACTTCTACCAGCCCCTTCCTGCCTGATGATGTTGACGGCATTTCCTCAAGCATTTCCCTGCAAGTGCATTTGCCATGCTCTCCAGATACAAGTCTTACATATCCATCTAACTGGGGGCTCTTCCACTGCTTCTCCCGAGCAGCCCCCGTACTATCACTCGAGTGCCTTTGGCATCACTGGGAGCCATGACTCTTCTTGTACTCTACGCAATAGTGGTGGGAGGAGAGACTGCAGAGAAGTAAACTCCACGCTGGACTCAAAATAACATGGCAAACACTCATTGGCCAAAAGATCTTACTGTATGATACACACAGTGACACTCATCAGCAACAATTATACACCGCGGCCTGCCAAACACTAGTGGATGAGAAGTGTGATGTAGCATGCTGCCTATAGAGTAGAATGTATTTATATCATAAAATGTACTAGGAAGGAAAGCTATGTATGAAGATATTTTGCCATAAAGTAGCATTATAAAAAAACCTGAGCTAGTTGGCAGGTAACAGGGTTTATCCTTAAAGGAAGGTCCTTATTCATTCATTGGGAAAGCAGTAGCTTCACGGTATAGTTTTGCATATGTGTAAACCATAGGTGCAAAGTTAAATTGTGTGTTACAAATATTCATTTCAAATAGTTCTTCTCATATCTGACCATAGAGTAGATCATTTGTTCAGAAATCTGAATACTGGAATAATTTATCTTAATTGTTTAATAAAACTTTCTAATTGTAATTCAATATTTTATGAATTAATGTTTTTTTAAACAGCTTTATTGAGGTATAATTTATATACCATAAGACTTAGCCATTACCCCCCAAAATTCTACCATGTCCACTTCCACTTAATCCTCACTTGCTTTCCCCACCCAAGGCAACCACTGTTCTGCTTTTTAGTTCTATTACATTTGCCTTTTCTGGTCACTTCCTATAAGTGGAATGATACAACAGGAAGTCTTTTGCATCTGGCTTCTTCTACTTATAATGTTTCTGAGAATCATCCATGGTATACATGTATGGATTCCTTTTTATTTCTGAATGGGATTCCATGCATAGATACACCACATTTTGTTTATCTATTCACCAGTTGATGGACATTGGGACTGTCTCCAGTTTGGGGCTGTTAAAATAATGCTGTTATGTGTACATGTCTTTGTGTGAATTTATGTTTTCATTTCTTTGGGGTAGATCCCTAGAAGTAGAATTTCTAGATCACATTATTATTTTTAACTTTTTAAAAAAATTTTTATTTATTTATTTGAGAATGAGAGAGAGAATGCATGAACAAGTATGAGGGGGGGTGGGGGGGCAGAGGGGAGGGAGAAGCAGACTCCCTGCTGCGCAAGGGGCCAGACACTGGGCTTGATCCCAGGACCCCAGATCCTGGGATCATGACCTGAGCTGAAGGCAGATGCTTCACCGACTGAGCCATCCAGGAGCCCCTACTTTTAACTTTTTAAGACACTGCTAAACTGTTTTCCCAAGAGGCTGTACCATTTTATACTCCTATCAGGACACCATGCTAGTTAAGTTTCTCCATGTACTGCCAACATTTGATACTGTTTGTCTTTTTGATTATAGCCATTCTATTGGGTATATAGTGGTACCTCATCCCAGTTTTCATTGGATTTCCTGTAATGATTAATGATGTTGAACATCTTTTTTATACATTTGTTATCCATCTATGTATTTTTGGTGAGATACCTATCCAAATATTTTGCCAATATTTAAAAGGTGAGTCCTGGGGCGTCTGGGTGGCTCAGTCGTTAAGCATCTGCCTTTGGCTCAGGTCATGATCCCAGGGCCCTGGGATCGAGCCCCGCATCGGGCTCCCTGCTCGGCGGGAAGCCTGCTTCTCCCTCTCCCACTCCCACTGCTTGTGTTCCCTCTCTCGTGTCTCTCTCTGTCAAATAAATAAATAAAATCTTAAAAAAATAAAAATAAAAAAAAAATAAAAAATAAAAGGTGAGTCCTTACTATTGAATTATAAGAGTTTTTCAAATATACTTTGGATATAGTCCTACACCAGATACACGATTTGTGAGTATTTTCTCCCAGTCTGTGTCTTTTCGTTTTCTTAACAGTATCCTTTGAAGCACAAAAGTTTTTCAGGTTGATTCAACAAATATATAGATTTTTTTTCTCCCTTATGAATCATGCTCTTTGTGTTGTAGGTAAGAGACTGCCTTGCTTTTTGAAAAATCTAGTCTGACAATCTCTGCCTTTGATTAAGGTATTTAGATCATTCCCAGTTAATGAAATTACTGATACGGTTGGATTTACATTTTCCATTTTATTTATTTTCTCTGCATTTCCTTTTTTTTGTTTCTGTTTCTTGATTGCCTTCTCTTGCATTAAATAACTACTTTTTAGTGTAACATTTTAATTCCTCCAGGAAATATTTTAATTTTTTATTATTTTCTTAGTGACTGTGCTGGGAATTAAAACATGTGTCTTAATTTATTGCAACCTACTTCAGATTAATACTAACATAATTCTGATAAGATGGAGAAACCTGCTTCAGCATGGCTCCATTCCCTGCTCTTTTGTTTCTATAACATGTATATATATATAAAATACGGTGCTATAATTAGCATTTATCTGTCTTTTAGAAATATTAGAGAGGATATCAGAAAGATATATTTACAGAGTTTCTTATATTAATCTATAGTTATCATTTCTGGTGCTTTTTGTCTTCTTTTATGGATGCAGGTTATATCTAATGTCCTGTCCTTTTAGCCTGAAGGATTTCTTAAGAATTTCTTGGTAGGTTGGCCAAGAATCAATTTCTCAACCTTTGCTTATCTTGGAATGTCTTTATTTTCCTTCATTTGTAAGGATGTTTTTTCTGGATATAATATTTTTAGTTTATGGTTTTGGTTTTCTTCTTTAAAAAAAAAAAGATTTTAATTTATTTATTTGGGAGAGTAAGCACAAGCAGGGGGAGGGGCTAGAGAGAGAAACAGACTCCCTGCTGAGCAGGGAGCCTGACACAGGTCTCCATCCCAGGACCCTGGGATCATGACCTGAGCCGAAGGCAGACGCTTAACCAACTGAGACACCCAGGCGCCCCTGGTTTTCTTCTTTTAGCACTGTGACTACATCATCCACCGCCTCCTTACCGCCATTGTTTCATATGAGAAGTCAGTCAATCATTAATCATACTGATACTTCCCTGTCTGTAAAAAGCCGTTTTTCTCTTAGCACTCTCAATACTTTCTCTGCATTTCACTTTCAGGAGTTGGGCTGTAATGGGTCTAAATGATAATCTCTTTGGCTTTACCCTACTTGGGGGCTGTTGACTTTGGTAGATGTGTGTTTTCCTCTAAATGTGGCAAGTTTTCAGCCACTGCTTCTTCAAAGAGCTTTTCCATTCCATTCTTTGCCTTCTTTCTTTTAGAACTCCCATTATTTCTGTTGGTATACTTGATGCCCCGTGTTTTCTGAGGATCTATTCTTATTTTTCTTTTTTTTCCTCTCTGAATAGATCATTTCTATTGATCTATCTTCATGTTCACTGATGCTTTCTTCAGCTATCTTGAATCCCTTTAGTGAGTTATTCCTGTCAGTTACTGTATTCAGCTTGAGAATTTCCATGTGGGTTTTTTTCATAATTTCTATCTCCTTATTGACACTCAGTTATTAATTACTATTGTCATACTTCCTGTGATGCTTAGTTTTATGTGTCCACTCGACTGGGCTAAGGGATACACAGATAACTAGTAATAATACATTGTTTCTGGGGTGTCTGTAAGAGTATTTCTGGACAAGATTAGCATTTGGTTGGTGAACCGAGTAAACAGATGGCCCACCTCAATGTGGGGAAGCATCATTCAATCCTTTCACAGTCCAGATAGAATAAAAAAGCAAAGAAATGGTAAATGTGCTCTATCTGAGCTAGGATGTCTATCTTTTCCTGCACCCAGACATCAGTACTCCTGGTTCTGGAACCTTCAGACCATGACCAGGACTTAGAACATCAGCACCTCCTGCCCCCAGTTCTCACACTTCAGACTTGGACTGAATTATACCACCGCTTTTCTGGTTCTCCAGCTTGCAGATGGCAAGTCATGGGACTTATTGGCCTCCATAATCATGTAAACTAGTTAATATATAATAGGAATATATATATTATCCTATTGGTTCTGTTTCTCTAAAGAACCCTAATATACCTTCCTTTAATTCTTTAAGCATGGTTTCCTATAGTTCCTTGAATATATTTATAATAGCTGTTTTGAAATCTTTGTCTGCTAAATGCAACATCTGGGGACATTCAAAGACAATCCTATTAACTGTGGTTTCTTCCAATGATAGGTCAGACTTCCTGTATGTCTCATATTTTTGGTTGAACACTGAACATTTTAGATAATATATTGTAGCAACTCTGAATTCTGATTTTTCCCCTCTGGTGGCTGCTGATGCTATTTTGTTGGTTCTATTTATTCAGAAACTTTCACTGGCTAAACTTTAAAACCTGTCTCCTGCAGAGTGTGTGGCTGCTCATGTTTCAGCTCAGGTTTTTTTCTTTAATTCTTGATTTTTTTTTTAAAGATTTTACTTATTTGAGAGAGAGTGCACGAAAGAGAGAGAGCACAGGAGCAGGGGGAGCAGCAGAGGGAGAGGGAGAAACAGGCTCCCCACTGAGCAGGGAGCCCGACACAAGGCTTGATTCCAGGAGCCTGGAATCATGACCTGAGCCGACGGCAGACTCTTAACTGTCTGAGCCACCTAGGTGCCCCTTGATTTTATTTTTTAAGTATGGCTTCTTGTAGGCTGCCCATGTATCAGCATAGCTCAGTAGTCAGCTAATGACTGGGAAAAGGTTGTACTCAAATACCTGAACCAGTAAGCGTACTATCCTTCGCTGATGGAAGAGGGTAGTAGACATTAAAAGGTCAGGCTATTCTCAAGTCTGTCCTGGCTTTTGCTCACTGCTAGGCCCTTCCACGTATTCTGTGGCGATGTGGAAAGTTTTAGGGTTGCCAGGAGTGTATGAATAGCTGAGGCTCTGTCTAGTCTCTGCTATGCACCTGGAAAGCCTCAGCCAGGAACACATTTACCAGAAACATGACTGAAAACTCAGGCTAGTGGACCTTTCTTCTTCCTGGTTACCAAGATCATCGCTTTCATTAATAACACCCCTACACCAAATTCACACAAGCCCCCTTCCACTGTGGCTATACAATCTACCCAACCTGAGCTGGGAAGGAGAGCAGCTTCAGACTAAAACACCACAGACTCCCAGTGGTTCCCAAATTCCAGCAGTTTTTCAAGCACAAATGCTTCTCAGATTGTTTTATGCCATTGACTAATTGTCAGGATGTTGAAACGGTTGCTTTTGTCCATTTTGTCCAGCTTTATAGATGCATTTTGGGGAAAAGATTTGCTGACCTCCTTACTCAGCCATACCTGGAAGTCCTGCCAATAATTCAATTTCAAAATCAAGCTGCTGCAAATAACACACAGCATGTAGTGATAGAATGATTTGTAAGGCTATGAATGTCTCATGGGTGATGTCATGATAGACTGATCCATCAAGTGGAGCAGAAGGGAACAGGTAAAAACGGCTGATCACATTCACATTACTATCATTCCCAAGCATAATTTTTAAGTTGAAAGTGTTGCTATATGTCATTTATATATCTTGACAAGTGACAACTGTTTTAAGGCACTGGACACATATTACATATGTCAGAACATACACATGTTCATATATAGGTACATGTACAAACATGCACACAAAAACAGCATTCTTCTTCCTTTCTCACCCCATCACTGTGATTGTTCTAATTAAGCTATATAAACTCCAGAGTTACTATTAATCCAATTCTGGTAAAATTCCAGAAATTCTAGGTACACTCTCGTCTACAGAGGTAGAGAGGACATTCCAGGTACACTGTCTTCTACTTCCAGGCAGAAAAGCATACTGAACAGAAGAATCAAATGCTAATGTGAACCCAGTTCCACAAAAATTAAGCATAAAAGCATATTATTAAGTCTCAAGGTGATTTCCAAAAAGATATCAACAGTATTTAATTATCTGCAACAATCTGATTGGCAAGGAATACTGCTTCGGGGGTGAGAGAGGTTAGCCCCATAGTACAGCAACACCTCCAACGTGGTCCAATATCTTAAATGCGCAAAAGAAAATAAAAAGCTCAAATTAACTTCAAAGCTGAAAGTGGCCTCCGTACCAATTTTTCACGCTAGATCATGAATAATGCCAGTTGGCTGAAACTCTCTGAAGAGAGCCTCCAGGGAAATTTGTAAAGCACGTGTTCATCTTCAACCTCTACCCAAGAGTTTTTCTTCACAGTCATTTGCCACCTGTCACCATCCTCCCTGTTACAGGGTGAAGTTTTGTCACTGGAGTTGCCACGAGTGAGAGTGAAAGAGAGGGTGGTAAAGGGGAGGTTGATGTGAGAGATGCTTGAAATATCCTTTGACAAGGAGTTCTCAAGATGGCAGAGGTATGGCTAGCGCTGCTGTATCTGCTGTCACTCCCAGAAGTTTAGAATATGCTTTCATTTTCCCTGGTGCCTCAGGATGAGGCAAGCAGACAAGCGTACTCATAAATTAATAGGAATGAGCACCATCAGAGCTGCTAGCATTTACTGAGTACTCAGCCAGGGCCTGGCATTGCATCATGGCTGTGAAAATTAGTCTGAACTTTTATTTTCTATTTAACCCATGCTGCCGACAAAGGCCACTGCTCTAAGGATCATTTTACAGTCACCTTTGTCTATCTTATTGATGCTGCATTCAAATATATAGCATTTAGGGGCTCCTGGGTGGCTCAGTCATTAAGCGTCTGCCTTCGGCTCAGGTTATGATCTCAGGGTCCCAGAATCGAGCCCCGCATCGGGCTCGCAGCTCCGCAGGAAGCCCGTGTCTCCCTCTCCCACTGTCCCTCCACTTGCTTGTGCTTTCTCTCTAATAAATAAATAATATCTTTAAAAAATATATATATACAGCAATTAATCACACCAACTCTATGAAGTTGAATGAGTATGACTATCCCCATTTTACAGATGAGAATTCAAGGGCTAAGCCCCTTGGCCAGAGGCAAGTCAGGATTCAAATAATTTTACTCTACCCTCCACATTCCTGCCCCAGCTACTGAATTATTTGCTCAGAGTCCTTCTGTTAGAAAACCATTCCATGGAGCACCTGGGTGGCTCAGATGGTTAAGCATCTGCCTTTGGCTCAGGTCATGATCCAAGGGTCCTGGGATCCAGCCCCACATCGGACTCCTAGCTCAGTGGGGAGCCTGCTTCTCCCTCTCCCCCTGCTCATGCTCTCTCTCTCTCTCTCTGTATCTCTGTGTCTCAAATGAATAAATAAAAAAAAATCTTAAAAAAAAAAAGAAAACCATTCCTGTGGTACTATTTTGAGGTAGGTTAGATGCAGTATAAAATGGGAACAAAGAGCGGTGCCTAGGTGGCTCAGTCATTAAGTGTTTGCCTTCAGCTCTGGTCATGGTCCCAGAGTCCTGGGATCGAGACCCTCATCGGGCTCCCTGCTCCACGGGAAGCCTGCTTCTCCCTCTCCCACTCCCCCTGCTTGTGTTCGCTCTCTCGCTGTGTCTCTCTCTGTCAAATAAATAAAACCTTAAAAAAAAAAATGGGAACAAAGATATTACTCTAAAAGGATTGCCCTGAGCAATGGAGATGATTTGAAACCCAAACTAATATTTTATCTTGAACCTATGTTTAAAAGGGATATGTCTTAGGTGAAAATAAAGAAACATACCAAGAGACTGGGAAAATACTGTCAATGATTTTGAATTTAAAACCAAGCCCACATATTATTGCTCACATTATTCACTCATTACTTCATCTGCTTATTCATTTAAATGTTTATTGAACACCCACTAGGTGTGGGGATTTTACTAGACACGGGCATACAGCTGTGAACATGGCAGCTCGCCCCCAACCTCAGTAGAGTGGGGAGCAACCTAACAAGTAATCAGACAAATATAATCAGTTTCAATAAGTACCCTGATGGTAGAATTATCAAGTCTTATATGAACACGTGTGGAGGAAAGGAGCTCCAACCTCATCTTGCACTTTCAGAGAGAGCTTCCTAGAGGTAATGTGTCAGCAGAGACCATAACGAGCTATCCAGGTGAATAGGAGGTGGTGGTCAGTGTTCCAGGCAGAAGAGCATTTTACAAAGCAGGTGCTTCATTAGCCAATCCAAGGGGTGAGTGGGGACAAGAACTATTCAAGAAACTCATGGGGGCAGCTGGGGGGCTCAGTCGGTTAGGCATCTGACTCTTGATTTCAGCTTAGGTCATGATCTCAAGGTTATGAGATCAAGCCCTGTGTCAGGCTCTGCTCTTAGCAGGGAGTCTGCTTGAGATTCTCCCTCTCCCTCTGCCTCTGCTCCTCCCCCTCCATGCTCTCTTTCTCTCTCTAAAATAAACAAATAAATCTTAAAAAAAAAAAACTCATGGTATACCTCATGCTTAGTATGCCAGCAAGAGATGACATTAGACCACACAAAACTGGAGCTACTTCTAAAGCTATGAAAACAGAAATGCAAACTTGCAGAACCAAAGAGTCCCTGGCTTGGAAACCCATGAGAAGCACAATCCTAGCGAAAATGTCCCTTAATGGTCAAGTTACCCTTACATAGTGATTTTTTAAAAAGCCAATAAATAGCAACATTTTAACACCTTACCACCCCCCCCCCCCCCCGCCCGCCATCCCACTTCACATCTGGCTTCTGAAATGTTCTTCTCTTTACATGGCACAACATGGTGAATGGTGATGTAGACCTTCCTTTCAAAGTGAGCCAAAAATAGAGAGGGGGATGCTGTCTAATATTGCATTTGATCTGATCTTCTTGTCCTCATCAAAGAAGACTCTCAGGGAAAAAAAAAAAAAAAACACAACAGAAACAACAATCACAGAATGAGATTCTCATTTTAAGGACAATGAAGTGCCTGTAGGAGAGGAGGGCATGGTATGTAATAGGCCAGTGGAGAGGGAGAAATTGAGGACTTGGAACAATGGCTTGTTTCTAGAGACCCAAGTATGCATAAAACTCCTCCGGCTGCCAGGCAATTTGGAAAAGGAACAGTTTCAGTTGTAATATAAAATGGGAAGAAAGATCACCACTATAAAGGGACTGCCTTGAGAACTGGGGATGGATGAAACCCTTTTATGGAGGCCATAAACTAAGCTTGCTTGTTGGATGAGTTTATCTGCTCTGTGTACAAAGGTGGATGTCAAGTTCTCAGGCGGAAGTGTCTACCATCTAGAATGTTGTTCTCTCCCGTTCCTCTTTTCCTAGCTGGCACCTACACGGTTTTGGGGTCTCAGTTTAAGCAATCTCTTGTTGCGGGTGTTCCGATAAACATTTTTCATTCCCCAGTGAATGGGAGACCTGCTTGTCAGATGCTCCCATAGCACTCTCTTCCTCCCTCTGATCACAGCCCTCAATCTAGGAATCTGCGTAAAATGTGTCTCGTCTGTCTCTCCGCATAGAGGCTCTGTGAGCAGAGGGCCCAGGCTGTCTTGGTCATCACTGACAATCCAGGGCCGGGAACACACAGCAGCTGCTCATAATGATGTCTTTTTATTTTAATAGTCACTTGCTAATTCAATAAAATGTTGCAACTCCCACTTAAAAACAAAAATTTTTCTACACCAACTACTTGCCAGACGCCATGCCAAACATTTTCTCAAGCTTTTTCTCATTTAATCTTTACAGCAGTCTGGTATTCATCATTATTTGGAAAGAGAGAAAATCAAGACTGAAAGAGAAGACAGATTTGCCCAAGGCCATGTGGAGGAGATGTGGCAAAACCTGGATTCGTACCAGGTCTTCTGACTACCCCAGCACTCTCTCCGCATCTGCACTATGCAACATCAGCTTGCCTACCACATTGTCTGCTCACACATGTAGTAGCAGGACATCCAAGCCTTAGTAGCTCCCGCTAACCACGTGATTTTGCTACTTCCAGGCACAATCAACCCTTACACAGTTATATATAGTATATACGTTAAAAATGTTATTTTCAAAAGAAACTGAACCAGTTGCTATAAGTAAGAGATAACCTTAAAAAGAAGATAGCAAAATGAAACACAACAAAGTTCTAGAGCTCTAACAAGATGTTGGAGCTTCTGAGCCAAGGGCTGCTCACTATGGGTTCAGAGAAGAAAATAACCAAGTCATGCCAGCATAAAGCTGAGATATTCTCCTGGACCCAATTAAGAGTATCAATTTGTTTACAAGAGCCAAGATATGGAAAGCAACTCAAGTGTCCTTCAATAGATGAATGGATAAGGAAGATGTGGTAAATATACACAAGGGAATATTACTCAGCCGTAAAAAAGAATGAGATCTTGCCATTTGCAATGACACAGATGGACCCAGAGGGGATTATGCTAAGTGAAATAAGTCAGACAGAGAAAGACAAATACTTTTTGATCTCACTAATATGTGGAATCTAAAAAAATAAACAAATAAACGAACAAAAAAAGTAGAAAGAGACAAATACCAAAAACAAACTGGTGGTTGCATGGGCAAAACAGGTGAAGGCGAGTGAGAAATATAGGCTTCCGGTTCTAGAATGAATCAGTCATGAGGATGAAAGGTACAGCATAGGGAATATAGTCAATGGTGTCATACTAGGGTTGTATGTGACAGATGGCGGCTACACTTGTAGTGAGCACGGCATAACATACAAAGCTGTCCAATCACAATCCTGTACACCTGCAACTAAAGTAACGTTGTGTGTCAAATATATTTCAATTAAAAAAAAGTATCTATTTGTAGTGGACTCTTAGGACAGCGCCTGGAATATAACAAGTATTATAAAAGTGTTTGTTGTCACATACATGTGTAACTGATGGGTGTCAGGTGTCACCACCGAGTGAACGTGGAAAGTAAGGAGAGAGAGAAGGAAGGAAGAGGTAAAAAGAAAAAGAAATTATAGGCGTTGCGTGTATGTGTGTGTGTGCGCACATGTAAAATTTAACTGGGTAGTGATGGATGTTAACTAAATTTATTGTGGTAATCATTTTGCAATAAATACAAATATTGAATCATTATGTTGCCCACCTGTAACTAATACGATATTATATACCAATTATATCTCCAAAAAAAAGAAGAAAATGTCTATATCTCCATGAGATGTGTGTTAACTAATATTCTCCCAGAGACCATTTAAACACAACTTTCACCCCTCACTTGGGACATCTCATAGTTTGAAACACAACACTGAGACAGTATTTCAGGAAGGAAGTAATTGCAACTTAAAATACCACCAAATCCCAGATGTCTTCCCATAGGAGAGTGGTGGCATATTTCCTATGAGGGGAGATAGCACTTTCTTTAAGGAAGTATCTTGATGACCTCTTGGGTAAGAGAGGTGAGGATCCCAAACTTGGGACAGATCTGGAATGAGGCCATCCAAACAAAAAGAGTCAACAGAAAGAAGGAAGAAAGGGAGGGAGGAAGGGAGGACCTGGGGATTTCATAGGCAACCTGAAAAAGAGGGAGGCTTGCAAAAATACAGAAGAAGCAGGGAAGATCTTGCTCACAGAACCCTGTTCTCCTTCTCAGGCCTTCTCACAGTTGTGCTAGAATACATGTGTGTGTCGTGTGTTGAATCTCTCCTCCTTTCTCTACCCCTCCATCCTAGACTAAAAGCAAAAGCCCCATCACATCAGGGCTGGTATCTGTTATCATCTACTGCTCTGCACGCAAGCATGTAGGCTCACACCAGGCGCACAGCACATGCTCAATCATATTTGTTGACCTACTAAGCAAACAGGAGGGCAGAAGGGCTTCACAGCAGTCAGAACCTGAGGGGGCAAGACCAGTGAGGATTCCCCAGGGTGAGGGAAACTAAGGCACTGTTTAAAAAAAAAAAAAAAAAAAAAGCCCTAATTCTTAATGTGTTCCCTATGCCCTTCTCCCCATCCATTATCCTCCAATTCCGGAAAATGTTCAACATCCACCTGGTAGTGGGACTTTGGGGGATGAAGAAGGAGGCGGAATGAATCAATTCATGTACAAACAGCAAGAAGATAGGAGTTATCAGAATTCTGCCTCCTTTGGAAAAGTTAGGGGAAGGGTCGAACGGCAGAAGAACTCAAGCCTCAGTCTCTAACTTCTTCAAAATCTAAGGAAGAGGCTGAGGTATGGGCTCAAGACAATTTAGAAGGTCAGGAGGCTTAGAGACAACACCCCCACTCTTCACCCAGCCCACTGATAGGGTAAATTAGAATTATAGAAAATCAAGTGGAAGGAGAAGTTTAGTTCTGGCTCCCCAGCAACCAGCAGACAGAAGTGGCATTGCCTGGGTAAATGTCACACCCAGCACAGATTCAAACAAAGGGAATAGAGCAGGCAGCCCTTCATAGATTCTTTAGAATAAAACACAAGCTATAAGTGCATCTTTCCCTGTAGAGCCATCAGGGAAGTGGATGGGTTTATATTCCACTATCAGCAAAAGGTATTGATTGGTACTTATTAAGTGCCCACATGCTCCTTGTGCTGGACAAAAGACCCAGTCCCACTTATAACAGCACTCATTCAATAAGAGTATCAACATTAATACAAATACCAAGTGACAGTCCCCTGATGACCCTTAGATGTCACAATGGAGAAGAATCCTGATGTTTCAGAATTTAAGCCATTGTTGGCACAATTCCTTTCCAAAGTGACAGTCAAGTGGCTCAATATCCTAGTTTACAAGGACACTGAAAACAAAAATATTAAGACAGCTATTGAATAAAGTTCTTTTTAATTCTAAAAGACAAGATAACAAGCGGTATTTTGGCTTCTGTCCTACAAGGGAGCGGTTATGTCTCCCCAGAGGTCACAGGTAGATCTTCAAATTTTAAGTTCTCCTATAAAGGACTTTCAAAAGGACGAAGGTTCCTCCAGAAGGCAGGGATAATTTAGCTTTTCTAAATCTATAAATTGTGGCAACAGAAAATGAGGAAGGTGGTAGGGTGCAGGGCTGGGCTGGAGGGACAACCTTGGCCATCCACACTCAGCTGCTCGGAGGGGCTTGTGACATCTGAAGGAAAACAAAAACAAAAACCAATAGCTCAGTTCAAAGATTGGTTCCTGAACTGTAAGTCATTCCTAGGCATAACTTCCCATTAATCCCAGAAAACATTTATATCTACGAAGTTTGAACAGCTCTTCCATCAATTTATTGGGGATTTATAATCAGGGAGCTGTCATTTTCCAACAAGGAGATGATATGCTCGTTGACTCCATTTCTCTTTCGGGCACACGAGGAAATGGTGAGTAATGCTCCTTCCCCCATGGGGAATGAATCAATGGTGGCAGAAACACACCCCGAGCCTCACAATGGAGAACCCTGGTGTTCTGCTTGTCATCCTCTTCTCTGGCAGCTGATCAATGACAATATGTAAATGTGCATCCAAGACAACCCGCCCTGTCTGCCAGCATTACAGTAGCCCCTCCCTCCAGGTCCCTTTGTGTATCTGTGACTGAGCAGCTTGATGTACGGTCTCCCTGACGTGCTCCATCTCATTAGAGGACAATCCTTTGCTCAGTTCTTAATGGACTTTACAAATTGGCCGTCCTCCCTCTGGTGCAAGATTATTATAATTTTATTATTCATTCCAGGAATTAGTTGCCAAAAATGACAACATGATCAGTACCACTGACAGATACGAGGAACATCTCCCATGACATCTTAGGAAGGGGACCATCTGAAATAATGTTTGATCTTTAATTAGGAAGAAATGATTTGCCACTTTTCAGCAGAAGTGGGAAGCTACAGCATATGTGCCCTCTGCTCTGAAGAGCCTGCAGCACCCCCTCCCCCCCAGGGCTAAAGGCAAAAAATTAAGCAAACTGATACACGCTAAACAAAGCCCTTGCTGTGCCAGGTGGAATACGCAACTCAGATGTTAGTCACTGTCAACCTCAAATTCTACATCGGGAATCAGAAGATCTAGACTCAGATCTCTGGTCTGACACCAAGCTCCTCTGGTGCCAGTTTCCGCATAAATAAGACTGGGGGATAAAACAATGTCATTCAATCATTTCATTTCTAAAACTTTATCTATGGCTGACACTTCTTTGTTACCAACCTCTTTCTTCTACTCTATCAGCAGATTCCAGCCCGCCCCAATAGAGATAGAAAATGCCAGACACTCACTGCCCCAGCCCTCCGTGCAGCTAGGGATGGCTGTGTGATAGAACGTAAGTGGACATTGCAGGGACCAGGCAGGATCTGGAGTTCAAAAACGGAGAGAGGGAGAGAGAGCGTGGGAGATGGATGAGCAAGTAAGGCATGTTCGTCTTCTCCCTCCTTCCAACTCTGTATGGTGCGGACTTAGGATGTGAACTTGGGGTGGCGGCGGCCATGTTTAGACCAGGAGGGGAAGGGCTGGACACTTGCGGAGACGATCACCCAGAGCCATGGCATTCTGGCCAGCAGAGAACCAACTCTGGAATTCCCTACCTCCCGACGTCTTATTAGGAGAAGAAAATTAAGTCCAAACTGAGGAAACCACTCTTGGGTGTCATTTTATTTCTTGCATCTAAAAGCATCCCAAAAGAGTTATTATGCTGTGTTATCTTCACCCTTTTTTGGTTTTTTCCATGTTTTGTGCCACTGATGGAAGCTGCCTATACCACGCTCTGTTGGATATTAGACTGGCCACAGCTGAAGGCCCACAGGACCGCTAGGAAGGGTTGGTGGCAATACCCGATCCTTCACAGAACCCCATCCTGAGCTAGGATGGGGGATTTGCTTTCCCATGTCCTCTTGTTAATTTGTTCTACCTCTGGTCTTCCAGTCTTGGCAATAACTAAATTAGAATCTTCAAATGCTGAGATTCTCCCCAAGTCTCTGTCTTTGGATTATAGTTTTACCTTTTGATTAAAAAAAAAAAAAAAAAATCCAGAAGGCAGTAGCCTTAGAGATGATGCTAGATCTTAATATATACAAAAGTTTTATGAAATAACATTAGCAAAATATTACCAAAGAGGACACGTTGAGGTCAGCTAGAAGACATTTTTAAACGTTATCCTGTGGACCATCTCACAACTTTTAAGACACAACTCCAGACCCAAGATATGCAGAGATCGTTAGAAGGGATGAAACGTCCTACTTTACTGCTGGATTGCAGATACCATGACTTTTACTGGCTAAATGCCCTTTAAAATGCTGAACAAGCAAACCTTTTCCTTAAAAATGAACGCCACCACTCTGAAAAACTCAGACAAAGGGGCCATTGTAGCCTAATTTCAATGTGATTTTCACTTGCTCTGTGAGAACAGGAGCAGCTCCGTGGCAGACCTCGTTTCCGATGAGTTTCAGCGAGCTAAGGGGACAGTTAGAGCGGAATTTACGGTCACCGGGTACTGCCCGAGCTCTCTGCTCTGTATCGAAGCTATGGAGGCTGGAAGCAAATGTCACCATGACAACCATTTATGTGGTTAACATGGAAAAGTAAGATTTGATGGGAGGGAAAAAAATGCATGCACCTATAACTCTAAAATATATGGTGAGTTTTATGTTTGTTTGTTTTTTTAAGGCCAAGCCCAGCACCTGCCCCTCCCCTACCCCACCCTTAGATGTGTGTGGGTGAATAAAAGGGGCATAATGAAACCATGAATAGTAAGTAAAGGGCTTCAGAAATAATACCACAGGGTCTCCAAATATTCTAATTTACGTCCACCGGCAACATACACATGTGTCCTAACCAGCCATCCTTCACAGGAAATTCGTGTGCTCTTCCCCACGGTTTAACCCTCACCCCTTCTGAAATACGTTCTGCCAAAACCCCCACAGCAAAATAGTCAAAGGGTTTCAATGCTGCCTTTTTAAAACAACAGGTAGAACGAGTAATGAGTTATTTTGATGTGTGCTTGGCCGAGTCTGTTAACGACAAACCCCAAAATGCCTCTGGGGAGTTGATACTCTTGAAAGCCCCTTGCCAGTTAGCTTCATTCTTCTGGAAACCCTGAGAAGTGTCACTGAAAAAACAAAAACAAAAAAAAACAAAAACAGAAACAAAAAACCCCTGTAAGGGAAAACCAGAGCCTTGATGTCCAGTGCTCCCTTTGTCATTCTCTTGGCCTGAGTTTCAAATGCCTAAGTTTTCAGAAAGAGGAGAGCTTGCCATAGGCTAATGGTGCAGAATAACAATGCTGCTTAAAGAGGGAGAAAAAAAGTTGTTTAGGCAGGTTTTAATGTAAACTGAGCAATCCCCAGCCTCTGCAGCATGAGAGTACAAATGAAATTCCATTTATATCTGAATTACATGGGCTCTGCACCCCTCATTTCCAAAGCTCTCACTATTCAGGGGAATCCTTTTGATGTATTTTTCCATTTTTGGCGTCCTGGCTGGCGTCCTCAGGATGGAGGAGCCCCACCACACATGACAACCCCCCACCCAAGCAGCCTGAACCCTCCTCAAGAAGGCTGTTCCTCTGCCTGCTGGACAGCCTCCTTAGGATGCTGGAAGATGCAAGCCCCTCAAGGGGCCACACAGCACTGAGCTCCCTCAGTCCTTGCTCCAAAGCCACAGTGGGTTCCAAGCGGGAAAGGAAAACATGTCTCCTTCCCAAACTCTAAGTCTTATTCTATTAACCAAGGCACAGAGCAGCCAACATTATGTCCTGAATCTTAAAAGTCCCTCAGAAAAACAACTTCAGGGATGCCTGGGTGGCTCAGTCGCTTAGGCGTCTGCCTTTGGCTCAGGTCATGATCCTGGGATCAAGCCCTGCATTGGGCTCCCTGCAATGAGCCTGTTTCTCCTTCTGCCACTCCCCCTTGCTTGTGCTTTCTCTCGCTCACTCTCTCTCTCAAATAAATAAAATCTTGGAAGGAAGGAAGGAAGGAAGGAAGGAAGGGAGGAAGGGAGGGAGGGAGGGAGGGAGGGAGGGAGGGAGGGAGGGAGGGAGGGAGGGAAGCAACTTCAGAGAGCTACCAGAAGCAGTCTCAGTTTCAAGGTCAGACTTCGTTGTGGAGATTGAAGTGGAAAAGAATTATTCTGTCTTCTTCCCACCTCCAGGGTGACCAAGCACTAGACTTCCTCCCCAAGCCATGGTCTGTACTCCCATGCAGTTATCAAAAGACGGGTATCGGCTCTGTGCTCTACTGTGGGAAAAGTCTCCCACAGCCAGCAGCCACGTGCCCCCTGTGGGGTTCCCGCTTGGCTATAGCCAGTCGGACTTGGGAAGACTTCTGAACCGAACTGGGTTGATTCATATTCTCTCTCTCTCAAACCAGGGAGACAATGGGGATGATGACAACACCACCACCATCATTCCCAACTGTGGCTTCGGTAAGAAAGTCTTTTAAGGTTGCCAGGGAAGCTCTCTGGTCCCCTGCACATGGATGTGAGCTGAGAGTTTAAAGATCTGAGCTTGTCACTCAGTTTCTGTGAGAGCCCCCGTGTCCTCGAGGAAATCCACCTCATGCCACAGTCCTAAGAGTCATCGTTACTGCCATCACAGCCAAGGGCAGAAGTCACTTGGCCCCCTCAGTCCTTGCCTCAGTAGGGGTATCATCACACACGAGGCCACAGGATGCCATGATTACCAGCAGTGCATTTTCCATTAGCAAGACTCAACACTGCGCTCAAGTCTGAGGATCCCAGGAGCAAATCCTCAAACCCATCCTAGAGTACCAGTTGCCTAGCAATGCTCCTGGTGCCGACTTCCACATCATTCAGGGTCCAGGCAGGAGACAGGAACAATACCAGTGTTTTGTTAGTTTGTTTGAAACAGAGAGAATGTAATAAAAATAAGTGTTCACTAGGGATAAGACTGTTAACTTTAGAGAAAGCAAAAAGAGAACACTAAGCTACCACATGGGGAAACAGCTACCGCTCCCAGGAATGCAGGAACCAAGGGCAGAGGTTGGAATGATTAGAACTCAGAATCTTAGAGAACATTCTCGGCAGAGCTGAAACTCAGATGTCTGAGAATAGGGTGCTGCCAGGCTGCTGCCATTAGCTCAGAGCTTAGAGGAGGGGCTCCCCTGGGGGCAGGACCCAGCCCTCTGAGGAGAGGCCACCAGCCTCTAGTCCTGGCGTCTGAACAGGCAGAAGGTGGCCAGGTCTGCCCGTGCTGGCCAAACAGCAGATGAATTCCAGAGCTGCTATGAGAAGGAACCGCCATGCTGGGATAGAGAAGCATTACTGGGGTGATGCTCGCAGCAACAAAACATCTCCCAGGATCCTCTAGTCCCTCCTCCTGACAGAGCCTTCCAGGAAGCAGTCGGCACAAGCAGAAACGTGGTGTGTTGTGGCCCAGCCTCAGCATCACAGAGCAGAGCAGAGAAAGGAGATTTGGGAGCTGAGAGACAATAACTTCATTCCTGATGAGATCATTATGTTTATCCACAGGGAACAAGGGTTTGAAAAGATAGAGGTGAGAAAGGAAGAAGTGTTCTGGCTGAGAGAACAGCATAAGCAAAAACAGAGACCCAGGGAACAGTTGTTGGGTGAACGTGGCGGACGCATGGGACTCGTGAGAGCAGAGGACAGATGAAAGATAAAGGGAGAACGGAAGTGGAAAAGTGTCTTGCTGTGCAGGGTCCTGGGGAGCACATTGGGAAGTCAGGACATTTTCCTATAGTCATTCAGAACCCAACAAACATTTTTAATCAGGAAAGTAAAATGATCAAAGATAGGTTTTACGATCACAGCAGTATGGAGACCGGAATTATCACTCTTTTCATCTTTGCATCTTCGTAAAGATGAAAAAGATGGCTTTATTTTAGCTACATCAACCCTTCTGCTTAAGTTTTCCAGGACAAAACACAGTGTTCAAATGAATACTTTCTAAAAAAATTTTTTTAAGATTTTATTTATTTATTTATTTTATTTTATTTATTTGAGAGCGAGAATGAGCGAGAGAGCGAGCACAAGCGGGGAGGAGCAAAGGGAGAGAGAGAAGCAGACTCCCCGCTGAGCAGGGAGCCCAATGCAACTCCGGACTCAATCCCAGGACCCTGAGATCATGACCTGAGCCAAAGGCAGATGCTTCACCGACTGAGCCACCCAGGCGCCCCTCAAATGAATACTTTTTAAATGGAGGCTGGTAGGAGGGGAACAGGGATGGGGTTTTTGCCCAAAATTTCATTGCCCTCATTTGGCTTGCTTCCAGGTTTAAAATCACAGATTTGCTTATCAACTACAAAGGGAAAGATAGTTACTTTACACAGGAGGAACCTGGCAAACATCAATTTACCAAGTTGTGATCAGAGAAAACATCACCTACGATAAGACATACCAACATCACCATGAACCCCTGCCTATCAATCACTGAGAAAGACACAGCAGTTTTGTGGAATTCAAGCTGAAAATGGATAACCTCAGCCCAATCATGAGAAAACACTGGACAAATCCAAACTGAGGTCAGTTTATAAAGTAATAACTGACCAGTACTCTTCCAAAGTGTTAAGGTCATGAAGACGAAGAACGAAGGAGGAACTGTCCAGATTGGAAAAGAGGAAGGAAAAATAACAACAAAATGCAATGTGGGAGCCTGAACAGGATCCTGGAGCAGAGAAAGGGCATTAGAGAAAAACTGGTGAATTTCAAATAAGGTCTGCAGTTTAGTTAAGAACACTGTACCAATAGCAATTTCTTATTCTTGATAATTACACCATGGGTGGGTGTGTGCAATGTCATGATTGGGGCAAGCAGAGAAAGAGATATAAGAGAGTTATCTAGGGGCGCCTGGGTGACTCAGTCAGTTAAGTGTCTGCCTTCGGCTCAGGTTGTGATCTCAGGGTCCTGCTGGAGTCGAGCCCCACACTGGGCTCTCTACTCAGTGGGGAGCCTCCTTCCCCCTCTCTCTCTGCCTGCCTCCCTGCCTACTTGTGATCTCTTTCTCTCTGTCAAATAAATAAATAAAATCTTAAAAAAAAAAGTTATCTATATTACTTTTGCAACTTTTCAGTACATCTAAAATGAATTCAAAATAAAAGGCTTTCTAAAATGCACAGATTTATTTACATGGGCTGGAGTCCCATGGATTTCCAGCCATAATCATCACAATACAGGTTGGGTAAATAGATGACTCCAAAGTGCCTTTTCTGGAAAACAAAGACCGTGAGACCTTCAGTCACAGCACATCAGCAGACAGGATGTTATTTGGCAGAGCACTGGGTGAGAAGTATTTCACAATGGGCACAATGAAAGAGGTGAGAGGTTACCAAAGACCAATATTGTCTGCTTCTTAATAGAGTCAGGGATCAGCCCAGTTTACAAGATGGAGTCATAAGCCTCCTTCAACCAACCCACACCTGCTCCCAGGACCAACACCTCAGTCATCCTTGCTTCTTCCCTCACATCCACATAAATCAGTCATCAAGATGTGTTGACTCTATCTTGGTATTCTCTAACCCACCACCGCCTCTTCCATTCAACAATGGTCTATTGCTCTCTTGT
This sequence comes from Halichoerus grypus, assembly GCF_964656455.1. Classification (NCBI taxonomy): domain Eukaryota; kingdom Metazoa; phylum Chordata; class Mammalia; order Carnivora; family Phocidae; genus Halichoerus; species Halichoerus grypus. The sequence continues at coordinate 177,451,597 of NC_135712.1, forward strand.
AAGATGACCAAAGCCAATTTGGCCGTTCACAGTTGCTAAGCTTTCTTACTGAATCTGGAGAACCTCCAATGTTTAGAGGTAATGTAGAGCCATGTTTCTCCTCAACCCCCTCTTCCCACCTGAGCAGTATGTCACAAGTAAGCAAGTCTCAAACTGAAGGTCACCACACCTACAAAGAGTTATAAGCAAACAGGTCCTAGAGAATCAAACCATCTGGGCCTCATCCATGCCAAGCCTCTTTTCTCAGGTTTTTAGGTATTTTATAAAGCATGTTGCATGGAAGTTTCACCCTGAGGTAAATACAACAGTGTTCCAAAGCCAGGTTCACCTCTCAGTCAATTTAGGCAACAGAGTCTTCCCCAGAAACACAGAGACTAGGACACTTCAGAGTTCTAGACCTATATTGACCTTATTCTTAAACCCTGGCAAAGATTCTTTGCTTGACCAAACTTTAGTCAGGCTCCTGAACCTTCTCCTAGGCCCATCTGTGCACGTCCTCATAAAATCTGGTTTTAGCAAGAACCCTGATAAGTCAGCGTAATCAGAACCCCTCTACGTTTGACAACTAATCATTCTTGGTATCTCATCAGGTTCTTCATCCCCCAGTGTCTAATCACCTGGCCTATCTTGAGTAAGAATCCTATTAGATTGGTTTAACCAGAACCCCCTCTTACCGCTATGTTCTGTCTTAGTAGTTTTCTACCCACTAACCCTCATCCTACTCCTTTGCTATAAATTCCCACTTGTCCGTGCTATATTCGGAGTTGGGTCCAACCTCTCTCTTTCCCCCCAGTGTAAAATCCAATTGCAGTGTCCTCTACGCCTATCAGGATGGTCCTGAATAAATTCTGCTTACCATCTTTAACAAGTGTCATAAATCATTTGTTCTTTAACAACCCCATTTGTGCAAGGACAGAGTCTAACCAATGGATATCTTGAACGCCATTTATTTCACCAATAACACTTATTTCTAACATCCCTTATGTTAATTAACAGACAGTGATATCTGATGGCAGCCCTGGAAAATGGGTCCCTGATTAATCCAAATGTTAACTACCCCTAAAGTACAATTTAAAGTTGACTTATACCCACATGGAGAGATATATCAAATTGTCAATATTCATGCATTTTTAATAAACTGCAGAAGATTTAACGAGTTCTATATTCTGGTAAGTTCTGGGGACAACTGATGAGCTAAAACAGACACGGACCCTGTCCACAAAGAGCCTATAGTTCAACAGGGCAAGGAAGACAGCACTCACACAACCTGCCAAAAAAATATCTCATTCGCCAGGGATGTACGCTCAAAAGAAGTGAACAGCATTCCAGGAGAAGCGATAACAAAGAATATGGCGTTGTGCAGGGAATCAAGGAAGGCTTTTTTGAGAATGTGATAAATGAGCAGAGCTCTGAAAGATTAAAAATTCCAGGTGAAGGGGGTGGAAAAGGGGCAGACGGAACAGGCTGGCAAGTGCCCTGCAAAGAGCTGGTGGCAGGGAGAAGGACAGAAGGAGTGCCAGTGTGACTTGAACAGAAAGAACCCTATTCAAGTCTAGTCGGTCCTAGCTGGCTGCCCCATCTCTGTTGTCCTTCCCCACCTACCCCCATTGCATACATGAATACTCATCATCTGCACACCACATTTCAGTCATGACGTTATCCCACTCTGGTAGAGCATGCTTACTCGCTTTTCCAGCCAGTGGTTCAGTGAATTTTAGAACACCTTGATATTCTTTGCTGAAAACTCTCAAACATCAACATCTCTAAGACATCACTTCTTCTCCCAGCCTTGTAGTCCCTTACTCAGCTTTACGTTTAATGCACTTTGCTCAACCTGCAATTACATTATATGTTTGTAGGAGTACTTGTCTGTTTCCTGAGTGGACTATCAATTCCTTGAAGACAGGCAGCTTTTTCTGCTGGAAACATACCATATCCCTGGTGCATAAACAGAGCTCAGAGTACAGGGTGTTTACCCAAACAGCTGAGGGAAAGAAGGAGATGCCAAAAGATGGACAGACAAGAGATTCGGAACACAAATGTGTGAATTAAGACTGTGGGTGCCCCAGGCTGGCTGCCAAGACATTGCTCCCAGCTCCACCACTTGGTCTGCTGCCCAGCCTCCTCAGGCCTCAGTTTTATCTTCTGAAAATGGGAATAATACGACCAACCTCAAAAGAGTTTTGGCAGGAATAAAATGAACTAATCTATGTAAGACTCTCAATGCGCGGTACAGAATAAACACTCAATACCATGTAAGTTATTATTAAACAAGTTTTACTGAGCCTTTCCTTAAATCCAGTTCAGGGAGAATTACAACAAGATCTCAGCACACAGTGAATTTCTTCTTCTCACAGACGTCTAGAATAACAATGTCTAAGTACACTGATGCAGCTGACTTTGCTTTACAAGCTGGGAAGCCTTCTTGTGATTCTAATACCTTCTTAAAAAAATTCCTAGGACTATGAGGTAGTGTGGTAGGTGAAATCCATTTGGATGCCTGGGAGTTCTTATTCTGTGATCCTGCATCGAAGATGCTGGTTTTCCCAGCCAGAGAGGTTCACCCTTGATCATCTTCAATTTGCTTCAACTCCCATTAAATCTTCTCATCATGTAGATGTTTATAAATCACACCTCATTTTGCTGATTAGGAATCTATTTGATTTCATCGCCTTTTCTATAATTATATCCTCCCTATCCTGTAAGTAGATCTCATTCAACATGTGACAACAAGTTCAAGGGCATGCATTTATACTTCAAACTCCCTTTAATGAAATTTCAATAGCAAAGGCAATGAACACCTCAGAAGTTCATTTCTAATTTTTAACATTATAGCAACTGGTATAAATTATGAGCATAAGAAGCAATAATAAGCACCCAAAATGAAAAACGAAAAATTTGTACACTGCCTATAGTACTTAGATTTAAAAAAAAAAAAAAAAGGCAAAAAAGTACTTTGATGTACAGAAAAAAATCAATAATAACATCTTTAAAAAAAAAGATCTGGTGTAAAATTTGATTCCAATAGCCTTCTTGGCAAAGAGATTTCCTGTTACTATTTAAATGTAAATGAGTCATGAGGGCTGTGTCAGAAATATTTAGCTCAAAACCAGACCCAATACACCAAGAAAGACAGAACAAAGCCAAACCAAGGAAATGGAAATAAAAATGTTTGATTTTCCAGATTTTGATAACTTTATGCATCTAGAAACAGAGGGAAGTGATAAATGGGTACAATTAAGATACTCTACATGCCATTTATTAAGTACTGTGTGACATGCAACTGTATGGATTGCTAGCTTAACCAATCACAAATTTAATCTGAACATTTACCACTTTGTCTTGATGATGCTTTGGAGAATTCAGCTATTGATTAAAACCTATTTATGTGTCCTTTCGCAACAATCCATTTTAAGAGCCTTTGATTTTTTCAAAGAAGAAGAAAAAGCACGTTTAAGTGTGTCCTCAACGTCCTAACGAGAAACATAAGCTTGAAATCATATCTCTGTTCCAATCCACTGAAGCAGACACGCAATTTAAAAGAATTTAAAAGAATTAATCACAGCTGCGATAATGCAGCCTACAGAGACTTTCACTTAACCAAATATTAATGCAATTTATTCGGCTAATTCTACTTGTTTGAAAGGAAAAAGTCTGTGTAGAGTCACAATTGAAGATGAACACTAGAATTTGTTCAAGAATAAAAACAACAATAATAATAGCAACAGCCATTTATTGAGCCCCAACTAGGTGCCAGGCCCTGCGCTCAAAGCTTCAAGTGCAAAATCTGATTTAGTAAAGAAAACCCCATTATGTATAGATATTGTGCTCAAGGGGCACCTGGGTGGCTCTGTCGGTTAAGCATCTGCCTTCGGCTCAGGTCATGATCTCAGGGTCCTGGGATCGAGCCCCACATCGGGCTCCCTGATCGGCGGGAAGCCTGCTTCTCCCTCTCCCTCAGCCCCTCCACCCTGCTCGTTCTCTCGCTCTCTCTCAAATAAATATATAAAAATCTTTTAAAGAAAATTTTAAAAAACTATTGTGATCAATTGGATTATTGTCACTCTCCCTTTTCCATGCAATTTTCAATGCTTCCTGCCACAATAGACATATATGTTTCTGCCTGTTTGAAGTAGGCTTGGCCCGGTGACTTGCTTTGCTATGAGGCATGATGCCATGAGAGGACTTCAATGGGCTTGCATCGTTTGCCTTGGGCTCTTCTTCTGCCTTCTTCCAGGAGAACATGCCAGTGCCAGAAAGATGTAGGCACAAGGAGTAGATCTGAACCCAATTGGCCTTCCATCTGGGTGAACTGCAACCAACCCACAGGCCCATGGGCAAGAAAAATAAATGTTTTCTACTGTGAGTGACTGATATTTTTGGATCGTTTAATATATGGTCTCACTGTGTATTAAACTGGCTAATTGAGTGTATTTGTTGGCGAGGGCTGCTGAAGCAAACCACAAGCTAGGTGCCACAAACTAGGTGGCTTAAATGACAGAAATTTACTGTCTCAACTGTTCTAGAGTCTATAAGTCCAAAATCAAGGGGCCAACAGGGATGGTTCCTTTTGAAGTCTGCGGGAGAAGGGTCTGTTCCAGGCCTCTCACCTTGGCCGATACACAGCTGTCCTCTCTCTTTATCTCTTCCCTCACTTCCCTCCCTGTATATTTCTATGTCCAAATCTCCCCTTTTGAGAAGGTTAACAGTCATATTGGATTAGAACCCACTCTGATGATCTCACTTCAACTTGATTACCTCTGTAAAAACCCTGTCTCCAACTAAGATCACATTCTGAGGTACTGGGGGTTAAGACCAATATATGAATTTTGAAGGGGCATAATTCAACTCGTAGCATTTCGGTACTATTTTTAATATCTAGTGTATAGACGTAGAAAATGAATTTCAGAACAAGCAACTTTCCCAAGATCACAGAACAAACAAATGATGAACTAAGCCTAAGCCTAGACTTCTGACAGGGCCTTAGCTATTAAACCTTCCACTTTACTGCCTATCTACCACTTTGCACAGAATGCTCAGAGTGAATTTTTTTAAACCGATGGGTTTATCAATGATGGCCAGGCAAACACATATACACACTACTTATATACATGCTTTCCCATTTCATTTTTTTTTACAGAAATACAGGGACTCTCCCCAAACACCTAAAATGGAAGAACTTCTAGAATGCAAACCACTTCATTCATTAAGTATTTCCAGAACACCAACTATGAGTCAGCTCCTCCAGTGTGCAACAATGAGCAAAAGCATCTCGTTTCCTGCCCATAGGAGCTCACAGTCAAATGAGGCTGATCGATGGATCAAAACAATGCATACCTTACTCTGAAATCACAGCTGTGATCACTATTGCAATAGGAAGTTACAGGGTTCCATTAGAGTGTAAAAGTCAACAATTATGACCAAGTCCGAGATGCCAAGAGCGGCTAAGAAAACAAGAAATGAGCAGTGATCTCAAGCAAGGAGGAACCCCATAGGAAAAAGCATGGGAGAAAAACATTCTGAAGAGTGGGAAAAACAGCACATGCAGAGACGCAGTAGCAGAAGGTATCCCAGAACACCCAAAGTAAAAAGAAGTCCAGAGCATGCAGAGTAAGTTGCAAACGGGCGTGGTGGGAGATGCATCTGGCAAGGTAGATATTATCCATTGTGATCTGCTCAGCAATCCCAGACAGTAGCTACTATTATCAGCCTCATTTTCAGATCTTTTTCCAAGGCCAACCAGCTGATACATGGTCAAGTAAAGGATCAAACCCAAGCGTCTGGCCATTGAGGCCAAGCACTAACCACCACACTGCACTGTCTCTCAAAGCAAAAGAAAATGAAGACCACTATTCAGTGGAAAAGTTACTAGTCTTATCACCAATGCCTGGATTACAGAACTGCTTTTTCTGGCTTAAGTACATCTTGTGACTACTGATCTATTTGATGGTATTTACACTACCTTATTTTATAATTTCCTTGCGTAAAGTGTACCGAAACTTACAAAATTGCCATTTCTGTATGTTGAAAAATGGCCAACTCCTAGCCATTTCACATGTTAACTCATACACTAATGCAAGTAAAAGATGAGAGCTGCTAAATAAATAATCATAAAATGAACAGGTATGGCATCGCCATCTAGATGAGGAGATGGAATATTCACAGTTGCCCTGGAAGACCTCCAAGTTTCCCTTCCCAATGTTGTGTGTCCAGGGACGTGCCGGGGGGTGAAGGAGATGGGAGTGCCCCCCTCCCCGAGCTGCAGACAGACAAGAAGGGGGCATTTCCTTTTCAAAACGACCCACTTTAACTACACCAGGCACACTGCGCAGGTGTCTGATCTGACAGAGCAATTCTCAACTCAAGGACAGGAAGAGCCAGACAAAATATTTCAACAACTCCCACAGTGCTTAGCTCCCAGATCATTTAGAGCAATTTATCACAGCTTTTCCACAAGACAGTTCTGAGTCTTAATGAACTATAGGGAGAAACTGCTGACCACTGCCCTCCTTCCTCAGAGCAAACCCCAACTTCCAGCCCCACCAGCAGAGTGAATCGCCTCATTGTCCATTGTCCCTGAGCCCATGACAGCCAAGCGGGGAGGCCCTGGATTAGCCTTTCCTGCAGTCACTAGTCTTTGTGCGGATGCACTTTCTCTGGGTCAGGTAGACTCTTGGCCATGGACCCAGCTTGACAGCCATGTACCCGATGGCTGAGCGTGGTTCTCAGCTAAGGCACACTGGAGGCTGGTTTCCAAGACAGCTCAAACACAATTAACTTTCCATTTGATGCAACCTGCTTCTCTCTGCTCCTAATGTTCCCTTAGGACCTGAGATCCAATAAAGTCCAGCCTGTGACTAAGAAAGCCAGTCAGAGAAAGTGACCAAATATTGTTCAACGCTACATTACAAACCTATGGGAAAGGAGTTTAATTAAAGACCACAACAATTCTTTGGGGAAATGTTTCTTTTATTAACCATTCCTGCCGAACAAAGCAGCTTTAAACAAACCCTGACGGCTTGAAAATTGTGTATGCCTGAGATTTCTTTTTTTTTTTTTTTCTTAATCTGTTCTGCTTTTTGGTTATTTGATCATTAGGAAAATCAGAAGTGTCTTGGACCCAAGAAATCCAATTTAAGTGAGCTCATTCCACATTTATAAATATGAGCAGATGACATTTAAAAAACACAAACCAGTAGGGACAGTTCTAAGTGTGAAATTGTTGTTCAGCATAAAGTATTACCATAAATATATAGAGGAGCTATTTGTGGATCAACTAAGAAGTTCAAGGCATTTCAGTGAAATCTATGCACAGCCTGAATGTGGATACGACATTTATAAATGTAGAAGAAATGCAATTCTTTTATGCTCTGGTGTAATAAAACCACTAGTTAGTATCACTGATATGATAGCCCCAATTGCAAAAGAGTGAAAAAGCAGAAATCAAAATGGAAGAACCACATCTAATGGAACAATGAAATTAGATATTAAAGTATTATTGGAAAAGAGGAAATACCATTGAGGAGCGAAGATATGAGTGTATGAATTTTTTAAAACTCAAGGAAAGTCAGAGGACATCTACATTTAAACCTGACCCATGAGGACATATGAACATTCTAAGGCCACGCAATAAGTTGGAGGCACATCTTATGTGGAGACTTGCTCTTGAAGAAGATGTGTAGGACAAAGAGAACAACCCTTGAGAAAGTGAGTTCACTTTTCTCAACAATGCTGTGAAAATATACAACGAAACGAACATTCTGTAAACACGGAAGTTATTTAGCATGGGCTATAAAATTCTACCACCAACATTTTCATTCCCAATAAATGCATTTGTTTCTAAATTCTGCATATAATAGGACCCTCTACATAGGCATATATTCTCTGGGAGACCTTTCTTTTGCTTCCACCTGAGTGATACACATGTGGCAAATTTTGTTTTCCAAATATGGTTTCCCCAACATCCCTCATCCCACATGTACTTTTTGCAGTGAAACCATGCAATACCCTATCAGGTGGTGGAATCTATTTCTATGTCCCCTTGAATCTGGGCAAGCCCCAGGAATGCACAGACCAGCGTTATACAAGACTCTTGGCCAAGTACCCACGTAGCCTTTAAGTGAGCCCATGGCTTCTGGTTCCTGCCTCTTAAAAGTTAGCTGCCATAAAAAAGTACAGTTACACGGACACCACCAAGCTGTGAGTAGCCAAGCCATATGGAAAGGCCTAGGAGGGTGTAGACAGAAAGGCCAAGGAGCATTGTTGGCAGCAGACGTATAATTAAAAAGGCCATCCTGGAAGTGGGTCCTCCATAGATGCAGCTGGTGGCCTGCAGGTCAGACTCCCACTGCCCCCACCAAGTCCTTCCCAAACTCCTGACCCCAAAAGTCAAAAGTCAAATAAAATGGTTCTTTTCAGCTACAAACTGGGCCATTTTCTACACAGTAGTAGGTCACGGGAACTTTAACTTTCCCTATGTAAACTTTACCCGAATTCCTAAGCTGAATTCTAAGGTTTTTACCCTTCTCTGAAATTTGGAGTCACGCAACTTTTCAGGACTTCAGAAATCAGATTGCTGCCAGTAACTCGACCGTTCAGTGTTTTGTTCATGAATTAGGATAAAATAGCTGTGTTTCTCAAACTGCATTCTGAGGATGCACCTTTATCGAAACAACTGGGGTTGTTAAATATGCAGATTCCTGGGCCTCACCTCAAACACAGTGAATACTGATCTCTGAGGGGAGAGCCTAGAAACATGTATTTTTATTTTTATTTTTTTAAAGATTTTATTTATTTATTTGTCAGAGAGAGAGGGAGACAGAGAGCAAGCACAAGCAGGAGGACCATCAGGCAGAGGGAGAAGCAGGCTCCCCGCGGAGCAGGGAGCCCGACGCGGGACTCGATCTCAGGACCCTGGGATCATGACCTGAGCAGAAGGTGGACGCTTAACTGACTGAGCCACTCAGGCATCCCAAAACATGTATTTTTAAATATTCCCCTCATACGTCCATTCTGGTTTCATGACCCTCTCACGTTCTGAGCCTGATAATAAGCTTATTTCCAAGGCAACGTCAAAAATAACTTTAGAGGCATTTTGGCAGATGTCGTAGTAAGCCATCTTGAGCTGTGGATGCCATGGTCTTGTCTACTATGGCATACTCTCTGATATAATAGCACATGGCATAAAGAGTGTTCTTTGTATTCACCCTCCGCAGCTAAACGACCAATTTATCTGCAAAATAAACTTGCTGTATGAATAACAACAGCTTCTCACAAGTCCACTAGCCATTCTTTCTGGAGAAGGCAAATTAGTAGTAAAATTCAATTCAAACGAACTTTACTGGGTAATTACACAAAATACCTTGCTAGATGGTGCTGGTGATACCATCCAGAATTGGGGGGCTGGGGGCGCTGATCCCTGGCGACTCAGCCTGGTAAAGGAAACAATCGGTTCCCTGAACAAGGATTCCCATTATGCAGATGGTAACAGAGCACCACAAAGGCAGCCTTCTGCTCTACTTGGCACCTAAGACCTACAGATCTTGAGCAAGGGCTGTGTTTGCAAAGCAGATGTGAGAGGAGTCTTTTATTTTCAATCAGGAGAACTTCTTCCTCCAGGATAGAACTGTCACAGAACACAGTCAACCCCTTTCATAATACACTAGGGAGGAACAATGGTTAATTGAGATGCCCAGGGCCACACATCAGCAAAGCAAGCAGGTTGCTAACAAACTATTAATGATACGGGTTAATTGTTCCGTGACTTCTGTCAACATGACAGCATCCCAAACTTCTGTGTGGGAGTGTCAAATCCCAAGAAGGCAAGAGACAGTCCAGGGTCACACAAAAAAATAATAATAATAAGCAAATCAATGCGTCCGATGTCCCTGTAGTGATTCTGGGACTGTCTGGGGAGACTTTCAGGACTTGGAGTCGGAAGCAAGTTAAGGCCACAGGATCACGATTGTTTTTGCTGTACCCTTTGTGGTGCTTCGAATTCACTAAAGGCTGCCAACATTTTCCTCTGATCCATATTTGTGAGGTTGACTGAGCCACTATTTTAGATTTTGAAAATTTGAGGTCACGGGAGGTCAAACGACTTGTCTAAGATCGTACAACCGTGGCAGCTTGAAGCCCAGAATTCCCAGATGCTCGAAGTCCACGGCTCTGCCCAGAGAACATTAGAAGTCAGTGGCTGTGCTGACAACAGAGGTGCATCGTCTATTTGAACAGGTCCTATTGGATGAACCTCTCTGCTGGCTCCAGCCAATGGAGAGGTGTCCAGACATGCGGGGCTTGGACTCACGGAACATAGGCCTCGCTCAGCTTCCTAACAGTGTGATTTTATCCAAACCCCTTCATCTCCCTAGGCCTTGGTTTCCTCATCTATAAAATCAACATGATACATCAGAATCCTCAACACACAAGGTTACTGAAGAGGGAACAGAGGGCAAGCTGAGGACAAAGCAGAAGCTGACACCCCACAAACCCTCCCCCGCCATGGGATCTATGTGACATTCCTCAGGCACTCCTGGCTGCCCTAAAGAAAAAACAAATAGGTAACTTATAGAGATCACAGTCCTACAAGACATGAGTCTCCCTCAGTTTACTTACAAAAGCCTTAGCAATAGCTTCCAGAAGGGAATGTAAATACAATTAAATGTCTTTATAACCTGCAGCCCATCGACAGATTCTTGAAGTGGGCAGAGTGTAATGTTCCTCCAGGAAGTTCCCAACTATCTTAATGTTAATGCCTTACTAGAGGGGTAAACAACCTTAACTTGACCATGGCAAGGCCTCCGATATCCTGTGAGTCTTCTTTAGCATATGAAAGTTCTTTGGGAAACCTCCTTTTTTCCTTACCTCCCCCAACCCCATAGTATATAATCAGCCACCCCTCACAACCCCGGGACAGCAGCTCTCTCTGCCCACGGATCCTGTCCCCGTGCCTTAATAAACCACCATTTTAAACCAAAGCTGTCCAAAGAATTCTTTCTTGGTCGTCAGCTCTGGACTCTACCCCCACTGAACCTCACCTATATTCCAAAACCCCATCAGTTATGTTTTTGCAAAATATATTTATAGGTTTCTTCCTCTCTGTCTTCCCCTCCTGGAAGCAGAAGCAGGCTGATATCCCCACCATCCCTGGGTTGTAGAAAGGCCCACATTCATGAAAGCTAGAATCCTAGATGGGGCAGGGAAGGAAACAGCTTCAGAAAGAAAAGAAAGAAAGAGAAATTCCCCCAGACTGGAAGGGGGACAGGGTTGCTTTGGGTCCCGGGAATAGTCTTAGTGTAGACCCTGCTTCTTGATGGTACCCTGGGACATTGGCCAGATCTCAGAAGGAATGGCTGTATCGAGCATGGGAGGACAAGAGACCACAGACCTCAGGACTCCTGGCTTGGTCAAAGATGCCACCCCTTCAGGACGACTGGGTGCCTCAGACAGTTAAGTGTCTGACTCTTGATTTCATCTCAGGTCATCTCAGGTCACGATGAGATCCACATCGAGCCTGTGCTGGGCATGGATCCTGCTTAAGATTCTCTCTCCCTCTCCCTCTACCCCTCCCCCTGAATCTCCTGCTCTTAAAAAAAAAAAAAAAAAAAAGGATGCCGCCACCACCTTAAATGGCAGGGAAGGAAACCAACAGAACCAAGAGTTCTAACAATGGACACACTAGGAAACAGGAAGAAATCAGGGTGGGCAAATGAAACGCCGCATCACTCCAGATAACTCCAGTTATGGTCAGTGCAGTTCAGGCGAGAGGGGGACACACCCTACGAATGACAAAGGCACTATGCAGCAGCTAAAGTGCCTTACGAATTCCTCCGCAGCCAGTGTTGACTCTGGCATGGAACATGTCACCCTCCGTTCTGTTGAGTCCAGAAGAAATACCTCACTGGCCTAGGGACCATGGTCGCTGAAAGAAAAAACAACATCTCAGACCCACCAAGGGAAAAGCAAACCCCGCCCCCTCATCCCCAATCCCTCCAAGCATCTTCTCTTTGACTACAATGACAAAGTCGATCTCTCTGTGGTAAAGACCACCATTAAAACAACTTATCCCTGTGTTGTCTCCAACTCCAAAAGACAAGTGAGTTGAGTTGCTTTGATCTGGTTGCCCTTTGTTCCACCAGACCACAATCAATGTTAACCACCAAAAATCCTAATACAGCTTTCCTTTTTGCCTAACAAGGAAGGAGATTGGGTGTACAAAGCTGTTTCATTAGGACCACCAAAGAATTTTTATTAGCAGTTCCATCACATTTAACTAGCTCTTTTAGGAACATAAAGAAAATCTATGTCAGAGGTTTGTCAGGCTTTGATGGATGTTTTCATTCTTGGAGTGTTATTACTGCTCTCCTTATGTGGCCAGGCTGCAATGGGGAGTTGGGACTTATTAGACGCCATACTCCATCTGCCGCCATGCCCTGCAGCTAGGATACTGCCGTTCGAGCCCAAAGCCAGGCTTCACAATTACACAGTTTGGCTGAACAGAAAGGACTGGCTGTTGTTTCAAAGAGGTTTTTCTCTACCTCTTTGACTTAGAAAATCCTGAGCTTTTCACTTACTACTGGTCTGTAATATCAAGAAGAATTCAGAAGAAATCAATTTGTTTGTCATTTGGCTGGCTCAATTACCAATGCCTCATTCTGTGTCGAAGGCACTTGATTCGGTCATAATCGGTGATTGGAGTGGCTAGGAGATTAGGGCAGACAAGCACACCACGTATTGGCCAAGGTTTTTGTGCTAAGATCCTATACAAAGTCCTTTTTATCACAGTCACTTCGTTGCATTTTTGGGGGGGATATTAAAGCTATGTATTCTCCTTGAAAACATCAGAAAGGTATGTATTTTTACAAGGCTAGCATGTAACCCATAGTCTCTGTGGCAGTTTATAGTTTCTAAAGATGGCTACACACACACACACACACACACACACACACATACACACACCATCCCTCAGGTTCCTCTTACACTGCAGTACTGACACTTCACAGGAAGAGTCCATGTTCCCTCCCCTTGAAACTTTGTGGATCTTTGTAACTGCACTGACCAATCAGAATTCAATGGAAGTGATGCTATGTGATTTCCAAGGACAGGTCATAAAAGGATATGTGGCTTCAGCTTCGTCCTCCCCCCTCCACCTGCCAACCCTGTCTTTCACCTTCCCTCTTTTCCGCTCACCTCCCCCCAATGCCCCAGCTCTTTCAACATGTGCTTTGGGAGCCCTGCATTAACATGAAGGAAGTGTCCATGTTGGAGAGATCACACAGAGAAACTAGAGGAGAGACACCTAAAAGTCCAGCTGTGCCAGCCCTCAGCTGTATGAGTCTCCCTAGCTCAGGAACCAGATATAGAGTGACCCTACAGATGATTCCAGACTTTTATCCACCCAACTAACACCAAGGAGAACGGAGATGGGCTTTGCCCCATCAAACCCTGACCAGATTACTTATTCATGAGTCAAATAAAAGGCTGTTGGGGGAGGTGGGGCATCTAATACTGCATTAGATAACCAGAACTACCTCATCAACTCCAGATAAACCACTGTTACCACGTTGGCATACAGTACTCTCAAATATTAATGGCCTTCTCACTTATTCTCAAGTAAAGAAAAAATTTGTTCAACCAAGCAGTTTTTGTTCCGGCTGACTGGTTTTATAAGTTATCAGTTCGGAAGGTAGAACCAATTTCCTCCAATGAAGCAAGTTATCTTGGTGGGCCAGACCACAGAACCCCACTCAACATCAGTCTCCCTACAGAGTGGATGGCCCTACAGCAGGAGCTCTACAGAACAGTGCTCCCACATGGGAAAAAGCTTTCTTCCTTCCTTCTAGTTTTGTTTTTTTTAAGATTTTATTTATTTATTTATTTGACACAGAGAGAGAACACAAGTAGGCAGAGTGAGAGGGAGAAGCAGACTCCTCACTGGGCAAGGAGCCCAATGCGGGACTCGATCCCAGGACCCTGGAATCATGACCTGAGCGGAAGGCAGATGCTTAACCGACTGAGCCGCCCAGGCATCCCACCTTTTAGTTTTTTTTTAAGAATGAATTTAGCCTCAAGAATTTTTTCATGCCAGGAAGTCTCACTATCATCAACAATTTGATTAATTTCATGCAGTAAATGTTAAGGAATTCAATTCACAGGTCACTGTGAATTGTAGTTGTTGAGGTAAGTTTCATGGGAAATTTAAGGCTTGTGTTCACTGAGTAGAAGTGATGAAAAATGGGTTGACAGAAAGGGATCATGGCAGCCCTCTCTGGTTTCTTTCCCTGCCCGGCATCATTGCCCCTCGAGTAACCACATCCAAATGTTCCTTCAGACCTTGTTACTCAAGATGTGGTGCCCAGACCAGCTGCATCAGCATCAGCTGAGAGCTCATTAGAAATGCAGAGTCTCGGGTCCCACCCTGGAGCCTAGTGAATCTGAATCTACATTTATCAATATCCCCAGGTTATCGGTACGTACATTACAGTTGGAGAAGCATTGTCTATAGACATCCACCCTTCCTCCTTTCAGTCTGTGTGGCCTGTAGACCTGAGGGTGCTTTGTGACCCTCGGTGTGGCCAGTCAGGAAGAGACAGAGCTCAAGATTAGGCATGTGACTCAGGCCTAACACACGAGGGTCATATGGAAACTTCTGCTAACACAGTACAAAGAAAAGAAACTTTTCTTTGGGATTGCTAAACTCTTCAGATGAAAAACACAAATTGTGGTCACAGATGGGGTTTGGAGGTTGACATTTAAATACCAATCTTTCTCAACTCCTGTATACAAGCCTAATTAAGAGAGACTGACAGAGGAGTCAGAATGACAGAGAGAAACAATATCAGCTTTATGCTGGAGAGTGAAGCTTGACTTCAAGTCACAATTATACTCTCTAATGTAACCTCTGGGAACTGTGGACATCAGCCTCTCCTGGGTAGATCCTGTCCTAGTAAGCTTACCACACACATGACCAATAATAGGAGCATCCTGAAGACCCTCATACCAAAAAACAAAAGGTTGCTGGAGTTGCACGGGCCCAGTTCCTTCTTCCAAATATCAATGGATGTTGCTCCTTCTCCCCATGAAAAATGAGATGGGGGGTAGGAGTTCCCTGCCTCCATGAAGAAAAACTAGCTTCAGAGTGAAGGCCCCCTGAGAGAAGAGATGGAGAAATCCTTGACAAGATCATTTGAAGAACTGCAACCAGTTAAGCCAGAAGTTATGTGACCCAATAAATTCCCTTTCTAACGCAGACACGGCAACTCCAGTTGCACCAAAGGAGACGTTGCAAGGGACGTTTGAGGATTACAGAGAAGAGAGCTTCTCTCTTATTTTTGTTCCCTAACAGTTTAACAGCTTCGGCCCTGAAGTCAGAAAATTACTGTAAAAACTCTAAGGGAACTGATGACAATACTAATTACTAGTCACTAGTACAGTGATAGTGACTAAGACAAAGAGGAAAAGCCCAATATCTCCACAGATCTCATTAGGTATGGCTGGAGACAGGGTTGTGTGGTAAAGACCTAGTTGCTAAGCAGGAAGGTGGTTTTTAGAGAAAAGGTGTCAGGGTAAGCTCCACAGGCCTACTCCTCCCAAAGAGTGGTATCACCATGCTCCTTCAATCCCCTAACCCTAATTCCAAGCTTTCCAGTGACTCCTCATCATGGAGTCCAAATGGAATGGCTGGAAGGCTTAATCTTTCTGAGCAACCAGTGTGTACTGAAAACTCACACATATGTTTCTAAAGGTCTTACTTATAAAAACAGGCCAACATAGTATTAAAACATCACGCCTAATTTTTATTTTTTTCACATACACATCACATGGGAGAAATTACAGACTCTGAAGGGTGAGCTTGTTGCATACAAATAGTGACTGAGCCTCATCTCTGCACAGGCCTGGAGAAGGCAATGGAGAAGCAAGGTGCATGAGGGAGACCTGTTCTCATGGAGGGAGAGGCTAGCCAGGGAGGCAGCACCATGGCAGGAAGGCTGAGTTGGGGAAGGCCAAGCAACGGGGAGGTGAAACATGTACCAAGACCAAAGGGAAACGTGAATGTAGCATGTTTGAGAAACTGAGAGAGAAGTAGACAACAAACGGGGAGAATGGACATGGAGAGAGAGGAGGCTGGACAGGACAGCCGGGATCAGGAAGGAAGCTTGGGGCCACAAGGCAGGCTTGGGGGCCAGGCTGCGTGGGGCTGGGCCGAGACCAGTGCCCACAGAGGGAAAACAGAAATCTGCTGCTCGTAGGCAGCCCCTCGCTAGTTCTAGTATAGCCGCTGTTGGTCCCTGGGCCTTGAAGTGAGAGGAGAAGGAGAGACAGAGTGTGAGGGTGCGTGTGCTCTGAAGAAACCAGGAGCTAAAGGCCATGGGAGCACGGACAGAAGGCTCATCTCCAACAGTGGGGAGGCCAGTGCTTGTGGACCTTCAACCCAAAGCATCCTCCCCAAAGAGTGACCAGAAGTTGTCCATACACCGGCCTCGACATAACAAATGGTCATCTCCTTTTACTATTCTGAGAGAAAGCAACAAATATCCAACCAACAGACAAATGGCCTTAATCCATAGGATGCCCTTACCTTTATATAAAGGAGATATGAAAAAGAAAATAATTTATAATGAACTATGTATTTTGATATATCACCACTTAAGTAGTACTACTGTAGATCAGCAATCAGCACACTTTTTCTGTGAAGGATCATTTAGTCAATATTTTAGGCTTTGTGGGCCACAGAGGGTCTCTGTTGCATATTCTTTTTTACAACCCCAATATTGGTGAGGCTTGTTAGCAATATAGAAAGAGACCACAGGATAGATTTGGCCCTCGTTTGCTGATCCCTGCACTAAAGTAGATCTTAAAGCAGATGTGAGATGCCTGGACCTACTTATAATGAAGTTTGGACTTCGTATGTCAAAACGAGACCTAAATAAGTACAGTTGTGTATATGTGCACTGAACCACCCTGAATGCCACACCCAGTGTAGACACTACAGCCAGCGTGCTTCGGCAGGGGTCAAGGACCACCCACACTTTTGTCCTCATTGACAACATTCCAAAAATACTGAATAAATAGTTCACAGTCAAGTTCTGGATGAAACAAACTATAACCTTCTTTCTTTTGACT
This sequence comes from Halichoerus grypus, assembly GCF_964656455.1. Lineage (NCBI taxonomy): Eukaryota > Metazoa > Chordata > Mammalia > Carnivora > Phocidae > Halichoerus > Halichoerus grypus. The sequence continues at coordinate 177,468,718 of NC_135712.1, forward strand.
GCAGTTGCATTGCTGCATGATTCAGGGTATATTAAAATCGTGTAAAGGGGTGCCTAGGTGGCTCAGTCGGTGAAGCGTCTGCCTTCGGCGCAGGTCATGATCCCAGGGTCCCGGGATCGAGTCCTGCATTGGGCTCCCTGGTCAGTGGGGAGTCTGCTTCTCCCTCTGCCTGCCGCTCCCCCTGCTTGTGCGCATGCTCTCTCTCTCTTTCTCTGACAAATAAATAAATAAAATCTTTTTTAAAAAAATTAAACCATGTAAAAAGTAGAGTGTACTTGTGTGGAAAATGGCATTAAGTTCCTACCTTCCATAAATGGAAACCAGTTTTCACTACAAGAATGACTGGTTAGGTCATGTGAACGGCACGTGGGATGTCGTGTGGAATGCAAGAAAAGTACCTACGACTTGGGGCTGTCCGTGTGTGGCAGGAAATCTAGCTTCCTCAAGGAATGTCAACAAGGGCCAACATTGCCCCCCCCACCCCGTTCCAACTATTATGACAACCATCAACACCGCCATCCCTTTCCAAACAGCACTCCCTAACAGCAGAGGTAGATCCAAAGGTGAAGCGGAACATCATAAAATTTTGCATAAATATAATTTCAGCATTTCTCCAAGTCTTGAAGGTGGACCTATAAAGGAGGGTCCCTGTGGCTTCGGTAGGAGTGGCTTCCCAGGTGATGTGCCTCTGCCTTGCACAGGAGAGCTCCAGGCGTGAGAACCTCTACCCGCGACTGTAACCGTGTGAGGCTCCAGACAGACCCGGGACAGAACAATCACACCCGCCTGGCGCAGGGCCCTGGCATACTTGCTGAGTGAACCAATCCAGCCGTCCAAACCAACTGCGGGTCCACCATCAGGATGGGCTACCCAACTGGGGGACCCAGTTCAGGATGAAAATGTGAGGCCCCTTATTTGGAAATTATTAAGAATTTCAAGATGGCAACAATAAAACATTACACCAAGCACAGGGCCCTTCAGAGCTCAGGGCCCGGGTGGTTGCACAGATCACACTCCCATGACACTGGTCCTGCCACAAATCAAGCCAAACAGCAATTGTAACAAATTTGTGTTATTGATAAGTGTTTTCATGTCCGTTATTTGGTCTGGTTTCGCAACCGTGCCTTCTCCTAATCAAAGGGAAGCTCTGAGGGTACGTAAGGTCGCATCCAGGCAGGAGGGAGGGGAGTTAGAACCAGGTCTCCCAACTGTTTGCCTACCTCTGGATATCATTCTGCAGCCGTGAAGCCTTCGTCCCTTGTCCTGCTTGCCAGGCCCAGAACTAATGGAAGGGGACATAAATCAACACAGATAGCTTGGGGCCTCAACCCCACTAGAGATACTGTTAGCTTCACATAAACATGAATATTCACATCATTCACACACGTTGATGTGGTTCTTGTTTGTTTGTTGCCAAGCCCCTTTTCACTGGAATACCTGCATTTAATTTTAGGAAACCTCCAGTCACAAAATGGTACCAGTGATTTGCCATGAATTTTAAAATTCTGACCTGGCTGAAAAGGGAGACTTAGCTAATTCTTGCCCAAAGCCCTGTGGATATTGTTGTGGAAATGTGAGGCCAAGCAAATGGCTGACTAGCACAAAGGTACCAACCCTTGGTGATTTTTGGCTCCTGCAAATGACTTTGCCAAACCCCACTCCTATTTTTGCTTTGAAAGACAGGGCAGAGCCACGTTTAGAATGCACTACAAAGCAGGCAGGAGAAAACAGGAAGAAGGGAAGACTTTTGTGACCTGCCCTCCCCGAATGAAAAAGTGCTGAGTATGTCCTCTTAGGATTTGTGGAGCTTTCCAGACACTGAGCATTTAGACTTTGGACAGGTGGAAGGTAGGGACTCTGGGCATTTCTCTATCCCTGATGATCTAAGTCAACTTATTTAAGCTTCCCTGAATAGATTACAACCTCTACTCATCAGTGAATTACCATGTTTGCAAAAAACACTAACAGAAATCCAAAAGAAAACTTGCTATAATAGTTCCCAAAAGCAGCCAAGTTTTATTTAGAGTTTCTATACCTTAGACTACACTCACACACACACACTTTAAAAGACGGTAAGGAATAAAGTTTATTCTGGGATGAAAACAAGAGCAGAAAGCAAACAAGGCAAAACCGATTGAGAGAAGGCAGCGGGCAGGAGCGGGGAGGGACCTGGAAAGAGAGCTGTCAGCATAGGTCGGCATGAATTACAGCTTACGGAACAAAGAGAGGAAGAGGGAAGCACCAGAGATATTTCATCATAATCTACATAGACCACTGAGTTTATTTGGTAGTTAAGGAGGTAATGACTTTCTTTCAAACTCATTTTAAAAGTTCTTTTTTTAATGATGGCGATAAATGTTTTTTAGTGCCGGGACTATATTCACTAGAGTGGCCACATGGCCACATTCAACCCTTGCAAAGGATGCTTAATGAGGTGACGCTAGTTTCGCTAAAATATTCTGTGCTCTTTCAACAAGCTTGGAGTTAAGAGAACTCTCAAGGTAGGAAGACAATATGGGGGAGAAAAGAGGTATTTTACCCTGTATGTGAGGCCCTCCGAGGTTCGTCTCAAGTATGTTGCCGACTCTTTCTTCCCCAGGAGGTACGAAGTGGCAGGGATATTTAACAGGGGCATAAAAACAAATTAACAGAAGTAATGTATGAAATAAGCTTTTGCTGGTATCCATTATAACATCACATTATGCTAAAAGGTTGAGTGATGTATTTTAACACTGAATAGATGGAGTTTAGGGGTTGTGTGTGTTACAGAGTCTTGTCCATCCATCAACCCCCAAATTTAAAACCAACCACTAAGATAAAAAGGAATTTGCCTGCTGTCTCTCTAGTTTGAGTGGAGCAGGTTGCCTCCCTGGGACTGCAAAATCAGCTCAAGTTTTCTTTATTAACCAATCATCTTATTAAGAAGTATCATTTTTTAAAAACTCCTTCTCATCAGATGCCTACACTACCAAGTCAAGCTGTATTCAAAAATTCATTATAATTGTGCATGAAGCGTGTCATATTTTTGAGGCCCCACAGCTCCTATGAGCATTTAGAAATCTGAGTTTTCAAGAAAAATAAAAAAGATGTATCAAGTGAAGAAAACGCCTGAAAATTCTACTTAAAAATCCCTGACTGCAATCGCAGCTCATCACATGGATACATATACGTATTTTAGGTTTTTATTTACCGCAACTGAATCTTCATATATAGTCATATAACACAATAAACACAAAGACAATGCATGGAGGTGAAAAACAAAGTCAAGTCTTGAAAATCAAACTGTATCCAAAATTTAACAAATACACCTAACATTGAAGAAGTGGAAGTATGGCAGGTTGATGAATAATTAAACAACTCAAATCAAACTAAGGGGAGGGGGGGAAACAGGCTGTTTAAAAAAAAAAAATACCACAGACTTAAAGGCATAAATCATGATTTATAACCCATCCCAACTTTGACCTCATAGAAAGCAAGAAAGATCAAAGGTGATGCTTCATTATGTATTTATTCCTCGACCAAACCATTATTCAACGGTCTTCATTTCGAAAGATATGTACAGAATATGTACAAATTCTCATAGATAGAACCATTACTGGGAAGTTTTTATGTGCAGAATTTATCATGAAATCTGCAGCTAATAGCACAATATGCCTAATTTGTAATTTGCCTGTCTCTTTCCAGATTTATAACATCACAGCTTTGCAGCCAAAAGACGCAAGCTGCAGTGCATCATGGGAAGATGGCTGACAGTTCAAATATAGTCACTGTAATTCTACAGAGACCTTATTATTTAGTTCTCTAATGAGGATACCATGAAACAGCCACCACTGCCACCACCATTAACACACACGCACACGCAAAACCCAGAAAATTCCACTCGGAAAGACTGCTGTGTTGTTCATTTCTAAAACAAGGTCAGGTATAAAAGATTTGAGGTGGGATTGTTTTTTTAATTGAGAATGTTTCCATTAAATTGTAGAATTCTCTTCTCTCTTGCCTTTGTTAGGAAAAGACTAAATAGCGTCAGGAGTTTGCCTCTAAACCCAGGATATAATAATCCACGAGTTAGTTAACTGAACACTGAAATTAGTACTGACCCCAAACACAGTTTTTAAAGACCTAGGAGATCTCTAGTTACTATAACTGGTGTCATAACAGTCCCAAATCTATTTAAATCCATGTTAATGTTTCTAGAAAGTGACATACCAAGGTGGTGTGCCTGTGTGTTTGGGGAGAAAAAGAAGGGGAAAGTCGCTCATAAACATAAGCTGTGTCTTGCAATGTGGGCAGGTCTGAAGAAGGTCCAGGATTCCTGGACTGGTACCAAAACTGCGTGGCATAGACCCCACCAGTGTGGTGTGGCACGCCTGGGCTACCAGCGTATTTTCCTCCGTCCCTCAAAGCAGCTACAGCCTCGGCCATGAGGCCACATCCTCATCAGTTTACCTAGATGGGCAGATAATAGGATAGTAAAAGTTCCCTAATTGATGTTTATCAGATGATCTGTTGTGATGGTTCATTTCATGTGTGAACTTGACTGGCCACAGAGTGTCCAGACTAGACGTTATTTTTGGGTGTGTCTGCAAGGGTGTTTCCAGATGAGATTAGCATTTGAATTAGTCAACTCAATAAAATCCAGTGTGAGTGGGCATCATCCCATCTGTTAAGGGCCTGACAGAACAAAAGGCAAGGAAGAAGGTATTCACTCCTTTTTCTTCTGGCCTACTGGAGCTGAGACATCTCCTATTATCTTCTCCTGCACCTGGACTGGGACCTACACTTCCGGCTCCCCAGTTCTCAGGCTTTGTGACTCATACTAGAATTACATCACTGACTTTCCTGAGTCTCCCGCTTAGAATAGGTATCCTATTGGGTCTGTTTTTCTGGAGAACCCTGCCTAATACAAATGTTAATGAGTATTCCATGTTCCGAGGTCAAATTAGGTGCATAAATTTTGAGTGAAACAAAGCCCAAAAGCTCTACAGGGCTTATTATTTTAGGGCTTTTCAGAGCCTTGAATACACTGTATACTGTGGGTTCCTGAAGGGAGATAATCCTACATAGCTTTTTCCAATCCAACCACAGGTTTTTTTGTTCATCTCTTTTTTGCTTCACAAGACCAGAGTTCTCAGTGAAACACCTCAGGGAGTGAGAAAATAAAGGAAAGTCTTTGGAACTGCAAGATCTGGAATACAGCCCCTAATACTATTTCCCACCATGTATGTTCTTGAGCAAGTGACTTGGTGCCTGAATCAACCCAGACATAAGATGGTCCTCTGGGGAGGGTGAATGGTGAACAAAAGTAGCTCCTCTGGAAAAAGGCTTCCTGACATCATGGTTGCCATTCTAGGCCTTGGGGGCAGACACACCTGAATTAAAACCCAGCTGTGCTCCATTTCCAGGAATGTGACCTTTGGCATTTACTTCAGCATCTTGGGCCACGGTTTTCTCATCTGTAAACTGACTTAAATGAGAAGATGCTCTTAAGTGAGTGTCAAAAAATAGTAGTTACTATCAGACCTTCACCAGAGAGGCTGGATTAGGAATGGTAACCAAGAAGAACTATGATTCATTGAACATGTGGTGAATATTTGTCGCTCTGTGGCTGCCCAGCCTCCATATTCCCTTTCCAACAGTGACCCAATTCCCTCTAGGGAACCACCTCTTCTACACTGTGTGTGGTCTTAGCAGGGTGGTTACTGCAGAGACTCATATCCATTGCAAGTTGAAGTATAGAGCTCCTTCTTCCCCATTCCCATATCCTCTAATATAGGCAGAGGGAGCCACGTGACTTACACTTAGCCAATGGCATTTTCTCTGCCAGGACTCAAAATCTTGGACCTCATGAGGATGGAAGGTCAGGTTAGAAGTCAGCCATGGTGGGGGCAATAAGAACATTTTTATGACCATGAAGGTGCCTGGCTTCCTACCTAATCCCAACCCTGAGGCTCCAGCATTCAGTCAATTTACTGAGCCCCCCAAATCCATCCAATCAATTAACCTTATATGTATGAAACCAGTATTCTTTTCCAATGATGTTCAGGTCAGCAGAGATACCAGTCTAGAACAATTTAGGTCTGGTCCTTAACAGAATCCCAGAAGGAAGACGGGAAGGACAAGAACATTAGTAAGTGAATAATAAACCAAACGTCTGCCTCATATATAGTTTTCATTGGGCCACTTCTAAAAACAGAAATATTCAGAATGTATCCTTCATAAGCCTATCAGAAAAAATGGAAACTTCTCTGTCACAAAAGCAGAGGGAACTTAAATCAGGCAATTGGTTACCTAAGGGAGGAAAGAGCTGAGAAGCCAATGTAGGACAGAGAGGCAGCCCCAGAGAGCTGCAACAGCAGGAAACTATTACCACCCTGAATAAACAGAGTCAAAAAGTGGCCTTGTCCCAGCCCAGGGGTTGGGGCCACCACCAAATCTAGAATCACTGCATGCCTGAGGCCACAGAGGAACCACAGCGACTGAGGGAGACATGATTCAAGACAAAAAGGTAGGGATGGGAGGAAGAATTACCTGGTTTGTCCCTCCCTCTGCCCTTTGACCTCCCATCCACAAATCCCATTGGCCCAATCCAGCCAGGTGATTCAGAAACTTGAGAAGTTTCTGAATGAAGCAGCCCGCAGGGGCCAACCCTCCTGCCCCAGGGCGGATCCCAGACAATAGACCCAGGACTGGCAAACAAACCTTCATACATAATGTTATGCCTAACAGACTTTGGTTTCCATGATTCATGTCTCCTTGGCCTCCTGGCCTAAACATGTTTCATCTTTCATATGAGACAAAATGCTTTCAGACCCCTACCTCCAGCAACCCAAGGCCCATTTGTTTCCCCCCAAAAAACCTGCAAAAACATTTTCTTTACCTCTCATCCAGATGTTCTATGGACTTATTAACAGAGGCTCCCAATGTTGCTCGTTTCAATAAGTATTTTACCTCACAATGAAAACCAAATGGAATACACTTGCTGTATTTATCATTTCTATAGTAAAAATAAAATCTCTAAGAAGTGAGCACTAGCAAGATAAGAATGAATGCATAGATCTTTCTGGTCTCATTGGGAGAGGGATATGTTTTAGAGAGGATGTATTGAATGGAATTAGGATTCCCCCTGACAAATTTAATACTAGTTTTTTTCTCCAGGGGAATTTCTGATGAGATTGTCCAGGAAAGGGACCATCTCCTAATGGGATTAGCTGACCAAGATTACAGTGTGCTGTTAAGCAGCCACTTTAGAAGAAAATGCAACTGGGGAAGGGAATAAACACAGCTAGTAAGAACAACTTGCTGGCATAGCCTAGAGAGCTAGGTTGGCACTACTTCTGCCTCTGGTAGAAAGAGGGAGGGTTGGTATGTGGGAGCACCCCCTAAAGAACTCAAGTTAGAAAGAGATCCAAACTCTTTCCAATCCATTTACCAGGGTCACAAGGCGTTCTGACTGTGGTGAGACACCTGACCAGTGATTTCCCTGGGGACTGGGAGTGAGCATGCCAATGGCTGAGGCAAATTCACTCCCCCTGGGGAGTAACACCAAGCTCCTATTTTCATCACAGTGGGGCAGTGGGCTCATAGGCTCAGACTGGGGATGTCCTTCATCAGGCTTCATTTCCAAAGAATCCCAACCCTCGCCCAGGTTGCCCTCCAGGATCCTTCATTTGAGAAATATATCAGAAATAGCTGAAAACACCTGAATCCAAAGCAATCCTTTAAGCAGGGATATGGCAAAGCCCAAAGGGAGGGGTGGGAGCGGGTGATCCTCCCCAAGTTCAGGCAATAAGAAAGTGCACTGACTGTAGAGAATTTTGAAAAAGGGGCACTTGGGAGGCTCAAGTCAGTTAAACATCTGACTCTTGGATTTTGGCTCAGGTCACAATCTCAGGGTCCTGGGATGGAGCCCCGCAACCTCGTCAGGCTCCCCGCTCAGTAGGAAGCCTGCTTGTCTCCCTCTCTCTCTGCCCCTCCCCCTGCATGTGCGTTCTTTCTCTCTCTAAAATAAATAAATCTTAAAAAAAAAAAAAAACAGTGGAACTGCCTAGTCTTCATTTTATTATCACCATAAGCTAGCACTTCTAAAGAATATCAAAGAAAAAAATACTCTTCCCTTAAAAACACTAACAAAAATATCACTTCCATTGGTCTAAGTTCTAAACAATTGCTAAACTAACGGGTTTACTAAACTGAACTGAGTAACCAGTTACTCAATTCACTTTTAGTAACATGTATGTAAGCTTCAAATTAGCATGATTTTGCTACTTATATTTTCATAATCATACTCTATGTGAAAGTAAACTCTGAGAATTAATTATACAGTCATTCCCAATAAACAGGAACTCGGGATTGCATGTGTTGGTTTCAAGATCAAGTTCCTAATGGTTTGAGCTTGTGCACAGTTTCTATTTCCAACCCCTTGTGGTGCAACAAAATTCTGTGTTTGAACAGGAGCTTCAAATTCAATAAAGACAACATAACAGATGCAAAGAACAAGAAAGAATTTGAGTTACTCCAACTGTCATTTGGTATGACCCCTTGGGTGTCTGTGTTTAAATTTTTTCAACTGCAAAGATATTTGAGAGCTACCAGAATCCAACCTGAATAAAAACAGACATGGGTGATGTTGTGACCTTCTGGAAGCGGTGATATAAAAATTGTATGGATCCCCGTGAAATTTAGCCTTATGTTTAAGATTTCTCCCAACTATTTGAGAATCTGTTGCTTCATGTGAAAGAAATGTTTTAAAATTAAAATAGAAAACATTCTCTGATCAACTGCGAATAAAGCTAGATTGGCAAAACTGGCTCTACCATCTACTGACCCCAAAGCCGTGAAGATCAACTTCATTAAAGTCATTGTCAAATTTGTAGGAGCCTTGAAAACAAAAACTGTATTTATTGCTGCAAAGGAACATAAGGATTCTCTTTTTTTGTCAAAAAACACAATATGATTTAAAGTTTTAATCCATTGTTTTGGGTTTTTTTTCCTTTTTGATGCAGTAATATTTTGTTTTATTTTTCAAGGGCATCATTATACATTAAGTCAAAAAAGAACATTTGGGGCACCTGGGTGGCTCAGTTGATTAAGCGTCTGACTGTTGATTTAGGCTCAGGTCAAGCTCTCAGAGTCATGATATGGAGCCCCATGTCAGGTTCTGTGCTGGGCATGGAGCCTGCTTAAGATTCTCTCCCTCTCCCCTTCCCTACTCCTCTCTCCCTCTCCCCTTCCCTACTCCTCTCTCCCTCTCTTAAAAAAAAAAGGAACATTTGGACTGTCTACATCTCTTTTCTGTTACTATTACTTGTTTTATTTCATACTTGTTACTGAAAATCATTTTGTTGTATAGAGAAAGGACGTCTCAGATATAGCGAGTGGCTACTACATCTAAGTCTTTATTGAAAAGGAAAACTTTATTTCCCTCTACCATCAGTCTCAAAAAAAAAAAAAAAAAAAGATCAAGAGCTTGGATTCTTGATTTCTTTTTCTCAAGAAACTATCTCTTAAATTTGCTTAAAAGCAAATTCAGGTTTCTTGGCATTTCGGGATTGCCTAATGGAGCTTATTCTGAGGTCCCATTGGTATCTACATCCTTTCTTCTAGGACAGACTTCCCAGACTCACACCAGATCTCCACCTTCCCTTTGCCTAAAGATTTACCATCTTTACATGAGAGAGACCAGATCTCATTTCACCAGCACTCATTCCATGACCCACCCCGGCTAAGCAGAGTGTTTTCATAACCTACCATGTTTTGTCTGCTTTATGACTAACTCAGTTAGACAACAGTTCCTGGTAAGACTTCCTATGGATGTGACATGAAGCACATCACTGTCTGAGTCCTCCAAGGGCTTTGTTCAAAATGCCAAACTAGAGCCTTGGGCATCACCGAATGTAGACAGAGCCTCAGGAGTAAACCTCAAGTTTGGAATTCCCTGACTTGAGAGACTTGGTGAGTAGGACTTGAGAATAAGTCCATTAGAGCTTGGGCCTTGAGAGAGTTCACAGGAGATTCTTTTCATTTCCCTGAACTTCCTAGGGAAATAAACCTATTCTGTTCTATGAGGTCACTCATCTGGCAGACATCTTAATGCCATTCTATAAAGTTCCTTCAATTGTTGAGGGAACATTTGATTAATTCACTGACTTTAGCATCCAAGAAACTAGGATTGGAACCCCAGCTCCACCATTTATCATCTCTACCATGTTAAGGCAAATTCCTTAACCCTCTGAGCCTCACTGCCTCCTCACCTGTCAAATCATGATGCCACCATTGACCTCTAAGGGGTGTGCAAGGATTAGGTGAGTAAATATACTTAAAGCATTCACACCAAGCACCTGGCACACTGTAATGCTCAGTAACTGATGGATACATGGTACTGTTATTATTTGAACAAAGATTGTTGCTGAAAGACTGAAAGAAGATAAATGGACTGCATAGAATAAAGATTACTCATGTGACAAAGGATGTCAAATAAATGTCATTTAACTAAAAGAAACATGTGGTGGCTATTGGCATGGCAAATATCAAATTACAGCAGTCACAACTGAGAAAAATCTACATCTCTAGTGTGTCACGTGGGTATTGATTGGTAAGATCCCCATGGGAAGGCCTGTGTTTTTACCCATCAAGGGCCAGCTGAGGAAAGAAATGAGAAGGGCAGAGAGAGAGAGGAGGAGGAGGAAGAATGGGAAGGAAGGTAGATAGAGGACAAGAAGGAAGGAAGAAGGAAGAAATTTCTTTCACTGGTCCCCAAATTGAATCTCACAAAATTTCTTAATGATTAGGAGGACAACAAGTTTGGAAAGGAGCTGACAACAGAATTACTACAAAGACTCTGAGGCGCCCCCAACAACCACACAGTGCTTTCTCCTCTTAGGAGCTGGTCCCAAAGGAAGACAAAATGTGGTCATATAAACTAGATATTCTTAATAACTTCCTAAGAGGAAGTACTGTAAAACTTTTTTAGCATAATCTAGATTTGGAAGAGGGAAAGTCAACTGTGCCAAAATATTAACAAAATTATGTCAGAGTAGCAGAAATGAGCAATTTTCATTTTCTCCTTTGTACTAATCTAATCTTTCAAGAATTGAAAATATATTAGTTTTTGAATCAAAACTTAAGCCTCAATTTTTAAACTGAGAAGTAAAATATAAGAAGTATGTAGGATAACAGGGAAGGTGGTTCAAGATGGCAGCATAGGAAGACCCTGAAATCACCTCCTCCCATAGACACACCACATCCATACTTACATGGAGAGCAATTCCTCCTGAAGAACTGAGGGCGGATTAAATAGCTTCTGCACAACAAAGGGCAGAGAGACCTCTCAGAAAAGGGTGGGACAGATGGAGACATGGAAATGATGAGAATCCCAACCCCCATAAGGCAACCCGTATTAAGGAGGGATATAACTAAGTAGTTCATGTGCAGACCCACCTGCCCTGGGGCAAAGCAAATAAAAAGTGGTTTAAAAGACAACTAGACTATAAGTGAAGGAAATCCATTTACTAACCCTAGATCAACTGCCAAATGGACAGGGAACTGCTGGAACTCTCTCTGGGGTAAGAGGCACTGGTGAGTGCCATTTTTCCTGTTCCACCTCCACTACGATGGCATAAATGGAAGCAGGGTTCAGGCACCCTAGCCAGCCAGCCAGACTGGGGCCCATGCCTGCTTCAGTTCCAACAACCCCACCAAGGTGGCCCAGGTGAAATACACCCTGAGACCCCGGTCCACGCCCACTGCAACTCCAGCATCCAGCCAGGGTGGCCCTGACATGACAGGCCTTGGGACCTGCCTAGCCCAAATCTGTTCTAGCTCCAGCTGGTCTGCCAAAGCTGTCAGGAATATGCAGTCCACATCAGCTGCTCCTACACAAGGCCACTCCTTCAGGGAGAGGTAGATGTTCTACTGAATTCACAGACACAAACACAGAAAATCAAACAAAATTAGAGGACAGAAGAATATGTTTCACAAAAGAATAAGATAAAACTCCAGGGGAAAAAACTCTAATGAATTAGAAGTAATTGACGTGATAAAGAGTCCAAAGTATTGATCATAAAGATGCTCACCAAACTTGGGAGAAGAATGGAGGAACACAATGAGAGCTTCAACAAATTGTCAGAAAATCTAAGAAAAGAACAATTGAGAACTGAAGAATGCAATACGATGTCAAAAACATAAAACATGGGATGGAGGAGTACAAACATAGTACATTCAGAATGTGTTCAAACTGAAGCAACTACCAGCTTGAAACAGATTGCCATATATATAGGTTGATTATATGAACCTCATGGTAATCACAAACCAAAAACCTAATAATACACACACAAAAATAATGAGAAAAGGAACCCAAACATAACACTAAGAGAACCATCAAACCAGGGTGCCTGGGTGGCTCAGTCAGTTAAGCATCTGCCTTCAGCTCAGGTCATGATCTTAGGGTCCTGGGATAGAGCCCCACATTGGGCTCCCCACTCAGCAGGGAGTCTGCTTCTCCTGCTCCCTCTCTCTCTCTCTCTCTCAAATAAATAAATAAAATTTTTAAAAAGAAAAGAAAACCAGGGCACCTGGGTGGCTCAGTCAGTTAAGCGTCTGCTTTCGGCTCAGGTCATGATATCAGGGTCCTGGGATTGAGCTCCATGTCAGGCTCCCTGCTCAGCAGGGAGTCTACTTCTCCCTCCACCCCGACTCATGCTCACTGTCTCTCTCTCTCTCTCTCTCTCTCAAATAAATAAAATCTTAAAAAAAAAAAAAAAGAAGAAGAAGAAAAAGAAAACCATCAAACCACAAGACCAAGAGAAGAAGAAAGGAACAGAGAAGAACTATAAAAACAACCAGGAAACTATAAAATAGCAGTAAGTACACACCCATCAATGAGTACTTTATTTTTTTTTAAAGATTTATTTATTTATTTGACAGAGAGAGACACAGTGAGAGAGGGAACACAAGCAGGGGAGTGGGAGAGGGAGAAGCAGGCTTCCTGTGGAGCAGGGAGCCCGATGTGGGGCTCTATCCCAAGACCCTGGCCGAAGGCAAACGCTTAACGACTGAGCCACCCAGGCACCCCCAATGAGTACTTTAAATGTAAATGGATTCATGCTCCAATCAAAAGACAGAGGGATGCTGAATGGATGAAAAAACAAGACCCAACTACATGCTGCTTATAAAAGACTCATTTCAGATCTAAACACACACACACAGACTGAAAGTGAAAGGACAGAAAAAGATATTCCATGCAAATTGAAAAGAAAGCTGGTAGCAATACTCCTATCAGACAAATACACTCTGAAACAAAGACTATAACAGAAGACAAAGAAGGGCATTATATAATGATAAAGAGGTGAATCCAAGAAGAGGATATAACATTCATTAAATATTTATGACCCAACATAGAAACACCTAAATATATAAGGCAAATATTAAAAGATATAAAAGAAGAAACTGACAGCAATACAATAATAGCAAGTGACTTTAACACCCCACTGACATGAATGAATAGATCATCCTGACAGAAAATCATTAAGGAAACATTGGTCTTAAGCAACACATTAGACCAAATGGACTTAAAAGACATACAGAACTTCCCATCCAAAAACTACTGAATACACATTCTTCTCAAATATACCTGGAACATTCTCTGGGATAGGTGCTAAGCCACAAAACAGATCTCAATAAATTTAAGAAGACTGAAATCATATCATGCATCTTTTCCAACTACAACTGTATGAAACTAGAAATCAATTACAAGAAGAAAACTAGAAAAAAACCCACAAACACGTAGATTAAACAACCAATGAGTTAAAAAAGAAATCAGAGCGGAAAATAAAAAAACAAAACACCCTGAGGCAAATGAGAAGGGAAACACAACTTTCCAAAATCTACAGGATGCAGCAAAAGCAGTTTTAAGAGGGAGGTTCATAGCAATACAGGTCTACCTCAAGAAACAAGAAAAATCCCAAATAAACAATCTAACTTTATACCTAAAGGAACTATAAAAACAAAGCCCAAAGTTCATGGAAAGAAATAATAAAGATCAGAATGAATATAAATGAAAAAGAGACTAAAAAGTCAATGAAACTAAAAGCTGGTTCTTTAAAAAGATGAACAAAATCAATACACCCCTAGCCAGACTCATCAAGAAAAAGAGAGAAGGTCCAAATAAGTAAAATCATAAATGAAAGAGAAGTTACAACTGATACCACAGAAAGACAAAGGATCCTAAGAGATTACTATGAATAATCAGTCAACAGATTGGGAAACCTGCAAGAAATGGGTAAATTCCTAGAAACACACAACCTTCTGAGACTGGATCACAAAGGAAAAGAAAATCTGAATGTTTTCTAGGGCAATTACAAGTTATGAAATTCAATCAGTAACTTAAAAACTACCTCCCTCAAAAAAAAAAAAAAAAAGTTCCAGGACAGATGGCTTCATAGTTGAATTCTACCAAATATTTAAAGAATTAGTACCTATCCTTCTCAAATTGTTCCAAAAAACTGAAGAGGGATTAATGCTTCTAAACTCATTTTATAAGGCCCTCATTACCCTGATACCAAAACCAAAGACACCACAAAAAGAAAAAAAATGACACTCCAATATCCTGATGAATATGGATGCAAAAATATTCAACAAAATGTTATCAAATTGAATTCAACAATACATTAAAAAGGATCAAACACCACTATCAAGTGGGATTTATTACAGGGATGCAAGAATGATTCAACATCCATAAAACAATCAATGTGATACATCACATCAACAAAACAAAGTATAAAAATCATATGATCATCTCAATAGATGTAGAAAAAGCATCTCACAAAATTTAATGTCTATTTATGATTAAAAACTCTCAAAAAATAAAGGCCAGAATAAAAGGCTGTGACAAACCCACAGCTAACATCATAGTCAATGGTGAAAAGCTAAAAGTTTTTGTCTAAGATCAAGAACAAGGTAAGGATGCCCACTCTCACCACTTTTATTCCAACATAGTATTGGAAATCCTAGCCCTGGCAATCAGGTAAAAAAAAAAAAAAAAGTAGTAAATTATATCCTAAAAGGAAGATGTAAAACTGTCACTATGCACAGATGACATGATACTATATAGGAAAAACCCTAATGACTCCACCAAAACACTATTAGAACAAATGAATTCAGTAAAGTTGCAGGATACAAAATTAATATACAGAAATTGGTCATGCTTCTATACACAAATAACAAACTATTAGAAAGAGAAATTAAGAAAATATCCCATTTACAATTGCATTTAAAAGAATAAACCACCTAGAAATATATTTAACCAAGGAGGTAAACGATCTGTATCCTGCAAACTATAAGACAATGATGAAAGAAATTAAAAACACCACAAATAAATAGAAAGATATTCTGTGTTCATGGAATAAAAGAATACTGTTAAAATGTCCATACTATCCAAAGCTATCTACAGATTCAGTGCAATCCCCATTAAAATACCAATGGCATTTTTCAGAGAACTAAAACAAAGAATCCTAAAATTTGTGTGGAACCACAAAAGATCCTGAATAGCCAAAGCAACCTCGAGAAAGAACAAAGCCGGAGGCATCACACTCCATGATTTCAAACTATAACACAGAGCTAAAGTGATCAAAACAGTATGGTACTGGCATGAAAACAGACACATAGATCAATAGAATAGAAATAAACCCACACATACATAGTCCATCTATGGCAAAAGAGGCAAGAGTATACAATGGGGAAAAGACAGTCTTTTCAATAAATGGTGCTAGGAGAACAGGACAGCTACATGCAAAAGAATGAAACTAGACCACTCTCTTACACCATATACAAAAACAAATTCAAAATGAATTAAAGACGTGAATTTAAGACCTGAAACCCTAAATCTCCTGGAAGAAAAAATGAGTAGTAATCTCTTTGACATCAGTCTTAGGATCTTAGGAATATTTTTTTGAACCAGGCTCCACAGACAAGGGCAAGAAAAGCTAAAATAAACAAATGGGACTACATCCAAGTAAAAAGCTTTTGCACAGCAAAGGAAACCAACAAAATGAAAAAGCAACCCACTGAATGGGAAAAGATATTTGCAAATCATACATCTGGTAAGGGGTTAATATCCCAAAGATATAAAGAACTTAAACAATTTTATATAAAAAAATAAATAAACAATATGATTTTTTTAAAATGGGTAGGAAACTTGAAAAGACTTTTTTCCAAGGAAGACATACAGATGGCCAACAGGCACATGAAAAGATGCTCAGGGGGAGCCTGGGTGGCTCAGTCGTGAAGCGTCTGCCTTCAGCTCAGGTCATGATCTCAGGGTCCTGGGATCGAGCCCCACATCAGGCTCCCTGCTCCGCAGGAGGCCTGCTTCTCCCTCTCCCACTCCCCCTGCTTGTGTTCCCTCTCTCGCTGTGTCTCTCTCTGTCTAACAAATAAATAAAATCTTTAAAACAAACAAACAAAAAAAGATGCTCAGCATCACTCATTGTCAGGGAAATGCAAATCAAAACTACAATGGGATATCGCCTCACACTTAGTAGTTGACTATTATCAAAAGGAAAAAAGTAACAAGTGTTGGCAAGAACACTGAGAAAAGGGAATCCTCATGCACTATTGGGAGGACTGTAAATTGGTGCAGCTACAATAAAAAAACAGTGTGGAGGTTCCTCCAAAAAATTCAAAACAGAACTACCATACGATCCAGCAATCTCACTTCTGGGTATTTATCCAAAGAAAACAAAAACAGCAATTCAAAGAGATGTGTACCTCTATGTTTATTACATCATTGTTTACAATAGCCAAGATAAGGAAGCAATGTAAATGTCCATCAATAGTTCAATGGATTAAAAAGATGTGGTAAATATACACACACATGCACGTACACATGCACAATGGAATATTATTCAGCCATGAAAAAAATGAGATCTTGCCATTTGCAACAATGTGGATGGGCCTCGAGGATATTATGCTAAGTGAAATAAGTCAGAAAAAGACAAATATTGTATGATTTCACTCATACGTGGAATCCAAAACAAAACAAAACAAAACAAAACAGAAACAAAGTCAGATACAGGAAATAAACAGTTGGTCAGCAGAGGGGAGGGAGGAATTGAGGGGATGGGAGAAATAGGTGAAGGGGATTAAGAAGTACAAACTTTCAATCATAAAAAAATAAGTCATGGGGATGGAATGTACAGCATAAGGAACCTAGTCAATAATATTGTAATAACTTTGTATGGTGATAGATAGTAACTAGACTTACCTTGGAGATCATTTTGTAATATATGAAAATATTGAATCACTATGATGTACACTTGAAACTAATAGGATATTGTATGTCAATTATACTTTCATAAAATTAAGTAATTTTAGTTTAAAAAGAAAGAATTGCATAGGACCCCAGTAACCCTCTTGGATTAGAAATGGTGGACTCATTCTTTTGATAAGAAAAATGAGGCAGTTTCATAGATCCTTGAATTGAAGAAGAAGAAGAAAATGTTTTAGTTTTATAACCAGATCATTCAAAAATAAAACATTATGGAATATTAAGAATATTGTTCCAAAGGGAAACAAAGTATAGGGCAAAGGAAATGCTTTATGCTATTGGAAATAAATGCTATATCTCAATCAAAGCAATAAATCTTTAATCAAATATCATTGTAGAGACAGATCCAACCAAGATCTCATTATAAGAAGTCTATAAAATATGTTTCTGAAGCTGGAGATACACTCTTTCTGCAGATTTAGACTCTGGATTCTCCAGGGCCCTACCTTTATTCAAACCAGAGCTATACAGAAAGGTAGAGATAGAGTTATGTAATCATGTGCCACTTTTTGAAAATAATTGCCATTTTCTAGAATGATCTCTGTATATAAGTGGAGATCATCTCTCTTCTGTGTATGAGCAGGCTTTAAGATTTTTAACTTGAAATTTGGGCCCATTTGATTAGGAGTGAGTAAAATTAAATACTCTAAATGTAATGGGGGAAGAAAATAAAAGTAAAAGGAACAATTTCAAGGGACATGTTTAAACTACCCAAAGAAACTAATGTTTTCAAAACGTGGGCCGTACATGTAGTCCTTTTCAATAAAAAAGTCTCTGGACTCTAGACAAACCTGCTGAATCACTGTCTTGGAGTACAGCCCCCAGATCTTCATTTTATCTAGTTTCCCAGGTGGTTCTTGGAGACAGTCTGGTTTGAAACCCTCTGATTAGGAAATTAAGAGTGTGATAATTCAGTAGTTCATTCAAGACCTACTCAACAGCTCTTCATTTTCTTACTTGAAGTACTGAAACTACTACCTCTCTGAAATTGTTTTCTGATTGGCCTTTTGCTCAACTGGCAAAGGCCAATCTGTATTAGCAATCTGTGAGTTTCTAAAACCAACTGAATATCTTAAAGCCACACACACAGACTCCAGACCACTCTGGTACATTACAGTCCACTTGCATAGAGTCATACATACATTGCATAGAGTCATACATACATTCCTCTCTGGGCAACGTCCTAAATTCAAGGACCTTTTATGATGAGGAATTAAATGTCTCCAGCATACAGAGAGGAATTAATTAGTGCTCACCAAATGAACAACGATTTCATTGCCTGCATGAATATATATTTTGCTTTTGTCACAGTGCAAAAAACACAGAGAAAATCTCTGTAAAAATTAGTTATGCTCTATGGTTTCTGGTGGAGCTGCAGCGTCTACCCCTTGGGCTGTTATTTGCAGTATTTACATTTTTTTTTTACTGAATTATCAAGTGAAAATCCAATTGTTCCTAATGGTGCTCACCCTGTGTGTTTCCCCATTCTCACATATGAGAAAGGGTTTATTATCCATTTGTAGTAATTAAGACACTGATGTTATATAGACCCATAAAAATCCTTCATTAAGCCAGTAAAGGGCTTTTCATCAAAATCACTGTAGCTAAATATTTATTTAAAAATAAAAACTAAATTAAAGAATTCCCCGAGCACCCCTCCTCCCCCCGCCAAATGCTTTTAAAGTTTTGAAAGTGGTGGGCACCCTTAACAGTTTCAGAGCACGCAACTATATTTTCTTACAGAGTGGAAACCACACTAACCAGCAATCCATCATGGCTAGCTATAAAGAAATAAAGTAATTAACCACAAGGAAATAATTCAGCAAGATGCTAACAGTTTAATAACATTTAAGTGTTTGCATTTAAGCATTATTGTTTTTAAATGGTTTCATAATTGTTTTAGATTTGCAAAAGGTGCTAACACATGAACAAAATAAAGAGCAACACAAGATTCTGTGATTGATATGGTCAGCCGGAGAGGTTATTAGGTACAGAAATAAGGTTTGCATTTTCCAGGCAGAATTTAGAATACAAGCCCTCCACAAAGCTGGGCTGCACCGCACACTATTCAATAGCCCTCAGAAGCCGGCACACTTCCCCAGCCAGGGGAAAAAGGAGGAAATCCAACAAATCTCTTCCATGAAGAGAAAAACCTCAAGTTGCGATCCTCATGTCACAGGGGAATTTCATTTAGAAAGCCAGAGCTGAGAAAGCAAAACATGTTGATTGGAAAGTATGAGAACCTCCCACTGTGTAGCTTGGGGATAAGGTTTTATTAGAAAGGCCTTTCTTTATCTTTGAGGCATCACAGAAAGAGCCAAGGAGAAAGCTGTGTGTCTGTTCACAAAACCTTCTGCCCTCAGTGGAAGCTTCCTGCATTTCCATCATCAAGGAAGGATTTGAGGTCTATTCGAAATTTCCATCCAATACCAGAAGAGCGTCGCCTCACAGGACAGCAAGGATAGATTGTCAAGGTCCCATGAGTTCTCTGTGAAACATTTTATTTCAGTCTCCTGCCTTAATCTCTATGAAATCCTTAAAAATAACTGAAGGACCAGGGCACCTGGGTGGCACAGTCAGTTAAGTGTCTGACTATTGGTTCTGGCTCCGGTCATGATCTGGGGTCATGACCTTGGGTGGTGAGGTTGAGCCCCACGACTGGCTCCCTGCTCAGTATGGAGTCTGCTTGGGACTCTCTCTCTCCCTCTCCCTCTGTCCCTCCTCCCCCATGCTAGCTCACACACTCTCTCCTTCTCAAATAAATAAATAAATCTTTAAAAAAGTATATCTGAAGGACTGAGTATTGCTATAGGGTTCTCCTTTGCAAATATGTTCATGAACATACTGTCAGCAATTAGCAAAGCATCAGTTGACACAGGTTTATGAGAGAAATGATAATGGTAGACTTCAGATGAAAATTATACTGGTGCCAAACAAAAGCCAACAAGACCCCAATGTGTGCCCTAAGAGAAAAGGTCCCCTAGTAGCCTGAGAGGAGAGACATACTGAGGGGGACGGAGTTATGGGCTTAGGCGCCCAGACGCACCCCCATACAGGACCTAGGCAGTCGGGACCACATCATATTTTGAGCAGCAGTTCATTTCAGCTAAACAACTGCATCCTTAACTTTCAATTAACGTTGTTAATTAAAATTTCATTGGTTCTATAGTCTTCATATGTGGTTTATGAATTTGTGTTGCATTTATAGTTGTAGAGCAGACATGAGCATTACCCCAGAGAGCAGCATCTCCCAGCCTCACCACTGCTGACATCTGGGACCTGCTAAGTCTGTTGTGAGGCTGTCCTGGGCACTGCAGGCCACTTGGCGGCCTCCCTGGCCTCTACCCGCTAGATACCAATAGCAACCCCTCCCCCAATTTGTGACAACCAGAAAGGTCTCCACACATTCCCAAATGTCCCCTGAGAGACAAAAAAAATAGTCCCCAGATGAGAACCACTGGCCCAAAGTATAAGTCAGGGTCCAGGCAGGAAAGAGATGAGATGATGAGTAATGAATGTCAGGAGAACTGAACATGCAAACTGTTCTCAAAGGTGTGGGGAGGGGTAGAGGAAGGCCATTACCAAAGGCCTAACAGGGCAAAGTAGGGGAGGAGCACACTGTGGGGTCAGCAGGGGAGAGACAGGGAGAGGGAGAGAGACAGGGGGTGCACAAAGCCTGCAGAGAGGGTGCCCTGTTAGAAGCTGAGAGCCGCAGGTACAAGGCACAGTCAGAAGTAAGGAGCCTGACTTTCCTGCCAGCGCTCCTCATGGGCTGAACCCAACCAGAAGCCATAAGTAAGGAGACCACTGCTGTGGCTCAAATAGGTCCCACGGGATACAGACAGGGCGGAGAGAAGGAATGCAGTATATGCACACAGGGAAGATCCACCACACCTAGTTCTCTAATGCCAAGAATTTAAAAACATAATAAAAATGTTAAATCAACTCCAGAAGTCCGTAAGTTACCTTTCATTTAAAAGGCGCTACCAACCTGGATGAACCTGGAAGACATTATGCTAGGTGACATAAGCCAGACACAGGAAGAAAAAAACCGGCATGATCTCCTAGAGGTAGAATCTATAAAAGTCGAATCCACAGAAGCAGGGAGTAGAATGGTAGTGACCCAGGGCTGAGGGATGGGGACGCGGGGGCAAATGGAGAGATGTTGGTCAAAGGTACAAAGTTGGAGTTATGTAGGATAGATAAATCTAGAGATGTCATGTACAGCATGATGAGTACACTTCACACTCTACTCCATACTAGACATTTGCTAGGAGAGATTGTAGGTGCACTCATCATGCACAAAAAAAATATGTGAGAAGATATGTTAATTGGCTTGACTACAGTAATCATTTTACTAGGTGTGTGTCTCTATCAAATCATCATGTTATACACCTTAAATACGCTTAATTTTATTTTATAAATAATTAAACATGTAAGGACCTTGCCTATCAGTACATTATTAAAGTTTGAAAATGATGCACTGGAACCTTCCAAATGTTCATGCCAGACCTACCACAGTGCCCTGGGCTCCTATTGCTGAACTCCGTAACTCAACAAATACTGTGGTTGACAACAAATACAGTACAGAGCACTGTCCTGGTGTTTAGTGGCTGAAGAAAGGGCAGTTCATAAGAAATAGGACATGAACCTCATGTCTGCTTAGGGAGACAACTAATGCACATGGATAAAATAAGGCTCTCGCCAACCATCACCAGCTTGAGAATGGTGTCCCAATAATAACATCAACGTCAGTGGGTGATGGCCACACTGTTCATACAGGACCCCATCACTCTTTCTGTAGTGGTGTCTGGGATTAGCAGGAGTCGTCTTCAATACCTGGGTTGGGATATCCCTTTCTCCATATTTATTTCCACAAGAAGACTTCTCCCTTGTTCCCTGAAAGGGACAATAGTAGAGTAAGCTTTGTAGCCCTCTCTAGCTCCTGGCCTTGGAATGAGGAGTCATGAATATGATTGGTGAGATGGGGCCAGCTGACACCCAGGGGGCCACCTGTGCCTTGGGGTAGGGCACTGAACAAGGACAGAGAGAGCCACAGTCTTTTGAAAGCATGATTGCTTGTGTCACTCGCTCCTTCCAGTAAGCTGATGAAGTAGGGTCAGATGCTGGCCAGCCTAGCCAGGTTTGCAATTTCTTAGTCCTTTAGCCTGCAACTAAATAGGCAAACCAAAGTCACATGAATCCCAGGGTCCTTGTTTAGAGAGGGAGAGAAAAAGTTCATGGGGCAAACAAACCTAAGCCCATTTAGCCATTCAACACGGACAGACATGGGGGAGCCAGTATTGGCCACAGCCAACAGTTAGAGGTAGGTGGGAGCTATGCAGCTCTTCCAAGGTTCACTGCTGCATAGCATGTTATAACAAAAGTAAGCCTTGGACCAAATTTTTCATTTGTATAATCACTTCTTTTTTTTTTATTTGAATTCAATTAGCCAACCTATAGTACATCATTAGTTTTTGGTGTAGTGTTCAACGACTCATTAGTTGCATATAACACCCAGTGCTCATCACATCATGTCCCCTCCTTAATGTCTATCACCAAGTTACCCCATCTTCCCACCCACCTGCCTTTCCACAACCCTCAGTTTTTTTTCCCCAGAGTCAAGTGTCTCTCATGGTTTGGCTCTCTCTCTGATTTCTTCCCATTCGGTTTTCCCTCCCTTCCCCTGTGATCCTCTGTGCTACTTCTTATATTCCACATATGAGTGAAACCATATGATAATTGTCTTTCTCTGATTGACTTATTTTACTTAGCATAATATCCTCCAGTTCCAGCCATGTTGATGTAAATGGTAGGTATTCATCCTTTCTGATGGCTGAATAATATTCCATTGTATATATGTACCACATCTTCTTTATCCATTCATCTGTTGAAGGACATCTCGGTTCCTTCCACAGTTCGGCTATTGTGGGTATTGCTGCTATGAACATTGGGGTGCAGGTGCCCCTTCTTTTCATTACATCTGTATCTTTGGGGTAAAAATCCAGTAGTGCAATTGCTGGGTCATAGGGTAGCTCTATTTTTAACTTCCTGAGGAACCTCCATACTGTTTTCCAGAGTGGCTGTACCAGCTTGCATTCCCACCGACAGTGCAAGAGGGTTCCCCTCTCCAGATCCTCACCAACACTTGTTTCCTGTCTTGTTAATTTTAGCCATTCTAACTTGTGTAAGGTGGTATCTCATTGTGGTTTTGATTTGTATTTCCCTGATGGCAAGTGATATGGAGCATTTTTTCATGTGTCTGTTGGCCATTTGTATGTCTTCTTTGGAGAAGTGTCTGTTCATGTCTTCTGCCCATTTCTTGACTGGATTATTGGCTTTTTGGGTGTTGAGTTTGAGAAGTTCTTTACAGATCTTGGATACCAGCCCTTTACCTGTTATGTCATTTCCAAATCTCCTTTCCCATTCTGTAGGTTGCCTTTTAGTTTTGCTGACTGTTTCCCTTGCCATGCAGAAGCTTTTGCTCTTGAGGAGGTCCTAATAGTTCATTTTTGCTTTTGTTTCCCTTGCTTTTAGAGGCGTGTCTTGCAAGAAGTTGCTGCGGCCAAGGTCGAAACACTTCTTAAAGTAGGCTGGCTCAAAGTAATCATACAACCTATCCTGTGAGCTCAGGCACATTTGGTTCACTACCCTTGAGCTTTACAACAAGCAGCTCAACAGAGAATTTCATTCCCTTGTAATCCCTCTGTTTAGATCAAGCAACAGGTGCTCTGATAAGTGGGGGACACAGGGATAAATAACTTTCCAGACCAAGAGCAGGTACTGTCATATTAGGCCTGTCAGGTTTTTAAATCTTCTTGGCTCAAAGAGTATGGTGCCTGTAGAGTGTTTCTACCCAACAAATATCTTTAACACCGCTCATTCAACCAATGAGAAATTGTGACTTCTACACAACTAACCAACCCCAGAGTGAGAATTTCAGATGAGAACTGTGATGAATTAAAGATGACTGGACATTTTCTTGGATGCCCCTCCCATTGTGATTTTAAGCCCCCTGCCTCTGAAACTGGTACACCCTTAGTCAAGGGTGAAAAGGAAAAGTAAAGAGAAACAGAGCTACAGAGCTTTCAGGGAACTGGCTCAAAATTTTCATTTTTTTCTTTCTTTCTGTCATGACTGGCCAATCCATAATCTGCAAGGTAGACCATCAGGCTGGATACCCAGGGAAGAGCTGATGGTGGATGAGTCCAAAGACCATTTGCTAGCAGAATTCCCTCTTCTTCAGAGGAGGTCAGTCTTTTTCTAGTAAGACCTTCAACTTCATGTCTATCATGAGGCCCCCCACATTGGGAAGGGCACTCTGCTTTCCTCAAAGTCTACTGATTTAAATGTTACAATCATCTAAAAAATACCTTCATAGAAACATCCAAAATACTAGTTGAGCAAATATCTGGTTACCAAGGCCTAGCTACGTTGACACTTAAAAGTAACCATCCCAGGTGGCCTTGGTGACAGGAGAAGTGATGGAGCGTGGCTTCCCAGGCTAAATGGTAAGAACCCTTGCAGCCTCACCATGCTCTCTGGGAAGTCTGGCTGCCCTGAGACTGCCATGCTGTAAGGAAGCCCCAGCTAGCCAGGTGGAGAGACCACATCGAGTCGGAGATGCCCAGCGAGACCCCAGCTGTGACAGCCATCCCAGCCCAAGTGCCAGCCACATGAGGAAAGACACCGCCCTGGACATCCAGCCCCACTGAGGACTCAGATGCCTGCAGTCCCAGCTGTCATCAGGCTGCAACCCTATCAAAGACTCCAAGTAGGAACTGCCAGCTAAGCCATCCAACCACAGAACCAGGGGAGATAGCAATATGTCACTTTCTAACCCACTACATTGTGGGGTGAGTTATTGCAGCAACAGGTAACCAGACTAAGAATTCTTGAAATGTTGGCCAACAGCTCCTAGGGTATATATTAGATTTAACACACACATGCACAGACACCACTATCTACACTCAAATATTTGGAGAACATTACAAGCAATGTAACTACCCTGCCATGCTCTCAGTTTCTGGATTTGAACCCATTTGGCTCCTTATGTCTGTTTGCAACAGTTTAAGGACCCGGAAGGGGGTGGGAGTGATTAGCTAGGACCCCAAACTGCCAAGATGGGCCCACATGTCTTCTCCTGCAGAGCACTAAAGTCTGTAGGTCCCTGCCAATAAACTACAGGTGTGTGAATAGAGGAGAAAGTGCCCTGGGGAAGAAATGGGAGAATGTCTCTTTGTCCCCTTTCTGTGCTATCTCTGTTAGGGGGATACCCAAGAGTCTGGAGAGAAACACTGTTGCATCTTTTTACTTGTTGCTCTGCTCTCTCTAAGACTCCAGAGAGGAGCCAGTGAAGGTTAGATGCAGAGAGAAATCGGGATGTCAGACTTCATGCCATTATCTGACAAGTGAGTTCCTCTAACAAGGTCAGGTTCCAGTACCTGGCTTCTCATTTCATCAGGATGAATTGTCGTCCAGGAGGGGCCTCCGCCTTCATGCAAATTGGCTTCCCAGGGCCCCCACTCCATCAGTATAGACATGGCCAGACGTTCTGAATCCCTCTTAGATTTCATCTCGAAGCTCTGCTCCCAATAAATGAAATAGCAGAGGATCCTGACAATCTAACAGATTAATCCCTGTAACAGAGTGACCCTGGAGTCAGAATTTAAATTTGTTTTTTAGCAAGAAGCTGACAGCTGCTTCTCTCCCGAGCAGGGTTAGCAACTCAAATGGCTCTAGGCAAGGGTGAGAGTCGAAATATTTAACACCTGGTCCCAGCTGGGCACCGGTAGGTTCTGCGCAGTCCCCGCCAGTACTGCCCACACAGACCAGGCAGGTGAGGGAAGCAGTGGGCACGCAGGAGCAGTGAGAGATGAAAGCTAGTGCTTCGTGTCTGGCGGGAGCTGCTAGCCTCTCTGCCGATAGCAGATGTGGGAATGTAAACCCAGTGTTTCCGATACATTGGTTTTTCCCAGAGAGCCTGAATTTGGACTTGTTTGGGAAATTTCCTGATTTAAATGTTGGCAACTAGTTTGAAATTTAAAAAATAATAATAATCATTTGTGCAGGCCAAACCAAATAAGGACATAAATATATGTGGCCTTTATGCTTGAATTCTTCACTGCTAGTCCAAAGGCCAACCCAGAAAGAAAGACCCGTGGAGCACCTATCACTGCTCTGTAGAGGGGCACCTACACAGCCTCTTCATATGCACCCAAGGGGGTCTCTACGCTTTCACACTCTGAAGGCAGGAATTTATTGTTCCTTTAGGTTAGCAAAGCGGTCCCACCCCCTTACCATGTAGACCTCTGGGATGAGAAAAGGAAAATTAGCGTCAAGATCTAGGAACTTCCAGGGTGCAAATATTAGGGACATCTACTCCCCCAAAACTGAAAGTTGTAGAAACCCATCAGGGTAGATTGGGACAGGCTAGGTGAGTTCTGCCAACTAAGTCCTGAAAGGGAGCTTCAAAAAGGTAGGAGAAACCTGGGCTGGCATGCCACACTCTCCCAAGAGCTGGCTACCCTCCCATCATGTTTGTGCTATAGGGATGGTAACGAATCGCGTAATGGGAACTCTAGGAATAGGAACATGGCAGCCTGGGCAGGGACTCGACCAGCAAGGCCATCACACAGTAGTAGACGAGCAGCGCCCCTGAATCATGCAGCCCGACCTTCAACTATGACACCATTGGCCACCCAAAGCAATGATCGTGGTGAGCTCATCAGATTCTTCTCTCCCAGCCTGGTATTTAGAGGAGTCTTTTAGCTTGAATACATCTATGGACAGAGCCTGCTACGTGGGCATGTGATGTGTGCCATCACAGAAGGCCCCATATACTTGGTTTAATACTCATCTTGGAATCTTACATTTTGTTTTGGGTTGTTTTTTTTTTTAAGATTTTATTTATTTGACAAAGACAGAGAGAGCACAAGCAGGGGGAGTGGCAGGCAAAGGGAGAGGGAGAAGCAGGCTCCCTACTGAGCAAGGAGCCAACACAGGGCTCGATCCCAGGACCCCAGGATCATGACCTGAGCCAAAGGCAGACGCTTAACCGACTGAGCCACCCAGGTGCCCCGGAAATCTTACATCTTGAACAAGAGGTCCTGCATTTTCATTTTGCACTGAGCCCCACAAATTATGTAGCTGGTCCTGGCCCTGAGGTTCTTAAATAATTGCAAAGGAACATTATCAAAAAGGGGGCCTCAAGAAGGAGATACAGTCATTTCTGATTATTTGTGGTAGTATGTTCTATAAACAGAATATGGAGTTAGTGAATACCAAACCATTGCTCCTATGAGAAATACAAAGTTATATTCCTGTTAGATATGGTCAACCCATCAATGCAGCTAACAGAATCGCTACCCCGAATCTCACAGAAGCATAAGACTGACAGCCCAACCTGGCTAAGGAGACAGCCAGGGCTTTGTCCAAAAACACCATGGATGAGGAAAACAATCCTCTTCGCAGTTACGAGTGGTGCTGATGGAATCCCAAATCTCACCGCCAGTTTGGAAAAATCCTCTAATAACAAGATAAAGGTGATTTTGTCAATGTGTGGAAAGGACAAAGTTTCAAATTACTTTCCTATGACAATTTTTGAGGCGTCTAATTTACAAGGTTGGTGAGACTTAGCTCTCTTGCTATTTTAAGCTCCTCAGGCACACTCAAAAAAAATTGTCTGGGACTGGTTATACATAATTCATTCTCTGGAGCAGAAATAAACTGAAGAAACTAAGGGATGGAGCTTAGTTTCCTGAAATAAAGGCTAATTGAAGGGGAGAAAACTTGAATTTGAAGTAAATGAGGAAGGCAACTGAGGACCTTCCCAGCAGACTGAATGAAAACAGTGGGTCCTTCCTTCAGGATGTGTTTACTGAGGGCCCACTATGTGACCATGAGGTAGTTTTAAAGCATGGCCACGGATTTTCCTGACACTTGTCTTATGTATTCAAGCTATGATAACAACATGCCACAGGCTGCACGCCTTAGAAATTTATGTCTCCCAGTTCTGGAGACTGGAAGTCCCAGATCAAAGTGACATCATGGTCACACACATTCTGGGCAGAGCCCACTTCCTGGTTCATAGCTGACCCCTCTGTGTCCTCACATGATGGAAGTGGGAAGGGAACCCTGCAGGTCTCTGTTATGACAGCACTGATCCCATTCATGAGAGCCCCCCAGCCTCGTGACCTAAGCAACTCCCAGAGGCCTCACCTACTATTACCATTATCTGGGGGTTAGGACTTCAACATATGAATTAGGGTTTACCCAAATGTTCAGAACCTAGCAACACCTCTTTCTTTAAAAGGCGGTAAAATCTAATTCTTGTGAATGTGTGCCACACTTGGTGAGGAACTTATAACACATAGAATTCCACAGAAGTGACTTTCAGGGCTAAGTCATAAAAGACATTATCCTTCCGTCTTACTCCCCCTTGGATCACTGGCATCACCGCCATGTTGTGAGGCCACATGGAGAAGAGCTGAGACTTCTCACAAAGACTTCCCACCAACTTTCCAGCTGTAAGGAACCTTGGACGCAGATCCTTCAGGCCGAGGCAAGCCTTCAGATGACTGGAGCTCCAACTGACATCTTGACCGTGACCTCATAAATGACTCCGAGCCAGAACTACCCAGCCAAATGGCCCCCAAATTCCTGACCTGCAGAACCATGAGGATTAAAAATGTTTATTGTTGTTCTAAGCCACTACTTTTTGAGGTAATTTGTTATGCAGCAATAGGTAAGTACTGTAACTTGTTTCTTTGCAAAGTTGTGGCAAGACAGGAGCAAAAACAACTCAATCTACCAGGAAGAAGCCCACAGCCTACGGAGGAGATTCAGTTGGGTAAAACCAACAATAACAATACCACAGGATAAATGTTAGAGTAGAGGGGTCATTCAGTCAGTCTGAGCATGGCCATGCTGTAGTAACCAACAACCTACACATTTCAGAGACTTAGAACCCCACAGCTTATGTTTTGTTCATGTTACATACATACATACTGACAAAGAGCTCTGCTTCTTGTCATCCTTCTTCCAGGACCTAGGGTCAGAGCAGCTACTGTCCACCTTGCTCCTGGCTGCCACAGCAGAAAGAAAGAGAAATTGGCAGAACGTGACTACCTCTTAAAGCTTCCACCTGGAATTTAGGCAAATCAATTCTGCTCATACTTCATTGGCCAAAGCAAGTCATTTGACTGTGCTTAATGTAAGGAGAGGCAGAGAAATAGAATCCTACCATATTCCCCGAGAAGAAATCATGTATTTATGACATCCCCGGTGATACCAGAGGTCTGCTGGGTGCTGTGGAACACAGGTGACAGAACAGCTAACTCTCCCTCTGAGCAGAAATGGTCAGAGATGGCTTTGCGGAACAGGGAATGCTCCAAAGGAAGATTTTAACTAGTCAAGGATAGAACAGCATTCCAGATAGAGGAAACAACAGATAAAGGTTCATTTGCATGAGAAGTTATCACGTGCTGGAGAAGAGCAGGATGCGGAAGTAGAGGGGGTGTGTGTTTCACTGAAAACACAGTCAGCGTGACACCGGTGTGATGAGGTACCACACGCAGTGCTGAAGTTTGTGCTTTGATGACCAACAGTGTAATGAGGACATTTGGCTTTGGACAATTCTCTTTGTGTGAAACAGTCCTATGCAATGCAGGATAGTAGCACCCAGAGGAGTCAGGACATTCCCAACTCTCATTCCCATTCCAAACGTCCTCAGGGCTGGAAAGAATACTGTCCCCTGTTGAGAACCACTGGTAAATAGGATCATCTCTTTTTCTTCTAAAACACTCAAAGTCTAATCAGATTTTGACAGAACTCAAGAAATAGCAAGAAGAAATAAATCACTGCAATAAACAGCAATTGCCACAAAACGTAAACTGTCCAACAGTAGCAATTGGTTCCTACGGTACAGAGACATTAGACTGTGGATTACATGGAATTGGTATCATACCCCTCTAACCACCCCTCAGGAAAGTACTGTTTTATCTCCTTTCAAGAAGAATGCAAGTGATTGAAAGTAAAGGATCAGAGATAACTTTGAATCTGCTCTAATGTATTTTTTAAAGGAGACATCACTAACAAATAACCAAATTAAAAAATGAGAAGACATGAACAGACATTTTTCCAAAGAAGACAGATGGTCAACAAACGCATGAAAAGATGCTCAACATCACTCGGCAGCAGGGAAATGCAAATCAAAACCACAGTGAGATACCACCTCATACCTGCCAGGATGGCTAACACCAAAAACATAGGAAATAACAAGGATGTGGAACCCTTGTGCACTGCCGGTGGGAATGCAAGCTGGTGTAGTCATTATGGAAAAGAGTATGGACATTCCTCACAAAATTAAAAATAGAATTACCATATGATCCAGTAATTCTACTACTGGGTATTTACCCAAAAAAATCCAAAAACATTAATTTGAAAGGATATATACACCCCTATGTTTATAACAGCATTAATTACAATAGCCAAATTATGGAAGCCACCCAAGTATCCCTCTATAGATGGATGGATAGAGAAGAAATGGTATATATATACAGTGGAACATTACTCATACATTAAAACAATAAAATCTTGCCATTTCCAATAACATAGATGGATCTAGAAGGTATAATATTAAGTGAAATAAGTCAAAGGAAAATACCATACAATTTCACTCATGTGGAATTTAAGAAACAAAGCAAGCGAACAAAGAAAAATGACCACTGACACATGAACAGATAAACAAAATGTGGTCTGTACATACAATGGAATATTATTCAGCCATAAAAAGGAAATACTGATGCAGGCCATGATATGGACCAACTGGAGACATTATACCAAGTGAAATAAGACAGTAACAAAAAGACAAATCCTATATAATTCCACTTATATGAGGTAGCTAGAATAATCAAATTCACAGAGACAGTAAGTGAAATGGTGATTGCCAAGATTTGGGAGTAAGGGAGAGATAGGAAAGTATTTAGTATTTATGGGCATAGAATTTCAGTTCTGCAAGACCATTCTGAAGACTGGCTACATGACAACTTGAATATACTTAAAATGACCACACTGTACACTTAAAATGGTTACTATGGTAAATTCTATGTTGTGTCTATTTTACCACAGTTAAAAACAAACAGTGGTTAAAATGGTTACTTTTATGCTATGTACATATACACACACAATACAGGTTATATAGAAAGAGAGAAAAAAAGGTTTTCATTGTTGTAATCCACGTAGGACGAATGCAGAGAGGCCAGCTTCCAGGGTCAAGATGAACTGAAAACCATGTGGTAGGCCAGGTCAGCTCGCTTTGGAAATTTCATCTCAGTGACAGCTATGAACTGACTTAAGCCCACTGGGTCACTGACGATCACCGTGTTCTTTCTGGCAAACAGTGGCAGTCTCGGATTAAAAGGAGGAGAAGGCTATGGGAATCCTCACCATTTCCCTGCCATGACATGGTGTGTTACAAGGACCAACAGCCATTACCACCATCCTACAATGGCTATTTTACTTGGTATAATGTCTCCAGTTGGTCCATATCATGGCCTGCATCAGTATTTCCTTTTTATGGCTGAATAATATTCCATTGTGTGTACAGACCACATTTTGTTTATCTGTTCATGTGTCAGTGGTCATTTTTCTTTGTTTGTTTTGTTTCTTAAATTCCACATGAGTGAAATTGTATGGTATTTTTCTTTGACTTATTTCACTTAACATTATACTTTCTAGATCCATCTATGTTACTGGAAATGGCAAGATTTTATTGTTTTAATGGCTGAGTAATATTCTACTGCATATATACACCATTTCTTCTCTACCTATCCATCAGACAGATACTTGGGTTGCCCAGTGAGGTCCCAGCTCTCTGTCCTCACACAGAAGTTACCCACTAGGAAAATCCAACAATGTTCTAGCAGTTCTCCTTCAAGGTGTCTGAGATCCGGACAGAATCCCCTGCTTAAGGCAATGCACAGGGATAGAAGAATCAGGGGCCTCCATTGTTCCAGAAGAAACAAGATCCTGAACTTGCTAGATTCTTACACACATAACTAAAAGGTTATTACAACAATGCCATTTAGATATATGGTCTGTGGTGACTTTCATGCCACCATAGCTGAGCTGAATAGTTGGAATATCAACTATATGGCCTTAAAATCCTAAAACATTTTTATCTGACCCTTTGCATAAAAAGTTTGTGACCCTGTCATGTGAAGCAGGAGTGCCTACGGAATATTCCTAACCCATCTGTATTTCTCAAACATCACTCATTTCACCAATGAAAAATAGGTGCTGTTGGAACTAATTTACCAATGGAGAAATGAGTTACAGGTCAATTAGATGATTGGCTAGAAATATTTTTATGGGGTCTCAACCTTGATGAGAATGAGAAGAATATCATAGGTACAGCAGCCTAACAGCTTGGAGTCACTCTTAGGGTCTAAAACCACAGGTTCCTGTGCCTCCCCCAAAACACACTTAATGGGTGCTCTGTTGCCCGACCAAACTATAAGCTTGGCTGGTCTCGCCCTTGGATTATCACTACATTGACCTCAGAGCCAGCCAGGAAAGGGTTCATTGGAGTGCCCAAGTGTAGCTGGTACACTTTACCCAGCGTATAGGAATGGGGTTGTGACCACCCACTTTTGTGCCTTCTTACTCTCATGTGTTAGATTTCAGGGTAACATATCATCTTGGGTGAGACTGGGAGGAAGAGACATGTAACACCTACCTACCTATGATCCCTAGGGGCTCCAATATTTGTCAGAAGAGCCATCATCAGTCAAGCTGACTTAGGTCAGGTCACAAGTCCAGGTTTTTCTTCCCAGAAACTAACAGACCCCCGAAAAAAACAGGACTGGTACGTTTATGCAGTAACTATATAGGCACTGTGATCTTTTCACTGGGGACTTCAGGAAATAAGGTAGAACCTAAGAGTGGTTTTCTCGGTAGAGCTCAGTCATAGAGTCTCAATCATGTGGTGAAATGAGCAGGAGCCTGCTGAGACCCCTTCAGTTTGAACCCTAGGTGAATAGTTGACTACTTTGGAATTCTGGTTGATTTGTGTCTCCAGATCCACCCTAGGATGGTCCTCATTGTACAGGTACGAACCCAGAGCCAGAGGGGTTATAGTTGCACCAGTTGGCTTAGCAAGTAAAATGTAAATATGGGATTCGCACCAGTCACCTTCCCTAGGGTGACTGCCCTGGGGAAAAAAAAAAAAGCCTCCTGTGGTTCTGAAGACAACCAGCTGACCCTGGGCTGACACCTTCACACTCACCAGCACACTGATAGCCGTCTTGTAGCAGGTCCCACTGCAACCCAAGAGCCATGACTTTAGAGGTGGAAGGAACTGACTTGGGTCAGCGGGGAAAGATGTCTACAGGAATGCCTCCCACAAGCCTCTCGGTCACCCTGCAGCAGACAAGCTCAGAAATGAAAGAATTACATAAATCTTAGTCTTTCTACTACCACCACTTGCAATTTAACGACCAAGACTCAGTGCTTTGATTTGGAATCCCTTGCTTAAATCTCACTGCTTTGTCCAAAAGGAGAATGTCACACAATGATTTACTTTTCCATGCATGACTCTTAAAACGAGGAATGGGGTGGACAGAAATGTCTTGAAAGTTGCTATGAACAGAAGTAGATCCTCGCTCCCGGAGGAAGTCGATCTTTGCTTAACCACCACAGGGAGGAAGCAGTTGACATTATATTCTTAGTCCCTACAGCACATCTTTTATTAAAAAGCTCTGGATCAGGGCACCTGGGTGGCTCAGTTGGTTAAACGACTGCCCTCAGCTCAGGTCATGATCCCAGGGTCCTGGGATCGAGTCCCACATTAAGCTCCCTGCTCGGCGGGAAGCCTGCTTCTCCGTCTCCCACTCCCCCTGCTTGTGTTACCTCTCTCACTGTCTCTCTCTCTCTCTCTGTCAATTAAATAAATAAAATCTTAAATAAATAAATAAATAAAGCAAGCAAGCAAGCAAGCAAGCAAGCTCTGGATCAGAGAGCTGCCTGTATGCTCTTGGTTCTTATCATCAAGGCAAAGATAGAAAAAATGAAAAACATACCTTCTGAATTTGCCATCTTATTGATTTTAAGTATTCGTCTCATTGCCTTATTTTAACTTATACATTCGATCTTTATTTTTATAAAATCCTACTCTTTAAACACTCTAATTTGCATTAAAACAGTTTAGACACATGATTAAAAAAAAGTCATAGTACAGAAGGGCATCTAATAAAAGGAATACTTTTATGTCACATCTCCTTTACTCCCGAAGGCAACCATTTGAAACCATTTTATTTCTAGTTCTTCTAGTGATTACTACCACATAATTTGCTAATTTTTCTTCATTCCCTTTATACAGCCATTTTTTTCCTCATCTTGAGGCATAAAAAGAAATCCACATATTCAAACAGAACATGTCCTTAAATTTTTTTAAGAATACCATTTCTGGAATATGAGTAAAATTCTCTCAGCACTTAAAATTTAAAGGCACACATGAAAGTACCTTAGTTATCCTTTCTTGTGATTTTTAAAGTAAAATATTTAAAAGGCAGCATTTAGGCACTCAAAACATATTTTCCTATGTTTCCTGTGGCAGAGTAAGTACCTGTCCAATATCCATTCTCCCCTCCTTCCTTCGATCATTTTAGCTCACCATATGGCCACCTGCCCCAAGACTATTATTTCCCAGCATCTCTTGCAGTTTTATGTAGTCATGTGACTTTCTGTCAAATGTGAAGGGAAATTATGTATGCCAATGCAAATCAGATTTTTAAAATACGTGAATGAAGCTTTCATAGTTATTTCCTTCTTCCTGTTGGTTAGGATGCCAATGAGATGGCAGGAACAAGAGCAGCCGTTCTGAATCATAGACGGAAGAGTATATTAAGTGTGATGGAGCCTCCCTACTTGCCTTGAGACATCCAGAGACTGCCCCTTGAAATACAAACTTTATCTTGGTTAGGCCTCTTTGATACAATAACTTAAGCACAGCCTAGTAGACATTCTCAAATTAAAACCAAAATAAAAGCGCTCAGATCCTCTTCATTCATTCAGCAGGTGTCTACTATGGTGTCTACTATGGGTCAAACCTTGTTCTAGGTAGTTGGGAGCAGAGAGAAAGAGAAAGAGGCAGCAGGCTGTGGGGAGAGGGAGAGAATAGGAATCCTTGCCCCAAGATAGGAAATAGTTTGCCGGGTAGGGTGGGCTTAAGTCAGCCAGGGCCGCCATAACAAACACCACAGACTGGGATGCTTAAACAACAGAAAATTCCCACAGTCCCGAAGGCTGGAATTCAAGATCAAAGTGTCAGCCACGCTGATTTCTTTGGAAGCCTCTCTCATTGGTTTGCAGATAGACACCTACTCACTGTGCCCTCCCACCACCACCACTGGGTCTGTGCAGCATCTCATCTTCTCTTAAGGGTCTCACTCATCAGGGATGAAGCCCACCCTAATGACCTCATTTTACTTGAATTATCTCTTTGTTTTTTTAAGATTTTACTTATTTATTTGACAGAGAGAGACACAGTAAGAGGGAACACAAGCAGGGGGAGTGGGAGAGGGAGAAGCAGGCTTCCCGCGGAGCAGGGAGCCCGACACAGGGCTCAATCCCAGGACCCTGGGATCATGACCTGAGCCGAAGGCAGACACTTAACAACTGAGCCACCTAGGCACCCCTGAATTATCTCTTTAAAAGCCCTCTCTCCAAATACAACCACATTCTGAGGTCCTGGGGGTTCGGGCTTCCACAAAGGAATTGGGGGTCCACACAATTCAGCCCATAACGGGACAAGGGGGAGGGGCAGTTAGACAAATGGACAGTGCCAATTTAAAATAGAGAAAAGTCAAAAACTAATGATTTAATGTATGGTGACTAACATAATAAAATAAAATTTAAAAAAAATAATAAATAAAATAAAATAGAGAAAAGTTGTACTCTGATAAATATACTAAAGTTGCCGGTGGAAAATCAGTAAGCCTCAGTATGATAAGAAACCATAAAAACAAAACCAGGATTAAAAGGCAAAAACTGGCTCAGAAAGCAATGCTTGCAAGCTCTGTGATCAACAAAATCTGCGCTCTTTCATGTGGTGAGAGCCTTTGAAACCAATTAAAAGGCCAAATGACCTTGTAAGAAAATGCTAAAAGATATGAACAGGCAAACCCAGAAGAACACAAAAGACAAATATAATAGTGCATAATTATGATTATTAAAGAAAAACGAATTCATACAAAGTATTTTACTTCTCAGACTGACATGTATTAAAGACTGGTCTGTATGGCGGGATTATGGACGATATGCAGAAAACACAGAGATGATCACATAACTTGGTTCAAACAGATGAATCTGTTTTGAGTCAATGAATTACCCATTGTTAAATGTATATAATCTATTAGCCAGCAATTCCACGTCTGGTGTACATATAAATTCATTGCAGAATTGCTTATAGTTACCCCAAATTTGAAACAACTTAAATATTTTTTGTTATGGACTAAATTGTGTCCTCCCCCCATAAGTTAACATGCTGGAACTTAACCCGCCATGTGACTATTTAGAGACAGAGCCTCTCCCCCTCTCCCACGGGTTTTTGTTTTTGTTTGTTTGTGGATATTGATTTAGTTCCTGTCAAATGTAGTTTACAAAGGGAAAGTACAAGTACCTTTGTATAGACATCACACCTGGGGGCCCAGGGAGGGGTGGAGGAGGAGATGCATTTCCATGGGAACAGGGGCTCTAATCTCAGGAATGGTGGCAGAAGGCTGGGCAGCCAGAAGCACCTCATCCAGAGCCAGCCTCAACCCCTGTTTTAGCTAAGTTCCCATTTCCTGTTCCTCCTCCTTCTCCCAGCTCCTTATACAGAGCCCCAGGAGTTAGGAATGTGCTGAGGACCATGTCCCTTGAGACATGTGCCCCATATCTGGGAAAACAAATATACACCATTGAACACCAAGCCCATGAAAGAGAGAGAGGCAGGCACCCCAAGGGGTGGATGAGCCGAGCCCCCAGCCAGCCCTAAGGAGGCACTGCTTCCCGGTGTTCTTTTAAGAAGGAGAAAGCCATACAACCAAAGTGGAGGAGATAAGATGGAGGCCAAGGATTTGTCGCATTTATACACCAAAAGGTAATAAAGTTTAAGTGAGGTCAAAAAGTGGTCATAAGAGGTCAATCCTACAGGCTGGGGTCCTTAGAGGGAGATAAAGAGACACCAGAGATCTCTCCCTCCACCTAAGCACAGAGGGAAGGCCACCAGAGGACCCCAAGAAGGCAGTCGTTCACAAGCCAGGAGGAGAACCCTCACCAGAAACTCAATCTGGTGGTCCCTTGATCTTGGGCTTCCAGAACTCTGAGAAAATAAATGTCTGTTGTTTAACCACCCAGTCCATGGTATTTTGTTGTGATAGCCCCAGCAGTTAATACCTGGCTAACTAAAACACCAATAAAAACTTGGTTTCATAAATTATAGCATATTCACCCAAATGGAGTACCACACAGCATTTAAGGAGACACAGAAGCCGGTTTTTCAAGGATGCAGCCTTGAGAAAGCAATGTGCTGTCGAGACCATCCAAACAGTCTACATGGGGACTAAACCCAGTTAAAGAAGTGATCACTAGGGGAGGAGCAAGATGGCGGAGGAGTAGGAGACCTAAATTTCGTCTGGTCCCAGGAATTCAGCTAGATAGGGATCAAACCATTCTGAACACCTACAAACTCAACAGGAGATTGAAGAAAAGAATAAAAGCAAGTCTCTGAACAGAAAAGCGACCACTCTCTGGAAGCAGGGACCCAAAAAGCAGCAGATCCGGGAGACTCCCCTTCCTCCCCCAGGAGGAGGGGCGTGGGTGCACACCGCAGGTATCTGCTGGGTTTGGAGATTCCACACGGGGTCGGGTGCCAGAGATAGAAACGCCCGGGTCACAGGTCACGTGAGCATGGAGTGCCGCCAGAGACCGGGGAGATGGGAGTGATTGCCTGCTTTTCTCTGGGGGCTCACTAAGGAGTGGGGCCCTGAGTTCTCAGCTCCTCCAGGGCGGAGATTGGGAGGCCGCCATTTTCGCTCTCATCCTCCAAAGCTGTGCGGAAAGCTTGCAGGGAACAAAAGCTCCCGAGAGCAAACCTGAGCAGATTACTTAGACCGGACTGGCAAGGGCAGGGCAATTCTACCTCCGGCAAAGACATTTGGGAACCACAGCAACAGGCCCCTCCCCCAGAAGATCAGCGAGAACAGCCAGCCAAGACCAAGTTTACTGATCAATGAGAACGGCAGAACTCCAGAGCTAGGGGAATACTGCACATAGATTTCATGGTTTTACCATGATTCTTTAGTCTTTCAAATTTTTTTTCTATTTTTTTTTAATTTTTCTTTTTCCCTTTTTCAACCAACATCTTAGCAATCCCTTTTTTAAAAATCTTTTTTATTTTTCATTTTTAGAGTCATATTCTATCCCTTCATTGTAGTTAACCTTATTTTTTGTATATATATAAGTTGTACTCTCTTTAAAATTTTGGGATACAGTTTCTTCTAACAGACCAAAATATACCCTAAATCTCTAGTGTATGGCTTTGTTCTAGTCTCCTGCCTGATCACATTCTCTCCCTTTTTTTTAAAAATCCTCTTCTGTCTTTTTTCAACTTCTTATCTTATCAATTCCTTTTATAAAATCTTTTATAACTTTCATCTTTACAGTCATATTCCATCCCTTCATCGTATTTACCCTTATTTTTGTACATATATAAGTTTTTCTTTCTTTAAAATTTTGGGAGGCAGTTTCTTCTAACAGACCAAAATACACCCAAAATCTAGTGTGTGGCACTGATCTATTCACCTGCCTGATCATATTTGTACATATTCTTTTTTTTTCTTTTTTTTTCTCTTTTCTTTTTTTCCGTTTCTTTTCCCCCAGTTTCAGGTCGCTTCTGATTTGTTTAGTGTATATTTTTCTGCGGTCGTTGTTACCCTGTTAGCATTTTGTTCTCTCATTCATCTATTCTCCTCTGGACAAAATGACAAGATGGAAAAACTCACCTCAAAAAAAAAAGAACAAGAGGCAGTACTGACTGCCAGGGACCTAATCAATACAGACATTAGTAAGATGTCAGAACTAGAGTTCACAATGATGATTATAAAGATACCAGCTGGGCTTAAAAAAAAGCATGGAAGATACTAGAGAAACTCTTTCTGGAGAAATAAAAGAACTAAAATCTAATCAAGTCGAAATCAAAAAGGCTATTAATGAGGTGCAATCAAAACTGGAGGCTCTAACTGCTAGGATAAATGAGGCAGAAGAGAGAATTAGTGATATGGAAGACCAAATGATGGAAAATAAAGAAGCTGAGAAAAAGAGAGATAAACAACTACTGGATCACAAGGGCGGAATTCGAGAGATAAGTGATACAATAAGATGAAACAATATTAGAATAAGTAGGATCCCAGAAGAAGAAGAGAGAGAGAGGCAGAAGGTATATTGGAGCAAACTATAGCAGAGAACTTCCCTAACTGGGGGAAGGAAACAGGCATCAAAATCCAGGAGGCACAGAGAACCCCCCTCAAAATCAATAAAAATAGGTCAACACCCTGACATCTAATAGTAAAATTTACAATTCTCAGAGACAAAGAGAAAATCCTGAAAGCAACTCGGGACAAGTGGTCTGTAACCTACAATGTTAGAAACATTAGATTGGCAACAGACCTATCCACAGAGACCTAGGAGGCCAGAAGGACTGGCATGATATATTCAGAGCACTAAACAAGAAAAATATGCAGCCAAGAATACTATATCCAGCTAGGCTGTCATTGAAAATAGAAGGAGAGATTAAAAATCTTCCAGGACAAATGAAAACTAAAAGAATTTGCAAACACGAAACCAGCCCTACAAGAAATACTGAAAGGGGTCCTCTAAGCAAAGAGAGAGCCTAAAAGTAACACAGACCAGAAAGGAACAGAGACAATATACAGTAACAGTCACCTTACAGGCAATACAATGGCACTAAATTCCTATCTTTCAATCATTACCCTGAATGTAAATGGGCTAAATGCCCCAATCAAAAGACACAGTCTATCAGATTGGATAAAAAAAACAAGACCTATCGATATGCTGTCTGCAAGAGATTCATTTTAGACCCAAAGACACCCCCAGATTGAAAGTGAGGGGGTGGAAAACCATTTCCCATGCTAATGGACATCAAAAGAAATTTGGGGTGGCAATCCTTATATCAGACAAATTAGATTTTAAACCAAAGACTAGAATAAGAGATGAGGAAGGACACTATATCCTACTTAAAGGGTCTATCCAACAAAAGGATCTAACAATTGTAAATATCTATGCTCCTAACATGGGAGCAGCCAATTATATAAGCCAGTTAATAACAAAATCAAAGAAACACATTGACAACAATACAATAATAGTAGGGGACTTTAACACCCCCCTCACTGAAATGGACAGATCATCTAAGCAAAAGATCAACAAGGAAATAAAGACTTTAAATGACACACTGGACCAAATGGACTTCACAGATATACTCAGAACATTCCATCCCAAAGCAACAGAATACACATTCTCCTCTAGTGCCCATGGAACATTCTCCAGAATAGATCACATCCTAGGTTACAAATCAGGTCTCAACTGGTACCAAAAGACTGGGATCATTCCCTGAATATTTAGGACCACAATGCTTTGAAACTAGAACTCAATCACAAGAGGAAAGTTGGAAAGAACTCAAATACATGGAGGCTAAAGAGCATCCTACTAAAGAATGAACGGGTCAACCAGGAAATTAAAGAAGAATTTTAAAAATTCATGGAAACAAATGAAAATGAAAACACAACTGTTCAAAATCTTTGGGATGCAGCAAAGGCGGTCCCAAGAGGAAAGTATATAGCAATACCAGTCCTTCTCAAGAAACAAGAAAGGTCTCAAATACACAACCTATCCCTACACCTAAAGGAGCTAGAGAAAGAACAGCAAATAAAGCCTAAACCCAGCACGAGAAGAGAAATAGTAAAGATCAGAGCAGAAATCAATGAAATAGAAACTAAAAGAACAGTAGAACAGATCAACGAAACTAGTAGTTGGTTCTTTGAAAGAATTAATAAGATTGATAAACCCCTGACCAGACTTACCAAAAAGAAAAGAGAAATAACCCAAATAAATAAAATCATGAATGAAAGAGGAGAGATCACAACCAACACCAAAGAAATACAATTATAAGAACATATTATGAGTAACTCTATGCCAGCAAATTAGATAATCTGGAAGAAATGGATGCATTCCTAGAGACGTATCAACTACCAAAACTGAACCAGGAGGAAATAGAAAACCTGAACAGACCTATAACCACTAAGGAAATTGAAGCAGTCATCAAAAATCTCCCAACAAACAAGAGCCCAGGGCCAGATGACTTCCCAGGGGAATTCTACCAAACATTTAAAGAAGAATTAATACCTATTCTTCTGAAACTGTTCCAAAAAAATAGAAATGGAAGGAAAACTTCCAAACTCATTTTATGAGGCCAGCATTACCTTGATCCCAAAACCAGACAAAGACCCCATCAAAAAGGAGAATTACAGACCAATATCCCTGATGAACATGGATGCAACAATTCTCACCAAAATACTAGCGAATAGGATCCAACAGTACATTAAAAGGATTATTCACCACGACCAAGTGGGATTTATTCCTGGGCTGCAAAGTTGGTTCAACATCCGCAAATCAATCAATGTGATAGAATACATTAATAAAAGAAAGAACAAGAACCTCTAATGATCCTCTCAATAGATGCAGAAAAAGCATTTGACAAAGTACAGCATCCTTTCTTGATTATAACTCTTCAGAGTATAGGGATGGAGGGTACATACCTCAATATCATAAAAGCCATCTATGAAAAGCCCACAGCGAATATCATTCTCAATGGGGAAAAAATGAGAGCTTTCCCACTAAGGTCAGGAACGCGGCAGGGATGTCCACTATCACCACTGCTATTCAACATAGTACTAGAAGTCCTAGCCACAGCAATCAGACAACAAAAAGAAATAAAAGGCATCCAAATTGGCAAAGAAGAAGTCAAACTCTCACTCTTTGCAGATGATATGATACTTTATGTGGAAAACCCAAAAGACTCCACCCCAAAACTGCTAGAACTCATACAGGAATTCAGTCAAGTGGCAGGATATAAAATCAATGCACAGAAATCAGTGGCATTCCTATACACCAACAAGACAGAAGAAAGAGAAATTAAGGAGTCGATCCCATTTACAATTGCACCCAAAACCATAAAATACCTAGGAATAAATCTAACCAAAGAGGCAAAGAATCTGTACTTAGAAAACTATAAAATACTCATGAAAGAAATTGAGGAAGACACAAAGAAATGGAAAAACATTCCATGCTCATGGATTGGAAGAACAAATATTGTGAAGATATCAATGCTACCTAGAGCAATCTACACATTCAATGCAATCCCTATCAAAATACCATCCACTTTTTTCAAAGAAATGGAAAAAATAATCCTAAAATTTGTATGGAACCAGAAAAGACCCCAAAGAGCCAGAGGAATGTTGAAAAAGAAA
This sequence comes from Halichoerus grypus, assembly GCF_964656455.1. NCBI lineage: Eukaryota > Metazoa > Chordata > Mammalia > Carnivora > Phocidae > Halichoerus > Halichoerus grypus. The sequence goes on from NC_135712.1 coordinate 177,511,627, forward strand.
AGAAAAGCTGGTGGCATCACAATTCCGGACTTCAAGCTCTATTACAAAGCTTTAATCATCAAGACCATATGGTATGGGCACAAAAACAGACACACAGATCAATGGAACAGAATAGAGAGCCCAGAAATGGACCCTCAACTCTATGGTCAACTAATCTTCGACAAAGCAGGAAAGAATGTCCAATGGAAAAAAGACAGTCTCTTCAACAAATGGTGTTGGGAAAATTGGACAGCCACATGCAGAAGAATGAAACTGGACCATTTCCTTACACCACACACAAAAATAGACTCAAAATGGATTAAAGACCTAAATGTGAGACAGGAGTCTATCAAAATCCTAGAGAACACAGGCAGCAACCTCTTCGACCTCAGCCGCAGCAACTTCTTCCTAGAAACATCACCAAAGGCAAGGGAAGCAAGGGCAAAAATGAACTATTGGGACTTCATCAAGATAAAAAGCTCTTGCACAGTGAAAGAAACAGTCAACAAAACTAAAAGACAACCGACAGAATGGGAGAAGATATTTGCAAATGACATATCAAATAAAGGGCTCGTATCTAAAATCTATAAAGAACTTATCAAACTCAACACCCAAAGAACAAAGAATCCAATCAAGAAATGGGCAGAAGACATGAACAGACATTTTTCCAAAGAAGGCATCCAAATGGCCAACAGACACATGAAAAAGTGCTCAACATCGCTCGGCATCAGGGAAATCCAAATCAAAACCTCAATGAGATACCACCTCACACCAGTCAGAATGGCTAAAATTAACAAGTCAGGAAACTACAGATGTTGGCAAGGATGTGGAGAAAGGGGAACCCTCCTACACTGTTGGTGGGAATGCAAGCTGGTGCAGCCACTCTGGAAAACAGTATGGAGGTTCCTCAAAAAGTTGAAAATAGAGCTACCATATGACCCAGCAATTGCACTACTGGGTATTTACCCCAAAGATACAAATGTAGTGATCCAAAAGGGTACGTGTACCCCAATGTTTATAGCAGTAATGTCCACAATAGCCGAACTATGGAAAGAGGCAAGATGGCCATCAACAGATGAATGGATAAAGAAGATGTGGTATATATATACAATGGAATATTATGCAGCCATCCAAAGGAATGAAATCTTGCCACCTGCAACGACGTGGATAGAACTGGAGGGTATTACGCTGAGCAAAATAAGTCAATCAGAGAAAGACATGTATCATATGACCTCACTGATATGAGGAATTCTTAATCTCAGGAAACAAACTAAGGGTTGCTGGAGTGGTGGGGGGTCGGAGGGATGGGGTGGCTGGGTGATAGACACTGGGGAGGGTATGTGCTATGGTGAATGCTGTGAATTGTGTAAGACTGATGAATCACAGACCTGTACCTCTGAAACAAATAATACATTATATGTTAAGGGGCGCCTGGGTGGCTCAGTCGTTAAGCGTCTGCCTTCGGCTCAGGTCATGATCCCAGCGTCCTGGGATCGAGCCCCGCATCGGGCTCCCTGCTCCGCGGGAAGCCTGCTTCTCCCTCTTCCACTCCCCCTGCTTGTGTTCCCTCTCTCGCTGTGTCTCTATCAAATAAATAAATAAAATCTAAAAAGAAAAAAAAAAAAAATACATTATATGTTAAAAAAAGAAAAAAAAGAAGAAGATAGTAGGAAGGGAAAAATGAAGGGGGGGAAATCGGAGGGGGAGATGAACCATGAGAGACCATGGACTCTGAGAAACAAATTGGGGGTTCTAGAGGGGAGGGGGTGGGGGGATGGGTTGGCCTGGTGATTGGTATTAAAGAGGGCACATATTGAATGGAGCACTGGGTGTTATACACAAACAATGAATCATGGAACACTACATCAAAAACTAATGATGTAATGTATGGTGATTAACATAATAAAATAAAATTAAAAAAAAAGAAGAAGACACAGAAGCCATTCCACAAGTAACAGCATGGAAAGATGCCCCACCTCACCTTTATTGTGCCGAGGCAATAAACAACCCAAGTTTGCCTATAAGTCAGGACTTTTGTGCTAAAAATTATTTTATTCCTAGAGACTCAGCTTCATCTGAGTAAGAATCCTACATGATAGAATCCTCTCCTTTTCCCCTCCTATATGTATATTTCCCCTCCTATAATATAGTATAATAAAATTATATTTTATTATAAAAATTTTCATACATGCACAGAAGTTGAATTTTACAGGGAATTTCTACATGCCCACCATGAAGAATCTACAATTAATATTGTACTATCTTGCTTTATTATGTATCTATCCACTGTTCCAGCCATCCATCAATCCACCTTATTTTATGTATTTCAGAGTAAGTTGCAGATATGAGTACATTTTCCCCTAAATATTTCCATATGCATAGCATGTAGACTGCTTTTGGATACATAAATAAATATATAAATATATTAAAAATTTTACATGCCAGAAGAGCCCACAGACCACACAATGTTAGACCATCAAAGGGAGGAGCTTGGAAACAAATAGCGCAGCGGAGGGGGTGGGGGAACCTACTTCAAAAGAGCTAATTAGATTTTGTTTGCTACCCTGGTCCAGCTTTCACTGAGAAAGAGCAGAGGAGCACCCACCCCCACAAGCCAAACATCAATATGTCATTAATCAAAACTGCACTTAAAAAAAAAAAATCAAAGGGAAAATAAGGGTCTGGATATATTTGTTGCTGTGTGCATTTTCCAAGAGGAACTGGTGTCTCAGACTAGGAGGTTCTGCCTTGGTTGGCTCTAAGCCTTTAGCTTCTGGGAAGACACCACCAGCCAAGCATCCTTTCAAGTCCTTGAAGATATGGTCTGTTGCTATTTCCCTACAAATATTTGCATGTTGGTATCACTGAATGTTCTCCATTTTTTCAAGGGTTGTTTTCACTACAGAAACATCAAACTCCACACAGCCCAAGACGACTTTCATGTAACATACAGTGTATCAACTTTTCCACCCTGACCTCAGAGGTTTACTTATTCATTTTCAAGGTAGTTCCAGGTCTCTTTAATTTCTAATTAGCAAGCAATCCGGTAAGATTAAAAAGCCACATGAACCACCATCCCTTTGATAGATGGGTCTTCCCCCACCAGCCTCGTTTCCAGGAAAGCAAAGCAAACAATTGTTTTTTTTCCTAAACCAGAGATAACATTTCCTCGTACTTTGATGAAGGTGATCAGCATGGCATTGCCGTAAACATCTTAGGAACATCACTGTACTCATACATAACACAATTCAGATTCTTTGCTAGAGCGGTGCCATGCCGTCATTCTCACCAGAGTTGGAATTGCCGGATGCCCCAGTCCCCACTCGGGAGTGTGACATTTACGTGAAACTGCACAGATCTTCTTGCCCAGCAGGAGATGCCTCCCGTCATAATGAAAACACCTAAAATTCCAAAGTTTAAGCATGCCCCAAAAAAATTCTGGGATAAAGTACTATTTAGCAGAATAAAAACACCACTGGAGCATCTGCCAGGGAGATTAGAAAATCATTAGATTTAATGTTTCCCCTACTGTGGATGGTACACAGAAGCGCAGGATTCTTGGGTGCCCGTATGGCACGCTCCAGCGACAGAGAGGAGAACCAACGGGCGAAAAGCTGCTGATGTGTTTTTTTAAACATATCCGTTCTAACTTACACTCTCGGTTTTTTTTTCCTATTTAAGAATTCAAGAATAGATTAAAAAGCTAAATCCACTAAGATTTTCAATGGCCTTCACAGAGAGGAATAAATGGTATTACATTTATCCGTTGAGAACATCACTGAAAACTAATTTGAAAAAGAAAAGAGTAATTAATAAAAGTAGAAATGACTACTTCATTTCCTTTGATCTTAGAAATTATTAAATAGTAAAATAAGCACTGCGTTTTATTAGGCCCAATAAAATGGAGAAGGCAAAGGAGAGGGAGCAAATAAAGGTACTGACCGTTAAACACAGGGGCAAGTTCTCTGCCGTAGGAAATCCACCCCACTGAGGTTTCTGAGTAGAACTCAGGGCCCTTGGTGCAGCTGAATGACTTTGGAGCAGCCCATTTCCAGGTCTCTCACTCAATAAGGAGGGACAGAAGTCATGTGCTTTGAGAATCCCAGCTGGCCCCAGGAATCAGTCCAGCTGTGAAGGGATTGCACATAAAACACTGGCCTAAGACCTGTGTGCAGATCCTACAAGTAGCCATAGTCCCTGATCTCCAATTCCTTACAATCAGGTGGAAAGACGAAATACACTCACATGTAAACCAAAGAAGAACTCTTGGAAAACCGGAGTGCAGGACAGAGGGAAGCAGTGAGAAAGACAGAAAGTGTAGAACTCTAGGGAAGAGGGAATCTTTGTCTCTGGACTCTCAGAAGACTGACAAATTCAGGGTCCAGGTCAAACTCAGAGGGCCAAGGATCGTGCAGTCAACATCTGGATTGGCACATACAATGGCCCCACTAACTTGGAATCAGTTTACCTATCCTTATATAAATGAGACCAAACAAAAGAATCACAGTCAGAATATCCACATTTCTACCCCCAAAGGACATGTTATTTGCATATCATACAATCGCTTTGTAAAGAGAAGGGCACGCATCCAATTGCTTTACATTCTGTAACGGTGCAATTATGTCTTAACCATTTGTTGTTGTTGTTTGGTTTTTGTACCCAGATCTTAAGAAAATGCCTGGTACTTGGTGTCAAATTAAGAAGGCCTAAATGAATTGCCATTTAGATGGTAAAAGCTGTCTATAATTGACTTACTATCACAGAAAGGAACTAACAATTTTATATGCTTTAACTAGTTATATTTTTATGATTATTTCACTTTGATTTAAAAAGAAAAAAAAAGAAAAACTGTACAAGAGAGATATTTTACTGAACTGAAATTGCTTTGGTCCTTAGAGAATTAGCTATATGGAGTTTCCATAATTCAAAGTAACAAGGGGAGGAACAGTGGGAATCATAATTAGCCCCATTTTACAGACAGGGAGATGGAAGCTTAAAACCTTAAGGAGACTGTCTAAAAACTCATGGCAACTCAGACCCAACACACTTCCAAGCCCATGCTTTTAATGCTCACACTATATTACCCAAAACCTTTTCCCATACAAACCCTCACCTGTAACTTGAACTGAAGCATGTTTTCCAAGATTGGCCTTGAAAAGTTCCTTTCTGAGAATTATAATTCTCCTATTCTTGTATTAGGTGGGATTCTGTTTAGCTGAGAGATCAAATCCAAAATAACAGTGGCTAATTCACATAAATGAAGTCCAGAGGTGAGCAGTGCAGGGCTGGTAAAGCAGCTTTAGAAAAGTACTCAGGGTCCCTCTTCTTGCTGTGCTACCATTTTCACAGCCTAAGATGGCTGTTGAACTCCAGTCATCACATCCATAGTCCCTCAGCAGGAAGACAGTAATACGATAGTTCCTGGGAATCACAAGTGCCTCCATTTGCATCCATCATACGATCATGCCTAGATGCAAGGGAAACTGGGAAATGTAGCCTTTATTATAGGTTGCCATGTGTCCATGTAAAAACTGGAGACTCTACTGCTAAGTGATAAGGGAAGAAACACTTCAGAGAAATATCTAGCATTTTCAGTCACGGGCATATGATTAACAGTGGATGTGAGGACAATGGGGCTAACAAAACTTGGTACTCCATCCATCAACTGAATTGAAACAAATATGCAGGATTGTCATTTTGGTCTTGATAGCTTATTCTGCTGGTGAAAGTAGAAAATTCTTTGTGAAGCCAATCAATAGGTGTTTTAAAGTTTCATCTTCCTTTATCTTTGGAGCAATGCCCATTAAAATTATATAAAAAGCATGTGTCTGCTAGTAGCATGCACATCCATCCAAATATGTACTGAGTGCTCCTAAAGTACCAGGCACAGGCCCAGCACTGGGCACGACTAGGAACCACAAGAGACCTAGGCCTGCCCTTCCCCAAGCTTCTATCTCAACGTTACGCAGGGATGAACATGCTACAAAGGTCAGCACGGGGGTCCTAAGAGCAGAGACAAGTGGCCCAGACTCACTTCTCCGGAGTGGCCTGAGAGGGATTCCCCAAGGTGAGGTATCCAGGTCAAGCTCTGGATAATAAAGAGGCTTCACTAGGCCCAGAGTCACCAAGCAAGTTCATCTGGAAAGTCTCCTCAAACTGGATTCCAGTGCAACAAAGTGCATACATATGCTCATTTCTCCCTCCACCGATGGTCTTTACACTTGCAAGAACTCTGAGGTCCATTCCCGTCAAAAGGTCTCTGACAAAATGGACGTCACCTCCATTTCCCAGGCTGAGGAAATGAAGGAGGAAGAGCTCCATAATCAGACATGAGTGCATAGCCAAGGAAGCACATCCCTGCTTCAGGCCAACTGGATCTGGATCCCCAGTAAGCTTCATACTGGGAGAAGTTAAAACATTTGCATAAAGCCACTGAGACATCTTCAAAGTGGGTGGCTTGATTCACAGGCGACTCACTGACGTAAATTCAAAAGGCAGGACCCATAAGCAACATTTTAGGATGGACTCTTTTCCCCTTAATTACAAAATAAAGCATAGGTGGTCTCTGCTCTCCTGAGGCTCCCCCTGAATTGTGGGAAGTTGGCTGTTTCCCACTCAATACAAACCCCACTGCACCAGATCAATAGGCCCTTTGGCTAGTGATGTAATTGGCTGCCTTCCCCACCACAGAGCTGGGCCTTGCTCCCAGGGGTTTCAGGCTTCCTTCACCTACAAAAATAAAATCAAATCAGAGGAATCCTGAGTCAGTATTATGACACTCAGCCTTGGGCAGGCAGATCCATGTGACAGACCTTAGCTCTACTGACATATAGAGGCAGAGATCAACCTGCCTAATAGAGCTACTCAAAGTGTGGTCCCTGGACCAGCAGGGTCAGCATCATCTGGCGGCCATGGAGAGTCTCAGGCCCCGCCCCAGACCCACTGAATCAGAATCTGCATTTTAACAAGATGCCCAAGGGATTCATAAGCACACTGAAGTTTGAGGAATATTGTGCTAGAAGATGGGTCACAAAGAAAAAGTCTCACAAACTGAGGGTTGTTGGACAGGAGGTAGGTGGGGGGATGGAGTGGCTGGGTGCTGGACAGTAAGGAGGACACATGATATAACGAGCACTGGGTATTATATAAGACTGATGACCTCTACCTCAGAAACCAATAATACATTATATGTTAATTAATTGAATTTAAATTTAAAAAATGAAGAAAAAATAAAGAAAAAAGAAAAAGTTTCAGCAGCAACAAGTTCCATCCTTAGAAATGACTACTGATCTGGTTTGGAAGAAGTCCTTGATTAAAATAGAAAACTCCTCCATTCACTGGCTTATCACAGTTAAACAGGATCAAATGTGGATAAGCCATCAGTGAGACGTTGGTGTTGGCGCTGTGATTATCACCTTGAGGAACGTATTAAAAGTCGGATTCCATGGCCTTGCGACCAGACACTCGAAAACCTGCATGTTTTAACAAGCTCACCGGGTGATTCTGATGCAGATGGTTGGTCCCAAAATACACTGTAATACACACTGCACAGTTTAACCATCATGCCATGAAATCAAGGAAAATAATGCTGACATTAGAAATTCTGGTCCTGGGATGCCCGGGTGGCTCAGTCAGTTAGGCGACCCACTCTTGGTTTCAGCTCAGGTCATGATCTCAGGGTTGTGAGACTGAGCCTTGTACTGGGCTCCATGCAGAGTCTGCTTGAGATTCTTTCCCCCTCCGTCTCCCTCTGCTCCTCCCTCTGCTCGCGCAATCTCTATCTCAAATAAATACATACATACATAAATCCTTTAAAAAAAAAAAAGGAAATGCTGGTCCCTATCAGCTGGAAGAAGGAACATCAGTACTATCAGGAGGAAAGTGGACAAGAAGTAAACCTTGTCTGCTCCTAAGTACATTACACATACGCACACGCACACGTAGGTATGTGTTAAGTTGTACAGCAAGCTGTAAGCAGTGTGGGATTCCCAGGTCGGGGAGGGGGTTAATAAGGTGCCTCATTCAGAATATACCTGTTCCTAATGAGAACAAGAGGGGTGTCTGAATCACAACTGGTGTACTTAATTGGTGGGAAAGTTTGGGGCTCTCTGGTTCATGGTTCCGGGAGTTCTGTGTAATCTAAGATGACATTTTATCTGTTGTAGATTCAGCCTGAAGGTGGGTAGTCAAATCTATGTTAACTCTTAGTGGTCAAGGTAAGACAGCTCTTAGAGACATTGATGAAACAATTTCAATTTCCAGTTGGCAAGACTTCAGAAAGCCTCTGGTCCATGCACGGACTGCCAGCGTCAGACTCACCTGAAGGCTTGTTAACCATGCACTTTCCTAGACGACCCTCCCTCCCCAAAGCAGGACTACTAGAGTTCATGGCTTTTTTAGAAGCCCAATGTAGTTCTGGTGATCATTGGTTTTGAGAACCACAAAGTTTCATCTTCTAGATGAGAAAAAGTGACATGCCCACAGTCCCCAGCCCAGATCCCCAGAGGAGCGCTCAACTGGCAGACGCGTTAACCACCCAGGAAACCGCCTCTGCCCCTGGGCCTTGCTGAAAACCAGAAAAGCAGAAGCACCAGCTTGAGGGGACTTTGCACCAATCACGAATCAAATTCCACTCCTTCGTTTTATTCTTTATAACCTCCAACTGAGTTTTTGGATACTTAAAATGCAGCTTCACAGGTATTGTGTTTTTTACAAATTAGAGGTGTGTGGCAACCCTGCATTAAGCAAGTTTACTGGCGCCATTTTTCCAAAAGCATTTGCTTACATAGGTCTCTGTCACATTTTGGTCATTTTCACCTCATGTCAGACCTTTTCATTATTATTACATCTGTGATGGTGATCTGTGATCTTTGATGTTACTATTATAATTGTTTGGGGCACCACAAACCATGCCTTTATATGACAGTGACTTAATCAATAAAGGTTGAGTGTGTGTGTGTGTGTGTGTGTGTATTCTGATTGCTCTCCACCAGCCAGCCTTTCTTACCTCTGTCTCCTTCTCCTCAGGCCTCCCTACTCCCTGAGATGCAATGACATCGGAATTAGGCCACTTACTAACCCTACAATGGCCTCTAAGTGTTCAAGTGAAAAGCAGAGTCAATCAATAAGGCAAACTTCACTGTTGTCCCATTTTCTTAAATTGCCACAGCCACCCTAACTTCCTGCAGTCACCACCGTGATCCGTCAGTGCTACCACCACCAAGGCAAAACCCTCCACCTGCAAAAGATTAGGACTCACTGAAAGCTCAGAAGATGGTTCGCATTTTTTAGTAATAAAGTATTTTTTAATTAAGGTACGTACATTGTCCTTTTGGACTTAATACTATTGCACACTTAATAGTCTACTCTCTAGCGTAAATATAAGTTTTATATGCACTGGGAAACCAAAAAATTCATTTGACTCACTTTATGGCAATATTCACTTCATTGTGGTGGTCTGGAACCAACCCACAGCCTCTCTGAGGTGCGCCCGTACCAGCCGGTCAATGTCTCTGGCCTCACCCCAGAGCGTGGCTCCAAATCCTAAGACTCAGCCCTCGGGAAACCCACTGACATCTGTTTAGGATTACACACAGTGTTCAAGTATAAGAGAAGAAGCAATAAAATTTATACACACCGTATCACATTCCCTTTCTAAATTCTGCTCCAGAGAAGAATACAAACGTAAATGTTAAAACTTCCAAAAAAACCATGTGCTTCGTACACCACCAACTGTGTTAAAATTAAAAGGATAATGACATATACATACATATCTCCTTCCCTTTCCATAAGATTTCTCCCAAGTTCGTCGAGTAACTAGAGGCCTGATAGGAGAGGGCTTTCCCTGGAGTCGTTTATGCTTTTCCAGTTGTAAGCCATGCAATGGTATCGCCCACCTAAAATACTCAATTCACTTTTAAGAAAAGATTACATTGAGTGTTGCGAAGTCTGCCGTCAGTGTGTAGCAAAGGCTGGTCTCAGCCCCGCGGGAACCTGTGACTCAGCAAGGCCAGCCCAGCCCTCCTGTGGGTCCCCCTTTCGGGCACCACCAGGGAGGTAGGGCGGGTCATGTGATCCGCTCTCCCCGCTGGGCATGGCAGAAATCCCTCCATCCCAAGCATGCACCTGCCCCTACTCACCATCCACCAGCTTCAGCTGCACGGGATTTAGTTTTCCTAAATACCTTCAGAACTACAGCCAAATCAAAACACCCGCACAGTAAGGAAAAGGGCCTATCAGAACACCACAGCCCGCACACCTGGCCCCACTTACCTGGCATCTCTCACAACCAGATACCAGCCAAAAGCCACCAACTAATCACAAAACCCTCAGCTCAGAGGCTGCATACACCCTGGAGGACCATAAAAATGTCTTGCACAGGGGCGCCTGGGTGGCTCAGTCGGTTAAGCGTCTGCCTTCGGCTCAGATCATGATCTCAGGGTGCTGGGATCGAGCCCCACATCGGGCTCCCTGCTTGGCGGGGAGTCTACTTCTCCCTCTCCCTCTGTCCCTGTCTCTCTCTCAAAATAAATAAATAAAATCTTTAAAAAAAAAAAAAGGTCTTGCACAGGAACCACATGATACCTGGGCATTTCTCTGTTTAATTCTTCTTCCAGGTGAAAATGTTTACCCACCCCTACATAAATATGTATACACACACACTATATATATATATGGCCATAAAATCCAGACACCTTCAGCCAAATATGTATGTATGTGTATGTGTATATATTATATAAATATATATTTATTGTTCTGAGAAGATTCTAAAGGACATTTCTGACCCCCCAAAATTAAAGCATCACTGTTCTGGAGTATGTATTTCAATGTGCGGTCCTAAGGCCTCCCATATTAGGACCACCAGGAACACTTTTTAAAAACGCCTATTTCTAAAGTCTGCCAGCCTCTTGCATCAGAATGTCTGCAGTCATGCCTAGGAAGCTACTGCTGGAACAGACATGACTCGAGCTTGCTCCCATTTGAGAGTCAATGATATAAGAAATCTTCACATCCTTATGTGGGCTATTGTGAAGAATGCTGCAATGAACTTGGGAGGAAAACAACCCTAAGTGTTTGTCACCAGATGAAGGGATAAAGAAAATGTGATATATACATACAATGGAATAGTATTTGATTTTTTAAAAGGAGGTGGTTCGACCACTTGAGACAAGGATGAAGCTTGAGGACATTATGCTAAGTGAAAGAAGCCAGACACAGAAAGATAAATACTGTATGATCTTGTTTATATGTGGAATATGAAATAAGCCCAACTGATAGATGCAGAGAGTAGAACGGTGCCTGCCGGGGGCCGAGACCAGGGTGGGGGTGGGGGGTGGGTGGAGAAATGAGGATCAAAGTGCACAAAGGTTTGGTTATTCGGGATGATAAGGTTCTGGAAATCTAATGTACAGGACAGTGACTAAATACTCTATTCCATGCTTGAAACTGGCTAAGAGAGTAAAGCTTAACTGTTACCACCACACACATAAAAACAGTAACTTGGTGAGTGAAAGCTGTGTTAATCATGATTGTGGTATTCATTGCATGATGTATATGGCCATCAAACCATCACACTGCACACCTTAAATATATACAAATTTTACAATTTTACTTCTCAAGTACACCTCAATAATGCTATTAAAAAATAAAATTAGGGGCGCCAGAGTGGCTCAGTCGTTAAGCGTCTGCCTTCGGCTCAGGTCATGATCCCAGAGTCCTGGGATCGAGCCCCGCATCGGGCTCCCTGCTCCACGGGAAGCCTGCTTCTCCCTCTCCCACTCCCCCTGCTTGTGTTCCCTCTCTCACTGTGTCTCTCTGTCAAATAAATAAATAAAATCTTAAAAAATAAAATAAAAAAATGAAATGAAATGAAATGAAAAAAAGCCACAGCATTTCCTGCAGGTAAAGAATTTATATTCTCTCGGGGCACCTGGGTGGCTCTGTCGTTAAGCGTCTGCCTTTGGCTCATGTCATGATCCCAGAGTTCTCGGATCGAGCCCCACGTCGGGCCCCCTGCTTGGCGGGGAGTCGGCTTCTCCCTCTCCCACTCCCCCTGCTTGTGTTCCCTCTCTCGCTGTGTCTCTCTCTGTCAAATAAATAAATAAAATCTTTAAAAAAAAAATTATATTCTCTCTCTAGAGAACTCTGTAGGATCGGGTAGGAGCGAATGAAACAAAAACTCCCCAAGAAGGAAAAATTAGCTATTTGTTTGACTCTTTTTTCCCTGAAAAATCAGTATGTGAGAGTCAAATTCAGGTAACACCACAACTGTAATAGCTTTTTAAATGCTGTATTCAAAGGGCTGACTCTCCAACTTTATTAAAACTTCTTCAAAAAACATGCCTTAGAGATGAAAAGAAAGTCTGACTTGTTTATTTGATCATTCACTTAATCACAAAATACAACACTTTGCATTCTCAATGTGTGATTTATTAAGTCTGTAAGCCTAATATTAACTCATGCCCAACCTGATACAATGACCGCCTAATACTTGGAATTCCAAACATGCTACTCTGATTTTATAGCCTTCTGAGGTTTAATGCCATCATATCTCTTGATTGAAAACCTCCCCATCTGATCCAGAGGGCTTTTCCCCCCAAGTTCTCTTCTTAGGAGTCAAGATCTAGCCATGTAAAATTTCTTTTATGTCGGTATTTTAATTGAACACTAAAAAATAATAGTTCATGGAATACAAGATTTAGTGTAGTGCATAAAACATAAAATGACAATAATAAAAAAATATCTATCTTACTCACATAAATTAACACAAAGCCCTAAAAACTCAACCTATGAATATCATATATTCTGCCGTTGATTTTCCATTTTCACCCCCAAAATGCAATAAATCACAAAGTATTAGCATGCAGCAGGGCACCTTGGGTGCTCATCAGACACATAATTCTCTCCTAAAACATCTCGGCCGTTTTTCCCCCGTATTTGTCTTTCCAAATCTTTATTAACTCCGCCAAAAGAGCTTATTGAAGGCGTACCTTCATTTTGACCTCAGGGGCTTTCAAGCCAGTAAAAACAAAACAAATTAGAACTCTGATATTCACATGCATGGGGGGGAAATCAATAGTTTTAATTTTCACATGGAGGCCTACAATTTTCAACCGACGGCCTCAGCAGGTTTTAATGGACACAAACAATTTACTTTTACTGTTTTAATTGTTTTTCGTCAATCGCGTTTTATTGCCCCTCTATATCTGACTAAACAAATTAATTGAGCTGTATTCATAAATGATGACTCGGTAAAACGGCCGGTTATGTATATTTTACTATTTGAGTCTCCATCACAGGCGGTCCTGGGAAATAGTGAGCCAAAAGGTAGCCTTGGTCATTAAAGCAGAAAACGGAGCAAGCCCAGAGGAAAATGACAGAACAGTGACCCTGTGTGGCTTAGGGTGTCCCAGGGCAGTTCCCTGTCTCCTGTGTGAATGCCAAGTGGCTAGCCAGTGGTCCCTGGGGAGGAGAAGTGGCAGGGTTTCGGGTGACTGGGATGGCAAAGGCCTTGCGAGCCTGAAGGCAGGTAAAGGTTGTTTGTGTCAAGTTAATCAGGAGACTCCGCTACCGCTCGGGCAAGCGTGCATGGAGTCAGATAGGCAGACTGCTGTGGACACCACCCACTTTCTTTGGAATCACAAAAACTTTCTCCACTCTGCAAAAGCCTGTGATCTCCTGGAGCAGCAAGCTCTCCCCTCTGAACAGTTTCTTTTGGGCACCTTTACATCTAATAGAGCAAGCATGGAGGAAAACCTCCTTGTCAATGAAAAAGCTTCAACTCAATGCGATGTTTCTAAAAGATAATGTCCCTAAAAGTTGATCACGAGAGCCTTACCAAAGACAAAGAAAGGTCTATACAACCAATACACTGTTACTTAACTCTTCCTTTGATCACATGGTCCCGCCCTGGGCTTCATGGAATCATTAGTGAAAGGTAATCAATCCCAGCCGTCATCATGGTTTATAGGACAGAATTTTCCAGAACTGCCACCCAAGCGCTTTCTAACTCTGAGAAGTCACAGCTTTTTGGTATCTCACCAGAGTACGGCTGTATCATGGTAGGTTTGATTTTTGCAAATTCAGTCACATGCCCACGCCAGGGGAGGGTGGGGGGAAGGAACGGGGGAAAGGGAAATAATTGAAATAGTGCAAATGACTCTGCCCTCCACGCACTTGCTGAGCACGTGTCCTACAGAGAACGGAGATGGGAAATATGACTCAGCTGTCCCCACAGCTGAGTGACTCTCAGCCCAAACTCACTCCGAACCACATCTGGGGCTCAACTGAAGAAACCATGAAGAACTCCCACTTGAGCGGGGGCGGGGGAGCGTTAACTATGTTGAACTTACTGACAGATGGGATCTTGGTTTCCAGAAAGGGGCCTCTCCACAAGATTCTCAAGAAATATTTGGCTGCCCTCCACATGCTCCTGATGCCCTGCCTTTAAAACCATTCCTGGTGTAGGAATCCACTGTGCTGAGCGCCTACCGGCTTCCCCACTGGAAAACCGTGGTGCTGTGCCAAACGGAAACCCAAGAAGACGCTTCTCTAGCTTGATTTATGCACGTGTTACAGCCGTCAAACCCTCGAAATCTCTGACATGACCCAAAGGGCAAATAATTATTCCTTTTAATTGTGATAAATCACTCTGGAGTAGGTAAATATTTGATTCTCAATTAATTTCTTCGGCACTCCCAACAGGGGCGGAGTAGCCGCTCCGGGACTCCTTCCCCTGCCCTATGAGGACTGCCTACAGAGCTGACTGAACGGACACGTGGCTGACAGTGACTGATAGGGGACAGCCTGTGCTCTCAGACTATGTGATAAAAGCCTTGTGCTGAAAGCAAAAAATATGAGGAAATTAATATGCGGCTCTAAATTGGCATTAAGATATATCCGATAAATCAGAGGCCAGGCTCTGATACAGCCAAACCACTAGAGAAGACAAAATGTTGAGCATAGGATCTGCCTGAGTCCCCAGGGCCAATCAGAGAAGTCCAATGCCTGTTCTATTCTCCTCTCCAAAGACCATGGTTCTGCGGAGCAGCAGGGAGTGACGGGGGTATTTTGCAGGCTGCATGACTCACGAGCAAGGAGCCAGTATTCAAGTTACTTAAATTCTCTGTGCCTCAACAGTAAGCTGGGAAGGGTCACAGCACCACTTCTTAGGGCGGTTATTAGGATGCTATAAGGTTATATAAATATTTGTTGCATGAATGAGTAAGTAAATATAAGTTGACATTAGTATTATGCATATCCATATTATCTTCATCACTAGGAAAATTTAACATGCGGGGAATAAAATAATAAAAGACACTAATACATGCTGTGTTTCTATGTGCCTGGCCCAAATACATGGTATAATGTCCTCCATCTACATTCTCTTTCCATAGACACAGCCCACTTTAGGAGGGTCACTGTGTATTGGGAGACTGTATCATGGTCCTCTTCTGTCTTCCTTCTATGCTCTGCCGAGAGAGAGCTGTAAAAACTCTAAGGTACTGGGGAGATGGCACAGAGTCAACTCTCATAGCCTTCTTCGGTCTGGGTCCAAATGAACTCAGAGAAATGGAGAGCTCCAGGTGTACCAGCCCAGCTTCTCACACTCAGAAGGCTCTTTCCACACTTCTCAGCACTGAGGTTTGGGGTCTGCGGTAGCCATCTTAACAGAAGGTTCAAGGGCTGCTTACAACTCACTCAACCATAATATGTAGTATAAAAACATAAATCCAGATCACAATTACTTCATGGTCACTGAAATAGGGCTGCATGGGATATCTGGCTCCAAGCGAGGGCTTGGAGACCCCCAACCAGAAAGTTATGGTGAAGAAGACCAAATCTACATCACGGTGACTATGTGTCCTAAAAGCGATGATAGAAGCCCCCCTGCCGATGCTGTTCAATTCAACACATTCAACACATTTTGATGAATTGTCTTCCCTGGACATTGAAGACATAGCAACTAACTGGGGGCACATGGTCCCAACCCCCATGAGACTCAAAACCCACAGACAGACTGACTCACCCCTCCCTTTGACACTAGGCTCAACTGTGTGATTTGCTTTAGCCAATGGAATGTTAGCAGGGCAACATTAGCAGAGGCTACAAATGGACTTGGGGGTACCAAGGGGGCATAGACTCATTTTTCTCTGTATCTGCCCACTAAATACAACGAAATACCTGGAAATAATCCAGCAACCATAAAAGATGGAGAGAGGAAGGTGGACTGGCTAGGGACCTCGGGACTTGAAGAACAAAACCATGGTAAGTTCCCTGGGTTTTCTTTTTAACTCACATATATTCCAGACTGGATATCAAAAAGCATTCAACCCAGAAACACCAAGAGGCATTAAAAAAAAAAAAAAAAAGTCCTGTTCTGGCCAAAGTCCCCATCAGGAACATAGCAGGGAGACCCAAAACCCACTTACAGCACTGGCACCTGAGCTCCAGGGAACAACACATTCTAATCTTCCCACAGCATCAACAAAAGAGAAACCTGAGCAGGTGGAATCATCCCACATTCCACACCTGGTTGCACCAGCAGAACCTGCATTTCTGGACCATCCACCCAAAAAGCAACCAAGGTCTGGCATCCCCAGCTCCCCACCCAGCCACAGAAGGAAAACAAGGCCCAGGGTCTCCTGATTCCCCACCCAGTGGCAGAGAACTACCAGAACCTATGACTCTTGGTCCTCTGCCCAGCTACAGAAAGTGGTATAGGTAAGCAATTTCCTTCCCCCGAGGCACCAGTGAGTGAGAAGCCCACCTGCACCAGGCGGCTGAAAAACAGACCGGGAGAAATAGACTCTGTCCTACAGGACCAGAAACCATCAGGTCCCACCTAACAATACCAGGTGCACAGGAAAGTGCCCATTCTCGAATCCCCTAAACTCTGGGCAACACCAGGAAGGATCTGACAAAGGCTCCAGGGAGCCAGAAGAACAAAGAGCAGAATAACATTGGAAGGGCTCAAAAAACTCAATTGCCATTGGAATTACAGTCCACAAAAGTAGGCCAGAACCTACACACTAAACCAAACAGAGTGACTTCCTGCTAAAATTAAAAAGATTAAATAGGATCAAGAACTAGGAAAATATCAACTTGAACAAGAAAAGACAGTCACCTGATACCAATGCTGAAATAAATCAGATGTTGAACTATCTGACAAAAATGTTAAAGCAGTTGTCATAAAATTGTTTCAACAAGTAATTATTAATTCTCTTGGGCAAATTAAAAGACACAAAACTTCGGCAAATAAGTAAAACATTAAAAACTGGAAATTATGGAACTGAAAATACATTAACTGAAAAAAATTCAGCAGATAAGCTCAAGAGTAGAGTGCAAATGACAGAAGGAGAGTCAGTAAACTTGAGGACAGATCAGAATTTGCTCAATCTGAACAAAAGAGAAAAACAGACTGAAAAAAATGAACTGCCACTCGGGACCTATGGGCCAATACATATTTCTATCTTTGGAGTCCCTGAGGAAAAGAGACAGCTGAAAAAATATTCAAAGAAATCATGGCTGAAAATCTCCTAAATTTGACAAAAAACATAAACCTACAGATTCAAGAAGCTGTGCAAACCCCATATAGGATAAACCTAAGTAATCAATGCAAAGGCATATCATAACTAAACTCCCAAAAACTAAAGACCAAGAAAAATCTTAAGAAGCAACCAGATAGAAACTGGTTACTTACTAGTATTTACCAGGGATCATCATTGAGTTCCTTTTCATCGGAAACCACGGAGGCCAGAAGAAAGAGGCACAACAATTTTTCAAGTGATGAAAAAAAAATTAACTGTCAAACATGAGTTCTGTATCTAATGAAAGGATTGTTCAAGAATGGAGGAGAAATGAAGACATTTCCAGATGAAAGAAAACTAAGAGAATTTGTTGCCAGGAGACCTACCCTTAAAGAATGGCTGAAGGAAGCTCTCAGACGACCATGAGAATGGGAACAGAAGAAGTAGCATAACTTCACAACGGGAAGAACAACAGTGAAATAGGTAACAATAGAAGTTAAAAAAATAGACTCTTTATCATCCTGAGTCGTTTAAATCATATTTTATGGTTGCAGCAAAAATCGTAACATCGTTTGTTATGGTACTTAATGCATAATGAGGAAACACTTGAGACAATCATATTTAAACAGTAGAGAGGATAAAGGAACCTAAATAGAAGATTTTAATATTCCATTAAATGTACTAAAGCATCAATACAAGTAGGCTGTGATAAATTATGTACATGTATTGTAAAATCTAGGGCAATCGCTAAAAGAAAAAAAACTATATAAATATAATTCAAGAAATAATAAAAGATATACTAAAAATAGTACAAATAAAAGATAGATTCCTTAAAAATACTCAAATAACCACAGGAAGGCAAGAAAAGTGGAGCAAAGAAATGAGAAACGGAGGAAACAGAAAATAAATAATAAAATGGTAGACCTAAGCCCTAACTTATCAATAGCCACTGTAAATGTAAGAAGTCTAAATACACCAGCTAAAGGACAGGGTGGATAGACACGTGGCTCAACCATACACTGTCCACAAGAAACTCACTTCAAACACAAGGACAACATTTGAAAGTAAAAGAATGGAAAAGGACTTATCATGCTAAGATTAATAGTTTTTAAAAGCATCAATGGCTATATTCAAATAAAGTAGACCTCAGAGCAATGAAAATTACAAGGGACATAAGAAGGACACTGCATAACCGTAAAACAATTCACCAAGAAGTTATAGCGATCCTATGTGTGTATATACCAAACCACAGAGCTTCAAGACACATGAAACAAAAACCGATAAAGCTGAAAGGAGAAACGGATACATTTACAATTATCACTGGGGACTCTCAGCAACAGATATGTCTACTAGAAAGAAAATAGGACTATGCAATAGTTGAATAATCCCATCAACGAGAAGGAATTAACAACATTTACATGACATTAAACAACAGCAGAATACACACTGTGTTCAAGTGTCCATAGAACTTTCACCAAGATAAACCATATCTAGGATCTGAAAACAAACCTCAACTAATTTTTAAAAATTAAAGCTTCAGAATTTGTTTTCCAACCAAAAAGGAATCAAACAAGAAATCAGTAACAGAAAGACAAAAGGAAAATCTTCAAACACTTGGAAATTAAATGATACACTTTTAAACAATTCATGGGTCAAAGGGAAAGCCTCAAAAGAAATTTTTAAAGTACATACAACTGAATGAAAATGAAAATATAGTGTTTGAAAATATGTGACACAGGGTGCCTGGGTGACTCAGTTTGTTGAATAGCCTACTCTTGATTTCTACTCAGGTCATGATCTCAGGGTCCTGGGATGGAGCCCAACATCCATCTCCATGCTCAGTGGGGAGTCTGCTTGAGATTCTCTTTCCCTCTCCCCCTCCTGCTTGTGCTCTCTCTCTCAAATAAATAAATAAATCTTTTAAAAAAAATAATAAAACAAGTAAACTCCTTTAAAAAATAATAAATACATACATAAAATAAAAATACGTGGCTCAGCAATGCTGAGACTGAAATCTATAACACCAACTGCTTACATTAGGAAAAAGAAAAGATTTGGGGCACCTAAGTGGCTCAGTTAAGTGTCTGACTTCAGCTCAGGTCATGATCTCAGGGTCCCGGGATTGAGCCCCAAGTCAGGCTCCCTGCTCAAGGAGAGTCTGCTTGTCCTTCTCCCTCCACCCCTTCCCCTGCTTATGCTCTCTCTCTCTCTCAAATAAATAAATCTTTTAAAAGAGAGAAAAGATCTTAAATCAATAACCTAAGTTTCTACATAAAAAAAAACACAAAAAGAATAAAAATACAAAGCAGAAAAAAGGAAATAATAGCAATAATAGCAGTAGTTATAATAATCACAGAAATCAATGAAATTGAAAATGGAGAAAATCAATGAAACCAAAACTGTTTTGGGGGGTTGGGAGGAATCAATAAAATTAATAAACCTCTAGCAAGACTGACAAAAGTAAAAAGAGAGAAGACACAAATCACCATTGTCAGGAAGGGAACAGGGGATATAACTACAGATCCTGAAGCCATAAAAAGAGAGTAAGGGAATATGTACTAAAAACAACTTTACATTAATAAATCCAGCAAATTAGAGGAAATGGACACATTCTTATGGACCCCAACCAACAAAACCAAGATAGAATGGATAATGTGAATATGATAATCATCAAAGAAATTAAATACTTAAATGACACCTACAAAAGAAATTCTCCAGACCAGATGGTTTCACTAAAGAATTTAACCAAAATTTAAAGAATAATTAACACCAACTTCACAAAATCTCTTCTTCCAGAAAACGGAGGATGAGGGAATGCTTGTCAATTCATTTTATGATGTGTTACCTGGATACCAAAAACAGAAAACCTGTACTAAAAAAGAAAAAAAAAAAAACTATAGACTAATATCTCTCATGCTACCTGGATGTAAAATTCCTTAACAAAATATTACCAAGAGAATCTTAACAATGTAAAAAAAAAAAAAGAATTACACACCATTATTCTCTCTCTAACAAATAAATCTTGAAAAAAAAAAAAAGAAATGGAGAAAAGATTGGTGATTTCCTGGGGTAGGAGGCAGGGGACTAGAGAAAGCTGGACATGGTTATGCAAAGTTATCTCTGTGGTATTGGAATCGCACCATATCTTGACTGTAACAGATACACAAATCTACCCTTGTGATAAAACTGCACAGAACTAAATACACACCTGCCCCCAAGTGAGTACAAGTCAACTGAGAAAATCTGAACAAGATTGGTGGGTTGTCTCAATGTCAATATCCTGGATGTAATACTGCACTATATAGTTTTGCAAGATCTCAGTGTTGAGGGAAATTCCCAAAGGGTACACAGGATCTTGCTGTCTTTCTTATAACTCCACATGAATCTATAATCAAGTCAGGATAAATTTTTTCAAGGGGAAAAGTTGGAATTTCACTTTTTTAATGGGCTTGTGTATTTGTGCTTTCTCGTGCCTCTGCCACGGCCATGAAAACGTGCCACGATTAGCCTGCCAGAAGGTAAGAGACACGTGGAGCCGAGGCGCTGCCCCTGCCAAGGCTGTCCCAGATGCACCAACCCCCAGCCATTCCCCGATCATGTGAGCAACCCTGCAAGGCGGCAGAACCAAATGCCAGCTGACCCCAAACATGCAACTGAGGCTTATGTTTGAATGTCACTGAAAGTTCTGTGGCCGTTTGTCATGCAGCATTATCATTGCCATTGGTAACTGATACAGCAGCCAAGTGTCAGAAAAGATACAACCAAGGGAGCTCCAGAGATGGAGGGCATCAGGGTTCCCCTGGAAAAATTCAGTGGCTCCCACCATGTTCTGTGCTGGAGTTTTTTTGGCTCAAATATGAAAGATTCAAATTCCCAGGAAAGTGTCTGCTTGACTTAGCTTGGACGCCTCGACTGCATGCGATGCGAGTGTGTGGGACCCCCCCAAGGAAAACTGGAATGCAATAAAAAGAAAGGAGAACAGACGCTACGCTAGCCTAGCAAAAACAACAGATGTCCTATGCCAAGACAAACAGGTTGTATTACTAACATCACAGTTCTGATCAGCTTCTAACATAGACTTAAAATCCACAATTGCCATTTTGATCATTCGAGGGAAAAACAGCTTTGGGAAAATGGGCCACATTGAGAGGCAGTGAGACAGAATGGTTAATATTTGGATCCTGGAACCAGATTGCGTGGATTTGAATTCAGCTCTTCTGCAAAATTACAAATGTCCTGATTGGAGGCAATTAATGTGAAAAATGTCATATCCTCTATCCAGATAGTAAAGATTTATAATGCTGATTACCATATTAAAAGTTCTGGAAGCCCTGAAGTCCAGAGAGCTGTTGAAGTGGGATTAACCCAGCAGGTCACTCAGAGTCAGTATAGCAGAATTAAAGTGCAGGCTCTGTTTGTATCCTGGCTGTACACCCATTGCCTGTGTGACCTTGCGCAGGTCACTTAACCTCTCTGTGCCTCAGTGCCCTCATCTGTAAAATGGGGATAATAATAGCACCCATCTAATAGGATTGTTGTGCAGACTTAATGAATTTGTCAGTAAAGCATTTAGAACAGTGCCTATTCTAGATAACAGTGTTCATTTAAAACCTAACTTCTCAATACATACTGCCTATTATTAATTCCTTGCTCGAGTAAGGAAGTCCCTTGCTTTATCCTTTCTCCTGGCAGAAGACAGAATTCATAACATTTGACCTGGGAGTTTTCACAACAGGAAAGGCCATATGGCAAATATCATCCCTTAACAATTGGGGCAAATAGCTAAAGAGCTGCCATAAATCCCTAAGCCTTTATTTCAATGGCTGCAGTGACCCATCCTTTGATACCCGACATCCCACTTCACTATTGTAAATGTCCTAGTCCTTTCAAGGTTTCAAAAGGATGTTTTATGGACATTCCTTCATTGATCACATGGCTTATTGACACGCCACAGCTGGGCCAACTGAGTCTTTGCGGCAGCTTGGGGCCACGCCCCCACATTTGCGGGCGTTGTGATTAATCGTCAGGGCCGCGGTGGGTATATGGTCAGCTTGCATTAGGCCACGCTGGAATTGGATTAAGGGAAGGCTCCTCGTGTAGTGGGTTAAAGAAGTAATTTTTCATTTCTAGAGACCTGGGTTCTAACCTCACTGAAGCCCCAGGAGATAACATGTTTTGTGGCTTCGGTCCATCCCACAATTTGTCAACATCCCGCAGGAGTTTACTCCTTCTTAAAGGCCATTA
This sequence comes from Halichoerus grypus, assembly GCF_964656455.1. Lineage (NCBI taxonomy): Eukaryota > Metazoa > Chordata > Mammalia > Carnivora > Phocidae > Halichoerus > Halichoerus grypus. The sequence goes on from NC_135712.1 coordinate 177,534,378, forward strand.
ATCAAAGAAAGTAGAGGCATCATAGCCCAGGATTGATGGGCTATGGGGGCTGCAGTGGACAGCGTCAGCCGAGTTAGAAAAGGCTTCCTTTCAAAATACAAAATAAAAAAATAAAATAAATAGATGGTTTCCTTTTGTTTAAGCACTTCACCAGGTAAAGGCGGGTAAAAGCAGAGACAACACTGTCAGTCCCCACGCCCTCCACCCCCAGCCCCTGGCAACCACCCATCTCTATTCTGTCCATAGGGGCTTGCTTGTTCTGGACATTTCACAAGAATGGAATCATTCAGTATGTGGCCTCCATGTCTGGTTTCTTTCACTCAGCATCGTGTTTTTAAGATGCATCCATGTTGCAGCAGGTATCAGTACTTTATCTTTTATTCCATTGTACGGACAGAGCACATTTTGTTCACCTGTTCAACCGTTGATGGACATTTGGCTTATTTCCGTGTTTTGGCCACTACGAATCATGCTTCTATAAAAACTCATGTACAAGCTTTGTGTGCATGTAGGTTTTCTGTTCTCTTGGGTATTTACCTAGGAGAAATATGGGTCATAAGATAACTCCGTGTTTAACTTTCTGAGGCACTGACAGGCTATTTGCCAACGTGTCTGCACCATTTTATATCCCCACTAGCAGCAGGTGAGAGCTCAAATTTCTCTACATTGTCACCAACACTCGTTACTGTTTGTCTTTATTGTAGCCATCCTAGCAGATGTGAAGTGAGAACTTCAGGTGGTTTTGATTTGTTAAGCATCTTTCATGTGCCTTTTGGCCATGTATATGTCTTTTGGAGAAATGTTTACTCAAATCTTTTGCTCATTTATTAATTGGATTGTCTTTTTATTGCTGAATTATGACAGTTTTTTTATGCATTCTGGATACTACTCCTATAGCAGATAAATGATTTGCAAATATTTCCCCCCATTCTGTGAACGACCTTTTCACTTTCTTGCTGGTATCCTTTGACCCACAAATTGTTTCGTTTTCATGATGTCTGATTTATTCCATTTTTCTTTTGTTACTTGTGCTTTTGGTGAGTGATTCCTTTAAAGTGGAAAAGCCACAGAGAAGACAGGGAAAAAAGGAGGCTTCTGGATCACCCACAAATCTTGGGCTGCCCGTTTGCTTTAGTCAAAGGTCACAAATTCTCCAGCCCAAGAGACCAGTAGTCTGAGGCATGCTTATCTTTTATTTGGCCCACAGAGTAGTTCTAGGACACAGAACAGAGGTGCTAAAGGCCCTAGGAGAAGGATAAACCCAGGGCTAGGGAAACTGCCATGTGATACTCAGGAGTCAGTGAAAGAAACCACCCATATTAGCTGTAGGGTTCCGGGTGATGCCACAGAAGCTAGATTTGGGCTCAATCACGAATGTAAAATATGCCAGAATTATCAGTGACTGTCTATCACATTCACACCTTCTTGCATAATCCCCCACCCCAACCACTAGAGCCCAGGCAATCACCCTGTGTCACTGGCAACCTGCTCCCCAACCCCACCTTTCTTGAACCAAGCGGACTGGATGGAGAAGGGCAGCTGGACCCAAGGACAGCCAATCAGCCCAAGAGTTGTCCGGTGACCACAGTCATGGCCTAGCACCTGGAAGTGAGCAGAGCAAGCCGGGCTTTCGTGTATACCCATTTGATTCAGGAAACACAGGGAGACTGAAGCAGTGAGCTGTGAATGCTGCGCATGAAGGAAAGACAAGCCAAGGCCATTTACAAGTTTAGGTCATGAAGGAGGAGAAGCTGAGTGAGCACAGCGAGCTGCTCCAACGGGCATATTAAAAGTGTGCTGGATAGACAGGGTTGTTGCTTGACACCCATTCTGCCCACTTACTGGGTCCCTTCCTCTTAGAGGTGTCACTCTTCCCAGACTGCCGTGCAGCTAGGGGTGCGCATATAAACCGGGTTCTGCCGGTCAGCCTCACCTGAGAAATGTAATGAGACAGGGAAGCAAGAAGATGAAAAAGAAAGGTGGAAATAATGCTTATCTAGCACTTGCATTATTTCCAATAGCATGCCATTCACTTTTTAATGCCTCTTGTGCTCTCGTGTGGGGTATTCTTTTCCTTACTTTACAAACGAGGAAATTAAGTCCAACGTAAATTAGTTAACTTATCCAAGGTTCCCAGATGAACAAGTAGCTTCACTTCCACTCTGGGTGAATCAAAAGTCCTTGCTTCTCCCACCATCCCATACTGGGTTTTTTGGTTTGGTTTTTGTTTTTTGTTTGGGTGTGAGTTTTTCATTCTGGGATGGTAAAGGTTTGGAAAGCATAGGGGACATTGTGGAAAAGCATCAAGGACAATGCTAAGCTCCACCACCCAGAAACCGAGCCCCTCATGTAGAGCAGGTCCCTACAAACTGGGGATTGCAAACAGATTTCATCGTGCCGGTCAGCCCTGACCCATTCCGATTGGCCTAAAACAGTGTTGAGAGAAGATTTGAGAAGCTGCCTCGGGTTCAAAGGGAAAACGATGCGGTATGGATTAGCAATCTCCACCATGGGCAAAGGACAGGAAATTTACCCTAAGATCCTACATGCTTGTTAATTTGACCCCAAAATCCTAGGCAAGACTGCATCATCTTTGCTGCACTTTTTAAAGTTTTATTAAGTAATCTCTACACCCAACAGGGGGCTCGAACCCATGACTCCAAGATCAAGAGTCACATACTCCTCTGACTAAGCCAGCCGGGCACCCCAACCCTGATGCTTTTGACTTCCAGCCTATTTTTCACTTTCTATCTCTCCCCAGCTTCCCTTTGAACATACTTTCCTAGCATCCTTCTTCCTACTGCCCCAAGTTCCTGGGACACGGTCTTGGTTGAAACATCATTTATTAACATCTCCTATCTCTATACACTGGACTTTAGTATTAGGATCTCGTGGCTACTGTTTTTCTTATCCAAGCAGGGGTGTTACATTATTCTTTGCACATCTATACCTGCAAAGCTCAAAGTGTGACTGCAGTTAACAGTCTCTTTCTTATTTATCAAGGCTTTCTAGAAAGAATAGGTCTGCATCATCCTTACCAGCACAGCTGCTTCACAACCCATGCAATATATATCATCATATATAAGTAATTATTACACAAAGCAATCCCACTGCCACTGAATACATGCATGGCTATAAAGATCCAGCATGTATGTGTATATATGCTTTTCTTTTCCTTAACCCTACAGAGAAGAGCCATAAGTGTGTGTGTGTGTGTGTGTGTGTGTGTGTGTGTAGAGAGAGGTAGACAGTTTCCAAATTTGTATGTTCTGCTCCAGTCCATCAGTGAGAAATAGATGAAAAAGAAAAATGGTGATATATCCATATAATGGGATACCACATAGCCACGGTCATTAAACAAAGGAAGCAGGGAAGCTGTGGGACTCTAAGTCCCAATATGGAAAAATCTCCATGACAGATCGTTAAGCAAACAAAGCAGACCTACATGGAAAACTGTCACAATGTAACAAAGGTGTCCACAGATACTGGACAACCACAAAAGCAAATATCCACCAAAAGGGAGCAAGGTCAAGATGTATGAACAGCTCCATTTCTGTTAAAAAAAATAATATGTTAGTTTGTACATTAAAAAAGTGGGGAGAGTGAGACAGAGCTCCCTTTAAATGCAGAATCCTAAGCACTTTGAGCCCTAGAAGGATATTCTCAACTACCTGCATAAACTAGGACTATCAAAGGCTAACTTTTTAAAGTTGGAAATGAAACACAGCAATGGGAGCCTGCTTAAGACTCTCTCCCTCTCTCTCTACCCACCATCTCCCTCTCTAAAAAAAATTTTTTTAATTAAAAATAAAAATTAAAAAAAACAATCTGGATGAATATACACCCAACCATGCAAAGTCATCACCTTTGGGGAATGGGACCATGAGGGACACGGTTTTAGGAGCTATATAGTTCCATGACTGAATTTTTATAAACAGGGTGTCTTTTAAGGTTTTTTAAATCTACTTCAAAAAATTTTAGCTGTCATTTAGAATTAAGAATTCCACCGAGGATCCCTCTCAGAAAGAGCGGGAAAAGTGGGGAGAGTGAGACAGAGCTCCCTTTAAATGCAGAATCCTAAGCACTTTGAGCCCTAGAAGGATATTCTCAACTACCTGCATAAACTAGGACCATCAAAGGCTAACTTTTTAAAGTTGGAAATGAAACACAGCAATGCCCCCAAATATAAACAGCCCTAAAGCCAGATGCAGCATCTGTCTCCCTAAACACCCAGGGAATTGTATCCCGGCAGGAGCCTTTCCTTTCTCCCATCACTGAGGCTTGTCGGCTTGGCCGCCCAGACCCGCCCCTCTGAGCCTCAGATCTGAGCCCTTCAGTTCCCCTGGGACCAGGACCACAGGAATCCCTTTGCCTCCGACCCTGGCACTTCTAACTGCTCAGTCTTGAATGAGACAGGCAGGCTACTTGGCCCAGACATTATTGCTCACATGGACATGTCCTTCTTGACATTTTTTCCTCCAAATGATTTCTCCTTTAATTGTTCTTTAGGCCACTGGATGCCATCAGTCCTGTGATGGCACATGGACCTTCCCATGAACTGCCACAGAAGATACCCCATGGCCATCTGCTCGTGGCCATTTGTCATGGGGCAGGAAGTTGTCATTTCTTGGGACCCTTCATTCCCCTGCAAATTAACTCCCCACTCCCTTCATCCATGTTCCCGCTGTGTTATTGCTGCAACACAAATACATTCTTTCCATTGAGGTGGTTCTTCATGGTTTTCTTAGAAACCTTGGTTTGCTACAATTTATGCCTTGATTAAAAATGTGCTGTCGGGTGAGACATGCCATTCAGGGGAGGGTGCTTTGTTAATTAGTAAAACAAATCAGGTCAAATGTTCCTCATAAAGATTTTGCATGTCTGCAATTCTGAAATGCCTTACATTCGGCTTAATTTTGTTTTATAAAAAACAGAGAAAAGAGAAAATCTACCTTTTTTTAGGCAAGTTCGACAATTAAGAGCAAGAGAGACAAATCTCGGTTTTTTTTTTTTTTTTTACAAAATCATATACTATGAAAATAATTATTTTTTTAAAGATTTTATTTATTTATTTGACACAGAGAGAGAGCACGAGGAGGGGGAACATCAGGCAGAGGGAGAAGCAGACTCCCCGCTGAGCAGGGCACCTGACTCAGGGCTCCATTCCAGGACTCCGGGATCATGACCTGAACCAAAGGCAGACACTTAACCTACTGAGCCACCCAGGCATCCTGAAAATAATTTTTTTCAAATAATGACTATTTCAAGTCCAGTTTGTGAGTGTGTGTGTGTGTGATCTGAACCACACATTTATTTTAGTGCTAATATATTCAGTGCTTTTTTTAGTCTTGCTACTTTTTTTATTAATTTTTCTTTAATTCCAAGTCTCTTTTTTTTTAATTTAAAAGTAGCAGCTACCTGCCTGAGAGAGGCCATTGGCCCCTGCAGTTCTTTGGGAAACCTTTTCTTTTGTGCCATCCATCCAATATCTATAAAACTTAGATCCTTTCTGGACAAATGGTCTTCAAACAGGGATGAGTCCATTTGTATAATACCCCTTCCCCTGTTCCTAAAATCATATGGGCAGGTTGTTTACCCATCTCATTACCTCCTAATGAGAAGAGCTTACTCGACTTTATTCACAGCCCCTCCACTAACACAGTGCCTGCCATGAAGTAGGTGCTCAGAAAATCTGTCTTGCATTTATGAACTGATTTTTTGTTATTTCAGGTATGTTCTCTTTTTGCTCTTGATTGGCCTTTGACCAGGCCATGGCTCTCACGAGCCTTGAAGGACTGGGACAGACTGTGTCTTACTCAGCTTGCTATTCTGAGAAACCAGCACAGAGATCCTTAATATTGTTTAAAAATTTTTCAACCTCCAACTGTCCTCTAGGCATTGTGGAAGATACAAAAATAAATAAGATAGGGTTGCTGTCCATGATAACCTGGCCACTTACTCATAAAAGGGGACCACATCACTAACATTTGATTATTTAAAATGGAACTCGGTTAATGCTTCACAGGCATGTCCTCATTTCATTACCTAAATAAGACTCACAGGCAGGGCTTACATTCCCACTTTACGAACAAGGAAACTGAGGCTCTTAGAATTCAGGGAATTCGCCCTGGTTGTAACGTGCGCAGTTAAGAGCGGGCCGAGCAAGGAAGTTAGCCCAGGGTCATCAGGACTCCTGGACAAGACCAGGCAGTGTATGGCTTCGCACTAAGGACCATGGGAGGCAGAGGGAAAGGACTCAACTGAAAATCACAAGAGCAGAGACATCTACTGTTCTAAGTGACAGAGACAGAAATCCAACTCCATGTGGCTTTAAAAAGAGAACAAGGACATTTACTGGCTCTTAAATGGAAAAGTCCAGGGATAAGAACACAGCTGGATCCCAGGAGCTCAAACAATGTCAGGAAGTCTGGTCTCTAAGTGTGGGTTCTGCTTGCCTCCAGGGTCATTGCCAAGCAGGCTTCTGGGCTGACGATGGCACAGATGTCCCCAGGGGAACATCCACCAGCTTAGCACGCCCAGCCAAAAGACAGGGCATCACACCCGGGAACGCACCAGTGAAGTCCCAAACCCAATGCCTATCCCTAAACCACTTCTCTCCACCATACTGGTCTATCTACTCGCCCAGCATGATACAATAAAATAATAAAATACAAAAATCAAATTGAAGACAAAATTAGATTAGTAAAAATAATTAGATTACAAGTAGAATAGTGAAAATAGATTAAATTCAAAAGTAAATACAAATTTAAATTTTAAATACTTTTTTAAAGTTTATTTATTTGAGAGAGAGAGAAAAAGTGAGAGTGAGGGGGGGAGCAGAGGGAGAGAAAGAAGCAGGGTCCCCACTGAACAGGGAGCCTGACCTGGGGCTCGATCCCAGGACTCTGAGATCAGGACCTGAGCCAAAGGCAGAGGCTTAACTGAGACACCCAGGTACCCCTAAATAAATTTTTTAAAACTAAACTTTTAAAGGCCCGAGCAGCTCTACGGTAAGGTAGCTATGAGATGTAGACTAAAAAGGAAGAGAGAAGTTGTTTGCAAAGTATTTCTTTTTCCATATCACCAAGGCAAGCGGCATAAGTGAGCACCCCAAGTACACTTGAAACACGTCTCCCACGTCTTACTTGGAAGGCTGGTAGTTGGTGAGTTAACACACCTGTTCCTGATTTCGGGAAAGCACTGTTTCTCAGAACCATGCCCTCCCCCAGCACACTTTCATGTATTCATTAGTCAGAACTGGGTCACTGACACACCGGATCCAAAGAAAGCCGGAAATTCAGGGACTTGGCTTCTAGCCTCTGTAACAGGCAGACTGGGAAGAAAGGGGATCGAAACAGGCACTGAGTTACCCAGTCAACAGTGTCTACCAAAGCAGAAAGAACCTAGAACCATTCCAAAGTCATATGAATGAAGAATTCTTCCACATTTAAACAACTATTTTTCACTATTTCTTGCCCCTAATTCAATAGCAATTTTTTCAGCAAATTATGCTTCCAAAGCATTCGTCTTAGTTTTCATAGAAATGTTAAATGTTGCGTTTTTATCTAATTGGATTACACGATATTCGATTTATTTATTATTTAATCCATTTAATTGAAAGTATTCTAAATTACAACACAACTACCGCGAAGAGGTTTGGGAGCTAACTCAGTCCACTCGGTGTGCAGTCAGCTCAGTCAGCCGCAGAGAAGTGCCTGGGGCAGCGGGTGAGCAAGGCAAAGCAACAGCCTCACCGAGAGGACTTCACTGAGGATACCTGTCATCGGCTGCCCAGGGGTCGATGGTGAGAGCTTCTACCGAACCAGCACCAGGCTAGGCTTCGGGAGAAAATCAGATCAAAATGGAGAGCCTCCAAACAGCCAACTAGCTATCATTCAAGCCCACTTATCTCATGGCAGGGATGGAGCAAACACAGATGGGCTTGAACGATAGACGTGCTAAGCGCCGGCACAAAGACAGAACTGTCCAGGTGGAAGGGCATAGTGGATGTTACTGGCACCAGCCCACCTCCTCTCGGCCTGCCGCTTCGGGGCACACAGTGGGACTGCCAATAGCCAGCACCTGCATCTGCTTCCCTGGGGCTTTCTCTACCGCACCTCTCTCTCTAGCCCCGAGCGCTGCAGAATTCACACCTGGATCAACCTTCCCTGGGTGGCGGGCAGGAGCAGGTATATAACTATCCCGCCCCCCCCCCGCCCCCCACCTCCTGGTAGGACAACTCTAGGGAATGTGCTCTACACCATTTCCTAGAGTTTCCAGCAAGATTTAGCTGCATGAACCACGCGGGAGGGGAGGGGGAGGGGAAGGGGTGACAGATTTTTAAAAATTAAAAAATAGAAAGACATCGCTCTAGGTGCGGGCTACGATAGCTGGCTTGATGATACAATCTAGTCTGGCTCTTTCCATGTCCTGTCTCCCCTCTCAATTCCCCTCAAGATGATTCTTAAGATTACCTCCCAAATAAGCTACTTGGGACTCAAATCCTTATTACAGGATCTACTTCCGAGAAATACTAAATTAAGTTGAAAAATATTTATAACAGCTTCCACTTACTGAGGCATTAAATATGCACCTGGAATTGTGCCAGGGAGCTTACCTGTGTGTCCCCACTCATTTTCACAACAAGTCCACGAAAAAGAAATGACTGTTATTATGGTCGGATAAAAAGCTGGGACTCAGAGAGGTTAAGTAACTTGAGCAACAACACACAGCTAAAAAGCGGCAGACCTCAACGGATGAATGGATAAACCGATTGTAGATATCTACATACAATGGAATATTCAGCCATAAAAAGGAATATGGGTATATTTGACAAGATGGGTCAACTCCAAAAACATCATGCTAAGTGTGGAAAAAAATAAATGAGAAATCACGTGTACAATGATTCTATTTATATGAAATATCCAGAACAGATAAATCCAGAGACAGAACTCCAATAGGAGAGAAGGGAGGGAATGGAGAGAAACTTCTTAGTGGGGATGAGGTTTTGCTTCAAAATGATGGAAATGATCTGAAACTAGATAGAGACAGTGTTTGCAAACTACTGTGAATAAACTAAATGCCACTGAATCATTCACTTTCAAATGGCTCATACTATGTGAGTTTCCCACAAATATATTTTTTAGTGGCATAGCTGGCAGTTTAAACCAAGCGACTCACACCAAGAAGCTCTTCCATCACTGATTCTCAGTGGCGGTGAGCACCTGGACACTTGCAAGAAATGCACATTCCTAGGCCCTACCCCAGAGCCCCCGAAGCAGCAGCTCAAGGAGCAAGCCTAGCAATCTGGGTTTTGAGGTGGTACCGTTTGAGGACCAGTAGCATATGTCAAGAATTTAAAACAAGACTTATGCTTAGCAACACTGAGTTAATCTCAATCGAAACCCTTCAAGTGAAAATGAAGTAGTTGCTGGATGCATTGAAATTGGGATTTCAAGGGCTTGCACAGGCGAGTTTGCATGTGTGTAAGTCATCACACGTGTTCAGGGTTTCCCGGCCCGGTCGGGGTCAGGGCGTCCTCTCCTTCAAGGTATATGGATGCTCCCCAAAGCACAAACTGGAGCAGGGCCGTGCTGCCTGGGGGAGGGAGGGGGGGAGGGGGAGGGGGGGCCCTCAGCTGGCCTGGCACATCCATCTTCATCTGTCTGTCTGCAGGCCCAGGGCGGGCTGGGGCGTGGGCTCACCAGACCAGCTGAGACCAAATTGGCAAATATTTCTCCAAGATAAAACAGAGGACATTCTTGGGACATGCCAGAACTAATTCTCATAAATATCCCCAGGCTCCAAGGAGTTCCGAAAATCTGTTTTTTTCCTCAGTACCAGAAAAACAGACCCAGTGAATTTACTGACAAAAGCTGTTAGGTATAAAACCAAAATTCTTTCATTTTTAAACTAGGTTTACTGTTTTCGTTCAATTCTGGTTGAAGCCCTTCACTGATGTGCCCCTTCTTGTTTTCCGTAATAGTCCTCTGGATAAAGGTTCTCTTTGGAATGGTCTCCCCCGATGCATAAACAGAGGCAAAAGACAAGAAATTAAGAGCAAAGACTTTCAATAAAGATCTTGAATCTGATTCATCAAACCAAAGAGAATGAGACAAGGAGCATCTTTTAGTTTTGCCCACAACCAATGCGATCAAATGAACTTCCAGAATCTGGCCATGATATGGCAGCAAGTGTGGCCCCTTGACCATGAGCAATGAAGAGGCGAAGAAGAAAAGCTCCAGCCAAACGAGGCTCCATCTCAAGGGGCCAGACAGAACCACATCATTTCGGGCCACCAACCCAGGACCATTCATAGTCTCATCACTGAGGGCTGTTGCTTCCCCAGGCCTAAAGGCCAAAGCATCCCTTTCTACCTGCACAGGTTTTGACTTCTGAGGATTGCTACTTCCAAAATAAGCTGAGAAAAGAAGCAAGAGGGATTTTCCCCAGCTCTGTAGCCTAAGAGAAATGAGGAATGCTGACAAAACAGCTCAGGAGGCTCAAGAAATTCTTCACATTCACTCAAGATAAACTGAACTTCTGCTATGAGTGAGGTGCTATCCCAGGACTTGGAGGATGGCAGGGAGGGAAACAGATGATAGACAACGAATAGTGAGTATTCACTATTGACCCTGTGCTGAGCACTTTACACCCATGATCTTATTTAGCCCTCGCCATACACAGAAGTTACTACTTTGTGACTCGAAGGGGCACCTGGGTGGCTCAGTTGGTTAAGCGTCTGCCTTCTGCTCAGGTCATGATCTCAGGGTCCTGGGATCGAGCCCCGCATCAGGCTCCCTGTTCAGTGGGGAGCCTGCTTCTCCCTCTCCCTCTGCCTGACGCTCTGCCTACTTGTGCTCTCCCTCCCTCCCTCCCTCCGTCTCTCTGTCAAATAAATAAATCTGAAAAAAAAAATAAATGTGACTGGAGAATCAGAGAAGTATAACCACTTGTCCAAGGTCACAGAGCTGGTCAAGACTGGTGCCGGGCAGGGGTAGATTTTAGGCAGTCTGACTAAAGCCCACATTCAACCATACCACAGCCTTCGAGGAAGGACGAGATCTGGGAAATGTCTTACTTTTGCTTCGACCCTTTTTCTCGCATGAGAATAGCTCTAGTGTTCTGATCCCAAAAATGATGGCACAGAGGTAATTTAACATTCTCTGAATTATTTTACACTCTTGCCATGATCACATATCGTCAGAAAGAATATTTTCATTTTTTATTATTTTTTCTCAAAGGAAGCTTAAATGCTAGTTAGAAAAAGGCAGGCAGTAGGAAAGCAGTTGTGTCATTCATTCAACAGAGCTCTGAGCTGCGTGGCGTGCCTGGGACACACAGCCCGCCCAGGAATGAGGCGGACGCCACACCCGCCTTCTTGGAATGGATATTCTGGCGGGGGAATGACGCGGCACTTCTCTCAGTTGGGGTACAGGGAGGGGAGGGCCCCAGCAGAGCCGTTCAGGGGCAGGCCTGGAGTCGGGGGTGGGGGGGTTCCCCGAGGAGGTGAAGACTGAACCCGCAGAGGAAGGAGAAGCAGCAAAAGCAAAGTGGATTCCCGACAAGGGAAAAGCCTGAGCCAAGGCCTCGAGAGAAGGGACAAGAATTGTTGGGAGAAAAGGAGAGACGGCCCACGGGCTCTAAGAAAAAGCAAGCAGATCAGGTTGCCGAGGTGGGGACAAGTCAGACAGCAGATGGCCTCGTGAGTGAGCATGTCCCCTGAGAAGTGTGGAAATCTTCATCCTTAGAACAGTGGGCACCACTGAAAGGTTTTAATCAAGAGAGTGAAAATAGACAATCACCCAAATCCCACCATCCAGACAGGACAACAGTTAATATTTTGCTGTGAATCCTCCAAAACATGTTCCTGGCACCCGTCATCATAAGCATGGAGCTATATATATAACCTCTTCAAATGTGGAGCCAGACCACGGTCTGTTTTCCAGTTTGCTTTTTTCTCTTCATAGCCTGGGGTCCACCTCAAATGTCCATCATTTTAGGTCATGAACATGGCTCTAGGTCTTTATTTTCATGGCGCCTGGTATTCCATGATATGAAGAGATCAAATTTTAGTTAACCGGCTTCCGGGGATGGACGGCTAACTTGTTTCCATTTTCCTACGCTGGTGGGCAAACCACAGTGACCGTCCTGACACACACAGCACCCCAGAGGTCTCCTTCAGCTCGGCCGGGCTGTCTTTGCCGGCACCCTCTGGTCATCCCAAAGGCCTGGCTTGCCCTTGATCTGAAGGGTTGGTGTCTCACTACCAGTTAGGTTAACAGAGATGTAGGGCTTCATTTGGCAGGCGTGACGATGACAGTTTCCAACCTGATCCAAAGCAGATGGAGGGACCCGGAGAGATATTAAAATAAAGAGGGAATTGGCAGCTGGGTCTTCCTCTGGGAATCAGGGAGGCCAGTAAGGATGAATTAAGTGTTTAAAAAAAAAAAGGTGAAATGAGCTGGAATCCAGCCACAGGCTCATCTTGCATCTGACAGCAGCACATATGTCTGGGAGCTGGACTCTCATGCGGAGACCGTTGAGGGGAGCCGTGGTGTGATGATGAGGGGTGCAGGATCTCCCGGTCCAGCCCCGTCGCCTCCCCTGTCCCCTGTGTCTCTCATCCTCTCTCACTGAGCTCCAGCCTCACTGGCCTCCTGTCTCTTACCCTGCTGAGCCCGTCCCCTATCAAAGCTTCTGCGTTGGCTGGGCCCTCCTTCCAGAACGTTCCTCCCCAGATCCTGCCATGGATGGAGACGTCTCATCACTCCCTCCTGTGCCCCCTCTCCAGGAAGCCTTCCCCAAGCACTCTGTCTCTCGTGTACCCTCATCACCGTAAAATCTCGCTTTATTTTCTGTCCAGTACCCATCAAAAGTATCTTATTTTTTATTGGTTTATTTAGAGTCTGTCATCCCTTACTAGAATGTAAGCTCTGTCAGGGCAGGGATCTCATCGTCCTTCTCCCTGACTATCCCAATCACCTAGCACACAGCCTTGAACAAAGGGCACAAAATCTATGTCTGATAAATGAATGAATGAATGAATGAATGTATGTCAGTCATACCGACCTGGGTTCAGATTCCAGCTCTGCCTCTGTAGGACCCGGGATAAATATTAACTATTCTTTTTTTTTTTTTAAAGATGTTATTTATTTGACAGAAAGAGAGACACAGCGAGAGAGGGAACACAAGCAGGGGGAGTGGGAGAGGGAGAAGCAGGCTTCCCGCCGAGCAGGGAGCCCGATGTGGGGCTCGATCCCAGGACCCTGGGATCATGACCTGAGCCAAAGGCAGACGCTTAACAACTGAGCCACCCAGGCGCCCCAATATTTAACTATTCTGAGCCAGTTATTTTCTCAGTGGGTGTGATAAAGGCTCCCACCTCCCTAAAGTACCATGAAGATGAGCAAGATGATACCCATGAAGATATCACGAAGCCCAGCACCCAGCTCTCACACCACAGCAAGCGTCCAGAGCAGGGTAGGTGGACTAGAGAAGTCTTTCTAGAGGAAATCCAGCTCTGTCAGGCACTCTGTTACCACCTTCAGCTGTTCCCTGGGCTTTCAAGCCCATAATTTCACCTGGATCAGGTACAGGGTCTCTTTAGAGCTGCAGAAGACAGCTGAAGCTAGTTATCCAACAGGTTCTGGGAACCCAAACGTTATCGTCACCCATTTACCACCTTGCTCAAAGATCAGTTTTTAACAATGACCAGGGCCTCCCGAGGCAGGTTCTGACTTCCTCATGAAGGCAGGAAATAAGCCTGTGTGCACTGTCCCCTCAGAGCTGTAAGGGGCAATGATTACAACCAAGCTGGTCTACACTCATAACAATGGTATTAATTATTGGCAGAATTTAATATTTGCATTACTGGACATGTCTCCCCTTGAATTCTCCAATTCCCAGCAAGAAGCCTCTCGCTTTATCTCATTAGCTGTTCCCCGTATGGAGGGGAGATGACAACTCTACATCACACAAGGTTGGTTCTCCTCTATTAGGAACAGGCCTCTTTTTCTAGAATGGAGAGGAGGAGCCAGGTAGTTCCCAAGTATAGTGCGCCCTCTGGCGGTCATTATTCAAACTGCAATACCAGCATTCACACCATCCCCTTCCCCAGGGCCTGCTCCCAGGCACCGCAGAAGTGGCCTTTGCGACTTCGAGATGACCTTTCACTCCAGTTGGATGAAGAATAATCCCCTCTCCCACATGACTCTTATTAAATTACGTGTGGGAGGGAGAGGGTAATGGGTACAGTCTCTTAAGATAATGGGAATTAAGGCTTTTGCCAAGATGAGGCCACACCTTGAATCCTTTGCTGTGGATTTCAAAGCAAACTTGAACCTGGAGGGGAAGGGGACGTGGGGGGAGTCCTGGGGTTTGTTTATGCTGCACAAGAAAGGGCTTCCTGTTGCCAAGAAGACCGGATCTAAAGCGCTCAAAGCCTCAGTGGGCTGCCAACATTTCTTATGCAATCCCCTTTGATGACTCTGGTGCAAATTTATGGAAATATGTGGAGGTGCTTTCCCAGGAAATCCACCCAGAACTGGGGGGAGGAGGAAGACGAGAAAGCAAGGTTTGGGGCAGACCTTAGGGCTGGGTCCTGCCAAGCCTAAGACAGTTGGCAACTGTAGGATGTTCTCCTGGGCTCCCAGAATAGAGCCCAGATCATCTGAGTATCAGGGTACAGTGGGGAGGGGGTATCCTATCACTGGAGAAACCTCATCAAGTTCATTCCTCTTAACAACTTTTTTTTAATTTGTAGGCATTTCCCAAAGAAAAACCAGTATCTTCCCACTTTCTGGATACAAGTGTTTTCTGCTGCTAAAGTGGAAAAATGCCTAACTTTCTCACCCCGCTCTGAACAGCTAGACTCCTTCCATCTCCCCATCGTCCCAACCTATCAAAATGATCTCGTGATCATCATAAGTGGCCCTAAACCGACACTATGCCGAAGCCCATCGAAGAGAGAACAGGTGAATAAATCATGGGTTCCACACTAGGGGATCGTATGCACCATGAGAACAAGCATAAACCAGGTCCACTGCCCTGGAGGGGTGGTGTGTATACTGTGGAGCTAGAAAAGCTGTGGAGTTCTGTGCAGGGCACAGTGTGTGGTAGGATAGAAGTGGGCATCTGTGTTTGTAACCTGTTTGTATGAACAAGAGAAGGATACACTCCAAATAGTTGACATTGGCTTTTTGAAGGGGGCAAGACGATGGGGGGGGCACATTTTCTTTCTACTCTAGATGTCATTCCTTCCATAAAGGAGAAGAAAATCCAGCCCTTCCCATGTCAGGTGCTCCCACAGGCCCCCCACCCCATGAAGCCTTTCCCTGTTTTCCATTATGAGGTACCATCCCTCCCACCTTTATTCTCCCCATAAAGCTTTTTTTTGCTGGTTTTCTTTGGCACTAATGGTGTATATTTTGGCATCAACATAAGGGTCTCATCTGCCCCCTAGATTCTGAGCATTTCCAAGACCAGGAAGGAGCATCAGCTACAACAGGTGCTTGATAACTGTTTCCAAAGCTCATAAATAGAAGAAATACTTAATGATTCGGGGATTAATTCCTAATGACTGGGGGGAAATGTAGGGTTTCGAACCACGCCACAAATCCAACTCCAGGTGAATCAAAGAACTCAATTTAAAGAACCAAATATTCAGTCTGTCGCAACAGTTCTCAAACTTCAGGGAGCATCAGAATCATCTGAAGGTCTTGTTAAAACACCAACGTGGGGTCCCAGCCCTAGAGTTTCTAATTCGGTAGGTCTGCCGTGGGACCATTTGCATTTCCAACAAGGTACCAGGTGATGCTGATGGTCCCAAGACCACAGAGCCTCACACTGGAAACAGCTGGTCTATGATCTTATGGTGAATTACTCCATTCTAGGCAAAGGAAGAAATTACAAACAGCAAAGTAGAACTGGACCAGTGGTTCACAGACTTGGTTGCCCATCAGAATTATGCCTCCACCCTCTTCAGCTTGATGAATGACACAGTCCCTTCACCTTCAGATGGCTCAGCAGTCAACACTTTTTGAGACACATCCTTCCAGGTGAATCTAAGGCACAGCCTGTTTAGGTAACTACTGGATTTACGTATATGTAATTTAGAAAATGATAGAATAAACACTAGAATAGGAAGAGGAAAAAGCAAGGGGAAGGGATTTGCATGAAATGTGGGGAAAGGCTGAGGGCCTTTCAAGAGCTTGTATCAAGAGCCGTATCAAGGGCCTGTTCAAGTGTTTAAGAAAAATTTTGAATCCCAGTAGTTAAATAGGAAAAGACTTGAGAAGACAATTGGCAGCCACAACAGCAATTGCCCGCCAGTTTCCTCTGGAACTCTCTAGAACACTCTGCGGGTGACTTCTCTGATCAAAGAATTCCTCGAGCTCCCTCCTCTGGACTTCTTGCCCCAGAATGAAGGTGCTAGAGGAAAAAAGCCCTTCCCATGCTCACTTCCATATGCTCTGTCTCTGCACTTCTGGAAGTTCGCAGGACGCCCCAGGGCACCTGGAGACACCGAGACGCATCAGTGGTGACCCTAACGGCATCAGGAACAGCTTCTTCAGCAGGGACCTGCTCTGAGACAGGATGTACCAACAGCAACCCTTGGGTGCATTCTTACTTGGCTCCTGTGAGGAAGTATTTTTTACTTCACGTGAGAAAACAGAGGCCCAGAAAGGTGTTCAATACTAACAAAGGTGGTAGAACCAAAGTTGGGGGTTCCCAAAATCTTCATGAGCAACTCACCCCACTGCCGTTCTTTAAGAATGATATCTCCTAGCCTGTGTGAAATGCAACAGAGCTTCCAGACCTACCTCTCCCAGGGAGCCCCAAAAACCCCAGAAAGATGCCATTTATTAGGCCCCAGGCAGTCTCGCTTCCCACACACAGGTGTTCACTTTATTCTCATGATGAATCCATGAGATGGTAGTTATCCCCATTGTACAGACAAGGAAACCACAGTCAGAAAATTATGCGCTTTACCTGAGGCGAGGCTAGACGTGCTTGGCTTTTCTCCATTCAAAGATTCCAGGCTGCACTGTCTTTTGCTTGTTTTCCAAAATGCAAGGTGGATTTCAGCCCCAGGTGGATCTAGTTCCAGATCCGCGGTCCTCCCCGCTTCACCACGCTCCAGGGACCCCATCCTGAGCCGTCCCCACAGTCTGGGCTCCGGGCTCTGCCAGTGGGAGCAGCTACAAGCTGACCCAGGCTGGGGGGCTGGATGGCGGGAGGCTGTGAGGTCCCAGGGATCCAGGCAGGAGGCTGTCACGGGTCCCCAGTCCTGGTGTGGCGCATGCTGGGAAGGCCGGCCCCTCAGACTGCTGGGAAGGTGAGTGCCTTCTGCTGCCCAGGTGCACCTCCTTGAGAGCTGGGAAACAGGGCAGGGCTGAGAGAAAGGTCCCAGAAACAGCCCACTCTCCACAGAGCCTAGAGGCTGCCTGGGGCAGATGTGATTCTGCTCGACCTTCCCTCACACCACCCTTGCAGTATCCTGCTAGGATGACCAGGTTGAAATTACACACACAGGGCTCAATTTGAGTTTCAAATACACAACGAATTTTTTTTTAGCGTAAGTATATCACAAATATTGCATAGAGAAGGAGAAATTCTTCCTCTACCCATCAAGGTCCTCCAGCTGGCCTAAAAATTAAATTGACATGAAACAGATAAAAAAACAACAACAACAAAGTTTTAGTCCATGTGCATGGAAGCCTAAAAATGAGATTGAGACCTAAAGAAATGACCAAGGCAGGTAGTTTTTATACATTTTAGAGAAAAAAGACAATAAATCCATGAGGAATGGCTAGAACAAAGAAAACTTAACATCGGGAGCTTCAATTCATAAGGAATTCTAAACAGAATTTGGACTGGAGTCGTAAATTAGTAAAAAGTCACAAGAGTTGTTTCTACAGCCTTCTGGGCTCTAAATGTCCCATCTCCAATGATCAGGATGTCTCTTTACCTGCTGGTGCAGGGACGGTACTTTTCACGTGAGGGATGTACTTTCTGCTTTCAGGGGGACAGAGGAGGGGCTGAGGGTCCTTTTTGCACAGGCTGTCTCCTAAGAAACTTCTGTGTAAAATAATTGGAACCAAACCAAAGAAGAGTTTGCCCACCTGATGCGCAGCAAGTCAGTGAAATCGAACCCTGAGCTTTTGCAGTGAAGAGACGTAGGCTCTGTATTGGTGTAGCGCCACCCAGGACCATGGGTGCTGATGCTCAAAAAGTCCCCAACTCCTAGATGACTTGCCAGTGAGGGTTTTGAAGGGCAAAATTTGGGGCAGGGTCTCCTGAGAAGGTGGAGGCTGTTGATGGGAGGCCCCCAGGGCCACGCTAGTAGGCATTCCAGTGCGGGTCCGTCTGCCCCCCACCCCCCATTGTCTTCTCCACCTCAAGAGACTTGAGTTCTGAAAAACTGTCTTTTTTCTTCATTAGGTACATCTGATGACTCTGTCTCCAGGGTGGTGCTGGTTAACCACGTGTCCTACAGGCTCCTTGGGAAGGTAAGAAAGCATCCCTGTCCCTCGAGCCTGCACCTATGTGTTCCTGAGCTGGTCAGCCGCGCCTGCGGTTGAGGTGACCTGTACTGTTCATGCTGACAAGGTGGATGCCAGGCTTATCATCAGTCTGCCAAAGCCACACATTTTGGGGCAGCCTCCCCTTGACCCCTACAAATTCATGGGACATATGTATTCTAAACAGTTACTTGCTGGGATGCCTGGGTGGCTCAGTCGGTTAAGCATCTGCCTTCAGCTCAGGTCCTGATCCCGGGGTCCTGGGATCGAGTCCCACATCGGGCTCTCTGCTCAGCGGGGAGCCTGCTTTTTCCTCCGCCTGCCACTCCCCCTGCTTGTGCTCGCTCTCTCTCTCTGACAAATGAATAAATAAAATCTTTTTAAAAAATAAAAAATGAGAAGTTAATTATTGTGTATCTGAAATTCAAGTTGAATTGGGCATCCTGTGTTTTGCCTGCCTCCTCAAGCCTCAGGGGCCTGGAGCCGGTCTTTTATGGGGCTGCTCGGGGGGCCCCTTAGCCTCCGCCGGCTGCCACCCACTCAGCCCCTCAGTTTATATGCTGATTTGCTCTGGATCAAGCCAAGCATTGCGCTAAGCACCTTAAATTCCCATTATGATTTATTTGTTGACCCCTAAGTTACTCAAGAAATAGTTCGACATTTCCAAACACTTGAGGGCGTTTCCATTCTTTTTAATTATTAATTGCTCAAGGAGCTGGTCGGCCTCCACTCTGGCCACACTGGCCTCCTCGAGCTCCCACATCTGGCTGCTCCTGTCTCCGGGCCTTTGCACGGGCTGAACCCCCTCCTCCAAGGATGCTCTTCCCACAGATACCTGCAAGACTCGCTCCTTCGCTTCCTGCCTACGTCTACTCAATGTCCCCTCTGAGAGGCCCGTCCAGACCACCCATATATAATGACAGCCTCCCCCAGCACTTCCTGTCTGCTCTGCTCTGCTCTATTTTTGCCTCCATAATAAAGGTATCACCAGGGGCACCTGGGTGGCTCAGTCGTTAAGTGTCTGCCTTCGGCTCAGGTCATGATCCCAGGGTCCTGGGATCGAGCCCCGCATCGGGCTCCCTGCTCCTTGGGGAGCCTGCTTCTCCCTCTCCCACTCCCCCTGCTTGTGTTCCGTCTCTCGCTATGTCTCTCTCTGTCAAATAAATAAATAAAATCTTTAAAAAAAAAAAGTTATCACCACAGGACATACCAGGTATTTGCCACAATTTGTGCTTATTGTCTGTCTCTCCCTCTGGAATGAAGACGGCGAGACTCTGCTCCCCTCGGTTCACTGCTGTATGTTGGTCCCTGGGCTGCAGCAACACTCAGTATGTGTGTTGAACAGCAGGTGAGCTAGGATAGCAGTAATTTTAGATGTGTTGAGACTTATTTGATGACATGGTAATGGTCCATTTTTATAGCTATTTCCTGAGTATTATTAAGAATGTGTCTTCTCTAATTGAGAGCAGGATTTTACAAACACCCCTTACATACCTACTACACCTTTACATGCTTGTCCATGTCAGACTTTCTCCCTAAGATGGTGGATGTAACAATTTTGGGCGCCTGGGCGGCTCAGTCAGTTAAGCGTCTGCCGTCGGCTCAGGTCATGATCCCAAGGTCCTGGGATCGAGCCCTGCGTCGGGCTCCCTACTTGGCAGGGAGCCTGCTTCTCCCTCTCCTTCTACTGTTCCCCCTGCTTGTGCTCTCTCACTCTGTCAAATAAATTTAAAAAAAAAAATCTTAAAACAAGTAAGCACCTTACATACAATATCTTATTTAACTCTCATAGCAACCATCCCAGCTATTATGGCTATGGAGGACGTCGCCACCCAAAATTAATGGCAAAAGAAAACCGACAATTTTGTTATGCTCATAGGTTTTGTGGGTCAGTCATTCGTGTCGGGCAGGGTGTCTATTCAAGGTGGGGTCGACGTTTGGGGTGATTGAGGGCTGGGCACTGGGACCATCTGGAGGCATCTTTACTCACAGGTCTGGTGGTTGAAGCTGCCCGTGGACATGGGGATATCACTGAGACCACCTACATGTGGCCCCTCGTGTGACCCTTTGCCTACGCTGGGTTGGGCTTCCTCACAGCATGGTGGCTGTGTTCCAGGAGGAGGGTGGTGTTTTTATAACCTAGCCTCAGAAGTGCCACGGGATCCACTCCTGGCATGCCGCAGCCCCGGCCGCATTCAAGGAGACCAGGCATGGGCCCCACCTCTTGCTGAGGAAGACTGTGGAACTCACATGAGATGAAGAGCGCGTGGGGTGGGAGGTCACACTGTTGTGATGTTTGGAAAACACAATCTGCCACAGCAGCCCTCAGAAGTAGATTTTATTTTTCTCAATTTTATGAGGAGAACGAAGACACAGGGAGGTGAAATCATCTGTCCAGGGTCACTCGGCTAGTTAATGGCAAGGTGAGGACTATATCTGCCCAACTCTAAGTCACAGGAAAGGGAGATAGATGTTCCTTTACGCTCAAGCTGACTTTTAATAATAATTTAAGGTAGATAAATCCAGGGATACCTGGGTGCCTCAATCAGGTAAGCATCTGACTCTTGGCTTCGGCTCAGGTCATGATCTCAGGGTTGTGAGATCAAGCCCCGAGTCAGGCTCCGCGCTTGGCTGGGATTCTGCTTGAGATTCTCTCCCTCTTCCTCTGCCCCTTCCCCCACGCAAATAAATAAATAAATAAATAAAATCTTAAGGTAGATAAATGCAAAATCATGTTGCATATTCAGGAAACAATTTCCATAATTCATTCATTTACTACTAGTATTTGAGGGACCTTAAAAAGGGACACTCTTCAGTTTCATTTCCCATGGAAGAAGCTGGGAGTTTTTTGTTTGTTTGTTCAATGAAGTCATTAGAAAGAAATGAACTACTAAACAAGATTCAGTCAACTTTCCAGGGTCCCTTTGGTTCCTCCCCTATTTCTGAACTGTCGTGAGGGGCAGGGGAGCGGGACAAAACTCTTCCCTCTGCTGCCTGCTCAGCCCAGACAGCTGCACTGGGGAACTGCAGGATGCACCTCCCGCCCAGGCTTTGGGTCTGGAAACTACCTAGAGGTCATGCACTCAGATCCCAGACAGGCCAGGTGTGCCTACTTTTCCCCTTCTCTCCCCTTCCCCAACCCGAGGAACAGAAATAACAACCCCTCCCCATCCCCGTGTGGTGGGCACCCCAAGCACAGCAGGTCACATCACCAAGCTCCTTCCAGAGCCCGAGTGTTGTTCATTTCCAAGAGTTCCCTCAATTGCTGTATTGGAAAGGCAGGGGGCACCCCAGAGACGCCCTGGTCTAGTGGTGCTCTGGCGTTTTGGGGCATCAGAATACCTGGGACCCCTCATCTATAACTCAGACTCCCAGGATCCCCCCCAGTTGGGGACTGGGCACATATATTCAAAGCTCTCTAAGTGGGTCCAATGCACACCCCTGGGTAAAAACCTCTGCTCTATCTAACCCCACAGCACAGAGCTGGGAAACCGAGACCCAGGGGGAGTGAGGGACCTGCACACAGTGACCAAGCAGGTTAATAATGAGGTTGGAGCTGAGATTCAAGGATGGGGCCACGCACCCAGCAGCCTCCCTAGGATTCTCTGAAAGTGCCTTTTGTCTGCTTGTCCTCTGACGTAGTCAGCTTATCAGGCTGAGCTGTTAGAAATAAATGAACAGCAACGACAAACTGCCAGGTTGGAATCATAAAGGCCACCAGATCTTGGAGCAGGCTGAACTGGCCCAATAACAGACATTTCATCTTTCCAATGAGGACAAAAAGCAAAATTACCATCGTGCCCATTTCACAGACTGGGAAAAAAGAGACTTTGAGAGGCCACCTGATTTGGCTGCAGCCTCCAGGGCCCTGATAGCTAAGCCCACCGGTAACTAAGCCACTGGTGTTAGTCCTCCAGAGAGACCAACCCATTGAAGTATCACATCAACCCTGGGAGGCAGGAGCTACTGCTATTCCTATTTAGCGGATGATTTGCTACAATAGCACATACTGGCGTCTATTGTGTAGCAGGTACCCTGCCAGGTGCCCAATGTCTGCTCATTTAATTCTGTCAACAGTAAGCCCTGCTTCTGTTCCCATCGTAGCGATCAGGAAGCTGAGGCATGGCGAAGGCAGGAGCCTATTCATATTTGCATAGCTGCTGAAGGGCACGGTGGCCTATGCCTCGAGGCTCTGCCTCCGAAAAATGTAAACTCCCTGAGGCCGTGGCCCGGGCTTCGCACACCAGTTTTCCTCAGGACCACGCACAGCGGCGAGCACACAGTCTTCAATTAATCCAAATCAGTGCAACGAACTCGAACGCGATGGGACAAAGACTGAAAATGATAAAGCTGTCCTGGAAAGCAATAGTAGCTGCCATCCACACCTGGGGAGGGGGGCACCCAGTGGGAACCAGGAGGTAGCCAGTGAACGGTGACCGTGGCTTCCAAGAGAGGGTGCTCTTGCCTCCGGCGTGTCCTCGGAGAGGGTCTGCAGAGAGGCCTCTGCGTCAGCTACACAGCAAGGCCCCCAGCAGGCCTGGGGCCCCTCTGGGGAGAGCAGAGTGAGGGCAGGTACGTTAGTTTGAACCGGTGGACGTGGAGGCTTGCTCCCCGCCGGGGTCCCCCTCCCACGCTACCGGTTCCCTCCCCAGAGCCAGCAATCCGGGGAGCTGGGTCCCTCCCGCCAAGCCGGGGCAGGAAGCTGGCTTCTGTCTAGGTATCCTTCAGACTCAAAGCTCTGTGCCCTGAAGGGACTTGGCCTCGACCCATGGGGTGCTTTCCACTAAGCTTTGCAAACAGCTCTTGTCAGTCATGGCAGTCTCACGTTCCAGAGTAAGGACTTCCCTCTGTGAAGGTGTTTTTTGCCAGGCAGGGAAATCCAATATGAATTATTCTTTTCCTTTCCTTTGGATAAGTACCCAGAGGTGGAATTGCTGGATCGTGCGGTAGTTCTATTTTTATTTCTCTGAGAATCTTGATATACTATTTTTGTTTTATGATGATATCCTGGGATGTGTCACTCAGAGATGGAGTCACCCCAAACTGGATGTTTTGAATGCATGTTTTGTCATCAGGAGAAACAACGTGGGTGACTAATGTTTCCTGATAGAAACTTTTTGAAAAAATAGCTTTCAAGATCCTACAAGATCTTCAAGTTAGAATTCAGCATCCTCACCTTGTCTTCTCCAAAAGCAGATGGAAGTCGGCCACAGTTTCAATCCTGATTTGACAAAGAACCCAAATCTTAAATATTCTCCATATTCCTTATGCACCTTCCCCCAGTGTTCCAGCATAAGATCCCAGCTCCCACTTCCAGGAAGGAGGAAGGAAGGAGAAAGAGAGGAAAAGGGAGAGAAAGAGAGAGAGGGAAAGACAAACGAACGTGGGGGGAGAGGGAGGGGTGGAGGAGAAAAAGGAAATAGTTTAGGTTATTTCAAAAGCAAATAGCACATACACTGTGGGCCAGAATTCCTACTTCTAGGATATTATCTAACAAATATAGTTGCCTACTTGTGAAATGGTACATATGCAAGATTATTCATTGAAGGACTCTCTGTACTAGCAAAAACAAAAAGCAAAAAAATGTTAAGAGCCTAAAAGTCCATTGAAAGAGGATGAATTACATATACTATGAATTAAATTCATAATATAATAGGTAAACTCATATGATGGAATACTCAGCAGCTGTAAAAAGAATGAAGAAGCTCTTTAGCAACTGTTGTAGGAAAATCAAGATACACTATTGGGTGTAATTAAAAAAAAAATCACAGTCCACAACAATTCTATCAAATGCTTCTATTTGTATGTGCAGGAATGAAGTAGAAAGCTAGGAGCTCTGTTCCCGTACTTGATTATATTTGCATACAATGTATCTGGAAGGACCCAGAAGTCACTGGTAGTCTTTACAGAATGTCTCAGGGATGGGATTATTTTTGTGTCTTGAAAATCTTAAATCATATGATTGCATTAGCCTTTCAATATGAAGATTAGGATAAATTTTTAAAATTGAGGGCAGGGCGCCTGGGTGGCTCAGACAGCTGGGCGTCCAACTCTTGATTCCTGCTCTAGTCATGATCTCAAAGTGGTGAGATCCAGCCCTGACTCAGGCTCTGCACTGGGTGTGGAGTCTGCTTGCGATTCTCTCTCTCCCTCTGCCTCTGCTCCTCCCCGCCCCCCGCTCTCTCCCCTTCTCTCTCTCAAAAATAAATAAATAAATAAATAAATAAATAAATAAATAAACTCTTAAAAAATAAATGAATAAATAAAAATAAAATCATAAAGGCAAATGAAATTCAGGATCACTCTGTGGCAGGAGGCTGGAAAAATTCACAAAGGACCAAGAGAGTGAATATTTCGGACTCTGCTAGGCTGTGGCCTCTGTCACCAGCCCTCAGCCCGTCTTTGAAGGGCAAAAGCACCCTGTAAGGGTGACAGCGCGGGTGTGGCTGTGTTCCAAAAAAAACTCTGTTTGCGGACATTCATTTCATAGAACTTCCACACATTATGAAACAACCTCATTTTGATTTTTTTTTTTTGATTATTTAAAAATGCAAACCCGTTCTTAGCTCCCAGGCCGTCATTTGCCAGCCCTGCTCCCCGTGGGGCAAGTGGTCGCCGCTCCCCACCTCTGCGGGGACTTCCCTCTGCTCCGAGAGCTGCGTGTGGCCCTGGGCGCCGGCTGGAGAAACACTATCAGCTATCCCGGCTTTGTGCGGGAGGGGAGGAGAGTTGAAGAAACTGCAGCAACTGATCCCCAGAAAACTGGGGCGCAGTGGGCGTGAATGCCACCATCAAACGTGTGCTGGGCTGTAAGAGGGGGTCCCGGGCTCAGAGGGACAGTGACAGTTCCCAGGAAGGAAGATGTGGGGTTTCACCAGAAGGACGGTGACTGCAGTCGGCCGGGACCCAAGTGAGGTCCCGGGGACAAGGCAGCACCACTGGGTGAGGAGATGTCACCGGTGCCCATCCTCCCCCCGCCACCACTTCAGGGCACCTCCAGCCTCCTCGGCCACCCACAGGCAGGCCAGAGACCCCTGGGAGCAGCTCTTCACCACTGTTGGTGGATAAACACCCCAGGTACCCCTTTGGGGGGATAACTGCCATACGCACTCTGCCCCCCAGGACTGCCAGCAGGGCCAGGACTCTGGTGAAGCAGGAGGGGGACTCCCCTCTCAAAGCCATGCAAAGTTTGAAAGCCGAAGAATGGCACAGGTTTATGACTCCGTGTGTCAATTCTTTTTCTTTTTTAACTTTTTGAGTGGAAATCATAACCTGATCCTACAACCCCATCCCACCTGAGCGAAGACAGCTTAACCTCATCACAGGCTGATTTTCTCCATGATTCCTGGGGCTTTCTCCCTCTCTTTGGGTTTTAAAACCCAGTCATTCCCAAGGTTTCCCTGGGCCCCCTGCTCTCTTGTGGGGACTGACCAAGGGGCGCCCGGGTTCAAGGCCCCCCCAAACAGGCTGGCAGGCCCCCTCCTCTCTCTTGACTCAGCTGCCCTCAGAGCCAAGCGTGCCCTGTTCTGGGAGTTTCCATCTCCTCTCCTGGGACCCTGCCCCCTTGGCTCCTCCCGCCCGGGGCACACCCAGCCCACTGCACACGTGGAGCA
The DNA here is from genome assembly GCF_964656455.1 of Halichoerus grypus. NCBI lineage: Eukaryota > Metazoa > Chordata > Mammalia > Carnivora > Phocidae > Halichoerus > Halichoerus grypus. The sequence continues at coordinate 177,560,515 of NC_135712.1, forward strand.
AGTCAGCAGGTCAGTGGGGCGGGCAGGAACCACCCCCCCATCAGCCCCGGGTAGCCCATGTCCATGCGCCCCCAATCAGGTGTCCGGGGGGTGCCTGCTCATCGTCCACAAGACCTGACCGCCAAAGGCGGGCTCCCCATCTCCAAACTCTTGACGTCACCTGGCTCCTTTCTCCGGCCCAGTCCACACCCAATCTGTCAACAGATGAGGTTCACCTCCGCCTTGTGTCCAGAATGTAACCACTTCTTCCCTCCGGACCTCTCCCCCCCCCCCATTTCTCCTCCATTTCTGTCTCCATCTCCTCCTGCTGTTTTATTTTCTCCAGGGGACTTTCACCTCTTAAAGTTTTCTCGTTCCCTTGTCTGTCTATGTTCTTCCTCTGCCACTAAAACGTCCGCTCCGTGAAGACAGGACATGGTCTTGTTCGTGTCTGGAAGGACAGTACGTGAAGGAACCGCAGAACTTCCAGCGTTTTAAGATTTGATTGATTGATTGATTGATTGATTGAAGAGGGAGAGACACAAGCAGACTCCTGCGCTGAGCACAGAACTTCCCACATTCTTTAAAAAATGGGCAGCACACTCAGCTTCCCACAGCAGAATATGGAAAAAGTGAAACTCTGTTCTGCCTTGGCATTAATGCTCTCCCTCCACGTCTCAGCTGGTTGGCTCTCGGGTCCCCGTGCGAACTGCCACACACCTGAGTGTAACGGACCCCACTTCCCTTTCAGATCTTATTGTTGGTCCTTCAAAATGGTTTTGGCACGTTCTTCAGCGGGGCTCTGTCATGGGCTCCAAAATGTGTCTACATCTCTTCTGTTGTGGTTCCTTTGAAGTTTGTTGAATTGTTTTGTTTTGACAGGACTGTCACATCTCAAAACTTGCTGCTGACTAAAAACATATGCAGGACGTTTTTTCCTTCTCTTTTTCTTTATTCATATTTGCAAAGAAGAACTCCTCCACCATCTTGCAGCTAAACACATGACCACAAGAGGGCACCATGAGGCCGCACTTCTGCTCCATGTAGCCCGGACAGAAATTCAGACCCTGAGGAGGGAGGCGGTGGAAAACGCTGGATATCCTCGATCTTCTTTCTTCAAGATCTGCATCCCCCACTGGTAACACACCCGCTGCCCGTTGCCCTTCTGGAGCAGGCTTGGAAAACTAAATACTGGTACAACGTTGGTAACAGTAACAAAAACAAGCTGCAGAACTTCTAGTTCATAGAAAATTTCAAGTACTATATTTACTCAAATATGCTTCGAAGTTCTTGTTATCAGTATTGGAAGTATATAGATCAACGACGATAAGCATAAACAGAAGAAATCTGAGACTCCCGTAAATGACAGCCTTCACCAACGACTTCCTCTGTAACAGGATCTCCAGACAAGACAGAGTAGTTGAAAACAATGAAGAACACTTAGGGACTCTTACCATAAAGGGGGTCATTCAGACTCCATCACCGTCTTAGAGAGTGGGAACACCAGAGGAAACTTTTGACCTTGTGTAATCCTGTAAATGGGATGGTTGAAGGGTTTGGCAGAGGTGGGGGGCGGGCAGGGAGGAATAAGAAAAGGTTTTAAACATGCAGGTGTATGTTAAGAGTTGCCTTTACCCAGGGTTGAGACAGAGGAAATCTAAGGCTCTGAACCCCTTTCAGAACTTAATTCCCTGTATGTCATTAGAGATATTAATTTACCTGAGAAATTGTTTTTTAATCTCTTTAAGAGCAAGAATAACCTACGTCCGGGTTGTGAGTATCAGGAAAAGTACATCTAAATCACTTGATGCAGAACAGATGCCAAGATGGTTACACTAACGACCATTTGTTTCGCATGCCCGCGCTGGACAGGTGGTGTGACTTGAGAAATGCCACTTCTGGGTGTCAGTTTGAAAAGAAATATCTCTATGTTGCTATTAATTATTGGGTCCTTTTTCAAATTCCTCAAGTGTCAGGAAATGCCAGGAAGGATTTCAGTAGTTTTTAACTCAAATTCGTGAAAATTACAACCCTTTGATAATTGCCATTTGCTTCAGACATTCCTGCCACAGTGGATCAAGATGTATTTAAGGATCTACTTTTAGATGTTGTGGAGGGGTGGAAGGTGAAGAAGAGTTTGCAAAAAGCCACCCCCTGCTCTGAAGGACTCTGGCTCTCTCTGTAAAGAAGACAGGATTTTCAACAACAGATACTCAAAAATTCACTGAAAGATCCCATCAGAGAAATTTCATTTCAGGTTTTTAGCAATCATGAGACTTTGTGGCCAAGGCTTGTAAGACGCTCCTTGGCAACTTCAGTCACTAATACACCAAGGTGTGATTTCCCAACTTGCGGATTTCATTTACTAACACCTTTCTGATTTCTGCTCTGCCAAGCCTCCCGTGTTGGTTTCCACTCTCATGCTAGACTCCTCCTAGGAGGAAGGTGGCTTCAAGACTTGGGTCTCAGTTACTGAAGAACAGGAGGAAGGGGCAAAGGGAGAAGAACAAAGGGTACAGAGGCGAAGAACAAAGCACTTTCTCCTAGCAAGGAAACACTACTATGGACTTCTGCCTGTATCTCACTGGCCTGAGCTGCACGACACAGCTGCTGCTCGGTGGCTGGGGGCAGGTGGTCACTTTCCAGCCTTTATGGGACAGGCACGCAAGAGGAAAGTAAACGATCATACCTTTGGGATATTGATCAATCATCTGCCGAGGGGCCCAACCAAGAGTTTTCAGTGTGTTACTAAATAGACACAAACATACCACCAACTCTCACTTCCACCAGCATTTCACAAAAGAGGTTAACACTGCAGAAGGAGGAAGAACAATCTCAGCATAATGATGTGTTCTATTCATTGCATCCATTGAGTCATATGAAAAATTCTCCACATTGTCCATTTCTGCACAACCCAGTCCTGGGAATGTATGAGGAATGGCTGCCCCCAACGTCTGCAGTGAGATGAGCCTACCTATGGATTTTAGAGCCTCAACACAAATCATTTTTTTTCTGACCCATTCCTATACATGACCATGGAACACATTCTAGTGGAATTAAGTCTTTTGACAAACTTTTACAAGGTGTCATCAATGCAGGTGTATATCATTAGGCCGAACTAGCACCTGCTTCTGCTCCGGATCATGATTAATATTCTATTAATAGAAACCAGGTTAGGACCTGGGTTCGACTCCTGAATGAGAAGTAGGAGCTGAAGTGGGATGAGGGGAGATGCTTTTGGGAAGGACACACAAGCAGCCGTCAGTCATCCGAAAGCCTCCGCAAGAGAAGAGCAGATTGGGTGGAGTCTTGACAGAAAGCAAAGACACAGCTGGTCCTCACTGGTAGGACACCCCTGACGTGAAGCGTCTGGCTGCTGGCTCGGCCTCCACACGGCCACAGCTGACAAGGAAAAACATGGCGGAGTGGCAGCTCCAAGGGGATGGTTGTCATTTCTCTTCTGAAAAGGAGGTCACCTGGCTGGATAGTCTCTTTCCTGTCTTTCCCCCAAAGAAGATTCCCTTCCTTTCAAAAGAAATAATCCCATTTAATGGAAAAAGCACACATCACCTGGAAGAGGAAAGAGACTTTAAATCTTTTTGTCAATGGTATTATAGGTTATTTCTCCACTGAGTCAATTCTAGGTGTTTCAGTTATTGGTAGCAGCGCTTAATGGCAGTCTTCCTGCTAATTTTCCCTCAACCTCGGTGAAGTTCTGAATGGGCTTAAATGTAGGCTAGGCAAGGGATTACACACTCGGAGGACGTAAGTATGCATTAAAACAACGACCACTGGGGGGCGCCTCGGGGCTCAGTCGGTTGAGCCTCGGACTCATGATTTCAGCTCAGGTCAAGATCTCAGGGTCAGGAGGTCAAGCCCCAAGTCCCACTCAGCGGTCAGTGCAGAGTCTGCTGGGGACGCTCTCTCTCTCTCTCTCTGTCTCTCTCTCTTGCCCTCTGCCCCTCCCCCACCCTTGCTCGCTCACTCTCTCTAAAACAAATAAATCTTTAAAAAAATAAAACAATGATCCTTAAGACAGAACTTGCCAGACTTTCTGCAATGGGTCAAAACATAAATACTTCAGGCTTTGTGGGCCAGAGGGTCTTTGTCGCAACTACTCCCCTCTGCCTTCGTGGTAAGAAAGGAGCTGTCGACAGTACATAAAATGAATGGGTGCAGCTGCATTCCAATAAAAGTGTATTACAGACACTGAAACCTGCATTTCAAATAATTTTTCATGGTTTTACAAAATATTACATTTCTTTTTAAATTTTTCAACTATTAAAAACATAAAAACTATTTTTACCTCATGGGCCACACGAAAACAGGCAGGGAGCCTGTAGCTGGCCCACCCTTGAGTTAGAAAAATAAAATAAATCATGCACTCAGGAGCAAACTTAACAAGAAAAACACGCAAACCTACATGAAGGAATTAAAATTTTTTTTCAAGTCATAAGAGTAAACTTAAACAGAAAGATACACCATGTTTGGTTTTTTTTAATCATTTTATTCTCTTTTTCATCATGATAAGTGTACTCTTTTATCCCCACCACCTATTTCCCCCATCCCCCCCCACATTCCCCCTGGTAACCATCAGTTTGTTGTCTATAGTTAAGAGTCTGTTTCTTGGTTTGTCTCTCTTTTTTTTTAATTTGCTCATTTGTTTCTTAAATGCTACATATGAGTGAAATCATGGTATTTGTCTTTCTCTGATGACTTATTTTGCTTAGCATTATACTCTCTAGTGCTATCCATGTCATTGCAAATGGCAAGATTCCATTCTTTTTTATGGTTGAGTAATATTCCATTATATATATATATGCGTCACATCTTCTTTATCCATTCATCTATTGATGGACATTTGGGCTGCCCCATAATTTGGCTATTACAATGCTGCCAGAAACATAGGGGTGTATGTATCCCTTTGGATTAGTGTTTTCGTATTTTGGGAGTAAATATACAGTAGTGCGATTCCGGGATCATAGGGTAGTTTTACTTTTAATTTTTTGAGGAACCTCCATACTGTTTTCCACAGCGGCTGCACCAGTTTGCATTCCTACCAACAGTGTAGGAGGGCTCATTTTTCTCCACATCCTCACCAACATTTGTTACTTCTTGTGTTTTTTATTTTAGCCGTTCTGACAGGTGTCAGGTGATCTCTCATTGTAGTTTTGATTTGTATTTCCCTGATGATGAGTGACGTTGAGCATCTTTTCAGTTGTCTGTTGGCCATCTGGGTGTCTTCTTTGGAGAAATGTCTGTTCGTATCTTCTGGCCATTTTTAATTGGATTATTTGGTTTTGGGGTATTGAGTTATATCAGTTCATTACATATTTTGGATATTAACCCTTTATCGGATGTCATTTGCAAATATCTTCTCCCATTCTGTAGGTTGCCTTTTAGTTTTGTTGATATTTCCTTCGCTGTGCAGAAGATTTTAGTTTTGATGTAGTCCCAGTAGTTTATTTTTGCTTTTATTTACCTTGCCTCAGGAGACATATCTAGAAAAATGTTGCTATGGCTCATGTCAGAGAAATTACTGACTGTACTCTTTTCAAGGATTTTTATGGTTTCAGGTCTCACATTTAGGCCTTTAATCCATTTTGCGTTTATTTTTGCATATGGTAAAATAAAATGGTCCAGTTTCATTCTTTTGCATAAGGCTGTCAAGTTTTCCCAATACCATTTGTTGAAGAGACTTTTTCCCATTGAATATTCATTCTCCTTTGTTGAAGACTTTTGACCATATACTTGTGGGTTTATCTCTGGGTTTTCTGTTCTATTCCACTGATCTATGTGTCTATTTTTATGCCAGTACCATACTGTTTTAATTACTACCTCTTTGTAATATAACTTGAAATCTGAGATTGTGATGCCTCCAGTTTTTTCTTTTTCAAGGTTGCTTTGGCTATTCGAGGTCTTTTATGGTTCCATACAAATTTTAGAATTGTTTGTTCTAGTTCTGTGAAAAATGCTGTTGGTATTTTAATAGGGATTGCATTAAATGTGTAGATTGCTTTGGGTAGTATAGACATTTTAACAATATTTGTTCTGCCAAACCATAAGCATGGAATGTCTTTCCATTTCTTTGCATCATCGTTAATTTCTTTCATCAGTGTTTTATAGTTTTCAGAATACAGGTCTTTCACCTCTTTGGTTAACTTAATTCCTAGATATTTCATTGTTTGTAGTGCAATTGTAAATGGGATTATTTTCTTAATTTCACTTTTTGTTGTTTATTAGTATATAGGAATGCAACAGACTTCTGTACAATGATTTTATATCCTGTGACTTTACTGAATTTATTTACCATCTCTATACCATGTTCTTTTTTTAAGATTTTATTTATTTATTTGACAGAGAGAGAGCGCGAGAGCACAAGCAGGGGGAGCAGCAGAGGGAGAGAGAGAAGCAGGCCCCCCACTGATCAGGGAGCCTGCCGTAGGGCTCCATCCCAGGACCCTGGGATCATGACCCTTGCTGAAGGCAGACGCTTAACAGACTGAGCCACCCAGGCACCCCTACACCATGTTTTTTTTGTTTTTTTTAAGATTTTATTTATTTGTCGAAGAGAGAGAGCGAGCACAAGCAGGGGCAGCGGCAGGCACAGGTAGAAGCAGGCTCTCCGCTGAGCAAGGAGCCCGATGCAGGACTCAATATCAGGACCCAGGGAATTCATGACCTGAGCCGAAGGCGGACGCCTAACCAACTGGGAGCCACCCAAGGGTCCCCCTACACCATGTTCTTAATTGGAAAGATTCAACATCATAAAGATGCCCATCATTCCACAGTTAATTTTAAAATTATGATCAAATTAAAGTACCAACAGATCATTTTTCTGGAATCACACAAGCTAATTCTAAAGTTCATATGATATGGCTAATAATAATTGGTCTTACAAATATTTCTACTTACCTTGTTTCTCTGTCTTAATTGCTGTGCCCCCAGGCCCAGGCTCATAAACAGTCCCTTAATAAACATCTATGGATGAACCAAGGAGGAGGAGGTCACTGCCTGGGTTGACTGATGGCTGCTTCTGAGATGGTTGATTCCAGCGTGCTCTTATCTTCTTAGAGCTCTGCATGCATCTCTCAAGAGCCGTGGGCCAGTGGTGGTGTGGCAGTGGCCATTGAGAAAGCACATGCAAAGTGGCCACCGCCGTTCCTACTGTTGTCACTCCAATCGAGCTATGCGCATTGCTGGTACAACGATATGGGTTGAAATTAATTGCCACTGGAAATGTCTTTAAAAGACTTTACACTGTGATTCTGCATTGAGACAAAAAGTTACCATGTCCCTTCAAAAAAAAAAATGTTATGTCAGGAAAGTCACAACAATAGAATAGCAAAGTAATTAGTAAATTAGAACAATCAGTAAAGCAAGTACTTGTCATAGTGGGAATGACAAAGTCCATACTTTCTTGCCAAGCAACAACCAAGAGCCTAAGAAATGAAAACACCCCCACAAAGAGGTGAAGCTGTTTTCATTGCAGGCTGCCCAGCAGAAGCCAAGCAGGGCAAACAATGGAGAAATTACAAAGTTCATCCGAAGAGATGAAAATGGCAAGCCGGGAGAGACTGCTGTGACTGCCCCGGATGAGTATCACTAAGCCTGTGTCGGATTTCAACGGGTGGCTTTTTTTCCTCTTTCACATAAAGTTACAGCATCTCTTACTATTTTAGAAGGCAGCAAAGACAGCATGTGGTTTGCCTAACAGAAAATTCCCCATCCTCTCCTCCACTACATCCCAGGGGCAAGGGCATCTATTTCCCACATTATTTACTAATTTTTTTAAGGAATAAAGTTCAACGGCTTGTTTATTTCTTCCCAGGGTGGAGGGAAGGGAGGAGAGGCTGCTTTCATATGTCCCCATGTCAAACTGCTCGAACTGAGTGAACAGTGGCCACAAATCAAAACTGCATGAGGTCTCTCAAAGGGAAGCTGGTTAAAACAAGTATGGCTCATCCATACACTGAAAGGCTATGCAGCTGTTAAAACGACTTGGGGTGACGGTAGGTACTGATGCAGACATTATTACAAAAATAAATAGGGCAGGAAAGGTAAGATGCCTCTCACTGTAATGTGCACATTCTCCATGGAAAGGAAGTCAGGGGAGACCACTAGCAAGTCAGGCTCTCTTCCAATGTTCAAGCCTTGAGGTTGGGACCTCATCCTCATCTTAGAGATATGCTAGTGATCACACAGCCAGCAAATGGCAGAGCTGGGATTTAAATCCAGGCAATCTGGCGCCAGGACCTTTGCTCTCAGGCACTATGCCCTGCTAGTGAGGGCTTTTCCCTCTCGGTTTCGGGGGAGGCTATGGAAGCAAGAGTAGGAGGACAAAAACAACCCAGTGTGTACTATTCTATTGAATTTTTGCCAGGTGTGCATTACTAATTTTTAAGATAAATTTTATTTTTTATTTTTTTAAAGATTTTATTTATTTATTTATTTGAGAGAGAGAGAGAGAGAGAGCACATGAGAGGGGGGAGGGTCAGAGGGAGCAGACTCCCTGCTGAGCAGGGAGCCCGATGCGGGACTCGATCCCGGGACTCCAGGATCATGACCTGAGCCGAAGGCAGTCGCTTAACCAACTGAGTCACCCAGGCGCCCTAAGATAAATTTTAAAAAGATTATGTACTAGGAATGTCTTGTTGGAAAGCCATGGGTAATAGAAAAAATAAGGTGAAGCTAGACAGTGAAGTAAATAGGGTGTGAAAACAAGTGCTCGGGTTTGTGACTGGCTGAGCCCTTTGATGTACCTGAACTTGGGCAGTCTGAGTGGCTCTGAGAACGTTTGGATACCTGGAATGGCTTCCTCTCTGCTGGCCTCACTCTAATTTGACAGGCCTTCCAAGACGAGACAGGATCTGAGCATAAGGAGGGTAAAAAACATCAGGTTTTGGAGTCAAGAGCCCCTGATTCTCATTCTGACCCTCCCCTTTCAAAGGGTCCCAGGGCAAGTTGTCTTCCTTTACCTCATATGTCTGTAAAATGGGGATATTACACATCTCATAGGGTTGATGGGAAAGTTAAAAGAGGGGATGTGTGCTAAGGATAAGGAGGGGCATAAAGTGCATGCTCAATTAGTGCTTGCTATTATTATCCTGTTATTGGCCAGGATTGAAACCTCAACTTTGATTCTGGTAACAACTGTTGTTTTCCCCAGAAACAATACATATTTTCCTCTCCATGTTTCTCCTTAAAAGAAATGTCAGATCCTAGGGACGCCTGGGTAGCTCAGTTGGTTAAACATCTGACTCTCGATTTTGGCTCGAGTCATGATCTCAGTGTCCTGGGATCAAGACCCCTGTCGGGCTCTGCACTCAGCTGGGACTCTGCTTAATTCTCTCTCTCCCTCTGCCCCTTCCCCAACTCATGCTCTCTCTCAAATAAACAAAATTAAAAAAAAAAAAAAATTAAGATCCTGAACTAGATCTAGCTTTATTCCCATAATGACACTGAATGCCCAAAGAGTCCTGCCAGGTAGATACCATTATTTCCCCACTTCAAAAATTAGGACACTAAGGCTCAAAGAAATACTGTAACTTGCCCAAGGTGCCCCAGCTGGGGAAGGCAAACCAGACTTAACCCTTATCATTGCAACTTCTATGCCCTTCTATTCTGCCCATTACACCCTGCTACCCCCCTGTACATCTCTCAAGGCCAAATCTGAGAAGCCTTCCCAGACAGCAACAATTGCACTAAACTGCTGTCTCTCCAGTGCATCTTCCAAGTCACAGACTACCCTTAGTTCAAAACTTGGACTGCTTATTGTTCTCCAAAGGTGACTGAATTCCTCAAAGGTAGGAAATGGACTGAGTCTACTCTTTGAGCCCCCCAAATACACCACTCATCAAGTTGCCCCCCCAACTTAATTTTAGGTACCCAGTCAAGTTGAAAAGTGGGAGACTGTGTGCATTCCTAAATGCCCATGGCAATTGTTAGTCATCATCAACTAAGCTTACCCTTCCATGCTGCAGCATTACAAGAAATGCAAAGAAAAATATCCCAAATGAAGATAGCCCAATACCGACCACATATTTAACCCTCAAATTCTCAGCAAATATATGCATTAACACTCGCAAGCCTACTCAACCACAAGCATTTCTTGATGCAAGAATTAGTAAACAAGTATCAAGTCCCATCATACCACATTAAAGCAGACTTGACTGGTTTGACTATATGTCCAACTTAGAGAAACACCTGTCCACCATCAGGTGATGTGCTGTGCCTTTCTATACGCCTGAGGAGGCTGGTCTTACAGACCTAACTTCTGTTACTGGGACACTTATTTCTTGGTGATTCAGTCTAACTGCCCATGGATTTCCTGTCAAGGGCATCCAACTGTGTGTACTGCTCTCAACTCCATAAACCTGCAGCAAAGAAAGGCTTCAGGGATGAACTCAGAACCCTTCAAGTGGGCAGAAATTGTAGGATTAGTAAATTTAGGAATCCCAAAATGGATTGTGCTGACAGTATCCACAAAGCCCACCTGATTTCAGCCGTTAACCACTTGCCAAGCACAAGGCTAGCTTGTGCAAGTATAAAAATTAGTGTTAACAGTGGAGTGTGCAGACTGGGAAACGGGATTGCTGGCATTTCTGTGTCATTATTTTTAGTTAAAAAACTCACTGCTTTTGGGAAGAAAAAGCCTGGAAGTATAAACCTAAACCACAAACTCTACTGCTGAATTTTGGAGGAAAAAAAGTCTGTTGCTCTAAAACCGTTAGAATACAACAGTAAAAGGCAAGTGGCCAGGGATGGTGCATCATCATGCTATTTAGTGCAACAGTCTTCTCATCATTACCCCAAACTCTGTACTACCAATTCTGTTTATGAAATAAAGTTGCTTGCGGGTTAAGTTAGAGATCAATTATGAAGAAGCTGAAATTCAAAAATACTTAAATTCAGGCACGTGCTAATTGGTACTATCTTCTGAATCCAAAGCCCCAAGTGTTAACTATTTACTATCATCTACTATGCAATACATAAAAGAAACAAGAACCCCGAATTTTCAGAAAACGGAATCCATTCTCTCCATTTAGGGCAATTCTACACTTCTAATCATGTAGTTATTTGAAGGAGACCTTTCTAAAATGATTCCAATACAAATGTTGTGGATCCATGCGTGCAAATTAGTGCCAAATTATGCCAAAAGAGAACTGTTTTATAAGGTAAATCAGGACTTTGTCAGATACCAGGTTTGAGTTGTCCATTCAAGTCAGCTGCACCCTCCATGTTGGAAATATCATTATCACTTAAGAAACAGAGCTGCAATAAAATCCTGCATTAAGCTTTTTCCCTTACAGACCAGAAAATGCTTATGGATCCTAAACCATCTGAAGTGACTGGGGGAGGAAGAGTTGGGAGAGAGGTGTGAACTATTATGGCAAATAAAGTAATTCCACACATAAAGATATTCTTCTAATTTATATTTTATTGCATTATGAAAATAATACATTTGGCAAAGTAATCTAGGCTCCAAATTGAAATAAAAGGAAATTCTGAAGAAAGTGTACTGATTATTTTTTAAATGTGAAATATTAGATGTATCCTAACCAATACATACTAGCATTCTTATTAGGCCAATAATCCAATAAACCTAATTATAATAATTCCACATAAAATTACAAGGTGTTTTTGCATTCATCCATTTTATGATTAGCACAAATCTTGAGAGAACTGAGCTTCAGTTGATCAAAACCAATGTAATTAAGAAACTCCTGTTCAGAAGACAATTTGAAACACTATCCAAAATTTTTATTTCCTTTGGTTCTACAAGTTGCATTTTCATCCTTATCAAGTTACATTTCTCATAATCAAACATTGTAGCAGCTATAGATTCTGCTATAGTACCTTTATAAGTAAACTAGTATATTACATTTACATTATTTGAAAAATTACTGATTTTACAAATGCAAAAATGCATAAATACATGCCTATCTACACCAGCAAAACAAAGGACTCTGAACCTCCATGCTTTAACAGGCTACACCTTCTGGCGCAGGATTTCTGGGATGCCTTTCTAAGCCAAAGGGTTATAGCTCTCTGATGGGGAATTCACTGCTCTGTCCACACTGTTGAAAGGTGTAGTTACAATAAACCCTAACTAGATTAAATTTATCTAATAATCAACCATTAAAATATGACATTTTCCACTACTCATTTCTGTTCTGCTACATTTTCAGAACTGAAAAGATGGTATTTTTTAAAATGTACTAGGATAATGTTTTCACTTTTTTAAAAGGGGAAAGTGCTAAAAACATATTACATATATATTCTGTATCCTCATCAGCATTTCAAGTTCTTTTTACATGTTGGGTTCAGAGTCTAGACTCTAACAGGTAAACAATCTGCTCAAGGCCAAAAAAAAAAAAAAGAAAAAGAAAAAAGAAAGTAACATTTTTAATCACTGAGGTCTTCCTTCTTCATTTAGGTCTTTTAATATGACTTTGCTGATGTGTGTTAAGAAAATGTGCCTAAAATTAGCCTTTAAAAAATTCACATCTGAATCAGTTACTATTAGAACTGATGTTTTCATTAAGCAAAGTCTGTGTAAGTGTACCTATGCATACTTGCGGAAATCTACTTCCAAATGGGCATCAGTATCTTAAACCAGCTGAACAAGGTTTCCCAGTTTAACTACAAAAGTATTCCACCTATCCTAAAGGAGATATTCCATTAGCATTCTACAATTATCTGTATAAACAGCAACAAGTTTGATCTATGATCAACATATGAATATCTAATAAATATTAAAACTATTAAACTATAGATTAAAATGCAGATCTCTCATAGAGTTAAGTGATGGCATTTTGGTACATTCACCATTATTGTACTTTATTTAATAAAGAAATACATTTGCCCTTGCAAAAATAGCAATTGCAAGTTTACAAATAAAACCACAGACCTCAAAGTCATGACGCTAAATCTTCAACTTATAACCAACAAAAGTAAACTGATTTGTTTACAAATGGTCCATGGCACAGTTAAAACAAAAAATATCAAAAGGTCACAGGATCTTAAAGAATATGTTTATTGACAATAATTTCATAAATATTCTAAAGAAAATTTCAAAATTTCTAAACTTAAAATGTTTAAAATCTATTCTCATTGGCAAAATATCCCTCAACAAAATAATAGGTCAACAGGTGCCACTACAAATGAATGTCACATTTAAAATTGGCTTCAACATTTTTGCAAAAAAATTTTTAAAAATTTACAATGTGTGATTTTTCTCCCCTCCTGGGTACAGTAAATATTCAGTTTTTATGTCAACTACTAGACATATTCTTAAATATATCACGAAGCTGCTGTGAACCTGACAGTCAAGTCAGTCAGTAGTATATTTACCCTATAAACATAAACGGAGCCAAATCATTTTGGTAATTTTAGTCATAGCAATTTAAGTAGTCAAAATGCAAAAGTTGTGGCTGCCACCCACATCACCCCAAAGATTATGATACAGTGTCAGAAATTGTTTGCATCAGTTTTATAAGTTCATCTGTGTACTTCAGTATCTGAAACTAAAAAAGGGATTCTTTTGTATTTTGATAAAAATGTACTCGAATATTTCATAACATTAATATTTATTGCTTTATATGAATACTGTATTGAAAGCCCAAGCATTCAGTTTACACACAGAAATTATACAATTATATACCGCTTCACAAAGGCAGTGAACACATCACATTCTACAAAATCTACTTTACAGAAATTTAAAAATTCTAAATATCAAAAGGTACAGCTGAAGAAACAGGTATAAATTTGGCAGCCAGTAATTTTGACAGGGAAGTTGCAGTTTGCATGACTTTTAAATATGTGAATTTGAAAATATTGAGTTTAGAGTAATCATTGTGCTTTGTGTTAATCTGAAAAATATAACACTGGCTGTCGAAGAAGCATGTTCAAAAATATTTAATTCACTTCAAAATGTCATACAAATTATGGTGGTTTCTATGCACCCCTAAAGCTTCAGTCATTTAGCTCCAGTACATTACTATAGTAATATATTAATTTTTCCAGTACAGTGGGGTTTCATACCTTTGACATTTGCATACTCTAGAATAATTTAGAAAGAAATGTGTAATATTCACAATGTTCAGAAAAGCAAGCAAAAGGTCAAGGAACCTGCCGGGTTCTTCTGAGATGGTCTCATGTCAGCATTCATTCTATAAAATAGTAAGCTAATGTTTGAACACAGTTTCCAAGATAAAGCGTATTTTCTCATAAATAATGAAGTCTTTTTCTCAGGCACCTCAAAGTATACAAAAGAATTTTAGTTTGAACAGATCTCTTGGAATGTGTTTAACCTGGTATTTCAACAGACTTATTTCCAGGGTTCCACAAGGGCCAGATTTTATTTGAATTACTCAGAAGAGAAACTGAAACTGTCTTCTGAAAGAGGTGAACTCAATCATTACCAATAGAAAAAGTATCCACTGTATTCATCTCTTATAGAAACAGAAAAATATAACATTTCCCCCCTTAGAATAATATATATATATGTATATATGACTTAAAGTTCCACTGTACATAGTCAAACAATAAAATCTGGAAACCAGCATGAAACCCTATAATTCACATGTTAAAATGTTGAAACTATGACCAAAATATGAAAACTGCTAGAGTTGTCAGAAAGAGACAAGACAAAAAGATTTCTTGCATATGTATAAACTAAATGTGATAATCTCCAAAAGGTTTTCAAAATTATAATTATTACCTTCCAGTTTAAAAACTTTAATTCTTAAAAAAAAAAAAAAAATCTATACACAAACCACTGATTTGACCAGACTGAAAAAAAAGTCAGCGGTAAGCAGGACCCAGAGGAGCTGATATTCACAGTTCTTACATGTACAACTCTTTCAGGATTTATCCCATAAAGTACTTTATTTTACAACCTGCTTCTCTTGTAAAACTAAAGGTCCACTTTATTACATAAAAGTTTTATACAGTGTAAAACCAGAACTGTATGTAAAATACTGCATCTACATGTTTCTAAATAATTAGTCTTGTTCCATTGGTTCATCTGTGACTTCTGTGGTTTCGTCGTCATTTTCCATGGATGACTCTGAGAGAATCTCTCCAGTTTTACTGGAGTTGGATCCTACTAATTCTTCTGTCTCATGGCAATCAGAACCACTACTTACAGGGCCTGTATTTTCACTACCTTCAGAATGTAAATCTTTCTCAGCTTGAGTCAGATCAGATTCCTCCATTTGATTATTTTCCTCAGAAGTCTCTTCATTCACAGTTAAGGCATCATCAGATTCTTTTTCTTGATTTTTTCTTTCTGGGATCATTTCTCTTGATGTCATAAAAGACTCTAAAAATAAGCAAATGTTGTTGTAGTTAAATTTTATTTTCAAAATACCTCCACAGTTAAGTTTCATGAATTCTGATACTCTACAGTTCAAATCATATCCCCTGAAACTCAGCAGCAACTACATACAGGTGGGAGAAAAGCCCAACATCAGCATTATAAGGAGTTCCATTATGTTAAATTCTTTCACGCAAAATGAAGTACAAGAATTTGAGGATCTCCTTACTCCACCCTTTTACAGATGGTCTCTAAATACCTTCTTCTTCCTCTTCATCCTCTTCTTCATCCTCTTCTGTACAGTGCTGCCTGGTACAACTACTTTCCTTGTCTTTATCCTGAGGTGACGACGATGCTTCTGTTTCTTCTACCATAACCGAAGCAATTTCACTGGAAGATGTTTGACTGGCTGTCTCTCTGACTTCACTTTCTTTGTCAAACCTGAGTCTTTTTACCTCATGCCCCTCGGCCTCCACAGCATCTTCATCTGCATGTTTATTTTTTATAGGGCTCACTGAGGAACCTTCTGATTCAGATGTCGCAGAGTCACTGTAAATGTTTTTTTAAAGTGTCATTAATAAAGACTGTTTTCTTCATCTTCCACATTCTCATTTTTAAGGTCTAATAATTTTTAAAACTGTATTTCTGTGTCAAAGTTAAATTATAACATCTGGGTAAAGAAAAACACAAGAGAATAATTTCAAGGGAACCTAAACTGTGTCAAGAATATTTCCCACTAGAATTAGTGAACAAGTTATACGGCATTTCTGTTCAATTCTCCAGTAAGTTAAATGTCTTCCCATAAGGGAACTACAAGTCTTCCAGATGGACATACTCATTAAGACCTCTCACTCATTTAGTCTGCTTTCCCTTAATGTGACGCAGAAAATCTGAGATGGGATATAAATAAAAGGTTTCCTTTAATGATCTCCAATGAGAAATAACTCACAAAATTTTCAACTCATTTATAAATCTTTTCAGGTTACTTTCAAAAACAAGAAATAGAAAACACCAGAACCACTTTACTTTCTTAAGATCCTATTATAAATAGGATCTCCCCAAATTAGCAGTTTTAAGCATTCTCTCTAAGCATCTTCATCATGTGCTAATGCTGAGAATGTCCAGAAGCCACAGACCACACTAAAACCTTGCTGTGTTCCTCAAAACAAGAGTATATAGTAAATAATGAGTGCTGAAAACAATGGATAAATGTCAACTTATTTTGAAAACATTTTTTGTTTTTAAATATAAATCACATACAAACCTGTGATTTTTGTCCTCATTTTGCTGTAAGTTTGACTCTTTGCTGTCTGTGCTCTCAGGCAAGCCATTTGTTGTCATCGGGACCGACAAAGAAACCTTTGGTCGATTAAGTGGCCTGGGTGTTCCAGGCCCATTTATATTAGACCTAGGATAAGATAAATGAACATCATTTTCCCATTTTGGTAAGAAGTCACCCTCCCAAGGTTTGCTTATGTGAAGACATCACAGAAGTATTTACTCTAACTTTGACTTTCAGATTTAAGGGTTACCAAATTAATTGTTTAGTATATCCTATATCTTCCATAAAATGCCCAACTTTATTTAAGAAAGTATATTGAACCTGCTTCTCAAAATTAGGAAAATACAATTTCTCTGGATATTAAAGTCAATAATCTCACCGTTCAGTATAACTTGGTGAATTTCCAGGAAACATAACACCATTCATTCGATTTAAACTATTGGAATTGTTTTTCCTATGAGAAAAGAAAAAACACTATTATAGATCGTTTAGTTCTTTAATTTGGTAAGAGCAATAGGCCTAAAAGATCTTTTGTACGATCTCACAATTACAGAACCAAACAGACTTTTGAGAGAAACAGCATTAAATTATGGGATTATCTTAGTATCTCATTTAACACAGGTATATTCTTGTGAGAGTTCTAAAAAACTGTTATTGTCTATGAAATCACAGACACTTTATAAATCCAGTGTTTTTCAACAGGAGACAACATTCTCCTCTCAACTCCCCTTCACGGAGCCCAGCGCCCCAGGGGACTTTTGGGAATGTCTGAACACATTTTTCAGGGAAAGAGAGACATTACTGGCATCCAGTAGGGAGAAGCCAAGGACAGTGCTAAACCCGCTTTAATTCCCAGGACAACCATTCATAACAAAACATCAATAGTGCTAACGACTGTGTCTTAAACCAACACCTTAATTTGCTATATAAATCTTGACAACTGGAAATACTTTTCCATCATGAGGAGGAAAGTCATCAAGAAACTATTCCAAACCTGGGAGTTATGCCCCAGAGACACCATGGTAAGGTATCTAGGATGGGATCTCTGGGATCTCAGGGCCCTGAGTACCATGACAGTACATAAATCCACAAATCTTAAGATTACAGTAAATCATCACTTTAATCCAAATCTCTTTACTAGAAAAACTTATAGATAGATAATATCATTGGTAATATTCTACTTGAGGGACTGGGTGGTAGGTTCACAAGTATTTATAAATGTTATCCTGCTTCATTCCGTACAAAATAAATGTAACCTAATTTAAAGACTAATATATTAGAAATGATATAATCAGTATATACAGAAATACAAAAATCTTTATACTTACTCTGAAGAAGGATAAACACAGCTAACAACCATCACATTCTGCAATAACAAAAATTGATGCTTTAATATGATGCAAAGCACTACGACATAAGGTTTAATCATTTGTTTTGAAGCTCTCAGAATCACCCTGGCAGATTAAGTTCCTATCTTCTCCAATTTTACTAATAAAAAAAATAAATGGTTAAAAGTAAAAACTTTTAATCATGGGGCGCCTGGGTGGCTCAGTCGTTTAGCATCTGCCTTCGGCTCGGGTCATGATCCCAGGGTCCTGGGATCAAGCCCCGCATCGGGCTCCCTGCTTTGCAGGGAGCCTGCTTCTCCCTCTCCCACTCCCCCTGCTTGTGTTCACTCTCTTGCTGTGTCTCTGTCAAATAAATAAAATCGTTAAAAAAAAAAAAACTTTTAATCAAACAACAGAAACTAAACAATAACTAAATCTAATAACCTACTAAACCATTTGCTCCTTCTGCCAGTATTATTTTAACTCTACTCTAGCTACTATGGAGCCCTGACATTATATATCAAATGTAATACAGTGGAATAGTTTTAGATCGAAATCATGCCAAGATACTTAGAGACTGAAGTATTTAGGCCACATATAATGAATTTCCTTAAAAAGCAGTACCCAATCAAAAGTCTGATGTGTAGTAGCATCATAACCCCCCCCCAAAAAGCTTCAGACCTTTTTAATAATATAATCTTCCCAGTTAATACTGACTTTACTAATAGTCAATATTCATTAAAAGTGTAGTATGAGCCAGAGTAAGTGCTTTTCATTTGATCCCCTCCACAGCCCTCTTATTATCCATACTTCACAGATCAGAAACTGAGACTTAGGTTATGTAACTGGTCCACGGTCACCCAAATATGAAACATAGCAGTCCTGATTTGGTGACAGGGCCACTCCTGATACGACTACTTTTGACTGCCTCTTCAAAGATTGCCAAAATCTAATTATTGAAAGTCCAATAAGCTGAAAGTAAGTACTGATGAATCATCTCAGTTTCCTGCCCTTCAGGAATCTTATTAAATCAAGGGCATGGAAGCTCAACAAAACAAATTAAACCAGTAAAGCCCTAAGATCTATTGTAAACATTAAGTAATGGTTTTAGATTCCTGCTCCAAGGGTAGACTAAACTGAATTTGAATTAGAACCATAAAATGAACATTGGACTATGTTCTAGGATCAAAGAGGGAATTAGCAACCTACTGGTCCAATCTTGGTTCCCACAGGGCTCCTTCACTGGTTCCTCAAATAAGTCAATTTCCTACTTTTCATTCCCTCAAACACCTTGATGTCTTTGTTCATCACATTGTTTCCTTGATCCAAAATGCCCTTCTCTTACAACATCCCCTACCCACAAAAAACACCAATGCTTTCTTCTTTCTTAAGTCTGATCTACATCTTTCTCTCAATATCTAAGTTAAATTTTTGCATCAGATTTTCCAAAGCTGTGCACCAAATCCAGAAATGAAGAAATGAATTCCATGGGTAAACAAGTGTGCAAAACACAACTATAATGGAAATGTCAATGCCAAAACTTTGCAGAGCCTTTAATGTTAATGTATACTAGGAATTTTGAAGAGACAAGAAGCTGCTTTCCCCATACTTAACTGATCACAAGTCCTCCCTCTGTGCCCCTCCTATTAAATCTCACTCCAAAACCTAGTTTTTCCCAGATTAGGAAAACAATTTGAGAAAAACTTCAGGTAGGTTTCAGGAAACCTATTTGAAGAAAAGGTGCCTAAAACAGAACTTACTCAGTGCTCTCTTCTGAAATAGATTAAAGTTTAATATAATCCCAATGATAAAATAAATACCTTCTCTACTCCTCTGAGAAATTTGTCTGTTCCTGTATAGTTTCTCCTTGGATCTGTTAGCAATTCACATAGTCGCTGAATAGTAAAAGGGATACTGCAAAAGAATATAATTTTATAGTTTGAGGTCATTAATTATCAAGAGAATTAGGAACATTATCACTCTTGCTATTTAAAGATTTATCTAGTCACCCATGTATTAAATGACAAAAGAAAATGCTACAATAGGGAAATGAATAGATGAGTGACTTAAAAAATAGGCAAGACAATAAGCACACCTGTCTTTTTAAACAAGAAAATCCCTAAGCAATTAAAAAAAGAACACACAAAATTTTAAGTTTCAAAACTAATGGAGAAATATATTTTAACATTCTCAATATAATTATTTTAAAGTTTACAAGAGAGGCAACACAAATAATAATCAAGTTACAGTTTATTAAATACAGAACTTTTCCTCAAGCATTCCTTTGCACACAAAGATTTCTTTACAGTGTCTCCAAATAAAACTACAGATGTTTTGTTATCATATAGAACAAGGCAAATGATTCCAATGAAAAAGTATTATAAATAGGGTTCTGCTCCACAGTTAGTTTTACAATCTATGTTTCATCAGATGTAAAATACCATAATCAAATTTTCACTTGATCATACCAAATACAAAACTGATATAAGTTGGAACAAAATCTTTTATAAATATTAAAAAAAATTATCTCACACACTATTAGCATTCCTCAGAATTACAGTCTGAACAGCAAACATGAGCATTAGATAAGACAAACACAGCTAAAAAGTACAAACATAAACTTCAGACTTCATTATATGCTATTCAAATATATTTATTCACCTTAAAGAGAATTACAAAACCTCAAATTAAGAGTTAATATTTACAAAGTTCTTTATTATGTATAGGCATTTTGACACAATATTCTCCCACAAAGGAAAGCAGCTAGTGCATAATAGTGCCAAGACTCAAACCCAATGTCTCTAACTTCAAATCCCTTGTCCTCCCCGCCATTATTCCAAACATACTTAAAATCTTGTTTATTTTCTAATGGGACAGACTATATTTAGTTCTCATATTCTTAGCATCAATATTCTTATGTTCTTATAAAAAGTCAGTATAAAGTTTATAACAAATTTGGAAAGGTATAAAGTGTATTCATATGAAAACAAACATTTTACTTATTAGAGGCCAAGAATCGGCCTTTTCTCAAGTAGCATCAAAACCTAAAAATCAGAAAGCTATCATTCTGTCAACAAAAGACTGCGTGCTAACTAAAAGACAGAATGTGTGTGTGATATCACAAATACTCAGAAGCAACTAGAAATTACAGAACTCTGTTCGCCATGACTGCTACAGGAAATTCCTCTGGGTTTCTGAGAAAGAATACGGTTTCTTCCTTTTGAAAATATGGTCAGAGGGGAGTACACACACAGTCAAAACTAAGAATCTTTGAAATGGAAAATGCAAACAAAGCACACCAACAATGTTACTAATAAAGAAACAGCTTACTGGTCTGTTTTATTCATTCCTATAAAGACACCACATAAGTGAAAACTTACAGCTAATACACAAAACTGTTAACTGCATTAAAAAATTAAGGGAAACATTTTCCCAAGCTACATACATAATAAACAACATGAGTTTACAAATTGTCTTTCCTCAGATTTGATTGAAAGCTTAAGGGCAGGATCTCCTCCTTTATATTAGGTTCAATATACACGTTATTTGTACACCTATATATCTGAAATGCAGTACCACCAGGGATTTCTGAGTATTAATGGTATATGTGCACCTCAGCCCCTTCTCTTCAAGTTCATTACTTTCCAAACCTTAAACACACAAACTCCACCTATGCTATTCCCTCATTAATAACTCACGGTGATACTACACTTAAAAATGTATATATTATTCAAAAATAAGCAAAACAGCTCTCAGTATTAAGAATATTCAAATAATCTCAAATGACAAATACTTCAATAGGTATTATCTATGTCTTTTCCTCCAACTAAATTTCTTTCAAACACCAAAACCAGTATTTTCTCTTAAGGTAAAAAATAGCTTTAAAATACAAGTATCTTTGGGGCACCTGGGTGGCTCAGTCATTAAGCGTCTGCCTTCGGCTCAGGTCGTGATCCCAGGGTCCTGGGATCCAGCCCCGCATCGGGCTCCCTGCTCCGCGGGAAGCCTGCTTCTCCCTCTCCCACCCACCCCTGCTTGTGTTCCCTCTCTCGCTGTGTCTCTCTGTGTCAAATAAATAAATAAAATCTTAAAAAAAAAAGAAAACATAAGTATCTTTAAACTTTCTGTTTAATAATGTTTACACTACATGCTTTGGCTAATTTTCTTCAGGAAGGTAAGTAAAAGTGTAGCCAATTATTAACAATGCATGTGTTGATAAATAATACTGCTTTTAGGGGGAAAAATGTATTATGTTTGCACAGCACTGTTAGCAATAAAAGCCTATGATAAAATGTGTTTACTCCTTAGACACTTTCAGGAGCTTTTTACGAAGTGTCCAATAGATGGCACTAAAATGTCAAATAATACCCACCCCTTGCGTAAGCAGGCTAAAATACAAATATTACTTGCATATAAAAGTATCCTTTGGAAACATTAATATAATCTTGACAACTGCACTGAAGGTCTCTTTACACAGCTGTACTTTTTAACCTTTTAGGTAAATATGAAAGCCTACCACAAGCTAGAAATCAGAGCATGTAAATAACTACAATAAATGTTAATATAATTTTGTATGCAATGTTATCAAGACAGAGTAAACTGTATGCCAAGGAAGCAAGTCTGAACCTGGGAACACTTTCTAAGTTAGATCTTTAAAAGGAGGTATAAGAATAAACCAGATAAATCCAAAATGAATGGTTGGTGCAAAAACTATATGCAAGGTTTACTCTGTTACTCTTTAAATATAGCATACAAAACAGTTTATTCTAACTCCTGAAAATAGTAAAACTATTTCCAATAAAAATCACTAAATTTAGACCCCATATGCTAAGAAGAAAAAAGCAAAAATGCACACAATGAAAAATCTGAACCAGAATCCCTAAATTTGGGGAAATGGGGTAAGGATGTTCATTGGAACGATATAGTGTAAAATAAATTACTTAACAGAAAAATATCTGGGGTTATTTCAAATAGAATACATTCAGTTTACTCTGCAATATATTACCTATTTGCCTGCCATCCTAAGATAAAAACTAAGATTACATAAGGAACTGGGGAGTGGGGGGGGAGAGCTTTTAAAAGGAACATGACTAGCTAGCATTTTCAACTTTAAAAAAAAAGGTGTGTCTACAAAATCCAAAACTTGGTAGGGGGAACCCCACATTAAGCAAAGGATCCAAAAGTGACAGGTCCTTTCAAATGGTATTACTTGGAAATACTACAGAACACTGACGTCCAGGCTACTTTTGATGTACAAATTATAAGGTAGTGTGGTTAAAGAAGCACACTCGCTAGCTCACTAAGAGACCATGTCCAAGTTAAATTTCTCTCTCTTAAAGCTTCATGACCATATCTAGAAAACAGGGATTCTGAAAGTATACTTCTCACTACTGATTATCATGAAGACTAAATAAAATATATTATATATAAACCACTTAACAGTGCCTGAAATATTTTATAAGGTGTTCATTAAATCTTAGTTCCTATCATCATACTGATGTCACCCACTAATTAATGGGAGCTGTAGAAAACACAAACAGTCCAAAGACCAACTACAGAGGAACAAAACCAAAAGTTTATCTCTGTCTTTTAAAATATTCCTTTTAGGGGCGCCTGGGTGGCTCCGTCAGTTAAGCGTCTGCCTTTGGCTCAGGTCATGATCTCAGGGTCCTGGGATCGAGTCCCGCATCAGGCTCTCTGCTCTGCGGAGAGCCTGTTTCTCCCTCTCCCCCTGCTCTTCTCTCTCTCTCTGTCAAATAAATAAATAAAATCTTAAAAAAAAAAAAAAAATATTCCTTTTAATTCCAAGGAGAGCAACTAACATGTCTTACATTAGTTATAGAGTGTATCTGAATTTACTGCAATCTGTCCCCATTCACTGCAACAAAAAAAAGTATCAGGGCACCTGGGTGGCTCAGTCAGTTAAGCACTGACTCTTGATTTCAGCTGAGGTCATGATCTCAGGGTTGTGAGATACAGCCTGAAATACAGCTTGAGATTCCCTCTCCCCTTCTCCCTCTGCACGCCCAACCCCTTAATACCCATTAAGTCTTACATACCTGAAAGCTATGAGAATTCAAATATCAGGAAAGGGGCTGAACATCAGAGAAAGACATCTAAGCATGAATTAGCAATTTAATGCTATTTTTAATAGAAAGAAATTGTAAACAATAAGGCCAACACCTAAAGGAAGAATGTCCTATCTTACATTTTAAGCTGAGATTACAGTTTGACTAAAATTTATCTTAGTCTATTTAAATGTTTCATCATTAAGATGTACAATTATTCTGAATGCATACAAGGTATCAGTTGGAAAGAAAGCATTCAGAAAAGGAAAATGCACTCTCTCTCAAATAAATAAAATCTTAAAAAAAAAAAAAAAAAGAAAAGGAAAATGCACATTTAATTCAGAATCGAAGATAAAAATCAGATAACTGATTACCTTACTCCTTTATAATGCAATCAACTTTCTTCATGAAAAAGATAAAGAAATATAAAATATAACACAGAGGCCATCTGCGTATAAAAACTAAGAGAGAACCATAAAATCAGACATCCTGTTATGAAAAATGTTAAAATAGCCAGCTCACTTTAGTTTTATGCATAAAGATGTCATTTTTACTATGTATTTTCTATGAATGGCTACATTTAGACTATGCCTTAAAGAATTACTTAAATCTGACTTGAACTATTCAGGTAAAAACTAGCTTAAATGTATCTCTGTTATCACCAAGAAAATAAAATAAAAAATCTCTATATATCTATCTCAGTTATCCAAGGCTGAACAGGTTCAGTTTTGTTTACTCTTAAGTCCTACAGAAGTCAGAAATATCACTGGAATCGTGATATTATCTTTATCCTTATCTTATTATCTATGCAATATGCTCTATCTGTACTCAGGCTTTACATCTGTATAAATATACACATACTTAAATATTCTTATGTATATATTTTCTACCTCAAATCAAATGTTAGAAATTCTTAGATTTATTGAAAACACCAATGTAAAATGACAAGTACAAACAATTAAGAAAATGAAGAATCAGCCTCTTTAAATAACGCTAAGTAACTGTAAACTAGTACCTGTAAACTAGCCATTCCCCACCCCAAAATAAATGTGTAGCAACTGTCAACACTTTCAATCAAATTAATCTTTTATAGTGCCTATAGTAGTCTGAATTGTCACTGTCCTGGCATCAAATCAAAAATGTCAAGAAAAAAATTAGACTTCTGCTACACGCTACTTTTCAATTTAAAACATTTTATTACAACATCAAATCAAACCATATGATCAAAGGACAAGACAAGGCAGGGGTAGAAAGAGGAGAGAAGGCTACTAAATAATTCCAATTCTCAACTAGTTCTGCTATGTGAAAGAGAGCGAAGAAAATGGAAATAAACACATTTAGCTAAAAGATTTACGCTCGGGGCACCTGAGTGGCTCAGTCGTTAAGCATCTGCCTTTGGCTCAGGTCATGATCCCAGGGTTCTGGGATTGAGCCCCGCATCAGGCAACCTGCTCCACAGGAAGCCTGCTTCTCCCTCTCACACTACCCCTGCTTCTGTTCCCTCTCTCACTGTCAAATTGTAAATAAAATCTTTAAAAAAAATAAAAAATAGAAAGATTTAATATGCTCAACAAATACTGACACAAAAACTCTATTTTTCCCAACCAACTGAAGAGAATTCAAGCAGCAGCAATAAAATAGGTCAAAGGAAGGAAGAGAACAAAATAACAAATAGCTAGAACCTATTCTCTCATCCCTGAATAATCTCAAGCTAACTATAAAGCAAACAATACAAAATCAAAAAAGGATTATGCTTTAAATCTATGATCCAGATTTAGGAGTATAAAAATCTCACATATGACCTTCTTAAAAAAGTATGAAGAGGCACACTCTCGGGTGCAGAAATTTACAAGAGATATTTCTGCATGTGCAATACACTATAAAACAATATAAAAGTTTTTAGGACTAAGAAAAATCTGGTCATTTATGTACGTTAAAGTAACATTAGAGAAGAAATGCAATATTCAGAAAGACTATCATGCCAAAAGATGAAAAGCGCTCTTCAGCTGTAACCAACTGTACCTGCCTTAGAAAGATGATGTGACAATTAGAAGATCTTTAGGTATCAAATGGTTATGTACTTTTTCCAGACCTGCTCGTAAATACATAGCCATACTACTTTAGTCAACTACCCACAGTACCTTAAACTTACTGCTTATTTTAGAAAGGTCTTAGGTCTAACAACATTGACAAAGGAGAAGCAAAGACACACAGTTAATTTATATTCATTATTCTTCGGTGTCAGTAATTTAGAGGACATTTAACTATCTTTTAAAAAACTACTAGAAATGTAAATTACATTCTACCCCTTGAAATCCCTCTGTGTTTACTAGTAGGAATGAAGTACTAGAAATAAAATATAAATATAGAAACATGTTTTTATTCCTTCCATTGACTTATTGTGTACTTGTTTGAAAACCTACTGTTCAGCCATTCACTGTTCTTGAAGGCCTTGTTTGGAAAAGATGGTTAACCCTGTTTTCCGGAATCTTACAGCTCAAGAAATCAAGCCAACAAGGTAATGGACAATTTCCACGTCAAAGAGGGAAATTTAAATGCTGACAATATACTAAAATAATTTTAGAAAATGGATAATCTTTTTCAGGACTAAATACTACGAACATTTAATAACAGAGCTTTTACTAATTAAAAGCAAAAACAAAACAATAAACTTACCGATAAGAAAATCACCCCAAAATAAAAAAAATATATGAAACCACAATTTATAAGAGCCAATAAGCACCTGATAAGATGTTCAATTTCACTTGCAAAGACACACAAATCTCTGCGCACCCACACACACAAAAATATTAAAGAATACAATATCTGCATTTATATACACATGAAATGATACACATTTTGCAATGTCAACTTGGCAGTTCAACAGAAATTTTAAGTATGCGTACACTGTGATGTAACAATTTCATTTCTACAAATTAAAAGCAACAATCTATACATACATTTAATGTGTGACATTCATCAACACAAGAAGGTATGTACAAGGATGCGCACTACAAGCACTACTTATAACAGCCAAAAAATAAACACCCACCACCAATGGAAACAAGGCAAACTTGTTCATATAATAAAAAATAATGCGGTCATTTCAAATACATAGAAGAACAGAAGATACCTCTATAAATGCACTGATACAGAGATTTCAAAGCTCTTCGAAAAGGAAAATACAACTAGCGTATGACATGATCCCACTTTATGTACTACTCCTAGGACATCTAAGGATCTTTTTAAAACTATGAACAAATATTTCTGTAACTTAAAAGGTGACCTATTATAAACAGCGGGAAAGGTATACTAAAAAGGACAAATCCTCAAATCTGGCTGAAAAAGACCAAAATGCTACTTACAGCCGCCACTCTTAGCAAAATTTTTAAAACACCAATTAATTTATATACATTCAAACATAAAAATAAAATTGAAAAAATCATAAACATGTTTCAATATACCAACATATAATACAGACAAAAAAAATTAAAAACCGAAAAATATTTATCACTGATTAAGGCTTTGATCCTGCCTGATTAGGGAAAAGGATTCATAAACTGCTATTCTGAAAAATCAAATTAAAAACAACGTAAGTTCAAAATACTTATGGCTCAAAGATGAAAAATATTTTAAAAGCAATTATCTGTCTTAGGTATGCATTTAATGACCGTTCAAATCATTTTCAGAAGTACGTCAATTACCTGTTTTACAGACTAAGAAATTATAAATATTTAGATTTTATTTATTCTACGTATCTGTCTGGTCCATCTTAATTTTGAAAGAACTGAAAATAGTATTACTAATTCAGAATCACAAGTATATTAGCTTAACATTCACAAAGCAGTAGCATAATATGACCTGTTTTACCTTAACTCTTAATTTGTAAATGGTAGCCATAACTTATTGAAATGAAAAGATGAGTTATAATGTCTAAGTACTATGTACTATTTATAAATATCCCGAAGAAGTATTCTTCTAATAATCCAGTTCAAGAGTAAATCTTATGCAACATATTTCTAATATAAAGCATGTGGCATTGTCTGGGTATGTGCCTTTAAAAAATACTATTATTAACAAAGCAGTATGTGCATACAGATAATTTTCAGTGCAGTGTACAAAAGTACAATAGGGTACAAAGTCAAAATAAATCTCCCGCCTACCCCAAGCCCCTAAAGGCAGTTCAAAGATAAAGCTGTAAATTCTATCCCCAAAAAGTATTTTAGTAAGATACCTAAAACCAAAAGCCTAAGAATTTGTTATTTTAAGCAAAACTCAAAACTTAAAAACATGATACATAACAAAGGATTAACTGAATTACACTACCTTGTTGCAAATCCCATGTGTTTAAATATCTGAAAAGAATGAGACTGTTTATGCTACCTAAATAAAAATCCTTACAAATGAAACCTCTTCAAATAAAACCTATCCCAAATATGAATTCATGGTTAACATATCCACAATTCATTAAATTTGGTATTGTCACCTCACACTCCTAACGTCAATCTAAATATTGAACAATTCAACTTCACAAATACTTCTTCCCTTCAATAAAGAAAACCCTATAAATACAAAGTCCTAAAAAGAAAAATATTTAAAATGACACAGAATATGACATGCAGCAACATTTTTTAAAATAGCATTTTAATGCAGTGACCCTTTAATGCAATGTTTTACAAAGGGCTAAAAATGATTACTTGTTACTTGGGAGTAAAAGAGGAACTCCAAAAAAAAATTTAAATAGAAAGTCCTAAGTAGGTGCATTCATAAATTGTTATTTTTCATTAAAAAAAAAAAAGTTACTCATCTCAATGATATGCAGGTCCTAGGCAAAGTATAAAGATTTATAAATATCACATATAAAATGGAAAGAAAAAACTAACATATTTCCTGAATGTTTCCACTGTCAAAACCATTTAAAGTCCAAATGCCACTGATAACGGTAAAGGTGGTTCAAGTTAAATAAATTAAATACATTGTAATTATTTTAAATACTTGTAAGCTAAAAATCACTAACTATTAAATGTCACCAGAGACACAGAACTTACTAAATGGATAATCAACGATCAAAGCTTAAATAAAAATCCATAATGTTCTGCTAAAAATTAAACCTTTAAAATAATATTAAGTGCATACCCATTAAATCCAGTGACAATTTTCAGTATTCTTTCCTTCATTTCATCAAAGGGAATATATTCGACATTAGGGTTGGGAGGACCTCTCGGTTCAGGAGCTGAAGTTCTGAAATCATCCATTACTTTCTCCAGTTTGAAAATAAAATAGCCTTTAAATTGAGACCATTGAATCCTATAAGCGAAAAACAACAAAAAAAGTAACATGTAGCTTTACAATTCTTGAACACAAAGCATAAATACAGAATACACTGTAACACTGATACTAATAAAATTAAGATCTGAGTAAGGGGCTGTGAGAATATCTTTGTTCAGTAGCATATACCAGGCCTGATGAAACTGACTCACAATCTCCAAACTGGTTACATCCAATTCTCCCCAATTCTGACCCAAATGAAACCCCAATCTCTGATAAAAATCTTTAAAATGAACCACCTCTGGCTGAAAGCCTATTATGTACTACGTCTCATCTCATTATTGGCATTTTTAAAACATTATTTCGTTTTGACTCTATCACTCCTAACAAACCAGTCAGGGAGGTGTTACTGTCCCATCTGAAATAGGTGATGAGAAACTGGCCCAAGTTCACATTTTAAATAGACAAGTCAGAATGACTCCAGACCCAAAGCTCTTGGTATCCAAGCTATAATGCTTACATAGACTAATAAAGGTTTCTTGTCTTGTATCTATGTTAAATAGCAAAATAAACTTCAATTTCTCCTTTTTCCTTTTTCTTTCAGCTAGTATTTTCAGGATCTTTTGTCTCTTAAAAGGTACATATCCAACATGTATCTGCAAAGTAAAAATATATAATTTACGTGCTTTTAATATCTATTCATTTACTAAGTTAATAGGAACATCTTTTATCCCCCTGTCCTCTTACATTTTACCACTAATATAAAAAAATTTTGTGATGATACCTGCCTGAATAGCCTAAATTCCAGGAGATCCAAGAATCAGGAATGCCAACCATTTCAAAGCCAAATAGAAAGTACAACCATTAACGGCAGCAGATAATTACACAGGTGACTGCTTAAGCAAAATAAGGGAAGAGCTAATCTGCACTCTTCTCTCCCACCCACAATCCTACAAACTAGGGCAGCAGTTCTCAAAGTGTAGTATAAGAGGCCAAAGCCATTTTCATGAGAGTAAGAGTTGACATTTTTACTATGATAATGTGTCCTGATGGTACAAGAACTGCAAGAGGGAAAATAAAGACACTTAGCAGAAATCAAGGCAACAGTTCCAAACTCTTATCTACTAGTAGCAGTCATCACCTTCTTCACCCACCACAAATTCACAGTAAAACAAAAAACCATTTTCATCTCAAGTTTAATTTAAAAAATTACTAATTTTATTAATTCTCAACCTCTGAACATGCATCTTCTTCTTAATATTCTGTGTTAACAAAATGAGATGAATACATGAAAAACGTATCAAAATACTATATATATCTCAAGGAACAACAGTTGAATATTGTTGCCAGCTGAACTAGCTGCTATCTTAGAAGGCCATTTTTACTAGAAAGGACTGTCAAACCAATAAGGCTTTTTCAAACCAAGAGAATTTGGTAGACATTTTCTCACGAATGACTTCAAGAGAAATAACTAAAATATTTGTGGCCGATAAAATCTGAACTTCAAAAACAGAAAATGAGAATTCTAGAAAATGTTTTTCAGTATGAGCCTAAAAGACTCCTGATACATTCCCAAGACATTTCAGAATCAGTCACTGTTGACATAAACAGTATTGTGTGACACCAAAAAAAAAAAAAAAAGACGACTGAACTGTATCAAAATAAAAAACGTTTTTGTGTCTCAAAGGTCACTATCAACAAGTGAAAAGGCAACCCACAGAATGGAAGAAATACTTGCATATCACCTATCTGATAAGGTGTTAATAACCAGGAGATAAAAAGAACTCCTATAAGCAAGCAAGGGTGGGGGGGGGGGTGTAACAGGACACAACCTAATGAGAAAATGGGCAAAGGAGTTGAATAGACACTTCTCCAAAGATATACAAATGACCAATAAGCACATGAAAAGATGCTCAACATCACTAATCATTAGAATAATGTACATCAGAGCCACAACGTGATAGAACTTCACATCCATTAGGTTGGCTGCTCTCCAAAAAAAAAACCAGGAAATAACAAGCATTGGCTGCCAAAGATGTAGAGAAACTGGAACCCTATACTGGCTGGTGGGCATGCAAAATGATGCCGCCACTGCAGAGAAGTGTGATGTGTTCCTCAAAAACAAAAACAAAGAATTACCAGATGATCCAGCCATTCCATTTCTGGGTAAGTACCCCACACATGTGAAAGCAAGGACTCAATCAGATACATGTACACCAATTCACAAAGCAGTATTATTCACAATAGCCAAAAGGTGGAAAATACCATCAATCAACAGGTGAATGGATAAATAATGTGCATGCAATGGGGTATTATTAGGGCTTAAAGTGGAAATTCTGGTACATGCTACAACTTTGAATAATCTTGAACACAATATGCTAAGTGAAATAAGCCAGACACAAAAGAACAAATTTTATGATTTCACTTACATGAGTTATTTAAAATAGAATCAGAGGCAAGGAGCAGAAAGACATTAGCCAGGGGCTGGGGGAAGGGAAGTGTGAGGTGTTATTGTTTAATGGGTACAGAGTTTCAGTTTGGGAAGATAAAAAAAAGGCCTGGAGATCGACAGTGATGATGGTGGCACAAGACTGTGAATGTATTTAATGCCACCAAGTTATACACTTAAAATGGCAAAATATGTTATGTATATTTTACCCCAATAGAAAAGTGTTGAAAATGGGACAAAAGATTCAAACAGCCATTTCTCCAAAGAATATAAATGGCCAACGAGCACATTAAAAAATGCTTAACATTATTATCCATTAGGAAAACACAAATCAAAACCACATTTCACAAGATACCATTTCACATCCACTGAGGTGTCTATAAAAAAGATGCGACAATAACAAGTGTTGGGGAGGATGCAGGGAAATTGGAAATCTTATACATTGTTGGTGGGAATGCAAAATGGTGCAGCCACTGTGGGAAAACAGTCTGGCAGTACCTCAAAGTTAAACACAGAGTTAACATGTGACTTGACAATTCCAGTCTATTAAATAAATTATATGGTATATAAATTTTATTAATATTAAAAAAATTTGGGAAGGAAGATATCAAAAGCTATTCACATGATCACCTCTTCCTTCCATTCCCTGGTCTATTCTGGGAAGGTTTTGTGAGCAGAGGCAGCAAATTATAATTTCTGACATGCCTAATATTAATTTCTGGTTAACATACAATTGCCAATGGTTACTAAAATTTCTCTCTAAATTTCACTGGACTCCCCACAGGCACTCAACTGAAACACACCAAGGAAGATTACTGAAAGAGAAGTCTTAAGCTTATCATTTTTTTAATTAATTTTTTTTTGAGAGAGAGCACACGCACACACACGAGTGGTGGCTGGGGAGGGAGGGACAGACAACAGACAAGGGGGGAGAGAGAGAGAATCTCAAACAGGCTCCATGCCAAGCGTGGAGCCCTACACAGGGCTCAATCTCATGACCTTGAGATCATAACCTGAGCCAAAATCAAGAGTCCAATGCCCAGCTGAGTGAGCCACCCAGGCACCCCCGGCTTCTCATTTCTTAAATTAAAAATTCTTTTTGTTGTTTAATAAAGCCACTAAGTAATAATTTGTTTTACAAATTAGTATTTCTACACACACAGGAGTTTTTCCCCCATCTTTCCATTAACTACTTTTCAATCCACCCATGCTATCAAAAACAAAAACAAAAAATCCACACACACACACACACACACACACACACAAAACAGCCACACACATTAATGGGAACAGCTAGACAAGAAAAGATAGAGCCCAGGTAAACAAACTATGGGGCTCTTCAAAGACTATGATATTAACTTGTCTGACAGGAATTAAGTCCCATAAACTAAAATGAATTTTGTACACACTGTATTTTAAGTTTCAAAGGTATCAAAAGCAGAGTTACTCTGAATTAGATCTAAGAGATGCAATTCAGAGGTCACTACACCATAGATGAAAAACCACTTCTACAAAAATGTGTAAGACGCAGCTTTTTGTTACACTACAACTATGTGATAAAAACAAAAATAGAAAATGCTTCCCTGAATATTATAATTTGAACACAAAAACAGGCCATGAGCAAATTAAGAATTTGGCAACAAAAAATATTTTCTTAGGAATGTATTCATGGTTGAGTAGAAACTAGAAATGAATGAAAAAAAACTTACTTTTTCCAATGAAAATAAAATTATTCTAAAAAGATGCTCATAAAACATACATTTTCAACTTTAGAATCAAATCAATTCCTCCACATTAAATTTTCCAAAAAATACTCATTATTTAATCTACTTTGCTAAAATTAACTCAAGAATTTACTGAAATTTGGGGCCCCTGCGTGGCTCAGTCGTTAAGCGTCTGCCTTCGGCTCAGGTCATGATCCCAGGGTCCTGGGATCGAGTACCACATCGGACTCCCTGCTCAGCGGGAAGCCTGCATCTCCCTCTCCCACTCCCCCTGTTTGTGTTCCTGCTCTCGCTCGCTCTCTAATAAATAAATAAAATCTTAAAAAAAAAAAAAGAATTTACTGAAAATTATTACTCATTAATTTTTTTAAACCTCACCTCCCTCCACTTTTTCTTCTCTTTCCTTTTATGCAGTTTCTCCTTTAGAAAGGCACAACTCATATCACTAATAAAGATACCATGAAATATCACACAATGACCTTTTGATCTCCATAGGAATTTACAAGTCTATACTAAAACCACCACATTTCCCTCATGATGCTCAGGTTAAAGGTATTTTTTAGAGGCTCAAGGGCAGAAAATCTCTCTTATTTTCTCAGCTGATTCTAGAACACTTTAGGGGCCAGTGACCACCATCTTAACCTACTGTCTCTTACCGTTCCAAATTCTATTAAGATTACTTCTACTCAGCCTCGATGGCTTCCACACAAAATTTGTGTGGGAAGCTAAACCAAGAGAGCACCAGAGAGCCCTATTACCTCCAGGGGATAGCAAATACCACACCATCTGCAAGTATCAAAGGGGAATATGTGAAGAATGAATGAATAAAAACAAAAAGAAATTTAAGGGCAGCTATTCTAATCAGGAGATTTAAAGTGTCAGAATTTGGGGCACCTGAGTGGTTCAGTCGGTTGGGTGTCTGCCTCCAGCTCAGGTCATGATCCCAGGGTCCTGGGATCAAGTCCCGCATCGGTATCCCTGCTCAGCAGGGAGTCTGCTTCTCCCTCTGCCCCTCCTGCCTGCTTGTGATCTCTCTCTCTCTCAAATAAATAAAATCTTTTTTAAAAAAAGTGTCAGAATTTCTACATGACAGGAGAGCAAAACCAAGTAAATTTAATCTGAATATTGAATTACATAAGCAAAAACACGTGGCAAAAATAAGAACACATTGTGAATTGCTTACACAACATCATGACAGCATTTTTAAAAAACTAACTTTAAAATACAAATTACTAGTTCAGAAAACTTCTGTAGGCAGGGAATCAAGAGAATACTCCTTTTTCATCATGATTATACCATATTTTATCAATTAAATGAACAAATAAAATATATCATAGAACAGAGAGCCCAGAAATAGACCCAACACAAAAGGAAACTTGGTATACGGGAAAGGACCAACTACTCAGGAAATACCCTAAGAAATGGTAGAAGTACTACAAAATTTTACCAAAGTGTAAAAAATAATTTTTTTCTGATTATATTAATAGTACAGTCATAAAAAATTAGAAAATAGAGGTAGAAACTGTATTTTAATTACATTAAATTAAATCTGCCCACGAACTGCCCAGTAATTATCATTAAAATACATTTTAGTGTATTTTTCACTAAACTTTATTCTATTCTACTCATTCATTAAAATATGGCATTCTATTTTGCTATCCCTTTTCTTTCCCTCCTTATTCACTATGGGTATTGTCACATGCTCAGTAATCTCTGATAGGATTTTTAATTTGAATCACATATAGTTGCACCATTATTTAATAACCACCACTTTAAAAAGAGTTAGGTTTTCTTCCAGCTGATTACAATTAAAAATAATTGCAGTTAATATCCTAATAATAAACTTCAGAGGTATCTGTTTATTACTTTAGGATAGATTCCTTAAGGAATTACTGAGTCTAAAATATAAATATCAACTTCTGATACATACTTTCAAAAGCCTCTCAGAAATGCTGTACCACTTTAGAGTGTCATCAGTATAGAAACACCTATTTCATTCAAGTATTAAATTTTTTCAAAACTCCTGTCACAATTTAATAGCAGGAAAACACTTTAATTTGCATTTCCTTCACGGCTAGTAAAACTGAGTATTTTAACCTATGTTCATTGGTCACAAGACATTTCTTTTGTGTCTGAATAGCTCCTCTACAATCCTCTCATCCTGGGGTTCCTCAACTTTGGCACCACTGACATTGTGAGCGTGGTAATTCTTTGTAATAGGGGAATGTCCTGTGTAGTGTAGGATGCTGAGCAGCGTCCCTGGCCTCTACCTGCTTGAAGTCAGTAGTGCCCAATCCCCACTCTCTCAAAAGTTGTGACAACCATAAACATCTACAAACATTGCCAAATGTTACACAGAAGACAAAAATTGTCCCCAATTAAGAACCACTGCCCCATCCCCCCACCCCTTTAAAATTGTCTTTTTCTTACTCTTATGGTATCATGGAAAAAGTAAATTACCATGTGACATGAATATGAACATAACTTTTATATTCCCATTTTGTACTGACTGCTTAAAAAAATAGCAATTGTTTTTACATAAATGAAGTGACACTAAAATCTTTGTCTAATTGTTCCAATTTTGAAATTACCCTTGAAATATTAACACATTTTCTTGCTCAGAAACTCATATCTGAAGATGGCATGGTATTTACCTGCTTCAAAGCAAAAAAGTTCTAATACAAAATACTGAAAGTGAATTTTTCAAATTAAGAGTACTAAAATATCTCCTGATAGTTGCACACATCAAGGATCCAATCCGATGGAAAAGAAAAGCTTCAAGAGGTAACACAAACGTTCAGATAATACCTCAGCATGAACTTGGGTTTCTTCTTTGGCAACTTATATATTCATGATAAGGATTCTAACATGTCTAAAGAGTCAAGTTACTTTTCTCTACTCACCACCCATCTCTCCCTACCAATTAAAGCAAAAAGTTGAAGAAACAGTGTGTTCTAGTTAGCCTGATTTATGCTCAAGTCTTAGCTAACCTTTGGCCCCTTACTGAAAATCTTTCTAAAATTTATTAATATACCAACATGAACCCTTCTGTCCCCCATAAACAGCTGAACCAAAGATACATCTCCTCTAACAGCAAGGCTCAGGTTGAAGAGACAACCAATTCAGAACTCAGAGGATACCAGAGTTTTTTAGTAGCACTAGCTCAATGGCTGAGGTGGATCTATTCTGTCCCCCACTTCAAGAGAGTAGCTCTTCTTACCACTTTCACCGCTATGCTATCACTTTCCCCACAATCCATATGGTACCAATTCCAAATTCCCATCAACAAGCATTGGTCCATTCCTTCACCCTCAAGTTTGCCAGAGCCTAGTAGGCCCTGGGCCCTTTTTGCATTCTACCAACTCACACTATACCATCAGGGTCAGCAGCAGTTAGAAAATTCAGAAGAAATACAACATTGATCCTCCACTAATAATACTAGTTTAGAAAACAAGATACAAAGACAATAAACAAATAAGACATCATAAACAACTAGTTGTGGAGATTTAGTGATGCTACAACAGAACCTAGAGAAAGGAAATATAAAATGTAGGCTTAGAGCTATCTAGGAAAGGCTTCAGGACAAAGTAGGACTGCAAGTTGGACCTGCAGAAGAATGAATAGAATATGGAAAACAAAGTGGAAAAGTACAGGACCTAAAAGTGAAGCTTAAAAGGGACAAACAAATTTCCCAACCATTACTGACATTTTTGGCTACGGAGTTCTATGTTATGGTGGAATGTCCTGTACATTGTAGGGTGTTTAGCAAAGTCCCTGGTCTCTACAACTTGCTGCCAGTAGCAGTCCCACCCAGAGTGGTGACAACCAAAAATATCTCCAGAAAATGCCAAATGAACCCTGGGGGAAAAATTGCTGCCCCCCACACACATCGAGTACCACTGCAATACACAATTCCTTTTGTTGAGGATTACATTAGTTCCTGAAAATTAGTAAGACTGGGAAAATGAGAACTGCCAGATTAAAGTCTCACAAAATTTGAAGAATAAAATAACATGCATATATATTTTTTAATGGCAGAAAGGAATTCTAAAATGCAGATGATTCATTTAAAGAATAAATAAAACGCTCATTAACATTAAAGTCTATCTCACGAATCACTTTCAACTGTACCGGAAAATGTGCTGTGGAGATGTGACCTTAAATTTTTTTCTCAGGTGTAATCTTGTGTACTGAGAAAGGTAGAAGTAAAAAAACAACGACAAAAAATCTTTCCACACTGACCCAGAGACAAACTCAGGTGGTGCAATGCAAAGAAATCAGTAATTGTTGGGTTTTTTTTTCCTTTTCTTTTCTTTTTTAAGTAGGCTCCATGCCCAGCTTGGAGTCCAATGTGGGGCCTGAACTCATGACCCAGAAATCAAGACCTGAGCTGAGATCAAGAGTCTGATGCTTAAGACGAACCATGAGAGACTATGGACTCTGAGAAACAAACTGAGGGTTCTAGAGGGGAGGGGGTGGGGGGATGGATTAGCCTGGTGGTGGGTATTAAAGAGGGCACGTACTGAATGGAGCACTGGGTGTTATATACAAACAATGAATCATGGAACACTACATCAAAAACTAATGATGTAATGTATGGTGATTAACATAACATAATAATAAAAAAAATACAAAAAAAGGAACTTAGAGTTAAAAAAAAAAAAAAAAGTCTGATGCTTAATCGACTGAGGCACCCAGGCACCCCGGGTTTTCTTTTTAAGGAGACCGGAATATGTAAATGATGAAGGCTTTACCGTTTGTTATTGAAATATAAAAATGAGTTTACACATTCACAGGTGGTGGGAGATTATTGTACATTTTAGTATACAGGGTTCATCCTGGAGAATCTTGAGTTTGAAGATGAGGCTCAAAGAGTCTAACAGTATTTGCAATAACGGCTTTTAGTAGACTAATATGTGCCTATTTTCTGCTATGTCATATACAGATTATTTTTATTCATATTTTGAAGTATGCCCCAGAGTTTTGTGTTACTCTAAAATTACTAATTAAAGACATAATTACTTAGGATTCTTCTGTATCTACACTCTTAAAAGGAAGAAAAACATATCATTAAAAGCACAGCATCTACTACAAGGACAATTTATACGCTGGTCCAAGAAGTGTCTGAACGTGTAGAAAACAAACACATGAACAATGAAATAGATAACCTTCCTGAGAATGTCCACCTACATGTGATGAAACCAAGAAAATAAACTGGAAGCTTGGCTGAGTTCAAATTTCAGCTCAGCCACTTTTTCATTTCTCATGTAAGATTATCTAAGATAATCCCTCCTTTGTTTCCCCATCTATAAAATGGAAATAACTGAGGGGCGCCTGGGTGGCTCAGTCGCTAAGCGTCTGCCTTCGGCTGGGGTCGTGATCCCAGGGTCCTGGAATCGAGCCCTGCATGGGGCTCTCTGTTCGGCAGGAGGCCCGCTTCTCCTCCCACTCCCCCTGCTTGTGCTCCTGCTCTCATTATCTGTCAAATAAATAAATCAATCTTTTTAAAAAATGGAAATAACTGTACCTACTTCACAGAACTGTGAGGATTAACATTAGTGTAAGCAGAGTGTGTGTTAGCAAAGTAACTTACACTTAATAAGCACTAATGGTTGTTTTTCCTCAAGAAACTCAGAACAGGGAGAACATCTGAGAATATTACAGTAGAACTATGGCAGACAGCTTTACAGGTGGCATTACCAGGAAAAGAATTAGAAGAGTGAGCAAGACCTCTGGTAGACCACAATAAAATGGTTGGGCTTATCTTATGTACTGTTGTTACACAACAGACTGTAAGAATTTCAGGCAATCTCTCTGGCCTAAGAATACTTCTTTAACTATTCCCTTCATTGAAGAGGAGAAAATCTTTTATCCAATATTCCTCCTTCCACCATTAACAAAACTATTTCGTTCAAAAAAAATACATGAAGTATTGCAGCTAACAGATAAGAAGAGAGAATAGGAAAAAACACCTATATGTCACCTAGTTTTGTCAAACCTTAGTTATATTTTTTACAGTTCTTGATGAACTAGAAAATATATTATTGCACTTGCTCCAAAAATTCTTTGACTCTACCAGGATCTCCAATGCACTGATCCTTCTACCTTTTTACTGTCCTTCATCCCCTTTGATATCCACTCTCTTCATTATCCAGCTTAAATAATCACCACCTTGCATACAGTTGACTCTCTAGTCCCCCTTTGCCTTCATTGTACTCAAAATCAACTACATGGGTTAAATGTAAAAGAGAAAGAAGTTACAGAAAAATGCACCACACCATGCTAGTTGGACTCAAGTACACTATTAATGCTGACAGGTAATAAATTTCCCCAGTTTATTCACTCTCAGGCTCCTGTTAACTATTTTGTATCATCCTCCTCAAACCCCCATTGAGTTCTTCCTTAACATCACACTCAATGACTTTGCTTCCTGCTTCACTTATAAAACTGAAGCAGTGAAGAATTTCCAGAGTTCCACCACATTTATCCACCTGCTAGCAGGATCTCGTATTCCCTGAATTCCCACCTGTAATCACAGATGAACTATTCATTCTCTCATCTGTTAACATACCAGATTCTCTCCTTTTGTGCACCTACTCGGGAGCATCACTTGTGTAATTCTCTCCTTTCTCCTATCAACTACATCTATATCTACTTTTTAATCT
Source organism: Halichoerus grypus (assembly GCF_964656455.1). Taxonomy (NCBI): domain Eukaryota; kingdom Metazoa; phylum Chordata; class Mammalia; order Carnivora; family Phocidae; genus Halichoerus; species Halichoerus grypus. Next base: position 177,600,600 of record NC_135712.1, read on the forward strand.
CTAATGAATCATTTCCATTACCATGCAAATATGTCAGTATTTCTCCCATCTCAAAAATTTCCACTTACCCTCCTATCCCCTACATTATTTATTTGCTGTCCTGGGCAGGAAAATTCCTTAAAAGAGTTGTCTCCTTCCTGTTATCTTTCAAACCCGCTCCAAACAAGCTTTCAGCCCCACCACTAAAATTAATCTGCTCTTAACAAAGTCATCAATGACCTCCACATTGTTAAATCCAAAGGTCAATTCTCACACTTCATCTTTAATTAGCCTAGAAAGAGTATTTCACACTGATGACCATTCTTCCTTAATTATTTTCTTTTAAATCACTGATCTTTGTTGCTCATTTCCCTTTATAGGTTTCCCAAACTTAACTCTAGAGCAACCCAAAGCTCAGAATCTCTCTTCCCTGCCCACACTTGAGGATCTTACCCAGTCTGGAGATTTTAAATACCATCTATATGCCCATTTTATCTCCTGATCTCCACATTCATCATCCATCCGACCACCTGCTCCACATCAATATAAAATTCAGCATGTCCAAAACTGAACTCCTGATCTTTCCCATAAAATGCCCCTGCCACAGCCTTTCCCACTGCTGTGTGATGAAATTCCATCTTCTAGCTGCTTAGGCAAAACCCTTGAGTCATTCCTGACTCCATTCTTTCTCTCGTACACCACAGCCTAGTCATTCTTGACTCCATTCTTTCTCTCTACACCCCAGCCTATCTACAGGAAATCCTGTCAGTTGTACCTTCAAAATATAAAAAGAATATGACTAATCCTCACCACCTCCAGTTACCTGAACCACTATCATTCTTCAATAATATCATTACCTTCATCTTCAACAACCCCTGCTTCTAGCTTATTTTACGTAAAGCACATTTTCAGCACAGTCATTTGTAAAACAATCCTCTTAACACGTAAGTCAGATAATGTTACTTCTCTACTCAAAACTCCACACTGGCTCCCAACTCCATTCAGAGTAAAGCCCAAAATCCTTACAATGGTCCACAATGTCTTACAAAAGCTAACTCCAATCCCCTTTACCTCTCTGACCTCCTCTCCCTGGTCAGTCTACTCCAGCCACAGTGACCTCCTTGTTAGTCTGTGAAAAGGCAGGGCACACTCTTACTTAAGGACTTCTGTGTGGGAAGATTTCTCTGCCTGTAATGCTCTTCTATATATAAGGCTTAGTCTGACCACCCTATTTAAAATTACAAGTTCCTCTCCAATACCTTAACACTCATTTCCCCTACCCTTCATATTTTTCCATTGCCCTTACAATCAAGTAACATAATATATAATTTATTACATTTACTATCTGCTCACATATTTGTTCACCTATATATATATAGATACATATCACAACTACCAAGAATATGTCTGACAAATAGGAAGTGCTCAATAAATATTTGGTGAATATCCTGAAGCCTGCTTTGGTGGGAATAGTACACAACCCACCTACAGTAGGAAAAAAAAATCAGGAACATGCCACTTTACAAACAGATTTAGGAAGTACTGTATGTGCAACTGTTTTTGCAGTAGTAGTACAGATTCATATTTAAACTATAATGCGTAACAGCAATAGGAGCAAACAGATAACCACTAATACCAGACACTGGTCTCAGCACTTTGGACATATTAATTCAATCCTCACAACCACCCTGAGTTAGGCAGCATTATTTCATTCATCTTATCATCAGTAAGCAACTAAGAAACAAAGAGGTTAAATAACCTGCCCATGGTTACACAACTAATAAGTGGCAGAGCGAGGATTTTAACCTAAGCATTTTGGCTTCAGAATCCATACTCTTAGAAAGTCATGTCATCTAGTTATACCCGGGGGGGGGGGGGGCAGGGAAGGAAGGGCAAATATGCATCTCTAAGCTACTCTGTAATAGGAAAATATACAAGAGTCTACCTGCCTTTGGGGAATTCACAATATAAACAAAAAAGATAGCATAACAAAATCTATACATACAATGATGGAAGAAATCATAAAGTACTTACTGGGCTAAGATTTGCCTACATGCAGACTTTTGTATGTATCTTAAAAAGATGAGCACAAAGAAAAGAGGGGTCCCTGTTCCAGGCAGAGGGGTAGAGTATGCGCAAAGTCACTGACATAAGAGCATGATCCACCATAGAACTCTGAGTAGTTTAGAAAAGCAGAAAAAAACAAGGGGAGCAAACTGGGGAATAGCAAGTGAAGCAGAGACACAATCATACACATCTTAAAACATCATGATAAAGATTTTAAATTTTAACTTAAGCAAGGAGGAGGGTGCATAAAAATTTTAATCATGGGAATAAAAGGATATTTACATGGTAGCAGGACTACTGCTGATAGCACAGATTAGAGACGAAACAGAAAAAGTAAACTGCAGTTTAGGAAACAATTTAGAAAAGCCTATGAAGAAATTTGGGCAAGATGAGAATGACTGATAATGTCTACAGAATGGTAACCCCAGTGTTTGAGAATCTTCATGTCCATTTCCACTAATATTGCCCTATTTCAAGTTCTCATTTCCTCTATCCTAAACTCCCATAACAGCCTCCTAAGTGATTTCCCTAGCTCACCTAAATTAGACACCAGTTCCCCAAGGCAAAGCTCTGCTTTATCTCTCTACTAAAAACAAACAAACAAACCTTCAAAACTTGTAAAATCTTTCTAAATGCAAAATTCTATGTATCAGCAAGACACTCTGATTTATCCAGATAGTTTTTCCTGACTGCTCATTGTTCCCTCTAGCTGGATTGAGCTAAACTGCCTCCTGTCTCAGGAAGCTTTCCCTAATCCTCAGAAATCAACTTCTTACTCTAATGCTCCTGAAGCACTTTATCACTCCCTTAAAGCAACTATTATATTCTGCCCAGACCATAATCACTAAGTTCTAGACTTTTTCCCCCCTTGTGAGGTTCCATGAAGCTAAGCATCATGCAACAGAATTTTTCTTTCGGGAGGGAACTGTCTTTTGTTATGGAAACACTTTGATAGGAACTTAAGCAAAAGCTATGCTTCAAATTGTAAGCATTTCAACAATTCAGAGAGGTTAAGAACAATGAATTTCTCACAATGAAAGAACAGGGGTTCTTTCTTGCAAGTCATAGTTATAACCTCATAACAGTTTTAAGGTAACAATTTTAATACTTTACCTGTATGAATTGGGGATACTGTATATGCACGCACATATGCTGGTTAGAGCATATACCAATGCGGTTGGCTCCCCAGCTCACGGTTCCCACTTTCTCAGAAAGGGATATAATACACAAAGATGGTCCTCCAGGTATCAATACTTTCCCTGTCCATTACTTGCCCCCTTCCCCCTGCAAAAAGTGGATTAATCCTAGGGTCAGCCAATTGGACACTTCACCCCAGAAATGTGAAATATGGAGAGAACACAGACTGGAAGTTACTGGACTAAATCACCCCTTTGGCAGGAACCTAAAGGAAACATCCAGCAACTACCCGTCCAGCCCCTGAGGTACCCCATTCTCATATCCTTGGCTTGGTAGTTTAACCCAACCTGTGATTCTAAGTTCTACCTCAATATCCTTCCAATAAATCTGTCTCTTCTCTCACCTTCTTTTGGGCTTAAGAGAACCAAAATCAGTCTGTTCTGCTTGCAAGCAAAAAAGCTTTAATTTGATGCTTTCAAAAAGTCATATATTCTTTGAGGACTACATATTTAATGCTCTATCTTTAAGCAGAAATCTGAGCTGAGAAAAAAGCCTCTTCTGGATTTTCAAATTACAACATAAAAGTTCACTGCTTGTATTTTAATGTTTAAAATGCTGTGACACTAATAAATTAATTCAAGTCTAAGTGAAAATTCCCAAATGAGCCATCTGAACATTCAGTCTAGCAGACTACCCACAGTATTCAGAGATTGTGGGTTTTAGTTTTGTTCTCTGCATGTAATTCTCCAGAATGTCAAAGACCCTATATGTTGTTATATACACTGACAATCTCTTTACGACAGATCACTATTTACTATTTTCTTATTAGCACCTTATCCCTTGATTATAGTTTGAATTTTATCTTTTTCCAATATAAATATCCAAGGTCTTCAAAAACCTTGATTTTCCTAGATCAGAAATTAGATCTAAATTTATAAATGTATATATTTATGAATTTATAAGTCTGAAGAAGGTTGTACACTTCAGCCAATCATATCTACGAAGTTCTTTTTTAATGGGAGCCTAAAAAATAGAAAGTACTTAAAAAGGTAATTGCTTAAAAGTCAGAGAAATTATAAATTAAGAAAAATTAAGTTACTGATGGTGAAATTTTCTAATAGAGAAATAAAAATATTCAAACAATACCAGAAAGCAAAGCTGATCCAAATAGTATTTTTAAAAGGCTACTGGCATTTCTTTTCCAACTATTCCTGAAAAATATGAATTTAATTCCTTAGAACACAAAGGTTTGCTCAAGTATGTTTTAGTTTTTCCTGGTGGCTTTTTTTTTTAAAGCTACTAACTCAATTCTCACTTTCATTTTGTATTATACTGAATGAATATAAAATTTCAGCAAATTCTGGGGCATACAAAAGGAGAAACTGTCACTTCTTTCTTTTATAAAAACTGCATTGTTCAAATTGTTTTACATAGGTATCCTATCCTAATACCTATAGGTATTATAATAAAAAATACATTTTAAATACCCAGCCACATTTCTTAACATCAGTAAGAAATTCAGTAATTTTAAAAATTAGCACATTTAGAAAACTTCATCCCATTAACATGATTCTATAACTTAAAGTTTTGTACTGTTCAACTATAAATTTTTAAAAAAGAAAAATCTCTAAGAATCACAAATAAGGATATAATTTTATCCACAAATCCTTATAATGATCTGAACAACTTTTGAAGACTACCAACTAAATATAAAAGCAATATACTTATGTTTCTTAAAACTTCTGACTTGAAACATGCCAATAATTAAGTCAATCTTACACTGAATACTCAGAAGCCTTTCTTTCAAGAAATGTGAATGATACTTCCAAACTACTAGCCATCCAATACTTAAATATGTGCTTTTCCTAAAACTTCAAAGAGCTAACAGCACAATATTCATCAAATCTAAATCAGGATCAACTGTAAGACTCTCCAATATTTTAAGAATTCTAGGGTGCCTGGGTGGCTCAGCTGGTTAATCAACTGCCTTCGGCTCAGATCATGATCCCGGAGTCCTGGGATCCAGTTCCACATTAGGCTCCCCCTGCTCTGCGGGGAGCCTGCTTCTCCCTCTGCCTCTGCCTGCCACTCCCCCTGCTTGTGCGCTCTCTCTCTGTCAAATAAATAAATAAAATCTTTAAAATAAAAATTCTAGACCATTACTGATATTTGAAAGACATTCAACTTCAGAGCTATTAAAACATAGGAAAAACACATGCCAATGAAGAAAATTTATCTTAATTTTAATTTAAAAATGTCTTTTTTGGGTAACAAAGAAACTCTGGGGTTAAACTTTTTTTTTTTTTTTAAGATTTTATTTAGTTACTTCAGAGAGAGAGGGAGAGAGCAAGAGCAAGAGAGGGAGTGAGCATGCAAACAGGGGGCGGGGCAGAGGGAGAGGAAGAGAATCCTTAACAGACTGTGCTGAGTGCTGAGCCTGAAGTGCAGCTCCAGATGCAGGGCTCCACATCAGGACCCCTGGGATCATGACCTGAGCTGAAATCAAGAGTGAGACACTCAACTGACAACCATCCAGGCGCTCCAAACCTTAATTTTAATAAAATTTGTGATTATGTCAAAATTTTGAAAAATATCTGGAATTTATATATATACATAGCAGAAAAAATTTGAAAAGGAGGAATTTAAAGCAGTTTCAATTTTATTCCCATCTAATCTAACCAAGCTCTATAGGACTTCATACATTATGAGGCTATTATCTCTTGAAATTAAAGCTTTCCTCTCCCTACCCAAAATGTGAAATCAGAAATCTATGACAAAAATCATTATTATTGGTTTACCCCTTCTATACCCGATTAGTCTTAGGCTCATGGCATATGCTAATTTAAGGGTCAACTGAAAAAAAATTACTCTCTAAAGGAACTACACTTGAAGTTTTCCCCCACCCTAATTTTAAAAATGAAGGTAACATATTTGATACAGGTGAATGCTTATAAAAGCAGTAAGCAAAATATCATATGAAATATAATACTGTAATGTTAAAATAATACTATAAGCAACTATGGTTGTTTGCTCACCACTGTATTCCTAGCAACTAGCACAGTACTTGGCACAGAATATATGCTCAATAAGTATCTGCTGACTTAAATAACATCTCAAGAGATGTGAAGGAATGAAGGAACATAAACAACGCACGATCAAAAATTACACAAAAACTAAATGGGAGAAGATAACAAAAGGAACTTCGACATTCACAAAATCTCACACCAGCATCTCTTATATAGAATACCATATAATATGAATTATCATGTAGTAAACTTTCAATAAATCCCAGCCCCTTTTCCTTCCCGTTTTCCTTTAAACAGGGTACACCTAAAATATTTACTTCACAAAACTCAATGAAATTCAAACATTTCAAGTATATATCTGCATACCTGAATCCATACCTGAATCTAATCAGTAGATATAAAAAGAAAGATGTACTAATTGCACAAATCAGTTGCAAATGTGATGATGGACTGAATGTGTTCTTCCAAAAATTTTATGTTGAAGCCCTAACACATAAAATTATAGTATTTGGAGATGAGGTCTTGGGAGGCAACTAGGTATAGATAAGATCATGGGGGTGGGGCCCTAATGATGGAATTAATGTCCTTATTATGAGACACCAGAGAAAGAGGTTGCTTGCTGTTTCTGTTTCACCTCTCTCATACCCAGCCCCCTTCCTTCTCTCCTTTCCCCTTGCCATGTGAGGACAGAGCAAGAAGGTGGCCTGCAAACCAGTTAAGAGAGTCCTCACCAAAGCCCAAACACGCTGGCACCCTGATTTCAGACATCCAGCCTCGGTAACTGTGAGAAAAAAATTTCTGTTGTTGAAGCCATCCAATCTACGGTATTTTCTATTAAGCTAATACAGCAGGTCAACTATTGAAGAAACAGTGACATATACTACAGAAGGATATAAAGATCAAAATACAAATTATGACCTCTAAAGAGCCTAGCTTGGTAGAGAAATCACAGTTGTATTAAAATACCCATAACATAGAGCAGAAAACGATAAATGGAAAATTTATGAAGGTAAAGTTACTATATTGCTTGAAAATCTGGGAAGGCAAAGTTACCTTTGCCTAAATAGAATCTAGACACAGGTAAACTGAAAGGGAAGAGAAATCAAGCTCCTCTCTCTCGCCCTCCCTTCCTCCCTCCCTCTCTCACATACACATCTCAAGATTTGGATACAGTAATTTCTATTATTTCCTAAGTCAGAAAGAATACTTAACAGATGAAGACAAGATTTTGCTTTTTCTCCATTTACATATTTAATCCAGCTCCTACTTTATGTCACGTTCTCAGCAAGGCAATTTCAGCCCCCTCAACACTTGGAAAACCACAAGCAGAAACAGATTAGTAAGCAAACAGCTGCAATAAAAAACGTGACCAATGCATGTCGGAAATATGGCGGTTTCTATTAAGAAAAGGGGATCTGAGACAGCTTTTCAGCAGATTACTATGTATGTGAATAGAGCTATCTGAACAATCTTAAAAAACAAGTGGAGGTTATGCCATGAGGAAGGAAGAACATCAGAGGCAACCAACAGAAAGATGCTATTAGAATTTAATACTAGCAAAATAGAGCACTGCATATTCAGTGAAATGCAAATAATTTGGGTAAATTACAAATGGTGGCAAAAGACAAGATTGGAAAGGTAAGAAGAACCCAAATCAAGAAAGAATTTTAATGAGTAAGACAATATTTGCCTCACCGGAAGAATAAAAGTATAAGAAGGAATGATATTAACTAGTAACGTTAACAAGGGAGACTTCAATGGGAACAAAGAAGAGTGACCATACATCCTAATTAGAACAGTCCTGGTCTACACCTGTTCACCTGGTGTTCTACCCAGTTTACCACTTGTGCCATATTTAATGAAGTGTTATTAGTAATTGCATTAAAATATGCAAATTTGGTAGACCTCTCCACTTTGTACTTCCAACTTCTGCCATGATCCTGTCAGTTTATGAAATGCATGAATAATGAAGAAAGTCCTTACTTTAATGTGCAGTTAAATCTGAAAGATGATAGAAATAACTAATTTTCTTTCTCTCGCCCTTTCCAGACTCAATGTACCTAACCCTTCCCTTTCAAGGGTTAGTATGCAGGGGACTTCTCCAGAGGCTAGGGCAGGTAGCTCCTTTGGAGGTGGAAGTGGTGGTCAATACTGCCACCACTAATGTCCCACTGATGTATCAGCCAAGTTATGGCCTGTGATTTTGCCCCAGAAATACAGAGTTGCCAAGATACCAATGAGCAGAAGTCATGGGAAATTACAGGTTAAGTATATGCAGAGTAGCTAATATTAACACACAAAGCCAGTACTCTTTTACTGAAATGAAGAATTAAAGCTTCTCTCTCCCCTATGTATATTAACACTCGTCCCCATGAAACTAGCTAATGGATATATTTGTGAATAATAATTTTATATATATCTGTCCCTGGTTCCTAACATAGTAACTTCCTCCCTCCCGCTCTCTCACATACACATCTCAAGATTTGGATACAGTAATTTCTATTACTTCCTAAAGTTAGAAAGAATGCTTCTTTAACAGATGAAGACAAGATTTTGCTTTTTCTCCATTTACATATTTAATTCAGCTCCTACTTTATGAAAAGCCTTGAAAAAAGGGGTGCTAGGACAAACTTTTGTTCTCCTATTTAGTCTTTGGCCCGTTCCTGACAAAGAGCTCTTAAAACCTTTGGAATTTCCAGAGTGATAGAAACAGCTTTTGTTCTAATGAGGCGACTCTTGATGGGCTCTTGGGTGGGGACTGGTAACCACAAAGACCAAGTGAGGATTAGTAGTTTGGAACTTTCAGCACTGAGGGAGAGAGGCTAGAAGTGGAGTGAATAATCAATCATGCCAACATGATGAAGCCTCCATAAAAATCTATAAACTATGGGATTCAGAGAGCTTCCAGAATCATGAACAAGAATGCATCCACATGCTGGGAGGGTGGTGCACCCCAAACTCCACATGGACAAGAGCGTCTATGCTCAGGATCCTGCCAGGCTTCGCCCTATGTTATCTCTTCACCTGGCTATTCATTTTGTATCCTTCAATATCCAGTGTAATAAACCAGTAATCTAGTTAAGTAAACAGTTTTCCTGAGTGCTGTGAGCCACTCTAACAAATTAATGGAACCCAAGGAGCAAGTCATGGAAACCTCTGATTTTTTAGCCTGCTGATCCAAACTACAGGTAACAACCCGGACGTGTGACTGGCATCTGAACAGGGAGATAGGCAGTCTTCTAAGTCCTTAATTTATGAGATCTGATATTAACCCCAGGCAGTGTCAGAAGTGAACTGAATTGTAGGAAATTCAGCTGGTGTCACAGTACTACCTGAAAGCCCACACATGTAGTGTCGTAAGTGTTCTGAGCGTGAGAGTAAAGGAGAAAACAGAATTTTCTAGGCAATATTTGATTAGATAAAGAGGCAAACATCTGAGACTTTCACCTTTACTGAAAATCAAGAATAACACTTATAATTAGACTATGAATCTTTGACAAGTAGTATTTATTTCTCAAAATTAAACTTTACCAAGTTGCTCCAACAGAATTCCAAAAGGTAAAACTAGAAGACCTGGTTAAAGATCTTGATCACACCCATCACTGTTTTTATTTCACAAGTAAAAGAACAAACTATGAGACACATTATTTTATTTAAGATTTTATTTATTTATTTGATAGGTAGCAAGAGCAGGAACACAAGCGGGGGGGGGGGGGGGGGGGGAGAGGGAGAAGCAGGCTTCCCGCCAAGCAGGGAGCCCCGATGCAGGGCTCGATCCCAGGACCCCGGGATCATGACCTGAGCCAGAGGCAGACATGTAACGACTGAGCCACCCAGGCGCCCCTATGAGACACATTTTAAAGCTTGATGCATCCTTTTTCCTATGAAGCAGAATCTTTCAATCTTGGCACCACTGACATTTTGGGTCTGATAATACTTTGTTGTTGGGAGTTATCCTGTGCAATGCACAGCATCCCTGGTCACTACCCATTCTCAGTGGCATTCCCCCACTAGTAACCACCAAAAATGTCTCTAGTCATTGTCATCCCTGGTTGAGAACCACTGCTGTAAATTTTTGAAAAGGAAAGTGAAAAGAAGTATTACAGAATTAAATGCAAACTTGCAGAAAAAGCCCACATCTCAAAATTTCAAACATCTTCAATTAGTTTTACTATTAATTATTGCAAAGTCCTACAAGTGTACATAAACACCATAGGTAAGATTAAATATTTTACTTACATTTAAATAAAAGAGTGTATTTATTCAAAACTAAATTTAAAACAATAGGAACAATCTTAAGGTAAGTCCATTTTTGTGGGTGGTATTTTTATTCTTCCTGACTGAGTATCAGGACTCTAGGACATTTCTGCAATCTCAGAGTGCTCTCAGTATTCAGCCAACCAAAGAGCAAAATGTAGTTTTTTCCCCCAAAATAACTGCTTTGTTTTGGCCTATTTACAAAGAAACAGGCCAGAAACAGACTGCGAAGAAAAAACTTACAAGGACAAAATTTCAAATACAGTCATAAAAATTAAAGACACAGCTCACACTTTGTATCTGAAGTCCCTTTTACTGATAAATATGACTACTTGTCTATGGAATGTGAGTAAAAAGACAGATATATGCCAGAAATAACAATTCAATCCAATCATTACAAAGACTATTCTTTGCTATATAAGTCATGACCATCTTTCTTAAACAAAACTTGCTGCTTGAGACTGTCTTAAACTCAAATTATTCCTAACATATAGAAGTATAGTTACTTAGAAGTAACTTCATTAGGCTACTTTATTATTTTTATCAATAAAAATCTAGCAAAAACCCTAAAAAACAAATCATAACTTCATAAATGAGGAAGACAGAAAGTATAATTGGTAATAAACAAATGGAAAGATGCAGGCACAAAATAAAAGAAAGCAAATTAAAGTGAGATACCATTTTTCATCTATCAGATTTTCAGATTTAAAAGCCTAATAATGCTCGGTGCTGACAGTGGTAGAGAAATAACTTTCACACAGTGCTGGTATAAGCATATGTTGAAAAACTTTTTAGAAGGCCAGCTGGCAATACCTGACAAAATAATAATGCACATAAACGTCAACCTACAGATCCCATTCTTCCATCTGTGTCAATGTAAATATGCTCACTTAAGCACTTTTTGAATTGTTTTTTTTAACTGTAAACAACCTAAAGAACCATCAAAGGACAGGTTAAGTAAGTTACAATAAACCCCTAACAATGGAATACTATGCAACCCATAAAAACAATGAGGCAAATTTTTGTGTTTTGATAAGATATCCAAATACAGCAGGTAACAAGGCAACCTGCAGAATCTTGATACTATTTGTTTTTTAAAAAGAATTAACACATATACATTTATATATACATAGAAAAATTCTGTTAATACATAAGAAACAGGTTAAAAGCATAGTTTTTTTTGTTAGTACTAATGTAATAAAAAAATTTTTAATGAGACAAGCTTATCTAAGCAGTACTGATTTCCATAATCTTTGTACATGAGTTTTTTCACAGAATGGGCACAATATTTAACTCATGTGACCCATTAAACTCAATATGCAGTTATTCTCACCAAATTTCTCCTTAACCAAAATAGGGATGTAAACAAAAAATATATGTATGGTAGTCTCTATATTCAAGATACTTCAAGTATTTAAGACTGAAAGTTTTAAGACAAGTATTTAAAATTTACCACCTGTTCACTCACCAAATATTTTGTCAGAAAATAATTTTTAAAGTGACCACATCCTGACTAGGGCACTGATTTGTCATATCCTACAGCAACTAAGATAGCAAAATCAAATGCCAGACAATATTTACAAGAAAACTGGGTTAAGTGACAAGTATCCCCATGAACCTTCTAAAATAAACAGGGCAAGACTAGAGAGCTATCAATATCTATACAGGAAGGAGAGAAAGACTACTTGTCTTATAAGAGCTTATGAACAGGAAAACCCTGAATTTACTAACAGTACTTACTGAGGAAAAACTAGGCCACATTCTACCCACATTCAAGATTACTCACTGCAGAAATACTCTGCTGTGCAAAGTCCCTAGAAAAGGTGGACCTGTCTCCAGATAAAGAACTACTTTAAGACAAAATAGCCATAACCTCATAAATCACCCTGCAGTCACCATGGACGATATCCCTAAAATAAGACCAGAATAAAATAATCTGGAAAAATATCATATTCACTTTAGTACAAACAATTCTGAATAGAAATATTTCGTCAGCTAACAAGCTATCTCACCCTCTCTTAGAGATATACAATAGTGCAAAAATTACAAGTGTACTCATAATAGCTTATACCTCTCAAATTTCAAATCCTTCTATAGCATATTTTTCTCCAGTTTCATCACCTGTAAATGGAAACATTACCAGCTACCTCCCAATACTGAGAGGGTAAGATTTTTGGTTGATTAAGAATAACAAATCCAAAACGCATATATTAAATAGAAAGCTAGGCTCATACTTCCAACTAAAATATACATCAGTCTTATCACCTATATGCTTCAAATTTACACCTCTGCAAAATTATAATTACTAAAATTTTCAGCCTTTGAGGTTCCTGGAAAATAGTCTAAATCACAAATGTTAAGGGTATATCAAGCAATTTACCTTACTGACTCTTCCAGTAAAGTATCTCCTGACACATTTTTTCTTAAATCACAAATTACCACACTCAACCTCCCCATACTTGCCACAATCCCCAGGAAACTATGTGACGTGTCAGTGCTTAGGTCGTATCATGGTACGCCACAAGGAAAGGAAAGCTGGACAGGTACATAAGGTCAGGATTAGATAAACAGCAAGAAAATCTTAGAAATAACTAGTAACACATTCCTGGTCAAAAGCGTAATTTCAAATTGTAAAGGTTTTAAAAGAATTCTCAGAGTGCTTCAGTAAAGAGGAAAGATGTGAGAAGACAACAAGGGACAACGGGTATAAAAGTACAGGTTATGAGAGGATGTAAAGTCAGAATGCCTGAGTTTAAAATCCAATTCTGTCACTCACCAGATGCACTATCTTAAGACTTTTTAAGTTCTGTAAATCTCAGCATGCGCTTTTAAAAAGCAGAGATACCTACTTCAGAAAGTAGTTGTAAAGATCAAATTAAGATACACATATGAAACATTTGACAGTGTCTGGCACAAAATAAATGTGTACTAAGTTTGCCTTTTGGAAGAAAAAACACTTTAACCCAAAACACAAGTCCTATGTGAAAATTCTAGTCCCTTAAAGATAAATCCCAATTTCAGGTTCACAATTTTAAAAATCAGTCTAAGACTCTACAAAGGACTATTGAGAAGCACCACATTCAACAAGAAGTAACATTAGGAGAATAAAATTTTAGAAGGGTCAAAAATACTAAAGAGATACGCAGAACACGCAAGGAGCCTAAACAAATCACAGGGAGACAGGAAAAGAAAGTACAATGTACTGTATGTCTGAAAAAGTCTAAGTCAGATCTAGTTATAGCAAAAAGGAATATAAAATAGCTAAAGCAAAGTTTTGGAAAACAAAATGAATAACTAGCTCAGTCACAAGTATAAAGAAGCTTGATGAGATTTAGGAAAGTCTTGGGCCTGAAGAGAGATCACTGTAACTGGTCAATGTTTTCATTCTTAGAACTTCAGTAAGCTGCAAACCTTTTAAGTATCAAAACTGGTATTAAATAAATGTTATTTTTAGTACTACTAATTTTTATTTTCATATCAGTGTACAAACAAAATAAGGAATCTAAGATTTACTGAATACCTGCTATTTCAAAAAACTCTGTGAAGTGTTGTTCACATTTTCAGCTGGGGAGCTGAAGAAAAGAAGGCTTAGGTAACTAAACTGTTCCATCATGGTCATTCACATAGATTATATGAAACTAGAATTTTCGGGGCGCCTGGGTGGCTCAGTCATTAAGCATCTGCCTTCGGCTCAGGTCGTGATCCCGGGGTCCTGGGATTGAGCTCCACATCAGGCTCCCTGCTCAGCAGGAAGCCTGCTTCTCCCTCTCCCACTCCCCTGCTTGTGTTCCCTCTCTCGCTGTGTCTCTGACAAATAATTAAAATCTTTAAAAAAAAAAAAAGAAATTAGAATTTTCACCAAGACTGTCTTCTAAGCTAGGGTCAAGCAGATTATAAACAGAGACAAGAGAGATACCCTGACAAATTCACCTCCAAGAGCATCTTCACTGTACCATAGAGCCTCTCAATAAAGCTTTTCTCCCCAACCCAAAGTCACACTGGTAGTTGGTAACAAAAAAGCCCTACTTACACTATCACATATATGGCACATTTTGAAAAAGCACTGGGAGCACTAGTACTATTATTTTACATCATTACTAATTTGACGCTTAACTATTTTTCACTTTACAGTCAATGGTGTAATCTCTCAATAATATTCCATGTATTTGGTAGGCATGGACTTTGAGCTTGGGTTACAGAAGTGCCTATTACACAAGGTAGATTCCACACAAGCAGTGCCAAACCCAGGCAGCCTGATAATACAAACAGGACTGCTGTGGGTGAAACCAGAGAAAGCAAAGACGAGCAACTAAACACATCTAAAGGCCTAGCAGAAATGAAGATCTAAAATATATTTCTCAGACTCACTGGGTATTTTTAAAGTAAAATGCTTTCACAGACATATGTATTAAACGAAATAACAGCCAACATTCTCCTCTTCAACTGGCTATACTGTTTTAGTCACTGAATACATTTAAGGGTTTTGTGTTTTGTTTTGTTTGCTATTGATACTGAAACTTGATTTTGGTACAGAAATACAGATACAGGCAGAAGGATGCAGACACAGACAGACACACACACTTTCCCTCACAAACTCCCATATCATTAAAGTAAAAGACCAACAGTCTACAAAACAGAGGGAAAGCACAGTAAATTCTGGATCATAAAATTCTTAACTTCTTAGTAATAAGATGTTTTGAAGCAACATGAAGTTTCTGACAGACTTCCAGTAATAGTCCATAAGCATTATGAACTGATCAGCAGGCACAAAGAGGATCTCTGGATGTGGATAAAAAACCACAGGTGTGTATACAGGTGACACTAAGAATGGCATTCTGTGGAACTGTGGCTCTGATGAATTAAGTGGTAACAGTGACTGGTCTTTCTCATCCAAGTATACACAACTGATTCTCCATTTTTTCTTTCTTTTTTGGTCTCCAAACCATTCACCTCTGCAACATACTCCCAACAGTTAACATCTTTCACCATCTGCAGACATTTTAACATCAACCACTATCACTGTGCCCCATTCTCCACTCTTAATCCCTATTGCTGCAATACCACCCCCAGGTAACTACTGCCACAACACAGACTCCTATAAGTTTTTCAAGCTGGGAGGAACCTTGGAGATCATTTATTACAAGCCCCTCATTTAGTATCTGAGCAAACTGTGGCCCAGAGTAATTTAAGTGATTTAAATAATGGGAAATAAAATAGTTATAGCAGCTTCCATTGGGGCGGGGGGGGGGGGATGAGACGGGGTTGTCAGTGTGTCCCAGTCACTGTATTAAGCACTTCAGCTGTATAAATGAGGAAATTAAAGCACAGAGAACTCAACCTTGGTCACAGAGTAAGTGGTAGAAGTAGGAATTCAAACCCAGGTCTTACGTTCTCTTGACTCAAACCAGAGCTCTTTCCAAAAGATAAAGTATACCTCAGACTTGTTTCTTAAACCAAATTCACTCTTTAGGCCCAATATACAGACAATTCTAATTTTTCCTCCAAATTTTAATATTTACAGCTACATCCTCACAAGAGCTGAGGCAACTATACGGTAGAAACCCCATTTTTCAAGTGAGGAAACGAGCTGACAAATAATGTGCCCAAATTCACACAGAGAAGTCGCCAAGCTAAATTCAGAATTCAAGCCATGCTCCTTCCAAGAATATTACCACATGCTAACTCTCATGAAATTATGGGACTAGCCAACTACTAGTAAAAATCTGGACTGAACATGGAAAATATGAGCTCACCTGCACATCAAAGAGATTTAAAATTTGAAATTAACTCTACTCAGAAAACAAAGTTGGCATGCGTCAACAGATTTTCTGCAGTATACATGACACGTCAGGTTTATAGCATGATGTGACAAAACAAATGAAAATGACTACGATTTTCTTCATGTTCATACCTTAATCACTGCAGTTATTGGAATATTTGAAAAAGGGCATCCACTTAACTAATATTTAATGAAAATCTACTGTGCTTTCTCTGTGTACCACTGTGATGGTGGTACATGACAGGATTTTAGGTGACACATGGAAAATTCATATTAAGTATATATTTTAGTATTTATAGGTTTTAAAGTCTAATGCAACAAACCAGTGGTTTCAAATCTTCTTTCTCACAAAGGGAAAAAAATTAACATAGTGATTATATTTCTGTGAAGGAGTAAAACAAAGGCTTAACTTCTATAATATTTTCCTATATTGAAAAAAATCTAAAAAAAGCCAAACTAGAGAAGAGTATTAAATAATTATATAGATGTTACAAGGATGTGGCAAATATTATGAAGACAGTATAGGAGACTGACATTTTTTTTTTTTTAAGGTTTATTTTGGGGAGAGTGACAGTGCGCACACATGAGCAGGAGGGGTAGAGGGAGAGAATCCCAAGCAGAGCCCCAACTCAGATCATGACCTGAGCAGAAACCAGGAGTTGGCTGCTCAACAGACTGCGACTGCACCGCCCAGGTGTCCTGGGAGACTGACATTTTAGAAACAATGTTCAGTAAATACTATGTTGACAAAACAAAATTCCCTCAAGAAACCCACTGAAGGATTTAACATCCTCATTCACTTAAGGAGATTTTATTTACAATAATGAGGTCTCAGCTGTTGATAACTACTTTTAAGTAACCTAAATTTTATTTTCTTGCTGTTATGTCAAAATTGCTCAACACAAAGAACTTGAAACTGCAGGGGGCGGGTAGGGGGGTGGGGACAAAGCAGACTCAATATAAGCACAGTCAACACAGTAACTACTATTTATTGAGCATTTACTCTGTTTACCAATCAATGTGCTAAGTTTTCCATGTATTAAGTACTTATGCTATGAGATACTATTATTTCTATTTTATAGGTGAGGAAACTAGTAAGTTTTCATAAGTGTAATTATGAGAGGTTGACAGTGGTACTGTAGTTTTTATCTCTCCAAAACCCCTTATCAGACATAACTAGACAGCAAAACCA
This sequence comes from Halichoerus grypus, assembly GCF_964656455.1. Taxonomy (NCBI): domain Eukaryota; kingdom Metazoa; phylum Chordata; class Mammalia; order Carnivora; family Phocidae; genus Halichoerus; species Halichoerus grypus. The sequence goes on from NC_135712.1 coordinate 177,618,037, forward strand.
AAAACTAATGAACAAAAAACATTTACAATAAAACTACCTGAAAAAACAAAACAACACAAAAACTAGCTGAGAAGGTAGCGAACCTCACAAACCCCAAAGAATAAAAGGTTCAGAAAAAATGACAGTCACATGACCTGTACCTTATCAGGTTCTGAACTAGAGAAAGTAGAGAGAAGTCCTGGTGCACCTGAAGGGCCTAGGAATAGGAGAACCACAAAACTGTCAACCAGCATTCACCAGAAATCATGACAGGTCAATCTGAGACCAGCAGCTGGAACTGAATGGGTTTTGCCCACTCCACTAGTGAGTGAACAAAAGGGACCCACAGTGAAAGCTGAAAGAGAGCAGCAGTCTTGCTCCAATGTGATCCTGAAGGTGACCCACCAGGGCTCCCATCCAGAGATGACCCAGCATGTGGAGAAGAGGACAATAAAGATGAAGGAAAGACAGGGTCCAAATAAGAGTAGGAGTGGAAAAGAGAACCTGGAAATTTCAGAAAGCAAACTCCATGTTCTTAAACACTTTACAAAACAATGAGAAAGCTCTGTGAAGTTAGGAAAGCTACTCTGAACTATATTTCCTCCTCAAAGGTCAGGAAAACTAATTTCATGTAAAAATGTACAAGAGAAAAATACGAAGGTCAAACCCAGTACAAAGTAAATATAAGAAAAAAAGAGAATAAGGAGAACAAACATCCCTACAGACAATGAAAGGAACCTAGAAAGACTTGTCCAAAAACAGATCAAAACTGTATGATACGACTTCAAAATGAGCTAAAGACATTGAGAAAAATGATACATGTCAGAAAATGAGTTTCAGAATAGAATTTGGCAAATGATTAGAAATTTAAAAAATTACTTCAGGAAACAGACTAAACTAGTACATGAGAATGAAAGAACATAACAGATATCACAGTAAGAGTTCTTTAAAGGAAAAAAATTTTAAAAATCAAAACAGAATTTTAAATTTCACCTTGAAGACACTATCAAGAGAATAAAAAGAAAAGGCATGAAGTTGTAGCAAGTACTTGTAAATCCTATGTCAGATAAAGGTCTTGCATCTGTAACATACAAAGAACTCTCAAAAACCATTAAGAAGGGGCGCCTGGGTGGCTCAGTCGGTTAAGCGTATGCCTTCAGCTCAGGTCATGATCTCAGGGTCCTGGGATCGAGCCCCACATCGGGCTCCCTGCTCGGCGGGAAGCCTGCTTCTCCCTCTCCCACTCCTCCTGTTTGTGTTCCCTCTCTCGCTGTGTCTCTGTCAAATTAAAATAATAATAATAATAATAATCTAAAAAAAAAAAAAAAACAGTAAGAAAACAACTCAATTTTTAAATGGACAAAGACTTGAAGAACCAGTTTACCAAAGATACAGGAATAGCAAATAAACACATGAAAACATACTCAACATGATTAGTCATTAGGGAAATACAAATTAAAACCACTTTGCAATATGTGCCTAAGAGAATGACTACAGCAAAAAAGGACCATACTAAATGTTGAAAAGGACGTGGAGAACCTTAACTCAACTCCCATTAATACTGGTGGGAATGCAAACTGGTGCAATGACTCTAGAAAACAGTTTGGCAATTTCTCAAGTTAAACATACACCTACCATATGATCCAGCCATTCCACTCCTAGGTTTTTATCCAAGAAAAAAGAATGCATATGTCCATACAAAGATTTGTACACAAATGTTCATAGCCACTTTTTGATAACAGAAAAAAATGAAAATAATTGAAGTGTCCATCAACAAGTGAATGTATAAAAAACCTGTAGGATATCCATATAATGACTACTACTCAGAAATAAAAAGGAATGAACTGCTGATATCCAAACGTGGACCTCAATTATGTTGAATAAAAGAAGCCAAAGAATACAAACTCTATGATTCCATTTATATAAAATTCTAGAACAAGCAAATTAAAGTGATGAAAAGTAGATCTTTAGTTGCCTGAGGGGAGAGGAGCACACCCAGGGAAGGAAAATTACAAAAGTGCATGAGGAAACTTCTGGGAATACCGAATGGATATGTTCACAATCTTGAGTGTGCTCAAAGTTTGAGTACAGATGTCAAAATTTAGCAAACTATATATTTTCAATAAATGAAGTTTACTGTACCTCAACAAAGATGTTTTTTAACAAAACAGGAATAAGGAAAAAGAATTCAGGACAAAATAACAAATACTGAAGACATGCAAAGATGACTGACATAGCAATACAAGGAGTCCCTGAAAAAGAAAACCAAAGCAAATAATTTTATTTCCTGGAATTAAAAAAAAAGATATGAAAAATTTGAAAATACGTGTTAAAAGAGCACACCACGTACCTGAGTATACTGACCCAAAATGCCCAACACTAAAACAAAGTCCAGAAAAATTACTGCACTTAACTGAAAAAAATTCCTTGGGAATCTAGGCAAAAAGAGTACACAGCTTTTAAATAAAGAAAATTAGATTATCTTCTGATTTTTGACAGGAACTCTGAGTTGGGGGGAAACAATGGAATTAACATATTTAAGCTACTCAAGGACAAAAATTGAGAACCAAAGATTTTATTTCCAAAATGACCTCCAAGAATAAAGGACACTGTTAAAAATATATAAATATATATATATATATAATAATAATTAAAACTCAGGAAATGTCCCCATGAGCTCTGCCGAAGCTCAGAGCTTCTACTAGAAAATGAACTTCAGACAACCAAACTGACTAGAGATATTGACCTAAGGACTGGTGGTGAGCATTTGATACAGAGCTACTATAAAAGAATAAATGATGGTTAAAAGAAACTTATATAATAGCTATATGCTCAGATGATGTAGACACAACTACTTTTCTGAAATGGGGGTTACAAATTGGGAGAGTGTATGAACAATTTTGATGTTCTTAGTAATTACACTGGTGATGTTGGTATTATTATTATTAGACTTTTCCCGTGTCCTTGAGAACCAGAATTGTTGGGGTGGAAGAGGTAAAACACTGTAGTCCTGATTTTGAATTGGAAGCATCAGTATGAATCACTTAGTATTTTATTAGTTCTGTCCACTGAAGAGGCTAGAAACCATGACCAACTCAGTTATAATAAGCATCTCTAGTCTCCAGGTTGTAGTCTTTAAACACCACTTCCCACTAAAAGACATGGCTTGAGAAACGTCTGATTCTAGGTCTGGGCAGGAATGAGCTTAGACCATATACTAATACCAGAGACTATGGATGCTATTAAAGACTACCAAGAGTCAAGTCAAAAGGACTCTGGAATCAAATGAAAGAGGCTCCCACAGGCCAAACACCAGACAATATGACCATCAAAAAGAGTAATTGCAACTAAAACTTATCAAATGTTTAAATCCACAACTGAAACCCACCACATACCCTTCTGTTTATTCAGCACATAATATATACTTGGCATTCAGTTACAAACTGTGACCTTCGGTAAAGTGTCCTTTAAGGAAATGTCCCATTTTCAGGACAAAGTAACCTTTTCAACATAAAATTAATTTTTTGAAGTAGCCAAAACCAACAAATTTGGGGAATGTTTTAGATAGATAATCTCTGTCTTCATTACAGTTTAGTATGCCATGTTTTGGCATTTTTCCCAACTTCCTACATTAGATGTGTAAAGGTAATTTTTTAAAAGACCAAAAAGGAAAACTGCTCTAGTACTCTTTAAATTTTCCTACAACCTCCTGCTCAGTAAAAACCTACACTATAATTTTAAAATCTCTCTAAAGCTAAAAACACAAGTGTCAAATTGGGCTTTTTTAATGAAAAACAAATAGCTTAGGCTGTCACTGATTTTTATCCATAAACAAAGTCCACATATCTCTTCTGTTAATGATTTCTTGCTATAATGTATCAATGAAAATAAAAACTATGGAATTCTTATCTCTAGCAACCTATCCATCCTAAAACACCAAAGAGATCTGATCTGTTCTTTACATTTTCTTGTTAAATCTTAGAAGTTAGACAAAGCTCAGTTTAACCATAAAATGGATGACAGAAACTTGCAAATTTCAGAATCAAAAGGCATGCTCATGTTGATTAAAAACAAAAAGATTAAAGCTAAATGTGTAAACACCAGCTGCTTTAATGATAAATTTAAAAATACTTTCCAAACTCTGTATCTAACACCACCATTTTAATACAAAATATTATTAGTAAATGTTAAAAACAAAACAAAACAAAACAAAAATGGGGGGGTGAGTAAAGAGGTGGACCTTGTTTAAGTCCTCTATCAACACAAAATAATCGTCCACAAAAATCAGGTTAAAATTCCCTAGCCACATGGTGATCCAGTCTGACAGGATATTAAGTTTTCTTTCAGAAGTTTTCAACTATTTACAGCCAATGTAGTTTATCAAAAGAGAAGACAGTTTGTACAGACCTGATAAGAAGAGGTTTTAAGTATTTATCTCCAAATAGTTTGATATAATCTTGTGTATCAAAACTCTGAAAATAAAAGCTTCTCCTTTTGATATTGTAGGGGGATAAGTCTGGACCAACTAACAATTTGAAAGAAATAGAGGCAACCTAAGAATTTCTGAGTTAGGGATTAATTTATTTCTGAAAGCTGGCAACTAGTCATTTTTAAGCTTATCTACATAAGTACCAGTTATGTTGCATCAATTTTTAAAATCAAGATGTTCTAAGAGAGACAATAATTCAGAGGCAAATATAATTTTTTTTTCTAAAGGGTTCCACTTTTTAAGTGGAATAAAAATGTAAGATTGACCACTTCACAGACACATTCTTAAGCTGACTGGTAATTTTAATAAAGCACTATGGAGACTCAGCTTATCTACATGACTACGAAATCAGAGGGTCTTTTTTCCTTTCTAAAATTAGGCTAGTTATTAGAAGGCTACATATATTACAACCACAAGCGAATCTGGTGAGAAATGAACATCTGCTAATAAAGCCCAAGAAAATATACATCACTTACTGAAGCTTACACTCATAGCAGGCCTCAAAAAGAATTTTAAAAATAGACAAGACCTAGGGGAGCCAAAAGAAAGCTCATTTAGTAACACTGCGCCCAAAGAAACCTTTCTCCTTCCTACTCCCCACCCCCTACAAAAAAAAGAGTACAAGGAAGTCACCAAATCTGCACTGCTTTCTACAAATTAACTTAGTGATGGCAAAAACACTCCTGCAACACAACCTACACACACAATGAACTGGAATGGTACTTATGAAAACAGTCCTAACTTCATAGTATAAGTTTCAGATTCAAAACATTTGGGAACAAGCCTAATAAAATGCTGAGCATATGTAACAAGTTAGCTATCCTAGAAAGTTTACAGGACAGTCAAAACTGTAGCATCTGGAATTTGTCAGATAATCACCCTAAGTCCTCAAAAGAATAAAGAGAAGTGACACTTCAAACACCCACATATATAAATATGACAACAAAAGGTTGGATACAGGACAATATGAGAAAACACCACCAACAAAAAAAAACTGAGACAGAATCAAAGCCACAAAGTTCTGGAAATAAGCCTGTTTGTTAGAGCCAAAAAGGGTCATGACAGGATAGGCATTCTTTTCTCTAGCTCTTCAGACTAGTAAATTCTAAATCTACAAAAGCATAAATATAAAGAAAATTTTAACAAAATTTTAAAACTCATTACAGAGTATGCATAAGGAAAATAAAACATCCGGGCTTAGTAAATGCTTTAAATAAGCGGAGCTTGTACAGCTGTACAAAGATTATTGAATTCTTCTGAAATACACTTTTTTCCCTCTCCTAAGCAATTCTGAATGGACCCTAAGAACGAATACATGTTTTCAACTCACATGGTCTCTCCAGTCTTGGCTACATGACAAAGAAACTGATCCAGGACAGGACAAACTTCCTTTTTTCCCCTCTTCTCAAAATCTAAATAAGGGAAGAAAGAAAAATTATCAGTATTTTCAAAGTCCATCAACCATTTCCAGTGCACTGTAAAAACAAACTTTTCTCCCAGTCCTTCCTCAAATATTAAGAAGCAGTTTAAAAAAAAAAAAAAAAAATCTGCCTCTCAACCAAATATCCACCTCCGACTCGAAGTTCTTCTTCCAACATTGGTTTCTTCACGTTGTAACAAGAATCCTCCTAAAGGGGGCACTCAACTTCTCCACAAAGCATCCATGCAGTGTTTCTCAAAGTGTGGTCCGGGGGAACACCAACACCAGATTTATCGGGGACACCAGTTAAAATACAAATCCCAGGCCCCAACCCCCATAAATTGTTTATCTAGGTAAAGTTCATAAATGTGCGTCTTAAGAAACTGCAGCTACCTCATGCAGCCGTTTCCAAATGATTTTGGATGTCAATGCATAATTGTGAAAACGCTGAAATCACACGCTATTCTAAGTTTGAGAACCACCGTTCTCAAGCCTGTTGCGTGGAAGGCGACCACCTGAGAATTAGGGCGCGTGGAGGAATGACTTCAGAAGCTCTGCAAAAGACTTCCTGAGACACTTTAAAGTTGCTCAGCCGTCCTCTTCCCCCCCGCCCCCGCCACCCCAAACCTACTTTTTCTCTCACCCCGACGCCTGGCGTGCGGGGGCCTGACGGAAAACGGAGCCTACCCGTAAGGGGGCTGCGGGCCCACGACCTCTCCCCGGAGGGGTGGGCGAGAGACTGGGGCCACTACCAGAGCTTCCCCGGCTCCCCTCCCCCAGCCCAGACGCCGGCGGCCGACACAAAGCCCAGAGCGGGGCGGGAGGGAGCTGCCCACAGGGCTCCCCGCCCCTGGGGAGGTGGGAGGGGGATGGGAGCCGGGGAAGCGCCCCCCCCCCCCCCGCTCCAGCCCGGCCCGGCCCCTCGGAGCCCCCTGCCCAGAAAGAGAGGAGAGGGAACCACGGAGGGTGAGGAGGAAGGGAGAGGGGGCAGCTACTCCCACCTTTCAGCGCCTCCTGCAGCCTCTCGACGTCCATGGCTTCCCGGAGTCCCTCGCAGCCTCCGCCTCCCTCCGCGGGTCTCCCGGGGACCGGAACGCCTCCCCCCACCCCCCCGACGCCCTCCCCCTCCCTCGCACACACTCCGGCACGCAGGCGACCGGGGGGGGCACCGAAGGGAGCCGGGGGAAAGCGAGCGAGAGAGCGAGACCGAGAGAGCGAGCACCTCCCCGAGCCGCTACCACCAGCCCTCCAACATGGCGCCCGGCACGTCACCGCGCGCACGCTCCCCGCCGCCGTCCTCGCGCCCGCCGCGCGCCCCGACCCGGAGCCCGAGAGCGCGTGCGCGGCGGAGGCGTGCCCCCTGGGCAGGGCCCGAGACCCGGCAGGCACCCGCCGCTCCGCCTTCCCAGTGGTGGTGGACCCTGGCTTGCCTGCGCTGTACTCCAGGAGGAATGGTCGCGGCCCGGGGCTGCAGACCCACTCCGTCGATTTGAGTCCGTGCCGTTTGCTAGCTGTGTGATGTTGAGCAATTTCCTGAGCCTCTCTGAGCCTTACTTTCCCGGTCCGTGCAATGAGGGCACTAGTGTTGACCACCCTGTACGGTTGCTGGGAGAATTAAGTGTGTACACACAGCCATCAGAGTACGCATAAAAAAAAGTGTTATTAATAATCCTACCAAAAATGCCTCCCTGCCTGAATTCATCATTGACCTACCTTGAAGAGAAGCGATACATACAAAAAAGAGATTAAAAATTTAGGGATTGCAACCATCTGGATTCAAAGCCCAATTCGACTATTCCTGTGTGACCCTGGACTGGTTATTTAAACTGACAGAACCTCAGTTTCTTCACCTACAAAATGAGGGTTTGTAAAACACCCCTGAGGCTTGAGTGAAATGGTGACTATGAAGCATTTAGCACGGTGCCTAAAACTTGTAAGCCCCGGGTTAACGTGGCTGCTGTTGGTTTTTGTTTCTTTTTTTTCTTAAAGATTTTATTTATTTATTGTCATCATGATTTGGATTGCCTTACATAAGCACCCAGGGAGTTAGGGCGGGACCTCAGAAGTCCTCTCCAACCCTGACGTTTCACAAATGGGAAAGCTGAGGTGTAGAAAGCTAGTCTGGCAAAACGACACCAGAACCCAGAACATCTGGCTCCCGGCCAGTGTGTTCATTTTTATTATCTTCTCTTGTCTCTGAGCTTTTCAGGGAAAAGATACTGAACTGTTCCACCTTGTCTTCTGAAAGGCTAGCACAAAGCCATGAAAGGGAGGAAGGAGAAGAAGGAAGAAGGGCGGGAGGAAAGAAGGCTATTTTTGACTTGTGTTAGAAGATGTGAATTTGGACACAGTGCTCCCAACTGCCGACCCTCTTAAAGATAAGTGGCTCTGACCCTGCCCCTGACCCTGGGTGGCAGATGTAGGCAAAAGCTCCCCCAAACCCAAAATACTTCTCATTTTGCAATCAGAGAACCAGTCCCTAGTGTCTTTAGACCCTTTCATTGTTCAGAGCATCCAGTTAAATAGCCTTGCAGAGGGATGTATGAGGGTGGCATCATCAAATATACACCCTTACCGTGCACTGCATTTATTTTATCGTGGTCCCTTCTAGTCTAAAAGGGCCTATTCTCTGGATAGCAAAGCCTAACCCCCCTTCTCTCTGCCACCCTGTCCTCTGTCTAGGCGGGTCTCTTTTTTGTAAGACCTGTGTGAGACCATATAGTTACTACTAGCCATATGTGGGTATTTAAATTTTAATTAAATTTTTTAAAAATTTAAAACTCAGTTCTTGAGTTTTTCAATATATTTCATTTCTCAATCACACTAGCCACATTTCAAGAGCTCAATAGACACATATGAATAATGGTTTCTGTATTGTCCAGCACAGATCAAGAAAATCCCATGATCAAGGTGCCCCAGTGGCTCAGTCAGTTAAGTGGCTGAGTCTTGATTTTGACTCAGGGCAAGATCTCAGGGTGGTGAGATCGAGTCCTGGGTGGTAGGGCTCTGCGCTCAGCAGGGAGTCTGCTTGAGATTCTCTCCCTCTCCCTCTGCCCCTCCCCCTGTGCATGCTTGGGTGTGCTCTCTCTCTCTCTTTTTCTCTCCCTCTCTCTCTCAAATAAATAAATAAATAAATCTTTTAAAAAAATAAAAGAAAATCCCATTATCACAGAAAGTTTTCTTGGTTAGAGAACATACCATGCTAATTTCTTCCATCTTGCCTTGCCCCTTTTTCATCAGCTGTTCCCCTCACTTGGAGATGCCTTGACTCCGAAATGTTGGAGAAAGTCTATGATACGAGGCAAAGTACACAAAACAGTGACAGACTAAGGGAATCAGGGAAAGTATCCCAGGAGGAACTAGTGTTTAAGCTGAGACCTGAATTGTGAGAGGAAGGTAGCCAAGGGAAGTGGAGAGGAGAAGCTTGAAAACAGAAAAGCCATAGGTGCACAGGCTTTGAAACGAGAAAGAACTAGATGGTTTCTGAAGAGTCACAGGAAATTCAGTCTGCCCTAAATTGAGAGTGCAAGGGCAGAAGAGGCAAGACATGAGGCCGAAGCATTACTTCCTTTGGTTCATTTCTTCCTTCTTCCTTGGAATTCTCCTCTTGCCAACGTGCATCCCAGTCTCTGTGATTGCTAGGGCCTCCTACTGACACTAGTTCCATTGGAGGAAAACAGAATACAAATGTGACAGCCAGCTTCCACCATCGCCCCCAGTGATCCTTGCCTCCTGGGATTCATGCCCTCCTGTAGTCTCCTACAGAGTTGGCTGGGGTGACCAATAAAGTATAGTGGACTTCTGAAGCCAGGCCATGGAAAGTGCTGTGGCTTCTGCCTCACTATAGTGGAAGCCAGCGTCCCTGTCATTAGAATACTAGAGCAGCCCTGTGAAAAGGCCCAAAAGTAGAACTGAGGCCTTCGATGTGGGTCACCAGCCCCAGGAAATCCTTTGAATGACAGCAGCCCGAGCTGCCATCCAGACCTCAGCCTTATGAGGGGTCCCAAGCCAGAGCCACAGATCTAAGTCGCTTCTCAATTCTTGATCCACAGAAACTATGAAAGATGAAAAGTGTCTATAATTGTTCTCAGCTTCTAAATTCTGAGATAATTGCTAAACAGCAATAGATAACTAATGTAAGAAATGAGAATATTAATAGTAATAGCTAACATTTACTCAGTATTTTCTATGTGTCTAATATTCTTCTAAGCACTTTACAAAAATGTCTAAATTCATCCTTGCAAATATCCTATGAGATTAGTGATATTACCCCCACTTACAGGAGACAAAACAGGTGTAAGAGGTGAACCAGCTTGCCCAAGTTCACACCACTAACTACGCAGGAAGGTGACTGACCCACGATTCAAATCTAGAGTCACTACAGAGCCTTTGAAATCTTTCTTGTCCTCAAGAAGGCTGCAAACTACCCAGAGAGGTAAGATGTGTGCACAGAGTCTGAGGCAAAGTAGAAGGCAAGTATGCAAATAGGTGGTCAAAGGCCTGTGAAATTTCTCCAGGCAGGGATGGAGGTTGCCTTTTAGAAGGGCCTCACTTAAAGGTTGCAAAAGATTAGCACCAATAGGGAAGAAGCTTCCAGGCAGAGGGCATGGTATTAACCAAGCAAATAGTCCTTGAGGGTCTGCTAGGTGCTGGGGAAATGATGGACCTTAAACAAACATGAACCTGCAGGAAGACTGGCCCATTGCTCTGAGTGTATGCAGGAGAGAAAAAGCTGAACTTATGAAGAGAGATACACAGTAGGAAGTGGAAGAAGGAGACAGAGAAATGGGAAAGAGAAAACACCTGTAACTATATCAGAGAAAATGAGCAAGGATGTTCTTATAACCCCAGAGAGAATTACTGGAGTTTGTCCATCCCTCTGAGATGAGTCTGTGGGAAGGGACAAAAACAGGGAATTGTAGAAAAGTCTAGAAAAACCACACTGCATCTACAAGGGCTGGAGAACAGGGAATAGACAAGGTTAAAATACCACAATAAAAAGCCATGGAGGCTCTTTGCTTTTCATGGCCTTTTATTCATGCCTTGTAGTCCTTACTTGTATATCACGGTGGATACCAAGATGAAGCTGAGGTAGGAAGGTGGACAAAGGAAGATGAGTACAATTTTCTAAATAGGTAAGAGGGTAGCTTCACATATCATCAGGGTTAACTTTTTTCCAGACACTTTCAAGAGCTAACAGTTTTTTATTGGAAATAAGGGTAACAAAAGTCTGCTCGGAAAGACCCTCGGTTGTTTTCTCTGGCACCATGACGGGTGTGATTGCTGACGGCAGCCATGTTGGGCTGAAGAGTACCGATAGGAGAAGAGTAAGGACTGCCTAGGTGGATGACTTAATTAAGGTGGACCGTGATAATGGGAGTTCGCTTCAAATTGTGTGAAAGAAAAGGGGAATTTATTAGGAGAGAAGGGTATTCTATGGGATCCAGGATTCTCACCAAACCCATTAGCCATTCTCTTCTTCAGCTCTGCACATCTTTCTCTCTCCCTCTCTCTCTGAATCAGTGTTTACTGCTCACAAAAAGATGCCCTCATTTCCAAGGACTTGCTAAGATAAATAACCAGTATCTCTCAGTCACAACCCGGCTTGGGCCAAGTGCCCACTTAGCTGTGGCCTGGAATGCAAGGTCTCCCGGTGTAAACCTGAATGCTTTGGCCATGAATGTGGGACAGCAGGGCTAGGCAATGGAGAATTCCCAGGGAAGTAGTGGGTGTGGTGACCAGAGAACCACAGAGATGACTACAAAGAGGGGCCTGATCGACCCTAACCAAACTCACACAGGAGGCAGGATGGTGCCCTGTGGAGCTCAAGCCATTGAGTAATCTGAAAGAAAGCTCATCCTGACTGTGGGTGTTGTTTATAAACACAATCCCATCATCCTATGTAAGAGTACAGTCTTCCAGTGTGGGCAAGAAACTGCACATCCCTCTCTTCCTCAGGCAGGGCTAGATAGGTACTAATCAATTCTTGCTACCAAAGTCCACTTTTTAGCCTAGTTTCTCCCACTCTCTCTCTCTCATATATTATGTGTATATATACTGTGATGATTAATTTTGCATGTCAACTTGTCTGAGCCACAGAGTGCCCAGATATTGGGTCAAGCATTATTCTGAGTGTTTTTGGATGAGAGTAATATTTAAACCAGTAGACTAAGTAAAGCAGACTGCCCTCCCTAATGTGAGTGGGACTCATCCAATCAGTTGAAAGTCTGAATAGAACAAAAAGCTAACACCTCCCTCCCACCCACCCCGTCAAGTAAAGAAAATTCTTTCTGTCCAATAGCTTTCTAAGTGGGTCATTGGCGTTTTCCTGCCTTTGGATTCAAGCTGAAATACTGACTCTTCCTGGGTCTCAGGTCTACTGGCCTTTGGACTAGAACTACACCATTGGCTCTCCTGGGCCTTCAGACTCAGACTGGAATTAAACTATTGGCTTTCCTGGGTTTCCAGCTTGCAGATTGACCCTGAAGATCTTGGAGCTTTCCAGCCTCCGTAATCACCAATTATTGGAAACCAATTCCTTATAATGAACACACATACACACACCCTATTGGTTCTGTTCCTCCACAGAACCCTGACTAATGCATATACACATACAAGATTCAAGAGTTGAATATGATAAAAGGAAATGGTGTACTGCTTAAAAGAAAAGGGTCTAACATCAAACAGATCTGGGTTTAATTTCTGGCTTATCATTTCCTAGCTGAGTGAACTCTGGTAAATGATTAATATCAAAAGGCCCCAACTTCCTTATCTGCAAATTGGCCATAGTGATAGTACCTCAGTCATAGCTTTGCTGTGAGAATTAAGCAAGTGACCTGATTCAGTCAACAAGAGCTATTGCGGTTACTTAGGTTAAGAATTACAAAAATAGTATTTCTGATTTCGTTTCTTTTTTAAAGAAATAATTTCAAACTCACAAATAAGTTGGAAATACTACAGAATGTTTTTTTTAAAAAACCACGTTAGAGTAACTTGTCGAACACATTCCTCCAAGCTCCTGAAATTAAATTCCTCTTAGTATGCAGGTCCTACAAGGGCATTCTGCTGCCTGACCACAATCAAGATCAAGAAGTTAGCGTTGACAGATAATCTCCATTCAATCCCCAGACCCTCTGTAAGTTGTACCAATTGACTCACTATGTCCTTTCTAGGAGAAGGATCCAGTCCTGGGACCCATGTTACAATCAGTTGGTAGGTCTCTTTAGTCTCCTTCAGCCTGACTTGTTGCCAAATGGTGGTTTTCCAATTCCCTCCTTCCTTCTACATTTATAAGTTGGCAATATAACATAAGGAAAGCATCATCTTATATTTATTCATTTTTAAATTTATATTAGTTTGGACTCATGGATTCCTATTCACTGGGTCATAATTCATTACTATCATTATTTATTTTGATACCTAAATTTTTCTAGATTTGGCCATTAGTACCTTCATCCAGCTGGCTTCTGCATCCTTTTGACATGGCCCCATCATTCTTGGAGTACATCTTCCTTTTCTGGTACAAAAACATTATCTCACACTCATCTTGTTTCTTCCCTTCTTCAGCCCTGGAATTAGTCATTTCTTTAAGTCCTGATTCTTTTTAGTGGAGAATGCTATTTAGGAGTCTAGATGGGACTGCTAGGGTGTTCATTGCCATTAATATGTTATTGCTCCCAGACCCTACTGGCAGACAGAGCTAGAGAATATACACATGTATTCATACACACACACAAATACATTTATTTCTCTATATATCTATACAAACATATATTTGGAACCAAGAGTTCACAGCTTCCAGTTCCAATCCAACACTGGGGGATTCATTCTAGTTTTCTCCCTTTCCATATGTACAAGGTTCCAACAGTAAAAAACCTGCTGCCATTATCCTCAACATATTTGTTTATTGGATCAATCTTCCTGGTATGTGACCAACTTGTTACCTTTGTCAATCCCTTTAACAGTGGCCCTTCTTACCTCCCTTGGGCTCTGACACCCTGCACCAGGCTACCTTCCCCCACTCCCTTGTGGATTCCTGCTTTCTTTGACCACACTTAACTGGCTTGAGAGTGAATTATTCAGGAAGTAAGGGTAAAGATTATTAGTATTTATAAAAAATAATAACAGTAACTTTTAATTCCTCAAATAGTTGATAAATAATGTTTCATAAAGCAATTCAAAGAATACAGGACAAGTAAAATTCTCTCCCCCACCCAATACCCACCACAGCTGTAGGAAGTGAAGTGAGTTTGCTGTAAGTCTTTCCAGATGTTTATTAGGTGTTTACATGTCTCCCCTGTATTATTACAACAGCTTCCAAGAGCTCTCCTGCCTTCTATCCTTGATTTCAACACAGCAGCCAGGATCCTTTTAACAAGATCAGATCACGTCACACCTCTGCTCAGAGTAACCCTGCAGTTACTCCTCATTTGACTCAGAGTAAAAGCCACCATCCCTACAGCGGGCCACTCTGCCACTCCACAGCCCTCCAACTTCCTCTCCTACCACTGCTTTCAAGCCCTTCTTCAAGCTGTTCCAACCTCACTGGCCTCCAGGATGTACCCTCAACCTGTGGGTACACTCCCCACTTAGGACGATGCCCTTGCTTTTCTTGGATTTGGCTATTTTCTGGCTTGTCACAAGGTATGCCACATTTGCAATTGCCTGATCACGTGTGGATTTTACAGTGTTACCACTGGCCGGGGGCGGAGTAGGTTGGGTGGGGGGAGGGATCAGCATTTACCAGCAAAGTCACAGGGTTGGAACCTAAACCTGACCCAAGGAAATTCTCAGGCCTGAATATTTCCTGAGTGTGTACTTTACACCAGGAACCCACCTGTGGAGATAGCCTTGAACAAGGCAGATGGATCCTTGTCCTCATGAATCTTACAGTCTAGTAGGACAGACAGGTGTAAAGGAAGTAGACAATTACATAAAATCCCAGGTGTTGTAGATCATGGGAAGCACTATGAAGGAAATTAATGGGATAATATGGTGTGAGAGCCACGTGGGCAGGCCAGTCTGGATGGGTGATCAGAGAAGATGTTTCTGGAGAGATGACATTTGGGTTGAGTCCTAAGTCATGTTGAGGAAGAATTGGGGAAATGAAAGACAAAGGCTTTGAGAAAGCAAAGGAATGGTGTGTTTTAGGAACCTGAAAGAGGGCTAGAACCCCATGGGTGAGTGGAGAACAGAGCAGGGGCAGCGAGGGGGACACCAGGCACTGTGGGTCCTCCTGAGACATCCTACTCAGTTCGGTTCTCATCTTCAGGGTGATAGACAGTGGAATATCTCAAGCAAGGTGATGGCATGATTCAGTTCATCTGTGTCAAAACCACCATGTTTTCTTGTCCAGTCTTCTTTTCTAGGAGCTCCGAGTGGTGTACTCTTCTTTCAGCTGTGTCCTAGTTCCTGTCATTTCCTCTAGAGTCCTAAAATCTACGACTGAAGACATGCCACCTAGACCTGTCGTTCTCAAAACTTAGAGTGAGTTAGAATTACTAGGAGAGCTTGATAAAAATAGGTATTCTGGGTCTTTACCCCAGAGATTCTGATTTAGCAGGCCTGGCGTGGGAGCCAAGAATCCCCATTTTAGCAAACTCTTAAGTCAGTTGTTCTCAAACTGCAGTCTGCAGAACTACCTGGAGAGGGCTTATTAAAACACAGTTGCCTGGGCCTCCCTCCCAAAATTTCTGATGCAGATCAGCCTACTAGTGACTTTACCACTTAATAGAGCTCAATAAATATTAATTGAATGAATGAATGAATACAAAGGCCTATTGCCTTTGATTGTCCTGATCCAATATTGATCCAATCATTAATATCTAGCTAAACACAAGTCAGTAGGATCATTTGTTGAATCAACAGAATACCACATGGGAATTAATGATTGTCATGTCATTAATGAATGTCAACGCTTATCTCTTGCCATATACATAAAAATTAACTAAAAATGGATCATATATCCTCACATGGCTGAGAGAGAAATTATGTCTCTCGTGTTTTTTTTTTTAAGATTTTATATATTTATTTGACAGAGAGAGAGCACACGAGAGAGCACGAGCAGGGGGAGCAGCAGAGGGAAAGGGAGAAGCAGGCTCTCCGCTGAGTGGGGAGCCAGATGTGGGGCTCAATCCCAGGACCCCGGCATCATGACCTGAGCCAAAGGCAAATGCTTAACCGACTGAGCTACCCAGGTGCCCCTTTTTTTTATAAGGGCATTAATCTACCCTCATGATTTAATTACATTTCAAAGGACACACCTTCTAATACCATTACATGGGGGTTAGGATTGCAACATATGAATTTTGGAGGGACACAAACATCCAGTCCCTACAGTATAAAACCTAAAACTATAAAATGTTTGGATGAAAACACAGGAGAAAATCTTTGCAACTTGGGATAGGCAATCACTTCTAAAAACACAAAGCATAAAACAGAAAAAGAAAAATTTGACAAATTGGACTTTACCAATATAAAAACTTTTGTTCTTGGAAAATGCATTAATGGAGCACCATTAAGACAACAAAAAGGCAAACCATAGACTAAGAAAAAATATTTGCAACACATATATCAAAGGACTTATATCCAGGCTATGTAAAGTGTCCCCAAATTCAGTAGTAAGACATTACCAACACATTTTTTTTAAAAAATGGGCAAGAGTTTTGAACATTTTACCCATGAAGACATATGAATGTCAAATGAATACATGAGATGACACTCAACATCATTAGTCACTAGGAAAATGCAACTTAAAATCACAATAATATATCACTTCATACTCATCCGAGAACCTGCGAACTCATGTACTGTAATAGGAAGAAGATCAATGGTTAGCCAGGGATGGGGATGGAGCATGAGATGGATCAAAAGGGGTATGAAGAGACTACTATTAGAGGTGATAAAAATGTTTGTTACCTTGGTTTCAAGTGAGCATACATAAGTTACAACCAATCAAATTGCACCTTTTAAATATGAGTAGTTTATGGTATTTCCATTATTAGCATAACAAAGTTGTATAAAACAGGAGTGACTAGCTAAATGTAAGTCACAAACAGGACAAACAAAAATGCAAGACCAAAATACAGTGTATTTAAAATGCATACCTTAGAAAAAGGAAATAGGGATAATATAACTCAAAGTATTTGGGACTCTTTGGAGATCAATAAAATAAATCACCCAACTATGTTTATTTATAATATAATTGAAACAATAGCCATGCTATAGACCAGAGTGTAAATGTTATACAGCTTGGAAATATAAAATAATAATAGCTAATAAAATCCAGTGATGGGAGAAAAGTCAATAGGAGGATGTACAAGAATGCTAATTCCCAAATATTTTGTGCAGGGCCTGGGGGGTTAATTCAAATTTTCCCCAAATGCAAGCAGAGATGAGGAAGACAAAGGGGAAGAAAAAGAAAAAGAAGAAGGAGGAGGGACAGGGAAAAGGGGAGTGGAGGGTGGGAGAGGGGGAAGGTAAAGAATTATTTTCTTTCTTTTTTTTTTAATTTAAATTCAGTTAGCCAACATATGGTACATCATTAGTCTCAGATGTAGTGTTCAACAATTTATCAGTTATGTATAAAACCCAGTTCTCATCACATCACATGCGCTCCTTAATGCCCATCACCCAAATACTCCATCCCCCCACCCAAGAATTATTTTCATAATATGTAAAATTAGATCATAGATATTAAATTTGATTTTTTACTGACATGAAAAAATTTATCAGTTGCAGATGATGAAACAAAGATTTGAGTACACGTGGTTTATTTGGGGCCAAATCCAAGGAAACACTGGTAGAAGAGTGGAAAGTGAAACAGGGAAGGGAAGCCGATAAAGAATGTATTATCAAGGAAATTACTACTCTGTGAGTGGTCTGAGCTCTCAGGGGAGAATTCTGGGACAGACAATCAAGAGTTACCCAACCTGAGAGGAGAGGGAACTGGGGTATGTATCCACCAATTCCCATCAATCAACGGTTGAGGGCTACTCTCATGTGTTATTTTTTCCAAAACTTCCTGCCTGCGCATAGGCGAGCGGAGCAGGATGCAGTGGAAAAAGAGCCTTCAGCCACGGAGTCACAGGGGCTGGAAATTAGATTTCGAGCTGGCTTGCGTGGAAATAATGTGTGTTAAGGGAATAGGGAGGGCATGCTGTACTGGTCATCCATTACATGCCAGATACTGTGAGATCTAAACAGACAGATGGCAACCTTGAGAAGTTTAAATTTCCACTCACTTGAACACAGCCTCTTAGTTTTATGTTAACTCTCTCCTGCACCACCATGAACATGCACATGCAAACATTAGCCAAGTTTTAGAAACAAGTTTTAAATATTTAATGTACCAAAGCTGGTATCAGCCCTTTTATTTTTCCTTTAACTCTGTATGCTTGCAATCATTTCTAATAACAATAATTTAGATGCCAGAGAACTCAACTTCCTTGTATGACATTTAGACTCACTTTGTCACTAGACCCAAAGTAGCAATTCTAAAAAAAAAAAAAGTGCTATTATTTTGATAAGATCTAAATGCTCAGTAAAGAGACAGGCACAGATATTCCCAGGAGTCTCTTTAGAGTTGTAGCCTAAGAAGATACATCTATACTCATGATTTTGACTGTCACCTCTGAGAGTCTATGTGGACTGTGGAGCAGAGGAATGGTGATAAAACACTCTTGTTCAACAGTTTATGAGAATGCACCCCCCACCCCATCATCCATTCCTATTAGTTGGTGAATTGTTTCCGGTATAAGAGCTTTATTTGGTTAATAGTGGTTCTCAATGAGGGGGAAAAAGATATATTACAGTTGTTTTAAAACATACACAAGGAGAACAATTTTCTTGATGTCTTGACTCAGGTTGACAATACCATTTTTCAGTTGGATACGGAGACAATATATTTTTCCAAAGCTGGAATGATTCTATTGGAATGACATGAAAATTTTATGGCTGGAATCCTAGAAGGATGTGTGGTTTTCAATAAAATATTAACGAAAAAAAAAAAGCATTGTTAAAATGATACATTTCCCTTGGCATCATTTAAGCCTTGAATTCAGAGCTATTTCTGGACTTTTCACTTACATGAGCCAATACATTTTTTCTCTCCATCTCCCTCTCTCTGTGTCTCTTTCTCTGTATTAATTTGAGTCATATTTGCTGTCCCTTGCAATTTAAAGAGTTTTAACTAATGCAGAAATTGGTACTGAGCATAGTGTGGTTTCCAGGTAGCCAAAATCCCACAAGTGCCCACAACAGAGCCATCAAAAACAGATTATGGAAACAGAGCATTTAGGTAGAAAGGAAGTTAAACGTTATGTAACCCATCCATGTCACTTTTTGGACAAGTAAGTAAATCTCCATGAAATTCAATGAATCATTATACTTTCAATGAATGAGACTTTAGAGGATAGGATATTATAACCTAGAGCAATGAACATTTATAAGAAAAATAGTTTTTGAGAACAACACTCAAAGTGAATACAGTGTGTCATGAAGCTTTGTGGATAAGAACTGGTCCCAGTCCATGATACAGCAGAATCACTTCATTCTCGGTAAATATATTTTGAGCACCAGAAATGTATTAGTCATTGAGTAAGGCGATGGGCATAGAACAAGGAACAAGATCACCAAGGACTACACGTTCTCAAGGAACATTGTGTCTAGTGGGGAAGGCAGTCAATAAACGAAATGTTTTACCCCAATGAGTATTGTTACTGTCATAATACATACTGAAAAGAGAAAGTACAGGTTGATATGAGTGAGGGTAAGAGGAGGACCTGCCTTTATGGGGGGATCCAAGAAGGCTTCCACGAGAAAATGGTATTTAAATCAAGACCTGAAGGATACTAGAAATTTGCCGGGTGAATTTGCAGGTTGGAGGATTCCAAGCATGTGCAGACCCCTTTATGGGTAAGAGCTTGGCTTCTTAAGAGAAGAGAAAACAAACCAGCAAAAGTGGTAATTAGAGGAGTGGGGAAGAATAACTCAAGGCCAGGGAGATAGGCAGGGTGTAGCTCACATAGGGACTCTGAGCAGTTTGGAACAAGTTTGCTTATTACCGTAGGAGCAAAGGGGAACCACTGAAGGGCCTCATACAGGTGGGGTGGGTTATGGTTCGGTGGGGGCCAGAGTGAATGCAGAGAGAAGACAGGCAGTAGAACAACAATCCAGGCCAGAGATCACAAGACCCCCAGACAGTAACGGTTTGAATGGAGGCAACAGTGAAGAGAAACACAGGAAGCTGACTCAGTTAATATTCTGGAGGTAGAAGCAATACACCCTCTGCTTGTCTTGCACTAGTTTAAGTTGTATGTGGTCACTTATACTTTGAAGGGTTTTTGCTGCTGCAGAAACCAGTACCAGGAGTGGGCTATTTTAGTGGGGGAAGCGATGATTCAGGGAGGAGGGTGGTGTGCAAGGAGGGAGAGGGAGCAGACAAGAGTAAAGGCCAGGTTTCTGGGATGAGGCAGCAGGTGGATGTTGGTGACATTTACCAGCTTATAAAACAAAGGAAGAGAAGGGCAAATCGGTTGCCATTCCTTCAATCTGATACTCTTTAAAAATCAGGTAGCCATTTACTTAGTGGAGTTAGAGGACCACAAACAAGGAATTTTTAAGATTTTGAAATTCCATGTTTCTGTGTTTATTCCTTACCACAATCCAGGAGGAAGGTCATCCTCAGCCCTGTCCTAGTAGGTGGGAAGTCTGAAGCGGAAAGAGGGACAGTAAGGATTGAGAATGCTGGGGCTGGGACTTAAATTCAGTGTTGTCTACATGTAGTTCCTGAAGCTTATATGTCACATAATAACTGGATGTGGGTTCCCAGTTATTCCAGAAAACCATATCCAAGTATCTCAGCATTTTAAAATGTTCTAAAATATAAAGAGGGAACTCAGTAGATGCATGGAGTACCTTGTGCTGATTTTAAAAAGAGACTAGGGATTGGGAAAAAAAACCCTTTGTATAGACTCAAAAACTCTTGGCATGGTTCAGTTATTTTTGATATGTATTATTAGCTTAACAAGTCAATTTCAACTCTGCCAAATAACATGTAGGAATGGGGAGAACTGATTTGTCACATCCTCCAAATTCTCCTCATTGTACCTCAAACATAAAACATCATTAAAACCAAATAACATATAATTAATAGTATGGCATTAAAAAAATTGTTTTTAATCTTATGGGGCTCGAACTCACAGCCCCGAGATCAGCAATCGCATGGTCTATGGACTGAGCCAGCCAGGCACTGCTACAGTATGGCATTTTTTTAAAAACAAAGCGAAGTTTTAATGACTTTTAAAAATAGGCTAAGCTCATGTGCTCTCGCTCTCATTCTCTCTCTCTCAAATAAATAAATAAAATCTTAAAAAAAAAAAAAGGCTAAGCTACTTACTAAACCAAATATTTCTTTACCAGTTCTTAAAAGGAAGGACTTAAATATTACTATTTAATATTATAAAATTTCAAACTTGAAATCTTATAAAAGAAACACGCTTCCAAAATAACACCAAAAGACATGACTTTTTTAAAAGCTTTTAATTAAAAAAAAAGAAAAAAAGGTAAAACAGGAGATGGCGTTCAAAAAGACAAGTAATTAAATCATAATATTTGTTCTTTTAATTTGCTGTAACAATTCATTTTCTTTGGAGTATTGTGTTTTTTATGCTCATTTCTTCCCAAAGAAAAATTACTAAAAAATAAGTTTTCCAACATAAAAAAATCCACGCAGGGTCTCCTTGGGAGCTATAAACAATGGCGCACTTTTCAGTGACAACACAAACATGTAAACCTAATGACGCAGAAACTGCACGACTCTTACATGTTCATGCAGATGGTGACACGCACACACACAAGCGCTTTATCTTGAGGACTCAAGAGAGGATAACTTTCTCCGTTTGGCAGCAAAATCTCATCAGCTTCAAACACCAGCACTGCAACTGTGAAATGAGTTGACCTAAGATGTCACTATCTAGAAACCTTCAATTCACAGAGCATGACGGATTCCCAGGGCTCTTTCCTTAAAAGGCATGTGGGGGGTGTGTGTGTGTATCTATGTATGTGTTGTGTGATTTTAAAAATTTTTGAAAGCTTTTATCATAAAGAATCCATCTAAGGATTAGAACTTCCTTCTGCCTGCACAGGGATCCTCCTGCCTGCACAGGAATCTGTCGCCCTGCCATTAATGCCAAGGCTCTTGGTACTACTCAGTAGCTTACATCAAAGACAGGAAGGGAAAGGCAAAAATGAAAAAAAGGAAGATGAAAGAGTAGGACCCAAGAAACAGAAAAACCTAAGAAAGCTTGCTTACCATACCATTCGATGAGGATATAATGATTTGTACCCCCATAGCATCCAACATTTTTCAGTCATGAAATCATGTTCACGTTGGCTCATCCAACGTGATACAATCCAATGCAATCTATCTTTTTTTTGTATAAATATCAGGCAATATTTATACATAAATCTAAATTTGTATGGACATGTCCTCTCTTCTGGGTGGGTGGAGTGATTATTCTATTACTGGATCACTCTTTTGTGATGTCAATAAGGTCTTGTATGGCTTGCTTGTTTTATGAACACCGTAAGTGTAATAAGATAAATACTCTCAAACCTTGATGAGTCCATATAAATATCCACTTTGATAATAAATCCTGTCATAGTCACAACAATTTGCAATGGAAGCACTCAATATGTAATAGAGATTTCAAATAAATAGCGAAGCTGGAGCGTTATGCCCTAAATGCTAAATTGTCATTCAGGAAGTTGAAGGAAAACTTAAACAGGTTTTCTAGCCAATTAATTTTTTTTTAAATGTTGAAATTTTCAACATAAGTCACAATTTCTGAGATTTGTATTGGAAAAAAACTTAACAAGAAAAATATTGTAAGCATTTCTAGTGACCCTACTATAGAAAGTCTCAATCTCCATGCATACAAAAATACTGTTACGTTTTGCTATTGGCAAGTGTTCTTTCATTCTCCAATGGAACTCTGTAGTCGTATGCATTGACCAGAATTCTATAGGAAACAAGAAGAGGAGATGAGAGAACCAGTCTCATGCTCTTCCCAATGTAGATTCAATGTGCCATATGGAGCAACACAACCTTTGACAAACTTCAGACCACAGGCTGCATGATTTAGGAGTCCACCTAATTAAAATTTACAGTTCCCAGATTTCAGAAGCGCTAATGTTGTAGTTGTCTAGAAATTATCAAAGGCAGAGAAAATACTGCCTCATAGTAACACACTAAATGGAAAATAATTAACACGTTCAGGCAGCAGGGATTGGAAGAGCAAATGTTCTCCAAATTCTCCACCAAACTCACCTCAAATTTCAGGATAACATGAAGAAATTCCAAGGCAGAAAACCACACCAAATTCTAAGGTTTCACATTCTCATAATGCATCATTCTAGAATGTTCTAGAATTCTATCATGGACCTTTTCTGGGTATTCAGACCAGAACCAATAGTTAAGAGTTGTGGGTAAACCAGACTCTCATAAAAGAAAAGGTATTGCGGTATTCAAAGTCTTTACAACAGATTTTTTATGGGACTCACCGAAGGAGGAAAGGACTTCTTTAGGTCTGTAAGTCACCAACAAATCTGAATGACATTTGTAGGGTTTACTGGCCATGCTGAACGAGTAGGAAGACTGGAATGGAAGTCAGGGAATCATGTTTACATTCTGACTCTTTCACTAAAACCCCATTTGTGGGATCCAAAAATTACCCCAAGGCCTTTAGATATAAAATAATAAATGACATCACCTTTAATG
Source organism: Halichoerus grypus (assembly GCF_964656455.1). NCBI lineage: Eukaryota > Metazoa > Chordata > Mammalia > Carnivora > Phocidae > Halichoerus > Halichoerus grypus. The sequence continues at coordinate 177,641,704 of NC_135712.1, forward strand.
GTGAAATGAGGAAACAGAAAATATAAGAATATAACACATCATAATGGTAATTTCCTTAACAAAAATAATAAATCACAGGCCGCCCAACTGATCGAAAGGAAAGTATAGGCCATTCCTCTAACATTTTAGAATTTGTTACTACCATAAGGGTTCTGTATACCAATATTGATTGATATCTATATATTTCTTTGGAGTGTTGAGATTTTCATATATTTTTTCAGGGTAAGGCTTTTCCTGTGGATATAGTACCTATGATATCCAACTGGGCTCCAATATATAGAACACCATATTTGCATTATCAAAATATTATTTTTCTTTTTATGCTTTTAGATCACTGTCTACATATGATGAAGAGTATTTAATACTTTTATTTCCAAAAATTTGTCTGTAAAACAGGATGCATCTTACCATACCTGTACGTGTTACAGAACAGCAATTATATTGGGTGTCCTTGTTTCTTTGTATTATAATTTCTTTATTTGCCCAATGGAGATGATACAGGCCCCTACTAAGTCCATTAGGCTGCTGTGAACAACCAGATCATTTCTGCACAAGTTTTTTGAGGTAAATAAAGCCTTATGCAAAATACTCTTACCCTGATACCAGCTACAGGAGCAACTAGGGATTAAGTCAGATCCCTTGGGGGACTATAGAATTTCCTCCACTGCAGCTAGGTGATAAGACCTGCCTGGTTCCTTGGCTAACAGCTGGGTAACCCTAGAGAAGGAAAAAAAATTTAAAGAGACCTTTCTAAGGCTGGTAGGAAGTTGAATTTTCTTGTCAATGGAATCAGCTGAACTATCTATTCTGTACACATAAGTTTGAAGTTGGCCTTTAATTTCCACCTGTTGCCCAAGAGTTTAAAGAAGAGAGAAGGTCACCCCTACTAAGGTAAGAGATAAAATGTTTTTGTCTGTGGGTAAACACAAAATCACATCTCTGTTAAAGTGACCCCTTGGGTTTAACACAATTATCGAATTTCCTTTCAGAGGTCTGGTTGCATAAGTATTTCCTATTATTTAATCTTCCACTAATCTAAACAGCTTTTCTTTAAAAACACCCCCAGATATGCTCCATCCTTTAACACTGCCCAATCAGCAGAAATCTGAATACTTCTGCCAGATGTATTTTAAATAAAGCACTGTAAACATAATCATTCTCTCTAAATTTTTGTCTCTACAGAAAAATCTCAGCATAGGGGCCAGCTTTTACTCAAACTGCCTGTTTTGCATATGTGTTACAATGGAAAAGACAACCAGCAAATAAATACAGAAATAGGGAGAAAAGGCTGGGAGCATCTACCCATTAAAATAACAATCTTTTCACCAGTTGGTAGGATTATGGCTAATCTAATTTTGATTTTGGTCCACGGATCTGTATTCCCTACAAGTTTTTAACATTTTTCTGTTTTACAACAAGCATGTATTACTTTTATAACAAGGATATGAGGGAGTCCGTTGCATAGAAAGAGTCTCAAGAATATTAGATTAATACACCACATGAGATGTCACTGACGTGGTCTCAGACATTTAACAGGAATTGGAAGACTCACAAAAGTTCCTTTTCACAGCTAGCTCCACCTGTTTGAACAATGTTAAGTGAGTAATAATACAATTTTAAAAAACCCAGAGAGATAAATAGCAATTTAAAAAAAATTAAAGCATATTTCCTTTTAGGGGCAAATAATTGAGCAACATGGAACGAGGCCTTTTAAACGCAACTGTCACAGAGCACCATTAAATATTCACACGAAAGAGATCCAGGCAGCTTAAAGATGAACGTTGCCTTGTTCTTGAGAGGCCAAATCCACTTGCGACAATATGAAAAATATTCAGTGCATCTGGTTGGGGCCCACTTGGATGATGACGTGTTTCTCATAAGCCCTTTTCATTGTTTTCTCAATTTGCTTCAAAAACACTTGTGGGATTCGTCCACATAAAGTGTGAACAGTCTCCAAAAACTTCAGCTGGAGCGGGTAATACATGGATTGAAAGAGATTATCTTGAAAGGGAAACTAAAAAAGGATTTTAAAAAAAATGATAGAAAATGTTTAGTGACTGAAATGCCATTTAAAATGCAAACAACATTTACTAAAAAATGAAACAGGGAATTAAGCATGCAGGCATAGGTTTGGATGTTCTAAGACATTTGATGGGGATTCAAAACCTGATTCAATCCTGTGCAGCCCCAGGCAATTACTTACCATCCCTGGGCCTCAGTTTCTTTACCTCTAAAAAAAAAAAAATGATTTATTTGGGTCCTTAAAGCTCTTAAAATCTAAGATCAATATATATCTTCAAGGACAAAATATTCTCTATTTAGTATGCTCTTGCTGAGGAGAAGCAAGGCGCGAGTAGAGACTTGAAATCTACTGCGATAAAACATTGAATTCTTCATATTTTTTTGCATTTGTTGCAACTAATTTTAAGATTTATTTATTGTAGAGTGAGAGCGCCCACGCACCAGAGCATACGGGGGGGGGGGGGGGGAAAGGAAGAGGGAACAAGAGACTCTCAAGCCAACTCCCTCCTGAGCACAGAGCCAGACATGGGGCTCGATCTCATGACCCTGAGATCATGACCCGAGCCAAAACCAAGAGTCGGACACTTAACCAACTGAGCCACCCAGGCACCTGTTTGTTGTAATCTTAATGAAGAAACTTTAGGGTATGTCTATAGTAATCTCATGAAGTCCAGAGTTTAGCCATTACTAGTAAAATTTATCGTCACTGAACTTCATTTTAATAATTCAGGTACCAAATATTGGTTTTTGGGGTTTTTTTTCCCACTTAATACTGGGCTTTTGATTTGAAATTCTCTTGTTTTCCCATGAAAGGTGTTTATGAGCAGAATTTTCCAAAATAAGTCTTTTTGACCACTTAGTTATGAGCATGTTCAAATTTTTATTACAATCTGGTTGAAATGGAAAAGGCCTCCAGTAGGTCAAGTCAAAGATTCATTGTTGGCGAGGAAATTTTATACAAAAAGATTAGAAAAAAAAAAAAGGAAGAAAAGAACGGTGAAAGGTCAGTACTTGCTTGCCCGGCAGCAGAGTGGGTGGGTGTCTGGTTTCCTAGAACAAGTTTTAATCCCTTTAAAGTTCATCAGAAATATTGCTTAAGCATGTTTATCAGAAATGTGAATTTCTTCCTAGGAGATTATGCATTATGTAACACAAGAAGGACCATGTTTGGGACAACTGTTTTCTTTCTCAGCCCAAATTAGACCACTGATCAACTCCTTTTTCATCACCGTATCCCTAGTGACAGGAAAAGAATAGGTCAGAGCCCTGCAGTCATCCTTGGTTCTCTTTCCCCCACATCCCTCATCCAGGCTATCAGCAAGCACTGTAAAATCTCTCTTTACCACAATGCCTTCATGTGGACACCGCTGCCCACCTTCCTGTCGCCCCCATGTCTCACCTTGATGGCTGCAGTAACTCTTCATAAATAGCCCTTGTGTTCGCACTCTTGCCTCCTTGCACTGAGTTACCAAGGTGATATTTTTAAAGCCTAAATCAGACCATATCATTTTCCTGCAGGGGCTTCGCACTGCACTTAAAATAAGATTCCAATTCCTCTCTTGTCCTCAAGGCTCCATGGGACCTGGAACTCTCCTTGGTGTCTCCGCCCTTCTGGTTACCCTGGCTTCTTCCCTGCCCTTTGGGCACACCAAACTCATCCCTGCCTCCAGGGCTTTCCCTGGGTTATTCCTTCTACTTAGCAGGATCCCCCCCAGACTGCCCCATGGCTGCCTTCACTGATCACATATCAGTCTCGAGGAGGCCCCCTGAAGACCCCAGCTCTCGAGCGCTCTTCCCTGCCCGTGACTCTCAGCCCATCACCCTGCTCTGGTTCCTTTTTAACACCTTTCACTACCTGGTACAATTTTTCTTTCTTTCTTCGTCCATGTGAGTATTGTGGCTTCCTCCACCCACAGTACAGGCTTCCTGACGACCGGGCTTTGTCGGTCTTGTTAACTCTGAGTGCCTAGAACCTAGAATTGTCCCTGCATAAAATAGGCTCTTCATAGATGCTGGTTGGAAGAATTACTGACAGAATGTCTACCTGACAGATGATTTCCTTGGATCACAATGGAAGGAGACTTCACTTTCCCTTTGCACAAACACAGACACACAGGGTTAGGGTTTGTGTGGGCAAGTGAGAGAGAGAGAGAGAGAGAGAGAGAGAGAGAGAAGAGATGGAGGCGGAAAGGGGAGGGACAGGAAGAATACTTTCAGAGAGAGACGAAGGGAGAAAGAAATGCAGTTTGAGAGTGAGAAAACATCTTTACAGACAGAGGAAGAGAGAGCGAGTGAGACAACGTGGACAAGGCAGGGAAGGAGGTAAGTGTGAAACTGCTATCATCGAAACAACTTCTAATTATCGGGCACAACCGTATGTCAGGCACTGTACTACAAGCTTAAAAAACCCATCACTTTGGGGTGCCTGGGTGGCGCAGTCGGCTGAGCATCCAACTCTTTTTTTTTTTTTAGATTTTATTTATTAATTTGACAGAGAGAGAGAACGCAAGCAGGGGGAGTAGGAGAGGGAGAAGAAGGCTTCCCGCTGAGCAGGGAGCCCCATGTGGGGCTCGATCCCAGGACCCTGGGATCATGACCTGAGCCGAAGGCAGCTGCTTAACGCCTGAGCCCCCCAGGCGCCCCTGAGCTTCCAACTCTTGTTTTCCTTTCAGATCATGACCTCAGGGTCACGATCTCAGGGTCATGAGGCAAAGCCCCGCATGGGGTGCCACACTCAGTGTGGAGTCTGCTGAAGATTCTTTCCTCTCCCTCGCCCTCCTCCTCTGTTCCTCCCCAGCTCTCATGCTCTCTCTCATAAATAAATAAATAAATAAAATCTAAAAACCATCATTTTGTGGAATCCTCACAACAATTTTATGAGGCAGATGACACTATTATCTCCATTTGAGGAGATAATGAGGAAACTGAGGCCCAGTAAGGTAAGAGCACAGAGTTAATGACTAATAACCAGAAAGGGACAAAAATTGGGCCTTGCGTTGAGGTCTGTCCATCCCCAAGCCAGGCCCTGACCCCACCAGACGGTGCGCCGCCCTGTGGAGAGTGGGGAAACGTGTCTTCCAAGAGGGAGCCTATGTTTGTTCGCATTTCAGGATGGGGTTAGCGATATTCTTGATTGAAATGCCTGACTGCAAATGGTCCTTAGAGGCCCACGTGAGGACCATCACTGTGTATTTGGCAGGATCATTTATGACCCAGTTATTTGGCTTTCTTTCTGTTCCTCCAGAAAGCAAACAAGACGCATGGTAACTCAAGAGCCACCGTTGCTCTATTCCAGACTAGGGCTGGCAGGTCACAGAAGAAACCCAAGCTTGGCTCTGATGGACTGCTGCAAACCCATTTAACTTCTGTTTGCGCTCCTGAATGGCTCTGCCCCGGAGTCAGTGTTTGAATATCTAAAGTGATGATATCACTAAGTACAGAACAAATTTTCTGTGTAATTAAATCACTTGGTCTTTGAAAACCAACAGCAGGAAATGCAGGAGAAGAAAGCGGTGTTACCTTACATGCAGGCTAAACTCATTCCCTGCAGAGAAAATTCTGGAATTCCAGAGACTCTCCTTAGCAAGATGCACATTTTTCACACACAAAAAATGTGTTCCTGTGTCTCAGGATTTGCTCCCGCCAAAGGCCATTTGCGAAACCGTGAGGGTTTGTGGATTCTTAAGAAAAATACCTCTAACAAAGTCTACATACTTTATGTCTGGGGTCAGCACATTTTTTCTATAAAGGGCTAGACAGTAAATATTTTAGACTTTGTGGGCCACACAGTTTGTTATAAATACTCATCTCTGTCATTGAAAGCAGCCACAGACAAACACATAAATGAATGGGTGTCACTGCATCCCGATACGACTTTATTTATGAATGCTGAAATCTGAATTGCATATAATTTTCTCACGTCATGAAATATTCTTTTTTTTCCCAATGATTTACAAATCCGTTCCCAGCCCACACGTCTTACAAACACAGGCAGCAAGGCAGATCTGGCCCAAGTTCGCTGACCACTACTCTATGTCTTGGAGTTACCGTTTCAAAAGGGACATCTCTGAATCTCTGTTGCTGGTTTCCCCCTAGTGATCTCAAGGTAAAAAGCAATGTGGAATGCAGCGTTTCCCCAAGTGTGGGATGAAAGGCAAGGGCCAGCAATATCTGGCATTTTAGGTAGTGAGAACCAAAGTAAGTTTCTTTCAACCTTCCCATTTACCGCAAGAAGATAGTTCCCAGGCATCTTTAACATCTCAACACTTGCTAATCAATCTCTCCAAGGTGGTAAGAGGGGGCCTGAGGCCGTGAGAAGTCCAGCTCCAGGCCAAAATCCTATGTCTGGTCTTTCAGACTCAACCACGGGTAATGACAAGGCTGCTGGCAGGCCTCTGGAGGGATGGGGAGCTGCCCTCCTGACACGAGATTTGGTGCACAGGCAAGTTTACTTGAAGGAGTTGAGTCAAGAACTCAGGCCCCTGCCCCGGGCCAGCCACGCTCAAATTCGTACCTGCATTCCTATCCCAGACACCTCCATTTGGAGGCCTCCTAGGAAAGGAGGGGTATCCTTCCACTCGACCCTCTTTCCCTTCTCCTTCCCCCTCCCCTGGCCTCCAGGTCCATAAGGATGCAGGAGCCTTGAGAGGATCTCTGCGTCTCTGCTGCATTCTCTTGACCAGTACCCTTTGCTGGGTACCGACGCAACACAGGGGAGCTCGTGCCTCTTTTTGCCTCTTGCTTGCACTGCTGCAGGATGTAAATAAAGACTTGATTTTTACTTTTAGTTTGATCCCTTGTCCTAATTGACCACCTCCACACCGGATTTCTCAACAGGATGCTGGCAACCAGGCAACACACTCAGCTTGAGCTGAATAGTATCATTTTGTTCTTATTACGTGATCTTTACCCTAACACATTCCCCTCTGTTATGGCAAATGGCAGAGGGTTTCTTTCTGGGCCTTTCATTTCCTCCTTAAGTGAACTTATTTAAGGACCCCCCCCCCCAAATAGTGACTTACTTGTAAAGATTAAGAGTGGCTATAATACGAGGGAGTGAGCTGATACAGTGAGGTGGTACCTGAGATTAGGGAAAGGGGCAGAACTCAATGCTTCTGGGGAATTCTTTGGCCTTCAAGGGTGCCGAGGACCCAAGTGACTGTCCTGCTTCATGTGGAGTGCGCATGCGTCTGCTACACGGCCGGGGGCGGGGGGGGGGGGGGGACACACTTACATCTCGTATTGCTTCATAGAGCGCTTTGAAAGTGGGTTGCTTATCGTCATGGTAGACGCCTCGGTTCCCGTGCAGGACAGACACTCCTTCCCGCTCAGCTTCTTTGCAGTTGCTTCCGTACATGCAGTGATCGGGACGGTAGTTCCACTGGCAGGGGAACACATAGAGACACTCTGGTGGTGACAAGAGAAAGACGCGTCCGCAGTCAGTGCCCGCTCTCCTCTGCACACCTGATGGTTAAACCCGTGTTTCCATACCCTGCACACCAACGCGATTTCAGTGCCTGGGGGTGTGACTGGGACTCACGGTCCAACCTTCACCATATTTTGTCCATATTTTGAGATCGGGAATTGAAGGGGCACATACTCGTGATGTTGTAGGTTTCCCCCCAGAAAAGGAGGGCAATGCATCGGGGACAAGGAGGCCAACAAAGTCAGGTCCAAACCCACACTCTCTCATTCAGAAACACTGCAACCTAGGTCCAGCGATTCAGCCTCCCTGTGCTTCACCTCCCTCATCTGTAATATGGGTAGGATAGGAACTCCTTCCTACTGGGATGATTAGATTTAAAAGACATGGGTAAAATGCTCTGCCGAATGCCAAGCACACAGTGGTGGTCAACCGTGTTAGCACTTACAATCCACTCTTCAGGAAGGTTTTATGAAACAGACAGACTTGGAAAATTGGAATCAAGATTGAAGCAAAGGTTCCTCTTTGGATTAAAAACCAACCAACCAACAAAATCAAAATGGAAGGAAAAAACAAAAAACTACAACAGTAAAGGGGAGAACCCTCCCCCACAAAAGAGCAAAGAAATAAAAAAGTCCCTGTGTCAAGGTGACTATACACATTGTGGGTGAGCATGTGCACACTCGTGTACTTGTATGTGTATCTCTAATCTGGTGGTTCTTTGCCAGGGCCTCCCCGGGGGTCATTTGGCGATGTTTGGAGGGAGATACTGGTTGTCATACATGGAGGAGGCCACTACTCTCTAGTGGGTGGAGACCAGAGATACTCTAAACATTCCACAATGAACAGGACAACCTCCACAAGAGTAGCAGTGCCAAGGTTGAGAAACTCGGCTCGAATCCTGTTTGACGGCTAGGATGATAAAATTAGCAACATATTCACGACCCCTGAGCTTCCTGGCTCCTCAGCTTGATGCCTTTAAGGGCTGGGGTAAGAGCAGTAGGAATCAAAGCTCTCTGTGAGTGTGTGTCAGTGTTCATGAGAAAGGCCCCCTGTGAGAACACAGAAGCATTAGAGCAAATCAATTACCGTTGTCAGAAAAGCAACATAGAGATGTGCTCGTGGGTTGGGCTGACGGCTAACCCTTCTTAGAGACTACTTCCAGAGAGCTTCGAGATGGAAAGCAAACAAGGAAGAGGTCATCACACATCCCCTCTGGTGGACTATGTGTAATAATTCTACCACTCAGTCTTTACGGGCCATGGTGACACCCAGGCACCCTCCAATTCTTAATCATTCACAACACCCTGCGAGATTTTCCTTTTCTTGGGAGAACCCCTTTCCACCGCGATGCTGCTCTTACTTGCATTCACTTCCACACTTGTACATATATAATCCATAGCTGGGAGAGAGTAGTGCTCACCCTGAAGTTGTATTATCTAGATTTAAACTCCTCTTGGAATTGTGTGACTTTTCTGCATTCTAGCGTAGGGGGTCAGCGTGAGGATTCCGTGACAGAAAGTATCTAAAAGTGCTCGTGTGCTTTTAAACTGTGTCTGACCTCAGACCAATTGTGGCCTTTCGGAACCCCATGAATCACATCGCTCCTTTATGATACCTGCTTGGGTATTTGCAGTTGAATCCCTGCTTAAGCACCTGCTAATGTTCCCTGCTGAGTGAACTGCCCTAGAATCCATCTCTGTTTTTGTAAATACACTGATTGAATCAACAAATATTTACCGAGTGCCTGCTTTGTACCCAGCAGACAAAGGAAAGTCTGGTTCCGCCTTTGTGGCATTTGAGATTGGTGATGGAGGTTTTTGCCTCTTCGCAGGTAGTACAGGACCCCACTGCTAAGGAAACCTTCCTTTTCCTTGCAGCCTCCTGAGAGGACCCGCCCAGTGAGGGCATTCCAGGGCAGAAGATGAAATAGAAAGGCTTTGAAATCAGATAAATGTATGTTCAAAGTTGGCTTCCACCATCTCCTAGCTCTACAACCTTGATGAGTTATCTGGACCTCAATTTAGAAGCAGTAAAAAGAAGCTAAGTTATCTGGGGTTGAACTCCAGCTTTATTATGCTAATAGTGAAATGGCTAAGGGAGCAAGCTCTGGAGTCAACCCACACTGGCTTTGAATGACAGGACTGACCCTACTTGCATGAACTCAGCCAAATTACATAATTTTTCTGAGCCTGAGTTTCATCATCTGTAAACGGGGGAGGACCGTAAATATTTTGTCCAGTAGGATTCTGGGGAGTACTAAGTGAACTTATCAATACAAGTATTTGGAACAGTAAGACACATAGAAAGCATGCAATAACCGTAAGCTGTAATCATGACAACGACCATTGTTACTGTTATGAGAACTATTGCATTAGGTCACTGGAAGAATAAAACAAAATAAAGGGAATGAGCCTAGTATAGTTCTCGACACACGGTACCTTGGTAATACAGGTTTTACTCCAATTGTTTCTAGATATGCAGGTGGCCAGTCATTCTTAACCTTTTATGGATCACAGATCTCAGAGTCTAATGAAAGCCTTCAACCTTATCATTGGAAAGGTACAACTGGGCATATTTAAGAACACTTGCTCATAAGTTTAGGGGTTTGTCGATTTCCTAAAGACCAGCTAAAACCCAGCTGTTGAATCTCAACTATGAAACTGGATTCCAGACAGAATTCAATTCACATCTTTACAATCCCCTTCAGAATTTTTCAGAGGAAGAAACGCAAAATACATTGAGCATGTAATTGAAAGAAGAATTCATTCACACACTGCAAGACATTGGTGTCGCTGGATGATAAGGCTCTGCTCCTGCCCTTGGGGAATTTATACTCTTGTAAGAGAGACAGTATGTAGTAAAGTCAAAATGAACATGTTTTTATCAGGGTTCATAGAAAGGAGGATATTTCAGTACAGTTTCATTTAAACTCAGACTTACAAACTAAGGATGGGATTTTGACAGTCAAAAATGGAGCCCTGGAAGAGGATTCAAGGAGGAGAAAATGGCCTGATCATGGTGAAGAGTTTGGAAATCAGAGTGTGCTTTACGAAAGATAAGCTATTTAATTTTGCTGGGATAAATTCAGTCTCTTCAAAGGGGTAAGATAACGGTAGCAAAGCTGTCATATAAATAGACTGCTTTGACCTAAAATATTCAAGAAATATGTATCTATGTTGGATTGCAAGTAACTAACTTTGATTCCAGCTTGAAGAAAAAAAAAGGAAAAGAATTTTTCCTTGGAAAGAGAGGGAGTAGCTCATAAAATCAGAGGTAAAGCTGAACCGGGTCAGGATGTGGGGCAGCTCCTGGACTCTGACAGGTGGGCGCTAATTAACGTCAGCTCTTCAGCACGGCTGCCAACTTCGCCAACACCGAAACCTTGGCTACTTTCTGCTCTTGGATCCCCAGACTCAGGTTCCGAGGATATGGTCTGACTGGGTGAGTGGGAGTCAGGAGCAGACGGAGTTCTAGGACTGCATGCAAAAGCAGGTGGGGTGGGGGAGATAGAGAGAGAGAGAGAGAGAGAAGAGTAATTCCCCTAAGAAAACTGGGGCCCTGTAATCCAAAGACAGAGCAGTGAAAAGTAACAGTTGTGTCTTTTTATTCACAGATACATTTTGAACGGGTTACACTCTGAAATCTCCATTTGGTTAAGGGGTGAGGGTGGGGGGAGGAGGAGGGGGGTCAGCGGGGGTGGGCAGGAGGAGAGGGGTCAAACTAGCATCATGGGGTGGACTAAAGAGGGAACATCTATGGAGATCAGCTGATGAACATGCAGAGTGGACTAATGATGGCTATTTGGCACATGATCAATAACCATTCTGAAATGGATCTATTTTAAGCAAGATTATCAGGGCTGTCAAAATCTGATGGTTAAAAATGATAGCATGGGGAAACAGGTTACTTTCCACTGCTCAGGAAATAATATCATGAATGGTTTTAAAATTCCAAATCCCCAAAGCGTCGAACCACTGCAATTTATTTTAAAATCTTCTTTCAAGCTAACCCCTCTTCAAACCCCGAGTCTTTGCTATTTTCCTCTCCATTTTTACATAGATAAAGAAGCCCATTAACTGATTACCTATGGCTCTGAAATCCCTTAGTGATGGCTTCAGGAGTCTACATTTATTTCCAGAGCCTCCTAACTATTCGCAAAGTGCCGTGTAAATTGATTGCTCCTTACGTTTCTGATTATTTTGTACTCTTGGGTTCTCTAAGATTATGGAACAGCTCATGCCTGATCATTTTCACTTCATGGTGAAATAGGCTTGCTACTCACTCACTACACTACCAATAGAATGAAGGCTGTTGGATGCATCATTAATTTTTGTTTGTTAGTTTTGTTTCTTTAATGCATCCTTCTGGAACTGAGCTTTCCCAGCATCCTCTTCCTCCTTCTTCCAGAATGCATCTTGTTCCAGAAAAGGGCAATACATTCTTCCAGGAAGACTACTCTGATCGCACAACCTAAAGAAGCAATCCTCTCCCTCCAGCCTTGAAAGTCTCTCTCTCAATGCCTCATTTATTCCTTTCTTTAAAAAAGATTTTATTTATTTATTTGAAAGAAAGAGAGACACAGAGAGCATGTGTGCGAGAGAGCAAGCACAAGTCGGGGCGGGAGGGAAGGGTAGAGGGAGAGGAAGATGCAGACTCCCCCCAGAGCAGGGAGCCCAACTCAGGGCTCCATCTCAGGACCCTGAGATCATGACCTGAGCCAAAGGCAGATGCTGAACCGACCGAGCCACCCTGGTGCCCCTATTTATTCCTTTTACAGCATTTATTACAACCTATGATTTGTAACAACTACTTGCTGCTCTTTGGAAGTCTACCTCTTCCAATAAAAGGTAGGTTTCGTGAAAATAGGCGCTTGTCCGTTCTGTCCGCTGCATCATCCCCAGCGCCTGCCACTGGGACTGGCGCATAGTAGGTGCTCAAGCAGCATCTGCTGAATGAATGAGTAAATGGGACCTTCTACCTTCTGCTACCAGGTGTGTCCTGCTTTCTCTGGATTTCTCCCTCTCCTTCCACTCCTCGATTTCCTTGCTGTGGACTTTCTCTTCCATTCATTTCCCTCTGTCACTCCAGTCTCTCAAATCCATTCATTCAACCAACCGACTCTTTTGAAGACCAACTCCGCTCCAGGCACAAAGCCTTGCACGTGAAAGACAGAAAGTAAATACAACAAGGCTACTTCCCACAAGTATCTGACAGTCATCATTCTTGGCTTTGTATCAGAGCTCATGAAAGTCCCAGACTCCCCAAACAAGATGTTACCATTTTCCCGGAACAATCCTAACGCCAGATAGCTGAGCCTGTCAACCCCACAGCTCACCGCTGACAGATGCTGGGAGCTTTTGGCGGGGTGAGGGCCAGTGTGGCTGTATGCCCAAAATGCAGGGCCCTAGTGACCCTGGCAGGATGAAAACAAGGCCCGCCTGGGGCCACCGGAGAGGCTGTCCCACGTGACTATGTGTTCCACTCCCTGTGGCACCACCAAACCCCTCCAGCTCCCTGGTATCCCACCCTTTGTATAATCCATGACAATCTATGTATATTCCAGGCGCATTTCAGCTCTTCCCTCTCCCTGTGGGCAGAATCCTACTGTTGCTATCTTCTGGACGCCCTGCCTCCTTATCTATACTTGGCTGGTTTCATTTCCTTCCCTGCCCACAGCCCACCTTTAGGGAGATTGTTCCTGAAGAAGGGAGAGACCTAGGTGTTCATGCCTGAGAGAGGAAAATGCCACATGGCCTTGCTCTTCTGGCTCCTGATGACCAGATCATGGGCAGTCTCCCTATCCAAAGAGAAATAGTTTTTAGCTGGGCTTGGAGTCATTTCCTAGGTTGGGCCAGGCAAATCTCTCTCTCTGTCTTTTCTTTCTCTTCAAAAGTGTGAATTAGGAAACAAAGGGGGCTGTTACCAAACATGCATCATCATTGGCTGTGGGCCTGTAAGGCTGTGTGGGCTCAGGATTGGGCCACATGAAACAGAATGCTGAGAAACAGAACGGAATCAGGTAGGCGTGGAGAGAGGCAAGGATAGCAGAGGCCATGGGGCCTCTGAGGGATGGAGAAATCAGCTGGGGTCCTTAGCAGTTTCCCAGAGCTAGTTCCCAAGAGGCCTAGCCCGATGTGACCCATGTGTTCCCAGGGCTGCTGCCCCCTGGTCCCTTCCTTAGTTGGCCTGAGTTTTGTTCCCTGCTACCCAAACATATTAATCAAAGCACATCTTTCTGTGTAGGTGCTCTTCTGGCTTCGGTCAAATCTACCCTTTCTATAGAACTCTGCTCTCGACTCAAACTCACATGTAGAGCTGTGAGCTCCATCTTCCACCCCACCTGCCAGGAAATGTCCTATGGGCTGAGCGACCTGCATGTCCCTCCTGAGCTCCAGCTCTCTCCTCTTGTCTACTACCCAGCACTGCAATTACACATCCACAGCAATTTACTATCTAATTATGGCAAGAGTTTTAAAATATTTTTAAACGACTGACTTTTAAACACATTTTAAAAAGTAGTGTTATTGGCTATAGGAGGCTATAATAATAATAATACCATTCCAGACATGTGCTCAGGTTTTTTGTGCATTGCTTTTTTAAAATTTTTTTTTTTAAGATTTTATTTATTTATTTGAGAGAGAAAATGAGATAGAGAGAGAGAGCATGAGGGGGGGAGGGTCAGAGGGCGAAGCAGGCTCCCCGCTGAGCAGGGAGCCCGATGCGGGACGCGATCCTGGGACTCCAGGATCATGACCTGAGCCAAAGGCAGTGGCTTAACCAACTGAGCCACCCAGGCGCCCATTAAAAAAAGATTTTATTTATTTATTTGTCAGGGCGGGGGGTGGGGAGAACAAGCAGGAGGGGCGCAGCAGGCAGAGGGAGATGCGGGGCTCAATCCCAGGACCCTGGGATCATGACCTGAGCCGAAGGCAGACGCTTAACCAACTGAGCCACCCAGGCGTCCCTTGTGCATTGCTTCTTCGTCCATGGCGACCCAAAAGACCATAACAACAAGCATGTTTATCTCCCATGTAAGGGCCAATCTCCTCTCCCTCCTCTCCCTCTCTCCTTTCTAGGGATAAAAATGACCAATCTTTTTTCTAAATAATTTTCCGGTTAATAGAAAGTGACCACAATATAAACAAAGAAAGAGCCTATCATATGAAGGATATCAATGGGTTTCAGTTCAAAGATCTCATGTTTAATAAAGTACGTGCAGAAAGTATGAAAAAGGATGATCAAACGCAGGTCACAGAAACAGCAATCAAGGAGTTACCTAAGAACTCGCCAATCGAAAGCTAGAAAACTTGGTTATTGGTACTGCTCAGAACCAGGGTTTAGAACAACCTCAAACTATTTGATAATATTCGAGCACTCAATGGATTTAAGATGGGGAGTACAGAAGCCATCAAACTCAGCTGGTTTTCAGCTCCAATTAAAGACAAGGGCTCCTGTCTAATTGCAAAGCTGCTTACAACTGCCTTCAAGTATTATTTACTCACTGATCACGTCCTCAAATAATCTGCAACAGGCTAAGAGGATTTCTGAGGAGGAAACTGCGAATCTTCAGAATTCCTGTTTGGGAATATGTCCAGATGGGCTTCTAAAAGATAGTTTTAGCCACATAACAGAGAGCAAAATGCAATACGTAAAGGACGAATAGTTCAGTGCAGAGATACATTTTGGGATGTCTCCCCAGCTCTCTAGGATTGCCCCTCTCTTAGAACTTCCCCTCTCCCCCAAACGCAGAGGGCGGAAGTCAGAGGGGCCTGGGTATACACCCTTACTCTGTCACTCATTAGCAGTGCTGCAAATTAATGAACTCTCCCTTGGTATCTTTGTCTGTAAAATGGGGATCATATTCTCAGGGTGGTTGTGAGGATTAAAGAAGATAATGCCTAGACCAGCACCTGGCACTGAGTAAATAATAAATGTCAGCCATTATTTCTTAGCTGCATGCTCCCGGTCTAGCTGACCCATGCTGGAACCATCTGGTTTCTCCCCCTGGGAATTCAGAGTGAGGCTGGAGTTCATCTTTGCATGTGGCTGCACGTGGAGTATGAAACGTGGGGTACTTTGCTTTGAGGCCTGAGGAGCAGAGAAGGAGGTCCACAAAGAGAGCAATAAGCAATGTCAGTGGGAGAAAACAAGCCCGCCCTGGCCTCCTCCTCATTCTCCCTCTCCTGCTTCAGGTCCTGGGCCGAGCCTGCTGGCCTTCCTGCCTTGGTTTCTAGCAGACACCAGTTTGCTAATAACAAAGTATCCCTTGTGCTTGGACTAACTCTGGGACTAACTTTTACACGCAGCCACAAGTCCTAACCAGTCCATCTACACCTAGAAAAAAGATGAAATCTGCTTAGGAAGAAAAAGGAGGAGGTACAGATCTTAAAGTTCCTATTACTGTCAGAGGGAAACGGATTAAAACATGCCACCAGCGAACGGCCAAGGCTTTCCCTTCCTCTAATGAATTCGTAGTGGGAATTTTCCCCAGAAACTCTCTTTCCATCTGCTTTTTTTTCTTTTCCAGGATTTGCTCCTTCTAGATCCAAAGACCTATGAGATTAGGTTTTATTTCAGAGTTCTATTAAAAAAAAAACAATTCAAGTACATAGTAGGTGCTTCCAGAGTGACAGGTTATCACAGGCAAAAGTCTTTATGGACAGGAGTCTCTATTTTAGGATTTTGTAAAGACAAAGAAATGAACTGAATAGGTCCGGGTAACGAGAGCTTTTTTTCTCCCCAAAAGATCTTTCTCGAGGAGAAAACATGGTTTTGATTCTAACAACATTAAATACAGTTTTAGCAAATAAGAAAGAAAAGAGGAAATTTTATTAGTTTTAGGTGTCAACATCAAAAAACACAGATCAGAGATTTGCATCTCCCTCCCCCAACTCCACCAAATCATTGATACAATATAAGGAATTTTTTTTTTTTTTTTTTTTGCCTCACATGAAAAGAAAAAGGAATGGAAGTCTAAGTCCTTATTCTAGGTTCATTTAACTCCGAACAAGTCACTTAACTGTAAGGATCCCAAGAATCAATTCCCTTCAATCTAGCAATTGTTTAGCCACGGAGGGCCTCCCTGTCTAGCTTATAATGTTGGCATTCAGTTCTGTGCCCTGCCAATAATTTTGACCACACTTCTTAGAAGAATGGTGTGGCCAAACTCTAAAAGATATTCTCCAAAAATGGAGTCCAGTGTTGGAGGTTGCAACATTTGGCCTTTTGTGTCAGCAGCGTGAGGGCAGCCCCCAGGGCGGGGTGGCGGGGGGGGGGGGAGGCCTGGGGGGGTGGGTGGTGGTGTGTGTGAATGAAAGGGCGCATTTCACAGGGGAACCCGGGCACAATCCAGGCTCAGTCAATCGCAGACCGGGCTGGAATGTGCTCTGTGCAGGGCGGTGGGTGGACTCCTACACAAACGGCATTCTCGCAAGAGAGCCTACCTGGATTGAAATAAAAAATAATATTTAATAAATCCTGGTCTCCCCACGTGATGGCATTCTTGTACTTCTGGTACAGAGGGTACAACATGTCCTCCCAAGCCAAGCCTGTTGGAATCATGCTGTTCTGGAAAAGAGAAAACCATCAGAGGGGCTGAGGCAAAGCAAATGCATCTTGTCCCCTGGGAAACAACAGAGAGGAACTGGTGCCCTCAAACCCTCCAGGAATGAAGCAAACGGGAGGGGTCCTGCTGGCCTCAAGACATAGGACAAGGCAAAACTAGAGCTGGAAACTATAGAGTTTTGCCGGATCGCTAACACATGGATCCGGGATGGACCAGGAACCAGTAGTTGGGGCTATCGTTTCTGCTCAGAAAACTGTGCCCAAATTGAACCTCTTTTTCTCATGCTTAATTCTTGCCTCAGAAGGGAGGAAACAGAATACAGATAGCAGATTTAAGGTATCTAAGGAAAAACACCTTTTCCTTGTCTTAACATAATTTGCTTTTAAAATAAAAGCAACACACTCATAGACTAAATATTCAAACAGCACACAAAGATAAAATTAAAAAGTAAAAATATTCTTCCTCCATCCTCCTACCATCTCCACCCGCACTTTCCCCAGATATATCCACAGTTAACAATTAGGTATCCTTCTGGAAATTTCACTATGCTTTGTTTCATTTTCACTTTTTCCCTTAATATTTTTTAGAGATCAATTTATATTACTTGTAGATTAATCTAATTCTTAATAGGAGGATGAGTTTGTTTGTTTGTTTTAATTTTTGACTAGTTCTCTGATGCTCATTTAGGTTCTTTCCAGTTCTTTACTAGGGTAAAGATGAGGCCATGAGCAGCCTTATCTCTGTGTACGTATATAAATATATCCTGAGGATAATTCCACAAAATTTTCCATGGCTTTTGAAGCTTTGGGTATACACAGAGTTCAAACATTATAGAATTCAGAAATGCAACATAACATTCCTGAATAGCAACTGTGCTGAAGCTTTAAATTCCATAACCACCTGGACTTTTCCTGAACAAACATTTCATAACTTTCCAAATATTTTCCTCTTCCCTGGCCCCTTCCATCCTCACCAACAAGCCACCTACTTCCAAAATCAATACACTGACAATCTAGGAACATCACTGTTGAAATGACTAAAACTCCCAATTTTTAAACATGAAATATAAAGTATTTCCTTACCTTAAACTGAGCACTTCTTATGCGAGTTAAATTCATCAGCATGACTCCTGAATTAACTCCTGCAGAGCCATAGAAAGGGTGCCGAGCAAAGCGGCTGTACCAGCCAATCTTGGGGATTTCATGCTCAGGGGCCATGGCGGCAAGCTGCGTGGCATTAAACTGCCTCAGAAGCTTCCAGATGTCATCAACGGGTCTCAGAAAGAGAACGTCAGTGTCCACGTAGAGAAGTGAATCCACATCCTTTAAAATCACCTTTGTGTGTTTGGGGGAAGGAGGGAGAAAACAAAATAAAAACAAATCAGAAACAAAGGAAGTGGCCTGATATGTCAACAGTGCCACCAATTTCATTGGTCAATGCTGAATTCTAGAAAGGGTACCATGCTCTTAGCTTCCATTCCTCCCGTCTCCTTTGACTTCAGGGATAAATATCAATCGAGGGGTAAAGACTCAAAGGAAAATAAATCTTAATTCAGGATGGTTCAATTCCAGGACCCTAGACTATATTTGGTAAGGGTTGAACTTTTCAAAGGAATGACAACCTCAGCTCATGGACTGAGGCCCTCTCTTCTCCTTTCATTCTCCAATGAAGCCATCTGTCTTTCCCTCTTAGTTTTCTCTTAGAACAGGGGGGGTCTGGCATTAGACAACTTGAAGTGGACAATCTCTAGACCAGCTCATGCCAGGCTTTGGGGTAAATACTCTGTCTCTGGATCTATTTCTTTTAGTGTTGATGGGTATGACTGCATCTTTTTGAAATGACATTTTCAGCTAAGATTTAGTCTTGGGAATAGACGAAACAAATCATTGGTCAGCTTTGTTTGTATATCCGAATTGGCAAACTTTTTCTCTAAAGGGCCAGACAGTAAATCTTTCAGGGTCTGTTGCAACCATATAAGTCTGCCATTGTAGCACAAAAGTTACAACAATGCGTAAAAGAACGGCACAACTGTGTTTCAATAAAACTTTATTTAGGAACACTAAAATCTGCATTTCATATAATTTTCAGAGGCTACAAAATCTTTTGATTTTCTTCAACCCTTTGAAATGTAAAAGCCATTCTTGGTTCATGGGCTGTGATTTTTAACCTCTGTTGCAGTTCATTTAAGCCAGCCACCTAAAGCAAATCGGTTCTTCTGTCCTAACTGCTTAGCTTACCAGAGTTTTGCCTTGGGGTTTGAGACTTCAGTCTTGGGTAGTGATAGTGTTATTTGCCTTGTTTTGCCTTTATTCCCGAAATTTAGTGGTCGCTTAATTAAGAAAGGATTTGAATTTTCCTGGATCCCTGGCCTAACATCATCCTAACACCATAACAACACTTGCAATGGGCTGCATGTCTGTGTCCTTTAAGAATTCACATGTTGAAGTCCTAACCTCTAGTGTGATGGTATTCGTAGATGGGGTCTGTGGGAGGTAATTAAGGTTCAATTAGGTCATGAGAGTGGGGACTTCATGAAGGGATGAGTGCCCTTATAAGAAAAGATGCCAGAGAACTTGCTGTCAGTCTCTATCATGTGAGAAAAAAATGAGAAGCAGCTGTCTCAAGCCAGGAAGAGGTACTTCACCAGAACCCAACCATGTTGGCACCCTGATCTCAGACTTCCAGCCTCCAGAACAGTGAGAAAATAAATTTCTGTGGTTTAAGGCACACAATCTCTGGTATTTTGTTACAGCAAGCTAAGACAATATTCCATTGGGATCCCCAATATTTAAAATTGATGAAAATGCACACTGTATGATACAGGTATCATTCAGATTTCAGACTTGAATGATTTCAGAGCTTACATGATCAGCTGCAGGATCTAGCTTTCATTCCTCATCTACTAGAGGAATAGATTTTACAAACCAGTAAAATGAAATTAAGAATAATGATTGCCTACCATTTTATAAGAGAATATTATCTTGACATCCATTTTAACAACTTGAAGATCGTAATTTTAGAATTAGGATGAATTCTTCAAATTGAACACACAGACTTAAAAAAAAATCCTCTACCTCATTCTTATTTTTTCTTATTTTCCCAGAGAAACGTAAAAAATTTACCACAGAATAGCATCTGTCTACTAATTTTTTTTTTAAATCACAGTTACAGAGTACTGTGGAGGAAAGGCAAACTCTCTACAGAAGTATGAGTAAATGCATGTTATGATATAAATTATGTATCACATGTAAACACAATTATGATTTCTTGCATGCCCACCACCATCCCAAGTACTCAATATCTTGCCAATTTATTTTACTGGGAAGGAAAACTAAAGCAAAGCAAAGGGTTCTGTCCAAGTTTACATGTCAAATAATGTTAATGATTGCTGGATTTTGGCTAATAAGGTCATAGAAAGATTAAGTCACTTTCTACAATGTGTTTTCAGGGAAAAGAGAATGTATGGAGTTCCAATAAAAAGCGAATTTAGAATTGCAGAATTAGAGAGGAAGAGAAAGCTATCTCAACCTATGTGAAATAGTACAAATTTCTCTTTATGGCTGATTATCTAATAAGTCCTGAAGAAAAGCATACAGTATTAATGTTTTAATCAATTAAGGGTTATGTAGACATCTACCCAAAAGAATCAAGCTTGCTGACTTGATTATTCTGATTTTTTTCTTGGCCCTAAGTCATCAGTGTTATTAAAGCTATCATTACTTTCTTCGACAAAATGTTACCACCCCTCAATAAAACAAAAAAGAAGAAAACAAAAGACTCTTCTGACGAAGGTCTGGAAAAAAAACTAAAAAGATCTGAAGAATGGAGATATTCCAACATGAAGGTACAGGCAATATGTTTAATCAAGAGAGGAAAAGGCAAAAAAGTTGTATTGGAAATTTATCAAATCAGAAAAAACTTAAATACGGTAAAATTTTTATTTAACCAATATCCTATTATTTGACACACAAGATTGCTTCCCTTTTTTATTATTATAAACTATACTACAATGGGTATCTTTTAAGGGGGACTTCTTTTTTTTAAGATTTTATTCATTTATTTGAGAGAGAGAGAAAGAGAGAGAGTACATGAGCGGGGGGGGCAGAGGGAGAGGTAGAGGGAGAAGCAGACTCCCCGCTGAGCAGGGAGCCTGATGTGGGGCTCGATCCCAGGACCCTGAGATCACGACCTGAGCCGAAGGCAGAGGCTTAACCAACTGAGTCACCCAGGTGCCCCTTTAGGGAGATTTCCAAGCATATAATATGACATTTCTTTTTCTTTTTAATGTAGTAAACATTCACATAGTTAAAAATAAAAATATATTAAAGTAAATTTATTGGCAATTTATTCTTCCTTGCGATTTTGTCACCAAATCCCATTCTTAGAGGTAACCGACGATACTGGACTGCTCTGTGTTGAGCCAGAGATATATTATACGTGTAAGAATAAATAGCTATGCGCCTACCATCCCTTTTCATGCTACAAATGATAGCATAGTGTCTACAATGTTATCAGCCTGCCTTTTTTTTTTTAAATAAAACAATCCTGTAGGAGGACTTTACATATCAGCACATACAGATTTTATTTCTTATTTTTGATGTCTGTGCAGCATTTCATTGCATGGCTCTAGCGTAATTTATCTAGTTACACATTGTAGGACATTTAGGTTATTTTCAAGCTTTTGTTACGACAAACAGTGTCACATTGAGAAACCTCCTCATCTCAATTCATTTCAAACACACATGAGTGTATCTGTAGGATAAATTCATTAAAATATAATTCCTTAGTCAAAGAATACATGCATTTGTACGTTTGATAAGTGTTGCCAAACTACTTCTCTAGAAATGGACCGATTTAGCCTTTGGCCAGCAACGTAAGAGGATGCCTCTTACCCCTTACCTTCGCCGGCATCCTGTTTGGTCATGCTTTTGGGGCTTTGGCTTCCAAGGAGCACACCTCAGAGGGGCTTACCCTATCAATTCATTTTGGTTTGTATTTTCCTACAAGTCTTGCCCTGGTGGACTGCCTGGGATCCAGCACTGTGGGAAGAGATGATGCATGTCTGGAAAACCAGTGACAACCATTTAAGGACACTTGAATACCAGTGCTGGCCCCCACCAGGGGGCACCCACACAGGCCCCAGATCTGAGGACTCACGGGTGGGAAGCCCTCTACACACTGTCCTTCTCCAGAGCCATATCTAATCCCTCCTCTGCTGCTCTGATTCTAGAGACGTGCTTTCTGGACTAGAACCAAGGGACAAAGAAGAAAAGCTTAGGAATAAATTTTATGGCTACTATTTTTGGAAAGCTTGCATGTCTTCAGTGAAGATGGCAAAGCCAGTCCAATGTACCCTACAGAGTGCAAACCAGGGCCTGTGGGCCTGTGGGTCAAATTCAGCCAATGAATGGATTTTTAAAAAATTTTTAATACATAGTCTTTTTAACCATCTGAGCCACCCAGGCTCCCCAATACATAGTCTTTATTTAAAAAATTGTATTAGTTGCCAACATTTTGTGAAAACTGAATATTTCTCAGAAATACCTGCACTTCTGTTTAAAAAAAAATTGACAGCTCCAGCAAGAACAGCCTGCATCCTACAAGGGAAAAATCTGCTGGTGCTTGTGGACAGGTACTCCCGACATCCTCAGTTCATTCATACAATAAACATTTACGGAGGGTCCACTAGATGCCACGTGTGACCAGCAGTGACTGAGAAAGACAAAAATCTCTGCCCTCATGAGGGAGTCAGATAACACAAAAGATAAATATATTCATTATAGAGTCTATAAGCAGGTAAAGAATAAAGCAGGGAAACGGACCAGGGGTCCCAGGTAAAGAGGAGTTTGCAATTTTAAATAGGGCTGTGGAGAAAGTGTTGCTCAGAAGGAGGTGAGCAAATGGAAATAAAGCAGGCTGGCACTTTTCCAGAACAGCAGGGGACCAGTGTGGCTGGATCAGGGCCAACAGAGGGAAGAAGAGTTGGGGAGGAGGATAGAGGGTGTGTGGGGCACTTAGGGCTTTGCTTGCCCTTGGACGAACTTTGGTTTTTACTCTGAGTGAGATGGGAGCCACTGGGGAGCTTTACAGGAGGGGTGACACAGGATCTGACTTAGAGGAATGGTCACTGTGGATGCCACACTGAGGACAGACGATTAAGGTGTGCAGGGGAAGCAGGGAGCCCAGTTAGGACAGCATCTTAGTAATTCAGGTGAGTTGTGATGGTGGCTTGGCTCAGGGGGTAACAATCCAGCGAGTGAGAAGTGGTCAAATCCTAAATAGAGTATAAAGATAGGGCCAACAGGATTTCCTTATGGGCTGTAGGCGCCACATGAGACAAAGAGAAAAGTCAAGAGCAATTCCAAGGATTTTAACCTGAATGAAAGGTACAACAGAGTCACCTCTACCTCAGAGGGTACTGCTTGTGTCATTCCTGACTTACCCATCTGGCCCTCGTGGGTACATACTGGCATTTGTAACCGCTGAAGCCTAGCTCCTTCCCTCCCTCCTCAGCATCTGCTCTCCCTGAAATGCCAAGAAGCCCATGGGTGCTCCTGGAAAGGGATACATCATGGGTTTCTGGGGCAATGGTCGAACCATCTAGTTCTTGACCACAACGGTGCTTACATAGGTGTGAGCTTGTTAAACTAAGCACATACAGTTTTGGTCGGTAGCTCATATTTCCAAACAGACACACCATACCTAATGGTACGTCTCACAGATGTGAGAGTCCTTCAAATCTTGAGTCTGGCATTTGTGAGTTCAATTCCAGGCAGGGTGACCCCAGGCCCTGTGACTTTGGACAAGTTCCTCCATCTTTCCAGGCCTCCATTCCCCATTTGTAACAAGTGGAAAGCAATTATCACCGCCACCACCACCACCCTTCTCCCCAGGTTGTCCTAATGATCCAGTGGAATAACACACACAAGGTACTTGGTACAGTGGCTGGTACACAGTCAGTCGTCCGTAAGTAATGGTGTTCTTACTGTAAGAAGTCTCTGTTTCCCCTCGTAAAGTATCAAGTGTAATTAGTTACCATTGCCGTCAGTGCCCACAGCACTTCAAAACACGTCAACCACAAAAAGCCTTTTACATAGTTAGAGTCAGGCAGAGAAGAAGTTTTTGAACCTTCTGATATCATCATAATCTACTTATTATCTTGACTGAAAACAAGTACGTAAGGCTTTTTTCACTCTTTACCCGAAAAAAACAAAAGACCAGGGCAGGGTGGGGAGAAAAAAACCCCACTCTTTCTGTAACATTATGTCTCTGAAGGCTAATTCTGCAGCAATTATGGCTGTTATTAATTTGAAGAGGATCATTTGGCCATGTGATAATGGGAAGAGGAATATTTACCGAAAGGATATAAAACTAGCCATTCTAATTCCCTTATGGAAATCAGTCAGCACCAGAAATGAGGCCTTTGTTTTCTTAGGAAAGCGGGGGCAGAAATGCAGCACATGATAGCTATTTGTAAGAGACCCGGCCAGCTGTAATGGGCGTTGCTGTCCCTGCTCCCATTCACTGCCCCAACCTGGGCGGCTGTCCCCAGGGCTCAGTGAGGACCGGAGGCTGGCCACGGGCAGCAAGATGATCAGGGGCTCACGGGCTTACCTTCAAGTTTGTTCTGCCCCAACTCTGTCCTCTTAACAGTACAACTTAGCGGTTAAAAGCTCTGGGTTTGAAGTCGAATTTCAGTAGCCCCCCCCAATCCACAAGGGATATGTTCCCAGACCCCCAGTGGATGCCTGAGACCGTGGAAGGTCCCGAACCCCCCACACATACTGTGTTTTCTCCTATACATATATGCCTAGGATGAAGTTTAATTTCTAAACTAGGCACAGTATGAGATTAACAACAATAAAAAAAAGGGACAATTGCTCAAACGTACTGTAATAAAAGTTATGCGACGGCTATCTCTCTCAAAAATGTCTTATTGCACTGTCCTCGCCCTTCTTCTTGTGATGACGCGAGGTGATAAAATGCCTAGGTGACGACATGGAGTGAGGCAAGTGGCGTGGGCACTGTGACGTGACATCAGGCTACCAATGACCTTCTGACCGGACGTGGGAAGGAGAATCATCTGCTTCTGGGCTGCAGTGGCCTGGGAGGAACTGACACTGTGCAAAGTGAAATGCGGATAAGCGGGGGGCCCACTGTATGTGTGTTCAAATTCCGTTTCCACTATGAACTGTGTGGTTGTGGGCAAGCGACTTACGCCTTTGAAGCCTCAGTTGCTCACCCTGTAAGTGGCGCAGGCACCCACTTCACGGTGCTGCTGGGACGATGAAAGGAGACCGTGCGTGCCAAGCCCCTGGCAAACACCCAGCAAGCACTCGGTTGATGTGCCACAGTCTTATCATCATCCCGTCCCACGAGGGCTGGGATCCTGGATTCCCACCCGGGGGAACAAGAACCTGGCTATAGCAGTAGAGGCAATTGTAGGAGTAGTAGTGACATTCTAGAATGAGGCATCGTCTCTGGTCTCCAGGAGGTCTAATGGGGGAGGCAGAAAAGAGGCAAAGCAAAGTGAGGTGTGGGGGATGACGGGGTAGGACGGCACACAGCAGGGTGCCTAAACCAGTCTGCAGTGAAAGCAGGGAAGACTTTCCAGAAGAAGCAACATCTAAGCTGAGCGACTCGTGAACAGCAGGGCAAAGAGTACTGAAGATCAATGGAACAGCATGTGCAAAGGTCCACACCCAAGAGAGAGCATGGTGCAGGATGGGATGGCAAGGTGCCCGATGGCGCTGGAGCGGACAGTGGGAGAGCTAGGCTGCTGGTGATTACGCTGGCAGAGTGAGCAGGGCCCAAACAGGAGCTATGCCAACACATTTGGACTAGATCCTGAGAGCAAAGGGGAGATGTCAAAGGATGTCAATCAGAAAGCCCAAGGGTCAGATGCTTCTTCTCTTACTCACATTGCCCACATCTAACCATAAAGAGTCCCATCAGCTTCTCCAAATACATGTGAATCTGCCCTTTTCTCTCCCTCTCCACCACTTTCTCTGAGTCCAAGTCATGATTGCAGCTCCCCTGGAGGTCTGGACAGGCCAGTTCACTGGTCTCACTGTGTCCATACTGACTCCCCTCCAACATATTCCTCACAGACCGGCCAGAGGGATATTTATTCTTTGACCCATGGGGTATTTACAAGTGTGTGGTTTGATTTCCAAATATTTGGGATTTTCCAGATTTCTTTTTGTTATTCATTTCTAAATTAATCCTCTTGTAGTCAGGGAGCACACTCTACATGATTTCAATCCTCTCAAATTTGTGGTTCAGCATATGGTCTATCTTGGTGAATGTTCCCCGAACCTATGAAAAGAATGTTTATTCTACAGTTATTGGGTGGAGTAGTCTATAAACTCTAGAGCTGTCAATTACGTCACTTGGCTGATAATGTCGTCAAGGACTTCCATGTTTGTATTGATTTTCTGTTTGTTTATTAGGACCACAGGAGCTCCGTGGAGTTTTATCTCCAGACACTAAAAGGGGGGGGAGGGGGCAATTGTGAAATTACTGCAAATTCACTTACATCAACAGATATGATTAAGTTCCAATAGTTTATTTTTGCTTTTGTTTTCCTTGCCTCAGGAGACATATCTAGTAAGGAGGTGCTATGGCTGATGTCAAAGAGGTTACTGCCTGTGTTCTTCTCTAGGATTTTTATGGTTTCAGGTCTCACATTTAGGTCTTTAATCCATTTTGAATTTATTTTTGTGTATGGTCGAAGAAAGTGGTCCAGTTTCACCCTACAGTCCAGAAATTGCACTACTAGGTATTTACCAAAAAATACAAAAATACTAATCCAAAGGGATACATGCAACCTGATGTTTACAGCATGTTATTTACAATAGCCAAATAAGGGAAACAGCTCAAATGTCCATCAACTGATGAATGGATAAAGAGGAAGTACTATATATACAATGGAATATTATTCAGCCATAAAAATCTTGCCATTTGCAACGACATGAATGGAGCTAGAGAGTATTACATTAAGCGAAATAAATTAGAGAAAGACAAATACCATATTATTTCACTCATATGTGGGACTTAAGAAACAAAGCAAATGATCATAGGGAAAAAAAAGAGAGAGGAAAACCAAGAAACAGACGCTTAACTATAGAGAACAAACTGACGGTTACCAGAGGGGAGTTGGGTGGGGGTATGGGGGAAACAGGAGATGGGGATTAAGCAGTACACTTGGTGTGATGAGCACTGGTGATGTATGGAAGTGTTCAGTCACTATATTGTACACCTGAAACTAAATTACACTGTATGTAAACTGACTGGAATTTAAATAAAAACTAAAACAAAACAAAAAACCCAGATGTGATTTGGTGACCATCACTCATTTTCACACTAATCATAGTCAATTATCAAAAGGTGAGTGTTGAAGTCTCCAACTCATATTGTGGATTTGTCTATTTGTCTAAGTATGTTTTTTGCCTTGTAGATTTGGAAGCTCGTTATTAGATGCATACTCATTTAGGTTGGTTACATCTTCTTGACAGCTTGATGCTTATATGGTTATGAAATATTCAGGAGACTTTTTTAAAAAACCTACATTAGAAGATGCCACTTTTGGGGCACCTGGGTGACTCAGTCGTTAAGCGTCTACCTTCGGCTCAGGTCATGATCCCAGGGTCTTGGGATCGAGCCCCACACTGGGCTCCCTGCTCCGCGGGAAGCCTGCTTCTCCCTCTCCCACTCCCCTTGCTTGTGTTCCCTCTCTTGCTGTGTCTCTCTCTGTCAAATAAATAAATAAAATCTTAAAAAAAAAAAAAAAGAAGATGCCACTTTCATTCTTAAACCCCTTCAAGACTTGTCACTGCACTTGAAATAGTCACACACATACCATGGCCCATAAAAGTCTCCGCAGGATGGACATGCTCTGCCCACCTCTCCCACCTCATCTTCTATCAATGGCATTCTTTCACCTGCCAGCCTAATCTAAGCATTTTCTGGCTTCAGGGCCTTAAACTTTTCCTTATCACTCTGTTAGTGTCAAAGCCAGCAGAGGCTGGGGAGCAGAGTAACATTACCAAGGCAATAAGCTCTTGATTCTCTTCCTACACATGGCCAGGGTCCTCTCAGTCGGAGATGCTCTTAAGTCTTTGCTGAGACAGCCACTAACATATAAATCTCCTCTTTCAGAAGGAAAATAAGTTGAAATTATGGATTTATTTACCAAGGAATCATTTTTGGAATGTTCTCTCATTTCACTCCCTAAGTTCATGACATTTGAGGCAAAGGAGATAAGGTTTCCAAATGTGCTTAAAAAGAGTATCTTTACAGGGGCACCTGGGTGGCTCAGTTGGTTAAGCATCTGCCTTGGGCTCAGGTCATGATCTCAGGGTTCTGGGATCAAGTCCTGCATCGGGCTCCCTGCTCAGCGGGGAGTCTGCTTCTCCCTCTAGCCCTCCCCCCTGCTTGTGCTCTCTCTCTCTCAAATAAATAAATAAAATCTTAAAAAAAAAGAACATCTTTATTGACTCTGAAAAACATGCACAGCCTCTGATGCTTTAGTCCGTTTCAAGGTTTTTGAGCTATTGTTTTATTTTTATTTTTAAAAAAGATTTATTTATTTACTTTAGAGGGGGGGAGGGGTAGAGGGAGAGAGAGAGAGAGAGAGATCCTCAAGTAGACTCCCTGCTGAGGGCAGAGCCCGACTCAACTCGGGGCCTGATCCCAGGACCCTGAGATCATGACCTGAGCCGAAATCAAGAGTCAGATGCTCAACCGACTGAGCTATCCAGGTGCCCCTGTGAGCTACTGTTTTAGATAATTACCTAAAGAATCAAAACTATGATTAGTGTGAAAATGGATGATGTTCCCAAATCATACCTGCTGATGTAAATGACTTCGCAGTAATTTAGTGTTTCTCCTCTCTTTATGAGTCTGTCCATTAAGCTCCATGGAGCTTCTGTAATTTATGATAAGCACCTTCCCTGTCCTGTTAGTGAAGGGCTCCCAAAGGCTTCCCACAATGTGGGTGTTCTGGAACACCCAGCTCTGACTTATCCTTTAGATCTAAGCTCAGATGTTACCTCCTCAGTAAGGTTTCCTGGAGAGAGCCATCTCCCCTCCCCCTTCCCAGTCTCCTCATCGCAAAACCCTATTTCCTTCTTTCCACCACTTCTTACACCAGTGGCTTTTGTTGAATTATTTTCTCATTTATTCTTGCCTCCTTGGTGAGAATAGAAGCTCTGTGAGGGCAGAGATGCTGTGTGTCTAGTTAACTTCTGAAGTCCATGCGCCTAGCACAATGCCTGGCATAGAGATTAGGCATCCAATAAATATTTACATAAACTAAGGAATGCAACTGCTGAGCTGTCTCAGAACCACTCTAAAACTTTAAATATGCTTTAAGGCTGATGGTAGATGAGTATAGGTCCTGAGAAATGAGATGGTCTGTGAACAAATGAAGTATAGAGCCTCAAGTTCCTGAAGAGAAAACCAACATAACACCGCCCACACCAATGAATGTCCTTTTGTTTGTGCGTCCCATACATCTCCCTCCTCTGTTGATGGGATAGCTAGGTGCTAAGTATATAATTCCATTTCCTTACCTCTCAAGCAGCTCTAAAAGGCCCTGACAACTGAAGGAAAAGAAAAGGAACCAGAGGAGGAAAGGCAGAACAGAAGCAAAGACAAAAAAGCCATTCAGATCCAAGTAGAACTGAACTCCAGAGAGGGACCCATTGGAAAATGACATCAATGATAATCAGAAGAAGACAAAAAATATTTAAAGAGGGTTAAAGCAGGAGGTGGAAACCAAGAGGAGGAAAGGACAGGGATTCAAGAAGAAGAGAAGAAGAAACATTTTCTTGTTTTTGCCAGGTGAAGACATCATGTATATGGGGAAAAAAATATATATATATGTATATAACATATATATATTGCTTATAACTAAAATAGCCACAATCCATCTACACAGAATCAGCAAGGCACAGTGTGCATCTATACTAAATGGGATTATGAGTAAAGAAATGGTGCTCCCATGGAAAGGCACAAGAAATACAGACATTATTTCATTGTAGGGAGATGAAGGGTTCTGGAGATGGATGGTGGTGATGCTTGCACAAGAGTGTGAATGTTCGCAGTGCCACAGCCTTATACACTTAAACATGGTTCAAATGCTTGAAAACATTTATACTGTATATAGTTTATAATAAAAATGGGGAAAAAGGAAACACAGGCACCATTATTATATCTTTTCAATGAAAGTTTGCTTTACACAATGTGCTTCGTGATGTTACTTAACCTATTTCTACCTTTGTGAATTTTCACTTCACTAAGCCAAATGTATTTGCAGAGTTTTTCCAAGATCTCTTTCGTTCTTTCATTTCCACAATTTCTATCAAGTCCCTGTCCTTTTTCGTTTCTTTTCTTTTCTTGTTTTGCAATATCAGTCCTACAGCACACTCTTCTGCAGGCAAGATGTCTATCAAAGCTGACCAAGAGGACACATTGGCCAAGAAAGGAGCAGCGGGAGCCTCCCTTCTGCTACTTGCCTTCTTCTCTAACAGAGAGAGAGCCCTCTCCCAGGGTGCAGAGCCTGGGAAAACGTTTGGTGACCCCTGCCCCTTGTCATTCTACAGAAAATTCAGCTGGATGGAATAGAGCTTCTATGGTTATCTGGACTTTCTGCTCTGGGACCAAAATTCCAAAGCCTCCAAACCAAAAATAGAAAGGACAGGAAATTCTACATATCAACATAAATCTGCAATCTGGTAAAAATAAGTACCCTTTCCTCCACCATTCCTTCATTCTCCTTTTGAAAAAACACACACTGGACCTATATTGAAACAGGCTATTACAGACACAGTAATTATCAAGAGAAAAAGCTGAATAATAATGAACATTTCTACTGATGTCTGGGTAATCTGAGACATCCTCTAGTAAACAGAGGTGGAAATCTGAAAAATGCAAAACTGTGATCAGAAGAGGTTATAGCCCAAGACCCATGTAAACAATAATCCCATAAAATAATCAGGTAAATAAGATACTATTCTGATGAAGTAATTATAATAATTATAACCACTCATATAGCACTTATTATGTGTTTCTGTTCTGCTAGCTCTCCCATGTTAAATCATTTAATCCTTACAACAACCTAATGAGCCAGTACTATTATCCCCATTTTACAGATGAGGAAACTGAGACACAGAGAGGTTAAGTTACTTGCCCAAGGTCACAGAACTATACGAAATATTCAATCAGCAGACATTTTTGTCAATAAAGTAATTTACAAATGTAAAGGAATAATAATCCCTTTGTTTACTCAGTACCTGTTGTATGTTAAGCCTCATTCTGGGCATTTCATATACATTGATGCTAGTGCCTCAACAACCTTGCTAGGGTGGTAATATTACCCCCATTTAACAGATGAGCTGAAATGGCGTACCTAAGGTCACCACGAAAAAATGGGAGCACCTGGGAGAAACCAGAGTTCTGTGACACCAAGGCTCATGCTGATTTTCACCTAACGCTGACCGGACATGTTCACAACGTGAATGATGGATGTGGTCAGTCAGAGAGTAGTTGTTCTTAAACCTCTGTGTACCTGACAATCATCTAAGAAGTTTGTTTAAAAAGATTCCCAGGCCCTACCCCCAAACTCTGAATTATTAGGTCTGGCATAGGCCCCTAGAACCTGCATATATGTATGTATATATGTATGTGTTTTTAAATGTTTTGTTTTGAGACCATTTTAGATTTTCAGAAGAGTTGCAAAAAGAGTCCAGAGAGCTCCCAGGTATTCTCTACTGAGCTTCCCCCTGTGTTAACATCTGACATACCCACCGAGTCTTTGTCAAAACGAAGAAATTAACCTTGTACAACACTATTAACTAAACTATAGAATTGACTCTGATTTTAGCAGCTTTTCCACTAATTTCCTTTTTTGGTCCAAAATCCAATCGAGGATCCCACACTGCAATGAGTCGTTATGTCTTCCTAGTTTCCTCTACTAGGTGACAATTCCTCAGTCTTTCCTTGGCTTTTCACGATCTTGACACCTTTGAAGAGTACTGGTCAGTTACTCAGTAAAAGTCACTCAATTTGCTGTCTGGTGTTTTCTCATGATTAGACTGAGGTTATGCATGGTCGGGAAGACTACAGCAGAGGTGAAGTACCCTCCTCAGTGTATCATATCCAGGCGTACACGATGTTGATACGTATTACTAGTGATGTGAACCTGGATCACTTGGCTCTGGTGCTGTCTGCCAATATTCCCCACAATAAACATATTATTTTCCCCTTCATAATTGCCAAATGTCCTGTTTCTGGTTAAACATTTACCCCCTACTTTTAGCATTTGCTGGTAGATCTTACCTGCAGTCATTAGTACGATGGTGTGCTAAGGGTCATTTTCTATTTCCCTCATACTTTGTACAAGTATTCATTGGAAATCTTCCATAGGAAAGAGTTGTCATGTCTCCCTACTCATTTATCCTTTCTGTTATTTATTTATATTAGTATGGGCTTATGGAAAATTATTTTATTTGGGGGGTTATAATTCAATACTATCATGATTTATTTTGTTGCCCAAGCTGTTCCAACTCTGGTCATATGGAGCTCTGTCAGTTCCCAAGCCCTTTCAATTTGACCCCTCTCCATTCATTCATTCAATTCATTCATTCATTTTTTTATTTTAGCACATCGTTAATTTCCAGCACCAAATACATTCTGCTTCTAGCCTCTTTCAGTGGATAGAGCTAGGAAATACATGTATGTATACTAACAAATCCATACGTATATATCTATAATTAACTATCTATCTATGCATCTATCTATCTATCCATCTATTTATCTATTTAAAAATATGAGTCCACATGGATACCTGATCTCAGGAGCCTGTGTGTATTTGAGAAATAATTTATTAAAGGTAAAGAGAATTCTGAGCTTAGATGATTAGGGTGTTGGGCCAAGATTTAAAGAACTGGGTATGGTTTAATAAGTGAGGCTAGAGATGGCGGAGTGAAGTGCCCAGGGAATCATCCCCAGGATACAGTATGGAGGAGGATAGCATGTACAGCATCTCGGGACAGCGGCAGAGTGGCCTGGCTGGAGCGGTAAATCATGATTTGGAATAATGCTGAAGAATGAACAGGTGAACTCGGTCGGAATGCGTAGGGCCCTGAATAAAAGGCTGAGGGCTTGGACTTGATCCTACATGGGAAGAGACTCTGGGAAGGTTCTGAGCTCAGAATTCACATGCTGAGAGTAGCATTCAAAACCCAAAACTCCGGGAGTGGCATGCAGGAGGGAAGGGACACAGATGGCAGGGAGACGAGTAAACAGGGCGATACAATCATCCTTTTCTCTATTGTCACTGTTGTGTTTGTTTTTTTGTATTAATGTAAATACAGCCAGACCCAGAACACCTGGTCCAAAAGAGGCCCATACTTTCATGGTGTATCTCTATGTCCTTGCAGATGTGAGCAGAGAGCTTCAGTACCTTTCAAAAAGCTTTGATGTTCTTGTTTTCTTCTCTTTCTGACTGGTTCACCGTTCTAAAAAATTCTCCAACTGACACAATGCACGAATGCATGCTTGTGTGTTATAAAAATACAGAGAAGGCAGCAATCTGTGGTGTCAGAAACTCAAGTTGCTCTTTTCCTGTCTATTCTCTGCACCACCAATCCAAGCCCCCACACCCTCTCTCTTTTCATTAGAATGAACTAATTGGTAACACTTTAGTGAACATCACCCGATGGTTTCTACACATTTATCAATATGCCTATGTGATTATAGTACGGCTAGGCATTCAGATCTCAACTCAGTTGTTACCTCATCAGAGATCCCCTCCCCATCACTCTTTAAACTCATAAATTTTTCCCATAGTTCTTACTACTACCTGAAGTTAATATATAATTAACTTTTTTTTTTCTTGGTCATTCTTCCTTGATTGGGATGTAAGCTCTGTAAGAGCAGGAAATTTGTCTCTCTTGCTCCCAGTCATATTTCCAGGGACAACCACATAGTTGGGGCTCAGTAAACACGGTTGAATGAATGGCTGTGTGTATAAATGTTTGTGTGCACATATATACACACACAAACATGTGCTTTTGGATTCTTTAAAAGAGCAGTGGAATCATGCTACACATACTTGCTAATTGTCTATTTTGAGGTATTTCCCTTTCATTTTGGATGTGCAGAGAACAAAGGACTTTCTGTTCAATGTTGAATTCTCAAATATCCTATTCGATAATGTTAAAATAGTTTAAGATAGGGGAGACAATCATGAACACTTGGAAAGTATTGTTCCTATGTAGTGCTTTTTCCCTGTTTTTTAAAAAATATATTGGAAATTTGTGCAAAAGTAAATCTCCATCTTTTTTTTTTAAAGATTTTATTTATTTATTTGACAGAGAGAGACACAGCGAGAGAGGGAACACAAGCAGGGGGAGTAGGAGAGGGAGAAGCAGGCTTCCCCGCGGAGCAGGGAGCCTGATGAGGGGCTCGATCCCAGGACCCTGGGATCATGACCTGAGCCGAAGGCAGACGCTTAACGACTTAGCCACCCAGGCGCCCCTCCATTTTTTATTAAACAGTGATCTAAGATTTTAACAATTTTGAGATTTTAAGGTTGTTCATTAAATTACCAGCTTAAGATAGGGTGGCACAGGAGACATGAAAGTGTATCAATTTTTATTTTTGCTTCTATTGTGCCCTCTTGTGGAATTACATGTAACTTACATACTCATTTCTGTGAAGTTTTTAAAAAAAGAGCAGATTGTACCAATGTCATGACTACATTCACACATGGTCCCCATTAACAACCTAGACTCCTCTGATCAGTTTAATCTTTGATCTCCATGCAAACAAGAGTCAGACTGCCTCTGAGCTGGGCAAATAAATGATGGCTTTGTTTAGAATGATTCTCCTAAAATTCTGGCTCATCAAACTTGTATTTGGTCTTTGATTTCATCATCTCAGCTGTGCGGCCAACTGTTATAGCTGCATGCAGGACGTTTTCCACAGGCCTTGCATTACTGAAGGTATCTGCTTTCGCTGGTGTATTCCGAGATAATGGCTCTCTCAGATCTTCCATCTGCTTCCATCCCTTTTGGCTTTCTTCCTCCTGTTATCAGGTGTTGCAATCCCAGCCAGCAAGTACACACTATCTTTCTCTGTTGACTGTAGACATCCTGTTAGCCATGGCAACTGTCATTTAGAACAGGCTAGTTTTTTTTGGTCAGATGGTGTCTCACCAGAGGATGCGTTCTCTGCTAGGGAGTTGTTAGAAACGGGATCATTGGGTCACCAGGAACCGTGGCTCTTCACAAGTACTGGAAGTTTTCTAAGAATGGTTTCCCTTTCCTTATATTTGAGAATCAAATCCAACCAACATTTACTAAGTATTTACTGGGTGTAAGGCTGGACACTTTTTTAAGCATTATATCTTCAAATCCTCTCTACTGCCCATTGAAGCACTTGCTAAAGCCCTGGTTATAAGTACGTGCTTCTTTCCTTCCTCCCTTCTTTGGTTCATTCGTTCATTCCTTCCTTACACCCATCCACCCATCTAAATAGTTTTACAGAGTGCCTTTTGTGAACATGTACCATGCAATACTCTAGGTGCTGGAGATCAAAGATCTTTCTCCTGGTAGGGTGCACAATCTAGTGAGAGAAGTAAAAAAATGAAACAAATAAGCACACCATGTAGTATTCTAAGTTCGAAGACAGGATAGGGGAAAAGCAAAGTGAGAGTGTAGAGCACAACAGAGCAAAGACATGTGTACTTTTGTTATACCCATTAAGAGTGGAAGAAGGGAAGGTTCAGGGGAGGAGACATTTTGGAACACTTTGGTAATGTTTTGGTAATGTACAAGAGAAAACTCAGGCACTTTGAAGCTGAAAGAAGTAGAGCGGAATAATTATACTACAGAAGAAACAGGCTAATTTCAGTCACCTCATTCGTAGAAAGGATACAGATCAGTACACTCCTCAGAGTTGTGAAGAGTTAATGAAATCATAAACCTAAAGAGCCTAGCATGTGTTAAGTGCAGCAGACATCGCATGGTCTTTCGCCACCTACCATACATTCTTCTTTCAGTGGTATGTCCTGAAGATATATCTTAAGCCTATTTCTCAAACTATTTTCAACTGCACCTCACAGTAAGAAATGCATTTACATCATGATTCTAGCACACGCATATGTAAATACATAAAACAGAAGCAAAATTTTCAAAAATGGTATTTGCCCTTACTATATCCAATGCATGCTCATTATTCTATTCTACTTTATTTAATTTTTTCAAAATCTGATCGTAATCCACTGAATTGATTTGAAGAGTTACCAGTAGGTAATTTTCCACAACTTGAGAAATATGAGGGTTGCAGTTAACAAAGGCTTGGTAAACAATTAAATGTAGATAGATAAACAGAGAGACAGACAGGTGGACGAATTTCCACGTCTCCCACTCCTTGTCCTACTTTCATAGCCAACAACCACTTCCAATTCTTTAAATTGCTTTTTTGGATTTGTACCTTCATGTCGCTAAATAATATGCTAAAATAACAACTTTTCCTTTGAATTTGTAGCACTTCTGACACCAAATGTGTCAATTCTCCAACACTGTGCATCAATCGGATGTCCTACAATTCAATTATGACACTAACTACCTGAATTAGTGCAGACCCCATAGGGGAAGGGTTCAGTCTGCCAAGACTGCCTCTCACTTTAGATGCCAATCACAGTACTCAGTTCTCAGGTACCCACACTTCTGACTAACTTGGCTACAAGTGCATGAGAGTTCCCATGATCTACTCCTCAAGTTGGATGATTTGCTATAATAGCTCAGAGAACTCAGAGAAACACTTATTTTAAGGGTTTATTATAAAGGATATAATAAAGGATATAGTTGAAGAGGTACAAGGGTGAGGTTCAGAGGGGTCCCGAGCACAGGGGCTTCCATCCTCACAAAGCATGGCTGTACCACCATCCTGGCACATGGATGGATGTGTTCACCAATCTGGAATCTCTTTAAACCCCATACTTTACAGATTTTTGTGGAGGCTTCATCACATGGGCATGATAGTTTATTGAATCAAACTCTAATCTCCCTCTCCCTTCCCAGAAGATGGGGAGTAGTGTTGAAAGTTTCAAGCTTCTAATCATGCCTTGGCCTTTCTGATGACCAGGCCCCATCCAGAAGCCCACCAAGAGTTACCTCATTGGAACAAAAACCACTCCTATCACCCAGGGAATTCCAAGGGATTTAGAAACTCTATATAAGATGCTCCTATCACCCCAATTGCTCAGGAAATTACAAGATTTTTTAGGACCTGTGTCAGGAAGAAGGTCAAACACCAAATACTAGAATAAAATATATTCCTAGCACCCATATCACTCAGAAAATCCGCAAGAGTTTTAGGAGTTATGTGTCAAAAACCAGGGGCAGGGCCCAAATATGTATTTCTTATTATGTCATACATGCCTTGTCTGGGGACTTTCTACCCTGGAAGATAATTTAGCTCCCTTTCACACAAACTCCTCACCCCGCCATGCTTCTCAGATACATACTTCTCATCTCCCAAAAGAGCATATCAAAATACTGATTGGATCAATATACAATGTTATCTTATGATGGCCAAGTAAACACTATTTCTAATCAAGCCACGGAGCGAACCACAATACTTTACCCTTCTGTACAATTCTATTTTCCCTGGAATTAAGACTTGTCTTTTTCGCTGTTAACATTTCGCTTGGTTTTATACATATTTAGCAAAGTTTATTCCACAGATCCCTCACTGGCTTCGATCAGGATGCTGTGTGGCTGTCACCTTCTTTGCCGGGAGACTTCTTTTATGTCTCTTTTGTGGGATTCCTTGCTCCCAGTGTCCCACGTCTTCCTCTTTCTTGGTGTACTCCTTCATTCTGGTGGAGCAGTCTATCAGCAGCTCCCTGAGAGAAGACTCAGAAGAGGTGAATATTTTAAAACTGTGCACATCTACAAATGTCTTGATTCTACCCACATGATTGATTTGTAGTTTGGCCGGGTGTGGAATTTTAGGTTGGAAATGATAATGCTCTGAATTTTAAAGGAATTGCTCCAATATTTTAACAATTCCACTACTGCTATTGAGAAATCTGGAGCCCTTCTGATTTCTGATCCTTTGGATGTGAACCTTCCCCCTCTTATTGGCACCTAATATGATCTTTTCTCCCTATTGTTCTCA
Source organism: Halichoerus grypus (assembly GCF_964656455.1). Taxonomy (NCBI): domain Eukaryota; kingdom Metazoa; phylum Chordata; class Mammalia; order Carnivora; family Phocidae; genus Halichoerus; species Halichoerus grypus. The sequence goes on from NC_135712.1 coordinate 177,679,911, forward strand.
AAGTTCAAGTCCTTTCTTCCATTTGATCTAGCCTGCTGTTGAATCCCTTGAATTTTTCAGTGCAGTTATTGTATTCTTCAGCTTTTTGATTTCTGTTTGGTACTTTCTTGTATTTTCTATCTTTTTGTTGAAATTCTCACTTTGTCAATGCATGGTTCTCTGACTTTGGTGAGCATCTTTATTGCTGTTATCTTTTTAGTCAGGTAAATCACTTATCTCCATTTCATTAGGTTCTGTTTCTGGAATTTTATCCTATTCTTTTATTTGGAACATATTCCTCTATTCCTTCATTTTCCTTGACTCTCTGTGTTGGTTTCTGTGCTTTAGATAAAACAGCCACCTCTCCCAGTCTTGACAGAGTGGTATTGTATAGGAGATGAAGCTTTTTAATCAACCTCAAACTAGGCTGTGCCTGAAAACCTTTGTGATGATTCAGGCCACCTTCTTTGTTCTTAGTGGTTCCCAGTAGTTGACAGTGTGCTAAGACCCATTTCGATGTAGGTGGTATGGGTATTTTCTTGCTTGCCAAATATGTAGGAATCACTCAGCTAGTTTCTAAATTTCTTTCAGAGGGAATTGTTCCATGTGTAGCGGTAGACTCTGTGTGTCCATGAGAGGAGATGAGTTCAGGAGGTTCCTATATTGCCATCTTGGCCTGGAACCCTGAAAGTTGAAGCCAATCTACCTGATGTTGTATGTCTTTTTTCCCCTGATTTAATGCGATCGTCTTTTGATGGGTTCCCTCAATCTGGAAATCTATATCTTCTTGTTCTGAGAAATTTTCTTGAATTAATTTCAAGGCTGATTCTGACCCTTTGTGTTCTCTGTTCTCTCTTTTCAGAATTACTATTGTTCAGATGTTGAATCTGTCCTCTGTCTATTCGTTTCACTATTCCCCATCTCATTGTTTTTTATTGTTTATTACTCGGAACAATTTCCTCAACTTTTTCTGCAGTTTTTCGGTTGAGTTTCTCATTTCTGCTACCACATTTTGAATTTATAAACACTTTGGTTTCAGTCTCTAAATGTTTCATTTTTTTGTAGAATCCTATGCTTCTTCATGTAAGATCTCCTTTTATTTCTCTGAGGATACTAATGACAATTTCTTTAGAAGTTGTATTTATCCTGCATAGATTATTTGCTCTAAGTGGATTTTTTTGTTTGTTTGTTTTGACTTCTGTCTTTCCTGTTAGAGGTTTTCTTCAAATGTCTAGTGATTTCTGGATTTCCGTTAGTATTTAAGGATCCCTTGAAAGCATGTAGAGGGGACTTGTCAGCTGTGTGCTTCAGTATAGAAAGTGCTGGCTGTGCCGCCTTGATAGGGAATCCCCTGATGTCAGTGTCCTTAAATCCCCACAGATATTTCTTTCAAATCCCTGCCTAAAAGGCATAATTTTCCTTGCAAGGTTCTGGGAACTATGTGAGAGTAAAGGGTCTGGAGTCTTAAGATTCATAAGTAAGTTTTTTTTTTTAAGATTTATTTATTCATTTTAGAGAGACAGCACGCACTCAAGTTGGGGGAGGGGGAGAGGGAGAGGGAGAGGAGTGAGTGTCAAGCAGATGCCACGCTGAGCATGGAGCCCAACACGGGGCCGGATCCCACAACTTCAAGATCATGACCTGAGCTGAAATCAAGAGTCGGATGCCCAACGGACTGAACCACCCAGGCACCCCCCATATGTAAGTTTTTGATTGAACCTCATGTTTCAACATGATGCCCTTAGTTGTGCTTTGATTTCCCTAGTCCAGAGATACTCTGTTTTACCTTCTCTAGAAACAAAACCTCCAGTCTTTTGCCCAGGGTAAGAATGAAGCAGAATCTCAGTTATGTGGTATAAAATAGGCAACCTGGGAGTCTAACTGCTCCTTAAAGAGACTTGAATCAAACCCCATGATTTTAGGTTCATCTTTACTGTCACTTCCAGACATAGCTGGTGCCACCAAATCATTGGCCTTTTGGGGGTTGTGTCATGTAACTCAATTACTTCTGGACTTTCCTCACTGATGGTTAAAGATACAGATGTCTCAAGTGAGCTAAGTTGGTTACTACCATTCAAAATATATTTTGAGGGGAGGAGCAAGATAGCGGAGGAGTAGGAGACCTGGATTTAGTCTGGTCCCAGGAATTCAGCTGGATAGGGATCAAACCATTCTGAACACCTACGAACTCAACAGGAGATCAAAGAAAAGAATAGCAGCAATTCTCTGAACAGAAAAGTGACCACTTTCTGGAAGGTAGGACATGTGGAGAAGTGAATCCGAGGCGATATTCGGGAGGATAGACGGCGGGGGAGGGGGCCTCCATCAGCCGCTTCTGGCAAGTGATAGAGCCCCAGAGCACAAAATCGGAACTTTTAGAAGTCAGCTCTGCTGAGGGACGTCGCTCCAGTGGCTAAGCAGGGGGTGGAACCCTCGTGGGACAGTGTGGTCTCAGGACCCTCGGGGTCACAGAAAGACCGGGGGTGCCTGAGTGCGGCAGAGCTCCCAGGTATCGGAGTGGGGAAGCCAGCTGCAGAGACAGAGCCGAGGTGCGGGCTATCAGCTCAGGGTTGCCATAAACCGTGATCCATGGCACAGTTGGGCCACTGCTCCTCCAGCAGGGACCCAACAAGTGGCAGATCCAGGAAGACTCCCCTTCCTCCTCCAGGAGGAGCGGCGCGGGAGCACACCGCAGGGATCTGCTGGGTTTGGAGACACCACACTGAGTCGGGTGCCAGAGATAGAAACGCTCGGTCACAGGCTGGGTGAGCACAGAGTGTGGCCGGAGACCAGGGAGACGGGAGTGATTGACCGCTTTTCTCTGGGGGCGCACTGAGGAGCGGGGCCCCGGTTGCTCGGCTCCTCCGGAGCGGAGATTGGGAGGCCGCCATTTTCACTCTCGGCCTCCAAAGCTGTACGGAAAGCTTGCAGGGAACAAAAGCTCCCGAGAGCAAACCCGAGCAGATGACTTAGCCGGGACCCAGCAAGGGCGGGGCAATTCCGCCTCCGGCAAAGACATTTGGGAACCACGGCAACAGGCCCCTCCCCCAGAAGACCAGGAAGAACAGCCAGCCAAGACCAAGTTTACCGATCAATGAGAATGGCAGCACTCCAGCGCTAGGGGAATACTGCACATAGAATCCATGGCTTTTTTACCATGATTCTTTAGTCTTTCAAAGTTATTTATTTTTTTAACTTTCTTTTTCTTTTTTTTTTTGAATTTTTCTTTTTCCCTTTTTCAACCAACATCGTATCAATCCCTTTTAAAAAAAATCTTATTTTTCATTTTTAGAGTCATATTCTATCCCTTCATAGTAGTTACCCTTATTTTTGGTATATATATATATATATATATATATATATATATAAGTTGTTCTCTCTTTAAAATTTTGGGATACAGTTTCTTCTAACAGACCAAAATATAACCTAAATCTCTAGTGTATGGCTTTGTTCTAGTCTCCTGCCTGATCACATTCTCTCCCTTTTTTTTTTTTAAATCCTCTTCTTTCTTTTTTCAACCAACTTCTTATCTTATCAATTCCTTTTATAAAATCTTTTGTAACTTTCATCTTTACAGTCATATTCCATCCCTCATCGTATTAACCCTTATTTTTGTACATATATAAGTTTTTCTTTCCTTAAAATTTTGGGAGGCACTTTCTTCTAACAGACCAAAATACACCCTAAATCTAGTGTGTGGCACTGATCTATGCACCAGCCTGATCATATTTGATCATATTCTGTTTTTTTGTTTGTTTGTTTGTTTGTTTTTATCTTTTTCTTTTCTTTTTTCTTTCTTTCCCTTTCTTTTCTCCTGGTTTCAGGTCTCTTCTGATTTGTTTAGCATATATTTTTCTGGGGTCGTTGTTACCCTGTTAGCATTTTGTTCTCTCATCTATTCTCCTTTGGACAAAATGACAAGATGGAAAAAATCACCTCAAAAAAAAAAGAACAAGAGGCAGTACCCACTGCCAGGAACCTAATCAATATGGACATTAGTAAGATGTCCGAACTAGAGTTCAGAATGACATTTTTAAAGATACTAGCTGGGCTTGAAAAAAGCATGGAAGATATTAGAGAAACCCTTTCTGGAGAAATAAAAGAACTAAAATCTAACCAAGTCGAAATCAAAAAGACTATTAATGAGGTGCAATAAAAAATGGAGGCTCTAACTGCTAGGATAAATGCGGCAGAAGAGAGAGTTAGTGATATAGAAGACCAACTGATGGAAAATAAAGAAGCTGAGAAAAAGAGAGATAAACAACTACTGGATCACGAAGGCAGAATTCGAGAGATAAGTGATACCATAAGATGAAACAATATTAGAATAATTGGGATCCCAGAAGAAGAAGAAAGAGAGAGAGGGGCAGAAGGTATATTGGAGCAAATTATAGCAGAGAACTTCCCTAATTTGGGGAAGGAAAGAGGCATCAAAATCCAGGAGGCACAGAGAACCCCCCTCAAAATCAACAAAAATAGGTCAACACCCTGACATCTAAGAGTATAACTTACGAGTCTCAGAAACAAAGAGAAAATCCTGAAAGCAGCTCGGGACAAGAGATCTGTAACCTACAATGGTAGAAACATTAGATTGGCAACAGACCTATCCACAGACACCTGGCAGGCCATAAAGGACTGGCATGATATATTCAGAGCACTAAATGAGAAAAATATGCAGCCAAGAATACTATATCCAGCTAGGCTGTCATTGAAAATAGAAGGAGAGATAAAAAGCTTCTAGGACAAACAAAAACTAAAGGAATTTGCAAACACGAAACCAGCCCTACAAGAAATACTGAAAGGGGTCCTCTAAGCAAAGAGAGAGCCTAAAAGTAACATAGACCAGAAAGGGACACAGACAATATACAGTAACAATCACCTTACAGGCAATACAATGGCACTAAGTTCATATCTTTCAATAGTTACCCTGAATGTAAGTGGGCTAAATGCCCCAGTCAAAAGACAGAGGGTATTAGACTGGATAAAAAAACAAGACCCATCGATATGCTGTCTGAAAGAGACTCATTTTAGACCCAAAGACAACCCCAGATTGAAAGTGAAGGGGTGGAAAACCATTTCCCATTATAATGGGACACCAAAAGAAATCTGGGGTGACAATCCTTATATCAGACAAATTAGATTTTAAACCAAAGACTGTAATAAGAGATGAGGAAGGACACTATATCCTACTTAAAGGGTCTATCCAACAAGAAGATCTAATAATCGTAAATATCTATGCCCCTAACATGGGAGCAGCCAATTATATAAGGCAATTAATAACAAAAGCAAAGAAACACATCGACAACAATACAATAATAGTGGGGGACTTTAACACCCCCCTCACTGAAATGGACAGATCGTCTAAGCAAAAGATCAACAAGGAAATAAAGACTTTAAATGACACACTGGACCAAATGGACTTCACAGATATATTCAGAACATTCCATCCCAAAGCAACAGAATACACATTCTCCTCTAGTGCCCATGGAACATTCTCCAGAATAGATCACATCCTAGGTCACAAATCAGGTCTCAACCGGTACCAAAAGACTGGGATCATTCCCTGCCTATTTTCAGACCACAATGCTTTGAAACTAGAACTCAATCACAAGAAGAAAGTCGGAAAGAACTCAAATACATGGAGGCTAAAGAGCATCCTACTAAAGAATGAATGGGTCAACCAGGAAATTAAAGAAGAATTTAAAAAATTCATGGAAACCAATGAACATGAAAACACAACTGTTCAAAATCTTTGGGATGCAGCAAAGGCAGTCCTAGGAGGAAAGTATATAGCAATACAAGCCTTTCTCAAGAAACAAGAAAGGTCTCAAATACACAACCTAACCCTACACCTAAAGGAGCTGGAGAAAGAACAGCAAATCAAGCCTAAACCCAGCAGGAGAAGAGAAATAATAAAGATCAGAGCAGAAATCAATGAAATAGAAACCAAAAGAACAGTAGAACAGATCAACAAAACTAGGAGCTCGTTCTTTGAAAGAATTAATAAGATTGATAAAGCCCTGGCCAGACTTATCAAAAAGAACAGAGAAAGGACCCAAATAAATAAAATCATGAATGAAAGAGGAGAGATCACAACCCAACACCAAAGAAATACAAACAATTATAAGAACACATTATAAGCAACTATATGCCAGCAAATTAGATAATCTGGAAGAAATGGATGCATTCCTAGAGATGTATAAATTACCAAAACTGAACCAGGAAGAAATAGAAAACCTGAACAGACCTATAACCACCAAGGAAATTGAAGCAGTAATCAAAAATCTCCCAACAAACAAAAGCCCAGGGCCAGATGGCTTCCCAGGGGAATTCTACCAAACATTTATTTTTATTTTTTATTTTTTTAAAATATTTTATTTATTTATTTGAGAGAGAGAGAGAAAGAGCACAAGCAGGGGAAGTGTCAGGCAGAGGGAGAAGCAGGCTTCCCGCCCAGCGGGGAGCCCAATGCGGGGCTCGATCCCAGAACCTGGGATCATGAACTGAGCCGAAGGCAGACGCTTAACCGACTGAGCCACCCAGGCGCCCCTCTACCAAACATTTAAAGAAGAATTAATACCTATTCTCTGAAACTGTTTCAAAAAATAGAAATGGAAGGAAAACTTCCAAACTTGTTTTATGAGGCCACTATTCCATTATCTTGATCCCAAACCAGACAAAGACCCCATCAAAGAGGAGAACTACAGACCAACATCCTTGATGAACATGGATGCAAAAATTTCACCAAAATACTAGCCAATAGGATCCAAAAGTACATTAAAAGGATTATTCACCACAACCAAGTGGGATTTATCCCTGGGCTGCAAAGTTGGTTCAACATCCACAAATCAATCAATGTGATACAATACATTAATAAAATATGTATTTTATCTTTTATTAATGAAGAACCATATGGTCCTCTCAATAGATGCAGAAAAAGCATTTGACAAAGTACAGCATCCTTTCTTGATCAAAACTCTTCAGAGTATAGGCATAGAGGGTACATACCTCAATATCATAAAAGCCATCTATGAAAAACCCACAGCGAATATCATTCTCAATGGGGAAAAAATGAGAGCTTTCCCCCTAAGGTCAGGAACACGGCAGGGATGTCCACTATCACCACTGCTATTCAACATAGTACTAGAAGTCCTAGCTACAGCAATCAGACAACAAAAAGAAATCAAAGGCATCCGAATCAGCAAAGAAGAAGTCAAACTCTCACTCTTTGCAGATGATATGATACTTTATGTGGAAAACCCAAAAGACTCCACCCCAAAACTGCTAGAACTCATACAGGAATTCAGTCAAGTGGCAGGATATAAAATCAATGCAAAGAAATCAGTGGCATTCCTATACACCACCACCAAGGCAGAAGAAAGAGAAATTAAGGAGTCGATCCCATTTATAATTGCACCCAAAACCGTAAGATGCCGAGGAATAAATCTAACCAAAGAGGCAAAGAATCTGTACTCAGAAAACTATAAAATATTCATGAAAGAAATTGAGGAAGACACAAAGAAATGGAAAAACGTTCCATGCTCATGGATTGGAAGAACAAATATTGTGAAGATGTCAACGCTACCTAGAGCAAGCTACACATTCAATGCAATCCCTATCAAAATACCATCCACTTTTTCAAAGAAATGGAACAAATAATCCTAAAATTTGTATGGAACCAGAAAAGACCCCAAATAGCCAGAGGAATATTGAAAAAGAAAAGCAAAGCTGGTGGCATCACAATTCTGGACTTCAAGCTCTATTACAAAGCTGTAATCATCAAGACCATATGGTATGGGCACAAAAACAGATACATAGAACAATAGAACAGAATAGAGAGCCCAGAAATGGACCCTCAACTCTATGGTCAACTAATCTTCGACAAAGCAGGAAAGAATGTCCAATGGAAAGAAGACAGTCTGTTCAACAAATGGTGTTGGGGAAATTGGACAGCCACATGCAGAAGAATGAAACTGGACCATTTCGTTACACCCCACACAAAAATGGACTCAAAATGGTTGAAAGACCTCAATGTGAGACAGGAGTCCATCAAAATCCTAAAGGAGAATACAGGCAGCAACCTCTTCGACCTCAGCCGCAGCAACTTCTTCCTAGAAACATCGCCAAAGGCAAGGGAAGCAAGGGCAAAAATGAACTACTGGGACTTCATCAAGATAAAAAGCTTTTGCACAGCAAAAGAAACAGTCAACAAAACCAAAAGACAACCGACAGAATGGGAGAAGATATTTGCAAATGACATATCAGATAAAGAGCTAGTATCCAAAATCTATAAAGAACTTATCAAACTCAACACCCAAAGAACAAATGATCCAATCAAGAAATGGGCAGAAGACATGAACAGACATTTTTCCAAAGAAGACATCCAGATGGCCAACAGACACATGAAAAAGTGCTCAACATCACTCAGCATCAGGGAAATCCAAATCAAAACCTCAATGAGACACCACCTCACACCAGTCAGAATGGCTAAAATTAACAAGTCAGGAAACGACAGATGTTGGCAGGGATGCAGAGAAAGGGGAACCCTCCCATAGTGTTGGTGGGAATGCAAGCTGGTGCAGCCACTCTGGAAAACAGTATGGAGGTTCCTCACAAAGTTGAAAATAGAGCTACCACATGACCCAGCAATTGCACTACTGGGTATTTACCCCAAAGATACAAATGTAGGGATCCGAAGGGGTACGTGTACCCCGATGTTTATAGCAGCAATGTCCACAATAGCCAAACTATGGAAAGAGCCAAGATGTCCATCGACAGATGAATGGATAAAGAAGATGTGGTATATATATACAATGGAATATTATGCAGCCATCCAAAGGAATGAAATCTTGCCACCGGCAACGACGTGGATAGAACTGGAGGGTATTACGCTGAGCAAAATAAGTCAATCAGAGAAAGACATGTATCATATGATCTCACTGATATGAGGAATTCTTAATCTCAGGAAACAAACTGAGGGTTGCTGGAGTGGTGGGGCGTGGGTGATAGACATTGGGGAGGGTGTGTGCTATGGTGAGTGCTGTGAATTGTGTAAGACTGTTGAATCACAGACCTGTACCTTGAAACAAATAATATATTATATGTTAAAAAAAAAAAAAAAAAGAAGAAGATAGCAGGAAGGGAAAAATGAAGGGGGGTAAATTGGAGGGGGAGATGAACCCTGAAAGACTATGGACTCTGAGAAACAAACTGAGGGTTCTAGAGGGGAGGGGGGTGGGGGGATGGGTTAGCCTAGTGATGGGTATTAAAGAGGGCACATACTGAATAGAGCACTGGGTGTTATACGCAAACAATGAATCATGGAACACTACCTCAAAAACTAAAAAAAAAAATAACCCAAAATATATTTTGAGCTTTAATTTCCTCCATTCCTATTCTTTTGTCTTAGAATAGAAGGTTTATGCTCTTTAAAAAAATGAATTACGAATTTGAGTATAGTTTTAGGAAAGAATGAATTTCAATGCAAATGTTTTGCTTGCCATTTCTAATCAAATGCAAGCCTATGTGATTAAACTTCTCTTCCATTCTCAGAGCCCCTAACATCCTTTCAATCAAGTCTTCTGATTAACTCACCGAGTCAATTATGATTGCCTGAAACCAAAGAATTATGTTAAGATAGGTAATCAACAAATATTAGTGTTGATTCTTATACTATGCTTCATAACAAACATGGTGATTCCAGAACTACTAGGATGGTAATCATGTTGGGGATAAAAAGACAATTAACTACCATGTGTCTGATATTATAATAGTAGTGTTCTCTGCTGGTGCATGTTATAATTGTTCTGTGTTGGTTATGGTTTGGCCAACTAGACCAAAACACTTTTTGTTGCTATTAGCCAAGATAAGGTCCTTTTGGGAAGAAAGTTAATAATCTCAGTGGTTTCATGCCACATATCAGTCCTCATAATAATAGCAATTATAATAAAAATAGCAGCTCACACTTACTATGTACCAGGCACAGTTCTTAAGGATGTGAAATATATTAGCTAATTTAAATTTCACAACACCATTGTTGTGAGTTGGTAATATTCTTATTCCCATTTTACAGATGAATAAATTATGGCAAATAAAAGTAATTTCCCCAGGTTACAAAGTGGTAAGTGGTAGAAGCAAGAAGCAAGATCTGAATATATTTGGGCTGTTTTAGAGTCTGCGGTCTTTTTTTTTTTTTTTTTTTGAGAGAGCAAGCAAGCATAAACAGGGGAGGGGAGGGGCAGAGGAAGAGAGAGAGAGAGAATCTTAAGCAGGCTCCACACTCAGTGCAATGTGGGGCTTGATCTCATGACCCTGAGATCATGACCTGAGCCAAAACCAAGAGTCGGACACTTAACTGACTAAGCCATCCAGGCGCTGCCAGAGTCTGTGGTCTTAACAACCACACCACACTGTCTCTATATATCTCAAATTAATTTCTATCTCCATTAAATGCTTCCTAGTACTGTGGCTATTGTTTCTTAAAGGCCCTGCTGTGTGTGTGTGTGTGTGTGTGTGTGTGTGTGTGTATTCTTCATACTAACAAAGTAAAACAGCCTCTTTGAAGGCTTGAGTAGTGTTACAGAACTAGTCATTTTTTTAAGATTTTATTTATTTATTTGAGAGACAGAGAGAGAGCGCGCGCGCACGCACTCCAGTGGGGGGAGGGGCAGAGGGAGAGAACCCCAAGTGGACTCTGCACTGAGTGCAGAGTCCAACTTGGGGCTCGATCCCATGACCCTGAGATCACGACTGGAGCCAAAATCAAGAGCCACTCAACCGACTGAGCCACGCAGGTGCCCCAGAACTAGTCATTCTTACATCACATAGTTATTTATTGTTTGTCCTCTCCAGCATGTCTGCCTTCATCTTCTGACAAGAGTAACTGTCTTTCCTGTGAAAAAAACAAATCTCTGTGGTTCAGATGCTGGGGACCCCTGTTGCCCATGGATGAGAATGTGATTTATTTTTTTAAATTTTATTTATTTATTTGTCAGAGAGAGAACGAGAGCACAAGCAAGGGGAGCGGCAGGCAGAGGGAGATGCAGGCTCCCGCCGAGCAGGGAGCCCGATGCAGGGCTCCATCTCAGGACCCTGGGATCATGACCTGAGCTGAAGGCAGATGCTTAACTGACTGAGCCACCCAGGCATCCTGAGAATGCGATTTAACTTGGGCTAATCAGAGTATCTTATCTTTCTGGCCATAACAGCTGTCCAGGGATGAGCACATGAGCCGTGCAGTGGCAATCACAATATACCCCAGGATTTTTATGACAGTTATTAAGTATCATGCTTTTGTTTTCTCTTATAACAGCTTTACTGAAATATAATTTACATATCAATTCATCCATTTAAAGTGAATGATTGAATGGTTTTTAATATATCACAGAGTTGTGCAACATCATCACAATCTAAGTTTAGAACATTTCCAGCACCTCAAAAAGAAATTCTTTACACATTAGCAGTCAGTCCCTATTCTCCCCAACCTAATTAGCCTTAGGCAAGCACTAATCTATTTTCTATCTCTATAAATAGATTTGCCTATTCAGGACATTTCATATAAATGGAATCATATAATATGTGATTTTTTTTTAAGATTTTATTTATTTATTTATTTGACAGAGAGAGACACTGCGAGAGAGGGAACAGAAGCAGGGGAAGTGGGAGAGGGAGAAGCAGGCTTCCCGCGGAGCAGGGAGCCCGATGCGGGGCTCGATCCTAGGACCCTGAGCCGAAGGCAGATGCTTAACGACTGAGCCACCCAGGTGCCCCAATATGTGATTTTTTGAATGGCTCCTTTCACTTAGCATGTTTTCAAAGCACACCCATACTGTAGTATTTATCAGTACTTCTTTTCTATTTACTGCCAAGTACTATTCCATTTCATGAACATACTATATTTTATTTATCCAGTCAACAGTCAATGGATGTTTGGGCTATATCCATCTTTTAGCTCTTAAGTATAATGCTGCTATGAATATTTGTGTACATATGTTTTCATTTCTCTCCATTATCTAGAAATGGAGTTGTTGAATCATCTGGTAACTCTATGTTTAATCTTTTAGGGGGAAATGGCAGACTGTTTTCCAAAGCAGCTGCACCAGTTTATGTTCTCACCAGCAGTGCACAAGGGTTCCAGTTTGTCCACATCCTTGCCAACATTTGCTATAATGTCTTTTTGATTACAGCCATCTTCATGGTGTGAAGTGGCATCTCAATGTGGTTTTGATTTCATTCCCCTGATGACTAATGATGTTGAGCATCTTTTCATATGTGCATTTCCCCTTTTTATATCTTCTTTGGAGACACGTCTATTCAGATCCTTTGCCCATTTTTTAATTGGGCTATTTATCTTTTTATTATTGAGCTGTAAGAGTTATTTGTATAGTCTAGACACTAGTCCCTTATCAGATATGTGATATCCGAATATTTTCTCCCATTCTGTGGATGTCTGTATACTCTCTTGATGGTATTATTTGAAGCACAAAAGTTTTCAATTTTGATGTAGTCCAAATTATCCAGTTTTTCTTTTGTTGCTTGTGTTTTTAGTATCATATCTAAAAACAAAACAAAAAAACACTCTAATCGAAGATCGTGAAGATTTACTCCTATGTTTTCTTCTAAGGCTTTTACATTTTTAGCTCTTATATTTAAGTCCTTGATCCATTTCAATTAATTTTTGAATATGGTATGAGGTAGGGAATACAACTTCATTCTTTTGCATGTGGATATCCACTTTTTCTGGCACTTCTGTTGAAAAGACTATTCTTTCCCCATTGAATTACTCTGTAACTATGAGGGTTTATTTCTGGACTCAATTCTCTTCCATTGGTCTATATGTCTATCCTTATGCCAGTACTGCATTGGCTTGGTTACTGTACCTTTGTAGTAAATTTTGAAATCAGGAAGTTACAGTCTTCTGGCCTTGTTCACCTTTCCCAAGATTGTTTTGGATATTCTGGGTCCCTTGAATTTTTCTTTCTTTCTTTCTTTTTAATAAAGATTATTTTTTAAGAGCAGTTCCAGATACACAACAAAATTAAGAGAAGGTACAGAGATTTCCCCTATACCCCCTGTCTCTACACATGCATAGTTTCCCCTATTATCAACATCACTCACCAGAATGGTGTACTTCTCACCAACGATGAACCTACATTAACAGCATAATCACCCAAAGTCCATACTGTACTTTAGGGTTCACTTTTGGTGTTGTACATTCTATGGGTTAGGACAAATGCAAAGTTACATATATTCATCATTATAATAGCATATAGAGTACTATCACTACCCTAAAAGTCCTTGGTGGACTGCCTGTTCATCCATTTCCCCAGCTGTCCCCCAACCAGGCAAACATTTTTACTGCTCCATAGCTTTGCCTTTTCCAGAATGTCATATAATTGGAATCATACAGTGCGTAGCTTTCTCAGATTAGCTTCTTTCACTTAGTAATATGCATTTAAGTTTCCTCATGACTTTTCTTGACTTGACAGCTCAATTCTTTTTCAGCACTGAATAACATCCCATTATCTGGATGTGCTACAGTTTTTTTATCCATTCACCTGCTGTGGGACATCTTGGTTGCTTCCAATTATGAATTGGTTGCTCGCAATTATGAATAAAACTGCTATAAACATTCAAGCGCAGGTTATTGTGTGGACATAAGTTTTCAGCTACTTTGGATAAATACCAAGAAGTGCAACTGCTGGGTCCCATGGTAAGGGTAAGTTTCATTTTGTAAGAAACCACCAAAGTAGATCCCAAAGTGGCTGTAGCATTTTGCATTCCCACCAGCAATGCATGAGAGTTCCTGCCGGTCCACACCCTCATCAGCACTTGGTGTTGTCAGTGTTCCAGATTTTGGCCATTCTAATGTGTGTGTAGCGGTATCTCATTACTGTTTTAATTTTCATTTATCTGATGATATATGATATAGAGCATCTTTTCATATGCTTATTTGCCATCTATATGGGGTCTGTAAGGTCTTTGGTCCATTTCTAAATCAGGTTGTTTGTTTATTTTTTTAACTTAATGGCTTTATTATTATTTTTAAAGATTTTATTTATCTATTTATTTATTTGACAGAGAGAGAGAGCATAAGTAGGCTGAGCAGCAGGCAGAGGGTGAGGGAGAAGCAGGCTCCCGGCCGAGCAGGGAGCCTGACGCGGGGCTTGATCCCAGGACCCTGGGATCATGACTTGAGCTGAAGGCAGACCCTTAACTGACTGAGCCACCCAGGCACCCCAGGTTGTGTGTTTCTTATTGTTGAGTTTTATATTTTGGATATTTTGTATAACAGTCTTTGTATATTTTGGATAACAGTCCTTTTGTATATTTTGTATATCTGTATACAAAATATTTTGTATATTTTGTATATTTTGGTTTGTATATTTTGGATAACAGTCCTTTACCAAAAATGTCTCCTGCAAATATTTTCTTCCAGTCTATAGCTTGTCTTCCCATTCTCTTGATAATGTCTTTCAGGGAGCAGAAGTTTTAAAATTTAACGAAGTCCAGCTTATAAATTCTTTCTTTCAAGGATCATGTCTTTGGTGTTATATCTAAAAAGCCATCACCATACCCAAGGCCATCTAGGTTTTCTCCTATGTTATCTTCCAGGAGTTTTATAGTTTTGCATTTTATATTTCAATATCTGATCCATTTTGAGTTAATTTTTGTGAAGTGTGTAAGATCTGCATCTATATTTATTATTTTGGATATCCAGTTGTTCTAGCACCATTTGTTGAAGAGACTATCTTTGTTCCACCATATTGCTCCTTTGTCAAAGAACAGTTGACTATACTTATGGGGTCTATTTATAAGCTCTCTATTCTGTTCCATTGATTATTTGTCTATTCTTTTGCCTATACCACTCCGTTTTGATCACTATAGCTTTAGAATAAGTCTTGAAGTTGGGTAGCATCAATCAACCAACTTTGTTCTTCTCCTTCAATATTGTATTGGCTACTCTGAGTCTTTTGCCATATGAACTTTAAAATCAGTTTGTTGTCATCCGTAAGATAACTCGGTGAGATTTTGATTGGGATTGAATCTATAAATCAATTTGGGAAGGAGTGATATCTTGATAATATTGAGTATGCCTATCCTATTAAGATCCTAAAGCTTACTTTTAAAGATCCATTAAGTATGAAATTAGCTGTAGGGTTTTTTGTAGATAGTTTTTATCAAGTTCATAAAGTTCCCTTTAATTCCTAGTTTACTGACAATTTTTTATCATGAATAAATGTTGGATATTGTCAAATGTTTTTTTTTTCTGCATCTATTTATAAGATCACATGATTTTCCTCTTTTAGCCTGATGATGTGATGGGCTACACCAATTTACTTCTTAATGCTGAACTATCCTTGCATACCTGGGATAAGTCCCACTTGGTCATGGTGTATAATTCTTTGTATGCTTTTTAAAAATTTGATTTGCTAATATTTTGTTGAGGATTTTTGCATCTATGTTAACAAGAGCTATTAGTCTGTAGTTTTCTTATTATGTCTGTCTGATTTTGCATTAGAGGAATGGTGGCCTCACAGAATGAGTTAGGAAGTATTCCTTCTCCGTCTATCCTCTTAAAGAGATTATAGAGAACTGGTATAACTTCATCCTTAAATGTTTGACAGAATTCACCAACCTGTCTGGACTTGGTGTTTTTTGTTTGTAAGGTTATTAATTACTGATTCAATTTTTGAAAATTCCTTTTTTTAAAAAAGATTTATTTATTTCAGAGAGAGAGAGAGAGAATGCATGCACATCAGCAGAGGGAGAGAATCTCCAAGCAGACTCCCCACTGAGTGCAGAGCCCAATGCAGGCCCAATCCCAGAACACATGAGATCATGACCTGAGATGAAACCAAGAGTTAGACACTCAACTGAATGATCCACCCAGGCATCCCTGATTCAATTTCTTTAATAGACATAAGCCTGTTCAGATCATCTTTTTTTCTTGTGTGACTTTTGACAGTTTGTGTCTTTCAAGGAGCTGATACATTTCATTTAACTTATCAAATTTGTGGTCTTGGAGATGTTAGTACTTTTTAAATTATACTTTTAATGCTCATCAAAAGGAATCTGTAGTAATGATGTCCCCTCTTTCATTTCTAATATTAGTAATTTGTGTCCTCTCTGCTTTTTATTTAATTAGCCTGACTAGAAGCTTACTGATAAAGGTAAAGTATTCAGTCTTTTACCATTAAGAACGATGCTAATTGTAAGGTTTTTGTAGATGCCCTTCATCAGGTTGAGAATGTTCTCTTCTATTCCTAGGGTTGAATGTTTTTATCACAAAAGTGTATTAGATTTTGTCAAATTTGTTTCTGCATCTATTGAGATGTTCATGACATCTTTAATCTGTTTATATAGTACATTACATCAGTTGATTTTAACATGTTAAACCAACTTTGTGTTCCTGGGAAAAATTCCACTTGGTAATGGTGTAAAATCCTTTTTTGAGTTGCTGGATTCTATACAGTAGTATTTGTTGAGGATTTTTCCATCTACATTCATGAGTAATTGCTCTGTAGTTTTCTTTTCTTGTGATGTCACTGTATGGTTTTGGTAACAGGTTAATATGTGGCCTAATAAATAATTGGGAAATATTCCCTTCTTTTCTGTTTTTTTAATTAATTTTTAAGAGAGGGAGAGAGAGGCAGGGGAGGGGCGAGGGAGAGGGAAAAAGAGAATCTTAAGCAGGTTCCACACCTAACACAGATCTCATGACCCTGAGATCATGACCTGAGCTGAAATTAAGAGACGCTTAACGAATAAGCCACCAGGCACATCTCTGGTTTTTTTTTTTTTTTTAAAGAGATTGGAAAGAACTGGTATTAATTCTTTAAATGTTTGGTAAAACTCACCAATGAAGCCATCTAGTCCTGAACTTTTCTTCAAGGGTTTTAAAAAAATTACTAATTCAAAGTTGTCCATTTAGTCTAATTACCATTCAGTTATTTAGAGTATTGCTTTACAATTCTTTTTATATCACTAATGCTGGTATTCATCTTCCCTCTTTCATTCCTGCCTCTAGTAATTTGAGTCTTCTTTTTCTCTCTTGCTCAGTCTAGCTAGAGGTCTGTCAGGTTTTTTTTTTTTTTAAGATTTTATTTATTCATTTATTTGAGAGAGAGAGAGAGAGCACATGAGAGTGGGGAGGGTCAGAGGGACAAGCAGACTCCCCGCTGAGCAGGGAGCCCGATGCAGGACTCGATCCTGGGACTCCAGGATCATGACCTGAGCCGAAGGCAGTCGCTTAACCAACTGAGCCACCCAGGCGCCCTGTCAGGTTTTTTTTAAAGAAGATTTTATTTATTTATTTGAGAGAAAGAGAGCATGAGTGGGGGGAAGGGCAGAGGGAGAGTGAGAAGCAGACTCCTCACTGAGCTGGGAGCCCGATGTGGGGATTGATCCCAGAACCCTGAGATCATGACCTGAGCCAAAAGCAGACGCTTAACTGACTGAGCCACCTAGGTGCCCCTGTCAATTTTGTTGATATTTTCAAATAATCAACTTTCAGGCCTGTGATTATCCTCTATTCTTTTTCTATTCTCTACTTCATTATTTTTTACTCCAATCTTTACTAGTTCCTTCCTTGTTCTTGCTTGGATTTAGTTTGTCCTTCCTTTTAAAGTGTCTCAGGCATAAAGTTAAGTTACTGATTTAGAATCTTTCCTCATTGGTAAAGTAGCAGTTTACAACTATAAATTTCAATCTAAGTACTGCCTTGGCTGCTCTCATAAGTTTTGGTATACATATTTTCATTTTTGTTTATCTCAAAGTATTTTCTTGGTTTTGTTTGTTTGTTTGTTTTTAAGTAGGTCCAACTCATGACGCTGAGATCAAGACCTGAGGCTGAAATCAAGAGTTGGACACTCAATCAACTGAGCCATCCAGGCACCCCTCCATATCTCAAAATATTTTCTAATGTCTTCTGTAACTTCTTCTTTGACCTACTGGTTATCTAGGAGTGTGTTGTTTAATTTCCACCTATCTGTGAGCTGCCCAAATTTCTTTCTGTTATTGACTTCTAATGTCATTCCATTATGGTCAGAGAACATACCCTGCATGACTTCAATCCTTTTAAATTCACTGAGGCTTGTTTTATGGCCTAACATATGGTCTATCCCAGGAATGTTCCATATGCACTCAGAAGAATGTGTGTTCCACTGGTGTTGAGTGGAGTGTTCTATAGATGTCTGTTGGTCCAGTTGGTTTAAAGTGTTATTCAAGTCTATTTCCTTGTTGATGATCTACCTATTGTTTAACCCATTATTGAATGTGGGGCATTAAAGTCTCCCATTATTATTGATGGATTGCCTATTTCTCTCTCCAATTCTGTCAGTTTGGGCTTCATGTATTTGGGGGCTCTGTTGTTAGATGCATATATATTTATAATTGTTGTATCTTCTTTATGGATAACATTTTTAGCATTTAATGTGCCTGTTTTTCTCTAATAATTTTTTTCAGTTCTATTTTATCTGATATTAGTATAGCCACTCCAGCTTTCTTGTGTTGCTGCTTGATTGACATCTTTTTCCATCTTTTTGCTTCCAACCTATTTGTATCTTTGAAACCTAAGGTATGTCTTCTATAGATAGCACATATTTGGATTATATTTTTTTTATCAACTATTTCTGGCAATTTCTGCCTTTTGATTGGATTGTTTTATCCATTCTCATCTAATGTTGTTGATGTAGTTGAATTTATGTCTGTCATTTTCCTTTCTGTTTTCAATATGTCTCATGTTTTTTGTTCTTCTGCTCTTCCTTTGCTGCTTTCTTTTGCAGTGAGTGGATATTTTCTAATGTGCCATTTTAATTTAGTGATTTGTTCTCACCATATTTTTCCTCAGCAGTTGTTCCTGGGCTTACCATATATGTCTTATTAAAATACACTTCAGGGGCACCTGGGTGGCTCAGTTGGTTAAACGTCTGCCTTCGGCTCACGTCATGATCCCAGGGTCCTGGGATCAAGCCCTGCATTGGGCTCCTTGCTCCACGGGGAGCCTGCTTCTCCCTCTCCCTCTGCCTGCCACTCCCCCTGCTTGTGTTCACTCATTCTCTCTCTCTGTCAAATAAATAAAATAAAATACACTTCAGATTTATACTAACTTAATTCCAATGAGATATACAAATGTTAATCCTATACAGCTCTATTCTCTTGTCTCCATTTTGTGATGTCATTGTTATACATATTACATCTATACATGTTACAAATCCAATAATATATTGTTAAAATTGCTACTTTGTGTAATTGTATGTGTTTTAAAGAAGCTGAGAGGAAGGAGAGCAAGGATATATTTATGGAGTTTGTTATATTAACATTCTTCTACCATTTCTGGTTTTCTTTATTTGTGCCTGTGGATTTGAATTACTATCTGGTATCATTGTCTTATTCCACACAACTTTCTTCGACTCCAACCTCCTTTGTGCTATTATTGTTAAATATATTACATTTCTATGTTACAGTCCCAACAATACAGTTATATACATATTGTCTTATAAAATTGTTTTTAAAATCAATTAAGAGAGTAAAGGATAAGAAATATTCATCATAGGGGTGCCTGGCTGGCTCAGTCGGTAGGGCATGGGACTCTTGATCTCGGGGTTCTGAGTTCAAGCCCCACACTGGGTATAGAGGTTACTTAAAAATAAAATCTGAAGGGGTGCCTGGATAGCTCAGTCAGTTGAGTATCTGACTCTTGATTTTGGCTCAGGTCGTGATCTCGGGGTCATGAGATCAAGCCCCGTGTCAGGCTCTGTGCTCAGCACTGAGTCTGCTTGAGATTCTCTCTGTTTCTCTCTCTCTGCCCCTCCCCGTGCTTGTGCTCTCTAAATAAATAAATAAATGATAAATAAATAAATAAAATCTTAAAAAATAAAATGAAATAAAAAAAGAAATATTCATTATAATGTTTTCTATACAATTGCCTTTATTCATGCTCTTCATTAAAATGTGATTTTGAATTACTGTCTGGAGTCATTTGCTTTCAGCCTAAAGAACTTCCTTAGTATTGCTTATAAGGCAGTTCTGCTAGCAACAAATTATCTCAGTTTTCTTTACTGGGAATGACTTGATTTCACCTTTATTTTCCCCCTGCAAAAAAGCTTTATTGTTTCCATTTCATCCATAGCTTGGGAGAGGGCCCCAGGGTGGTTAAAAAGCTGCCTAGTGGTTGCAGGAAGAGGCCCAGGCATAAACCTGGCATGAGGGGGATGCCAGAGGGGTCCCTCAAAGGCTGCTGGGCTTCAGAGGGCTCTTAGTCATGCTTGAGGGTGAGCCTTTTGAATAGATACTTGCCCAGCCCAGCTTGGGGGCCAGGTTAGACAAGTCCTTGCCCAAATTCTTGATGAGTGTCACCTCCTCAACTAGGAAGTGGTTCTCCAGGAAGTCACAGAGATGGGGGTCTGTGTGGGCAGAACCCATGGCATACAGATCCAAAAGGGCCTGGTTCAGGTTCTTCTCTAGAACCAGGGGGGCTTCCTTGGCATCCAGGGTTTTATCCCACTCATCTTGTGATGGCTTCTGCAAGTCCTGGAAGAGGGCGTGGCTGCCACACTGGTTTTTCATCTTGAAGAGACGCTCAGTGCCCTCATTTCTCCTTAGCCAACTAGTGGAAGAAGGGGCCCACGTGCTCCAGAGCCACGTCTTCACAGTGGAAATAAAGGCCCAGAGAGAGGTAGGTGTAGGAGGCCAGCAGATGCGTGCTGATCAGGCAGCTGACAGCAGCCTCCACCTCTGTGGAATAACTGACAAATCTGGGAGCTCATGGTTGGTTGGTAATAAGGAGCGAAGCTCAAAATAGGGTATTGGCTGGTCCCAGAGACAAAGGGTGGCAGAGAAGATGGCTCTGAAGGTTGTGACCAGAAAAAAGGTTGGAGGGTGGTCAGAAGGTGAAGGGATGACCCTGGTTCTGTTCCCTCCAAACACTGTTGAAGCAAGAGACAGATCTGCAGGACTGCTGGATGCACTGCCTATTCTACCTTCATTTTTAAAATAGTTTTGCTATGGGGCTCCTGGGTGGCTCAGTCAGTTAAGTGTCTGCCTTCAGCTCAGGTCATGATCCCAGGGTCCCAGGATCGAGTCCCACATCAGGCTCCTTGCTCAGCGGGGAACCTGTTCCTCCCTCTACCTGCCACTCTGCCTACTTGCCTCTTTCCCTGTGTGTGTCAAATAAATAAATAAATAAAATCTTAAAAAAAATAAAAGAGTTTTGCTAGATATAAGATTTTGGGTAGACAGTTTTCCCCCACCTTTTGGCACTTCAAATATGTCATCCCATGGCCTTCTGCCCTCCACAGTATCTAACGAGAAATTTACTGTTAATCTTAATGGAGTTCCCTTGTATATAACAAGTTGTTTTTCTCTTGCTACTTTTAAAACTTTATCTCTGCTTTCAGGATTTTTTACTATGATTTATCTGCATGTGGCTCTCTTTGAGTTTATCTTAGAGTTCTTTGAACTTTGATGTGTACATTGTTTTTCATCAAATTTGCAAGTTTTCAACCATTATTTCTTCAAATAGCTTTTTCTATTCCTTTCTCTCTCTGCTCTCCTTCTGGTGCTCCCATCACGCATATGCTGGTGTGTTTGACGTGGTGCACATTTCTCTCAGTCTCAGTTCAATTTTATTCATTATTTTTCCCTATTCCTTGGACTGAGTAAACTTTATTGATTTATCTTCAAATTTACCAATTCTTTCTATTTTAATTTCAAATCTGCTGTGAGCTCCTTTAATGATTTTTCATTAATCATTATACCTTTTAACTCCAGAATTTCCACCTAGCTCTTTTTAAAAATAATTTTCATCTCTTTATTGATATTCTTAATTTCATGAAACACTGTCATCATATCTTACTTTACTTCTTTTTTTAATTTAAATTCAATTAGCCAACATATAGTACATCATTAGTTTCAGATGTAGTGTTCAATAATTCATCAGTTGTGTATAACACCCAGTGCTCATCACATCATGAGCCCTCCTTAATTAATTTACTTCTTTAAGCATGGTTTCCTTTTGTTGCTTCAATGTATTTATAATGGCTGCTTTGAAGTTTTTTTCTTTTGTGTGTGTGTGTGTACATATGTGTTAGACTGCTTTTAATTACACAGCTGGGGAGGGGTGGGGGCCTGTGTGGTGGTAGTGCCCCTACCCTCCTGGTCAGACCCTCAGGGACCAGACCAGTGCCCACAGGTCCTGAGCCCACACCAGCAGACCCCCAGGGCTGTACTGTGTCCCCCAGGGATGAGACCCCAGCAAGTGAGCATGGCGAGGCCTGGCCTCCAAAAGGGTGAAGTCTTTTTCTATTAAATCTGACATCTGGGTCCTATCACAGGCATCTTCCATTGCTTGCATTTTTTCCTGTGAATGAGTCACACTTTCCAGTTTCTTTGAATGCCTCATACTTTTTTGATGAAAAAATTTGGATAATATATTTAACATGTTAATAAATGACAGCACAATAATATAGTTTAGGATATGTTAAATAATATATTTTAGCAACTCCAACCTACAGGGCTTATTGATGTTGTTTGCTCATTTATTTGTTTAGCATCTTGCCTGGACTATTTTAGTGAAGTCCCTTTCACCCACTGCTTGCAACCTATGATGTTCCTCAGTGGGTGCGGCCTTGGGCATGAAGTGACAGTGGTTTTATCACCTATCTTTGACTCTCTAATCTTTCTGTTAAACTGTCTGTTGCTGTTGGTATTATGCCCAGCTATTAGCTTCCACTAATTGCCAGCTGATTGCTCTATTGTTTTTGAGGCACAAATTGCTCCTTCACCTGATACAATGAAATTTAGGCTCATTTGTAGGATTAATTTTTAAGGCCAGTCTTTGAACATTGTTCTGCCACCAAGAGGGCACTTTTTATCTGTCTCTTTCCCTGATTCTCCCTTATAAACTAACCAGCCTATATTTTAGTTTGTTGCTCTCATGAAGCTACCAGCTTCCTCTCAATTATGAAGCCCCAGAACCTTGTCCACAATTACCTGGAACTTAAACTCTGTGATACAGAGATGAGAACTGCTGATGATCTGCTCCTCCTAAGGCAATACCATATCCCTCAACCGGGAGCTCGGGAGAAAAGGATCCCTGTATTCTGGACTGAATTATCTAGAGCTGACTTTCCATCATGCTGAGTTGGAAGGGGAAATGGAGGGAGTAGGTTGTGGTTCAAATGTCACAGATTCTCCCTCTTTTTTACCAAGTTTTAGTGTATCAGGGGAAAAAAAACCCAGTATGTCTGACTCCATGCTACTTCTATTTCCCTTGCTTCTGCTTTAGCCCTGCTTGTATGTAGGCACGTTAATCATCGGAGAAATTTTGCTAACAGCTAAGATTTGCAAAAACTGTTTTCTACCCAAAATCTACCTCACCCAAGGAGGTAAGGAAGCACATAAGAAATGACTATGTTATGCTTAACATTTACAAGAATGACATGACCAGATTCTCGTACACAAAGATCAATTGACCAAGGACAAACCAGTTTTATGACCTCCCTCAGATAACTACAGACATCAGTTACCTTCTGACTCCAACCCCCTCTTACTTCCCCCCTTTGCTAACATAAAAGAAGCTTGAATTTCATGCCAAGGGGAGATGGTTGTTTAGGACAACAGTCTGTATCTCCTTGGTTTGCTGGCTTTCCAGATAAAGTCATTTTTCTTACCCCAACATCTTGCCTCTAGACTTGTGGGCCTGTCATGCAGTGAGCAGAACAAGCTTGGACTTGGTTACATTAGTAGACTTTCTTGAATAATCTCTTTCCTCATTTGCTTAGGCCCTCAGCACAATGTCCAAAGATTCTAGATAATTGCTTTAAAAATAATTTTCACCAGGGTTGCCTGGGTGGCTCAGTTGGTTAAGTGTTCGACTCTTGGTTTCAGCTCAGGCCATGATCTCAGGATCGTGAGACTGAGACCCATATCAGGCTCACGCTCAGCATGAAGTCTGCTTGAGAGTCTTTCCCTCTCCTCCCTCCCCCTCTGTTCTTCCCCCACTCATGCTCTCTCTCAAATAAATAAATAAATAAATAAATAAATAAAATCTTTAAAAGAAACAATTTTCACCAGTTATGCCTGTCTCACTGGGGAGCATTTCCACAGAGCTCTTCTGCCACCATTTTGGAAGTAGCCACCCTTCCTGCTCTTTTTTCTGCTAAACTAAGCTTCTAGAATTTGTATCTCAGGTTGCTTCAAGCCAACATTATGCTCCTGGAGTGAGCCTTGCAAGGAACTGAGGGAGAGACACACAGAGCCGAGGTGACATCATGGGAGTCCCTGGATCAGCCCTACACTTGGAATCATCTGGACTTCACGGTCAGAAAAGCCAAAAAATTTCCTTCTTTCCTTAGCTAGTTAGAGTTGAGTTTTTTACATGTAACTAAGAGTTGTAACTAATATCCTGAATGTCAAACCTTTAATAGTGTGGGAGTAAATGATAAGGATTATGGAAAGCTTGTTCAACAAAACTGGTATCTAGGGTAATTTGAGCTTTTTGATAGCTCATTTTGTCCCAATAATTTATGGTCTCTTGATGCTTAATGAAATACAGAGACATCACTTATGGTGATTCTAATAGATGCTCCTCTTAATAAGGATTTTTAATATGTTCATATACATCTGTCAATAGTTGTTGCCATCCAAAGGGTTGGTTCCAAGGAAGACTCAATGTTGACTGCTAATGCTGAGTTATAATGTTAATAATAGTACAGAGGCCTGACCTTAATTATAGAAAGTTCTTATAAGTTAGATAACTTCTCTTTTCCATTAGCCTGCAGCTGACTCATTAGAATATCTCTTGTAAGCATATAGTTTTCCAAATATTGGAACTAGTTACAAACCTCTTTAACAAACTACAAGTGGAAAAAGGGAAGATTAAATATTGTTACTATTTTTTTTTAATATTTATTTTATTTATTGGGAGGGAGGGGCAGAAGGTGAAGGAGAGATAGTCCCACACTGAGTGCAGAGCCCGATGTGGGGCTCGATCTCACGACCCTGAGATCACCACCTGAGCTGAAGCCAAGAGTTAGCACTTAACTGACTGTGCCACCCAGGCACTCCTATATATTGTTATTCTTGATGTGATGTAGAAAATCTAGGTAATCTAAGATTTTTATTTATTTGGCATGATACTCCTTTGGAATATTAAAGAATGTGTCGAGTCTGTTAGAAATATAGATATATCCAGAGAATTCAGGAAGAATGTATAGGTCAAGGCTGTAAGCAATTTTATCCTACTTCTCATGACAATATTCTTCACTAACTCCTTCCTCTGAGATAGATGCTTATGGCAAGTGTTGGGAGCAGGAAAGACATCAGACATTTTTATAATCTTGGAATTTATGGGGGGATGGGTTAGCCTGGTGATGGGTATTAAAGAGGGCATGTTCTGCATGGAGCACTGGGTGTTATACGCAAACAATGAATCATGGAACACTACATCAAAAACTAATGATGTAATGTATGGTGATTAACATAACATAATAAAATTAAAAAAACAAAGAAAAAGGAAACAAAAAACAAACAAACAAAAAATTCGTTTAAAAAGGCCTTTCTCCCTGGATGAGACTTACAGAGCACCTTAACCTAATGTATATTTCCACATACTGGGTGCTGCTTGCCAATAAAGTCTCTGAAGATTCTGCAATTCAGTGATCTCTGTCATGTTTGGAGTATCTCTAGGATCCCCAGAAAACTACAATTAGTGGTTTTTGGAATCAAGGAGGCAGAGTGTGTAACAAAAATGTATAGATCCATAAAAAAATCTCGCTAATTCCAATTAAATGGAAGAGAGTTGATGTGAATTCATGACAATTATTTTTACAATAGTGAAAGCTTTATGGCTGTTACTAAAGAAAAAGAAAAAAGTACTCTAGGATAAATTTTAATGAACAGATTTGATTTATTTGTAATTGGCAGATTGTTTTAAATACTTTAAGCTTCTGAGTTACCTGAGAGCAGTATGCATCTTAGAGAGCTTACAAGCCACCTGCAGTTTACTTTGCACTAATAATGGTCCTGCTCTTTGGAACATTATTCACAGAAATAGAAAATTAAATATCCACTGGTTTCTAGGACTTCATAATTCATGAATTGGTAGAATCTGAGTTCCACTAATTGTACTGGAGATCTAATAAGCTTGAGTTGCAGACTTGCACTCTGATCTTATTCTGATAGTAAAATCTTATGTGAGAAGGGTTTTTTTTTTTTTCTACAGGCTTGGGGTAGATGATACCCTCTCAGAATATGGGTGAGATTATGGTTCTCAATCGATCGACCTACCACTTGCTAGAATGTTTGCATTTTGGGATCTCCATCTTCACTCTGCTGCCTCAGCAATACATTTGATTTGGTTTTACAGAGATGAATTTCAAGGAAAACATCACCTAGACTTTATTTCAAATTACTCTGAGCATCAATACATTCTACTGATGCCCACAAATGCTGTGTTCATAATCTGCTGTTATGATATATGACTCGGAGAAGGTAAATGTCCTGTCAACCACAATCTCTCTTTATTATTTTTAAGGAGGGCTAGTTTCCATTATCAAAAGCAGATAAGGAATGCCAGCACTCATTTGTCATTCAAAATGGAACGCTTACTTAGCTGGGAATGAATGAAAACCATCACGTGGAAGGTTTGTTTTTTTAATAGTGGTGATAAAGTCACAACTCAAGGTCAGGGGAAAATTCAAATGCGGTTCCACTGGGTTGCTTATATTTTTTGCACAGGTTGGAAAGACAATTTTCCAATAGTAACTTTGGTTTTTGAATACATTTTTCCCCCTAAAACAGAGACAGGAAGAAGAAACCTGACATTTTTTCTCATCTTCTGAAATGGTAATTAGTTTTTATATCTTCCACCTACAGATTTTCGTTCCAGTTTGAGGTAGTCTGTCCTTACCCACACTTTTATGCAATGAATCCCATCTCAGATGATGGTCTGTGGCGTGTGACAAACAGGTCATTTAACGAATGAGTAAACCTGTGCAGATAGGTACCAAGAGTACAGTCAGGCTGAGCTCAGTCTTCTCATAGGTTCTGGGTAGGAAATGTTAAAAGGGCCACTTGCCATTTAGGGTTTGATGGTAAGACTTCTCCACATGGCCATCTCCCAGGCACCTCAAAATCAAAATATGACCCAAGTTAAGCGCATCTCATCCCATGAAAACTGGTCATCCTCCTGTCTTTTCCATCTCTCCAAAGACCATCATCCGTTGAGTATGATGAACCATAACAAACTGCCTTTTGTCATAGCTCACAATAGCTGATTATTGGCAATTTCAAACAGATTAGCCTTACTGGTTGTCCAGGTCAGAGACCTGGGTGAAATCCTTCTCACCTCACTCCCCTTCAACTCTTACAAGCTAGTCGTGAGGACTGGTAAATTCTCTTTCTCAGGCAGGTTCTGAATCCATTTTTAAGGCATTCAACATAGCTCAAATCATCACTAATTGGCCTAGTGATTCCACTGTCCACACTGCAATGAACTAGGGCGTACTCTTTAAAACACAAGCCAGATCAGCCCACTTGCATAACAGAAAGCAGTCAATGGCTTCTCAAAGTCCTTAACACAAAGACCAGACAATCCAACCCCTGCGGACCTCGTTAATCCCATGTCATCCTATTTTCTGGTTACTCTACCTTCTTGCAGTTTCTCAAGCATGCTCCTTTCCAACTCAGGCCTTTGAACATATTGTTCCATCTGCTTGGTACCCTCTTCTCTCTCATTACCAACCAGGCCCTTATCACTCAGTGATCCCTGCTTCTTCTGCGTTCATGCCTCAGCATAAATGCCATGTACCAAAAGATCCTTCTATGACCTCTCACTGACCAGTATGGAACTCCAAATTACATATATCCATGAGACTTCAACACAGATCATACTTCCAATTACCTGTTCAATGCTAGGCTCAAACTCTAAAGGAGCAAGGCTGTGGCCGACTCATTTGCCGCCATATTGCTATCACTAACCCAGGGCCTAGAACCTAATGGGCACTGGGTAAACGTTTGCTGAAGGTACAGATCACTCACAAATGTCAAGACTGCAATTGACAAGTCAAAGCTGCCATCTTTGCTCCATGATATTCCAGTCTTGATATATCTTCAGTGATTTTTCTATTTAGGATTTTTAAAAAGGTAACAAATATATTTAACTAAAAAATTCAAAACTGAGAGGCTGAACTGGAACTCTGGACCTCTTTTGAATTATTCCCTAGCATCTGGCAATGGTTATGGTTATAAGAGAAGTAATAATAATCAAAGCTAACATTTATTGAGAGCCAACTATGTGCCAAGCTTCTGGAGGAACATGAGGCCTAGTGAAGGTGGGGGGATTTACTGAGGTTCACACAGCTAGTAAAGGTAGAACCAAAGTCACAAAGACCCATAATCCAAGACATGCTTTGGATGCTCTCAGTCCCTCAATCTTTGGGACAGACAACTTCTTGAACACAAGAATCCTCTATACCTGGAAGACTAAGAGAATCAATTACAGAATCCAAGAGAAACACATTCTCAGCTCTAAGTAAAATGTCTTTAAACACACACCAGTTAATTTCACCATGTTTCCAAGAACAATTCTCTCCTGAGCAGCATCTTATTAAAAGCTCGTGTTCCTACCGGAAGAAAGAGTCTCTGAGCAGCACAGGGTTTGAATAATTTCTTCCATTCCTGAGGGTTTCCAACCGAAAACGTGATGGGGTAGATTCTGTGCTCAAACTTCTTTGTATATGAGTCAGGCCACTGTCGTAACTGAAAAACAAGGAAGACAAGGGGAGGGTGATTAGGCCCCAGAGAAATGGAAAACACCTGAAGCTCCTGGATGTTCAAATGGAAATTATTCAGGCGACCTACATAGAAAGTCTAACTTCACCACCATGATTAATGCTCAATGAATGAAAGACTATGGCTAGGATGAAAAAAAAATAACATCTAGAGTTGTCAAACATGTTAGGAGACTGGCACATAAACACTACAAGGGGAGTACAAATTTGAATAAACTTCCAAGAGGGCAATTTGGAAATTGAGAACAACCAACCCCAAAAGATAAAGGCACAAGACTTTCAACAAAGCCTTGTTTGTAATTAAAAAAAAAACAACCCTTGAGAACAAACCAAATGCTCAATAATTAGGAATTGAGAAAATTAATTATGATAGAACTATACAACAGACTATTGTAACAAACTAAAGTTAGATCTATATGTGCTAACAAGGAAAAATGTTCATTATAAATAACATTTTATTATAAAATTTATATAATTTTAAATAAATAAATTTATTATAAAATTTATTATAAATGAAAATGTTTATTATTAAAAATAAAAAGCAAAATGCAAAAAAATTCTATGTTTCTGTCTTAAAGGGAAAATATATGCATGTATATTTTATACGGAGAGAAAAATCTGGACAGATAGACACTAAACTTTTTTTTTTTTTTAAGATTTTATTCATTTATTTGACAGAGAGAGAGAGCACAAGTATGGGGAGCGGCAGGCAGAGGGAGAGGGAGAAGCAGACTCCCTGCTGAGCAGGGAGCCCAACGTGGGGCTCAATCCCAGGACCCCGAGACCATGACCCAAGCTGAAAGCAGATGCTTAACCAACTGAGCCACCCAGGCGTCCCCGACACTAAACTGTTAAAAGTGGACACCTGTGGAGGCGGTGGTGGTGGTGGTTTCATTTTCTAAGTTTCTATTTCTGTGTTCTTTTTTTTTTTTCAAGATTTTATTTATTTGACAGAGAGAGACAGAGAGAGAGAGGGAACACAAGCAGGGGGAGTGGGAGAGGGAGAAGCGGGCTTCCCGCGGAGCTGGGAGCCGGAAGCAGGGCTCGATCCCAGAACCCTGGGATCATGACCTGAGCTGAAGGCAGACGCTTAACCGACTGAGCCACCCAGGCGCCCTTCTGTGTTCTTTAGAACTCTTCCAGTGAGTATATATTATTTTCTTTGCATATGTTAATATCATAACAAAATTAAGTAATGAGCTTTATTTTTTAGAGCAGTTGTATGTTTACAGGAAAACTGAGCAGGAAGCACAGAGTTCCCATCTACCCTTCCCCCATTCTCTCCCCCCACCCGCACACTTTCCCGTTACCTATATCTTGCATTAGTGTGGTATGTTTGTTACAACTGATAAACCAATATCAATACGTTAGTAAGTAAAGTCCATAGCTTACTTTAGGGTTCACTCTTTGTGTTGTACATTCTATGGACTCTGACAGGTGCATAATGTCAGGTATCTACCATTACAGAATAGTTTCAGCACCCGAAAAATCTCCTCTGTTCCACCTATTCACCCCTTCCTCCTTCCCTCCTACTGAATTCCTACAACCACTAATTATTTTATTATCTCTTAGTTTTGCCTTTTCCAGAATGTGATAGTGTGGAAATCATACGGTATATAGCCTGTTCAGATTGTCTTCTTGTACACAGCAATATGCACTGAAGGTTCCTTCATGTCTTTTGGTGGATGGGTACCTTATTTATTTTTTTATCACCGAATAATATTCCATTGTATGGATATACAACGGTTTGTTTATACATTTACCCATAGAAGCGTATCTTGGTTGCTTTCAGTTTGGGGTGATTACAAATAAAGCTGATATAAACATTCATGTGCAGGATTTTGTGCGGACAATTTTAAGTTCATCTAGGTAAATACCAAAGAGTGCGATTGCTGGATGGTATGGTCAGTCCACATTTAGCTTTCTAAGAAAGTGTCAAAACGCTCTCCAAAGTGGCTGTACCATCTTGCATTCCCACCAGCAATGAGTGAGATGTTCTGTTGCTGCACATCATTGGCAGCATTTTTGTATTGTCAGTGTTGTGGGTTTTAGCCATTTTAATAGGTGTGTGGTGGTATCTCATTGTTTTCCTTTGCAGTTCCCCAATGACGTATGCAGAGATGTTGAGCCTCCTTTCGTATGCTTATCTGCCATCTGTGTATCTTCTTAAGTTTTTGAGTTAATGTTTCCCTATTGACACAATAGTTCTACTTCTAAGAAAAAATTCCCAAAGTCCATTCATATTTATGACAAGGTAGTTTACCATAATGTTGTCGGTAACAGAGCAAAGTTGGAAACAACCTAAACAGCAGTTTGGTTATATAAGCTCCGGGGTATGTCTACATAAGAGAATATCATGCAGGAACTAGCGACAACATCTTACAGTAAGGGTTTGCAAACCGTTGGTAGGACAAGGACCAAATCCAGCTGGCTACAAAAAGCACACAAGCCAAGAATGATTAGACACTTTTAAATAGCTGAAAAAAGTAAAAACAAGAGTAATATTTTGTGACATGTGGAAGTCACATGAGATCTGAATTTTAGTGTCCATAAATAAGTTTTATCGGAACACTGTCACACCTAATTGTGTACATATTTCTATGGCAGCTTTTACGCTGAATGTAAGAGTTGAATAGCTACAAGACCACACAGCCTGAGAAGCCTAAAAAAGCTATTGTCTGGTGTTTTACAGAAAAAGCTGGACAACCCCAGTTTTAGAAGAAATTCAGTAATACAAAACTCAGTGATATAAAAGGGAATATAGAAGATGATCCCATTTCTGATGTTGATATGAAAAGAAAAGGAATATAAGTAAATCTACCAAGATTGCTCTCCCTGACCATTAGGATGGTTGATTTGTTTAATTTATAATCTTATGACTTTTTTTTTTACAATGTACATATATTGCTTATACAGTCACATAAAAATGTTTGAAGAAACATACCACTGATCATGCTTTAAATTTACAACTTTGAGATGGATATATGAGAGAGAAATCTCAGAAGGAGAAAGAGGAGGAGTGACAAAGTATTTGATAAGTGATTTCTGAGGGCCACTGACCGATCAGAACCCATGCCAGGCAAAAACACCAGCACACTGCACTGACTCATCAGAACTGCCTCTGGCCATAAACACTCCGTGCGACAACACTGACCCATCAGAATGGACACCAGGGACAGATGCTGAGTCCAACTGTGCCTTGCCACATCAGCCCAAAATCAGCCCTGGAAGGAGAATGGGAAGGTCCCTTGGTCTGTTGGTTTCCTTGACTCTTTGATCTTCTAGAAGGATTTATCTACCTTTGCCAATCTGTGTCTTTTTAACTGGAATGTTCAGTCCATTTACATTTGTTTCAATGCATGTATTTGAATTGTATATCAGCTCCAGCCACTGGAAGTTCTCAACACCTCTTCCCGTGGCAGAGGACACACACACACACACACACACATACACACTCACACAGGGTGTTGCCATCCTCCTGGACCCACCCATCACCAGAATGGATTGGTGGTTATCCCCGCCCCCTTCAGTGTCCCAGTTTTTCCTGATAGATGTGCCAAACCTAAAGCACATGTCTGATTCCCGAGCTGCCAGGAGCGGCTAGGAAATCAACCAGCTGGCATTTTCAGCTCCTATATTGAGAGATGACAAAAATAAATGAGACTCCAAAATATTAAATATCTACATTATACTTGGTAAATAGCTCCAGACATATTGTACTTACATGGTTTAAAAATTTAAAAAAAAATTCTACTTCAATAGAGTAGAATTCACCCATAAAGCAGTTTCCAGAGGAATCATGAGGTCAACTGGCACTTTGTTTTGTTTTTATCCTGAGATATGTGGCCTTGAGCTTCACAGGAAGTTATCACAAGAAACTGGATATTCTGGGGCACCTGGGTGGCTCAGTTGGTTAAGCATCTGCCTTTGGCTCAGGTCATGGTCCCAGGGTCCTGGGATCGAGCCCCGCATCAGGCTCCCTGCTCCGCGGGAAGCCTGCTTCTCCCTCTCCCACTCCCCCTGCTTGTGTTCCCTCTCTCGCTGTGTCTCTCTCTGTCAAATAAATAAATAAAATCTTAAAAAAAAAAAAAGAAACTGGATATTCCCACAATGCCTCAGTGTTGGAAGTGAGACCCTCGCGAAGGATGGACGACCCTGCGTCTCCATACCAGCATCTCCTGGGGTTACACACAAACCTGCTGCTGCCACCCTACTACTTGAGGGCTAACAAGGTACAGGAGATGTTCCAAAGAATCTTTGTGGGATGAAAGAATAAAGAGATCACGTGATTCAGCCTCACAGGTCTGCTCTGCAATAACAGAGCAAGGATCATCTGCCCTTCCACTGAAACGGTTGAGACGGAGGAAAGCTCTGTGACTTCCATAAGAGACAAGGTTTTATATCTAAACTTTACACTTATAATCCCTGCACGGAAAAGAAAGGGATGAGGCCAGATGCCCTGCCTGTCTTTTAACACCCTATTACAGTTTCCTTTGTTAGTTGAGCTCCACTGGTCTAACAAAGACCCGAGGAAAGGAGCCATCACAGGGATAAAGTCACCAGAGCAATTCAAATGATTTTTCAAATTCAATGATTTTCCCACACAATTTAGTTCCCAACTTATAATGTGCCAATTACCACGGCTCACAGAAAATTACTCCCAAACTTAGTGTTAAAATGACCATCTAGGGGCGCCTGGGTGGCTCAGTCGTTAAGCATCTGCCTTCAGCTCAGGTCATGATCCCAGGGTCCTGGGATCAAGCCCCACATCAGGTTCCCTGCTCCGCGGGAAGCCTGCTTCTCCTTCTCCCGCTCCCCCTGCTTGTGTTCCCTCTCTCGCTGTGTCTCTGTCTGTCAAATAAATAAATAAAATCTGAAAGAAAAAAAAAAACATATATAATGCTCACAGATTCCATGGATCAGGAATTCGGACAAGGCACAGAAGGGGCGGCTTACACTGTTGCATGATGTCTGGGGCCTCGGCAAGAAGCTTTGAAGGCTGGAGGCTGGAATCATCTGAATGCTAGTCCATTCACACATCTGGCAATTGAGGCCAGCTATGGGCTGGGGACCTCAGCTCTTCTCTGAGTGGGTCCCTCCACACAATCTCTCCATATGGGCTAGTGTGGGCTTCCTCACCACATGCTGGCCAGGTTCCTGGGGCAGGCATCCCAACAAAGCCGGGCAGAAGCTATATTCTTTCTATGCCCTAGCCTCAAATGTCACGTGAACATTACATGTAGCATACTCTATTTTGTATGTGCATACATATGATGTATATAGATGCATATGTATTAGCTATTACCTTTTAACAAGTTATCCCCAAAACTCAGTGGCTCAAAACCACAAAAACGTATTCTCTCATGTAGTTTCTTAGGGTCAAAAATCTGCAAGCTGGGTTGTTCTGGCTCAGGGCCTCTCACGAGGGTATAGTCCAACTACTGGCTGGGGCTATAGTCATCTGAAGGCTTGGTGGGGCGGGAGGTTCCATCTCCGAGCTCCCTCACGTGAGTGTCACAAGAAGCCCTGATTCCTCACTGCGTAGATCTCTCCGAGGGCTGCTCTGACATGAAAGTGGCTTATCCCCCAGCAGGTGATCCAGGCAAGAAAGTGAGTGCAGACAAGATAGGAAGCGTGGTGCCTTTTTAAACGGGATCTCAGAACTGACACAGCATCGCATCTTCCCTATGTTGTTGGTCACACAGCCCAATGCTTGGGGCAGCGAAGGAGGGAAGTACAGTAGGGTGTGAATAACAGAAGGTGGGGCCACACCTTCTTTCCCCTCACCTTCTTTAAGTTCAGTTCTATTTTGTTCTGCTCCATCCTCATGTCCCAGCCTCTAGCACCCAGTGGGTACTCGATAAATACTTGTTAGATGGATACTGTGCAAGACAGTGCTAGAATTTGTCCACAGCCAGTTTCCTCCCTTTTTGCACACCGAGCACTTCCCAGCCCCTTGCCGTTGGGTGAGCCTTGTGACTGCTTCTGGACAGCTCAATGTGAGTGGAAAAGACTCGTGTCACTGTCAAGCTGAGGGAGTGAAATGCACAGTCGTGATCCCTTGTCTCTCTCTTTCCTGCATGGCATCCCAAGAACTTTAGAGGCCAAGTGTTCCAGCAGGTGCAACTCAAAGCATGAATAGTCTTGGGGCGCCTGGCTGGCTGGACCGAAAGAGCATGCGACTCTTG
Organism: Halichoerus grypus; assembly: GCF_964656455.1. Classification (NCBI taxonomy): domain Eukaryota; kingdom Metazoa; phylum Chordata; class Mammalia; order Carnivora; family Phocidae; genus Halichoerus; species Halichoerus grypus. The sequence continues at coordinate 177,714,871 of NC_135712.1, forward strand.
ACCTCAGGGTCTTGAGCTCAAACCCCATGTTGGGTGTAGAGATTACCAAAAACAATAAATAAACTTAAAAAAAAAAAAAAAGCATGAATAGTCTTTGTCATCTTCAGTCCCAGACCTAAGTGCCTGTGTGAGACAAGCAGTAGGCACGTGGAAAGTCTCTGAGCTTTTCTGGAGGTGTTAAGGCAGCCTGACCTAGCCTATCCTGATTCCAGATACCTTAGCTCTTTTATCAGTGTTGCTTGCTTCAGGTTACAGACAGGGAAACTGAAGCTCTGAGAGGCCACAAGGTTTGCCTGAGATCCGGCAGCAAGCATACAGGGGAGCAGATGAGTCTTCTACCTACTAGTTGGAGAGGTAGTATGTACACTGGTTGAGCTCATGGAGGTTCGAGGCTGTGACCTTGAACCGACACCTGATGAGCAAATCGCTAAAACTCTTTGCAAAAGAGGGACATGATTGCTGCCTTCAGGTGGGGGTTAAGGAGGGGTAAGTCATAAATCAGAAGCCCTTGATCAATGGTAATTGTCATCATCATCCCCTTTCACCACAGCTCCGGAACAACAAACCATGCATGTGCCAATCTCTTCCCTTTCCCTTGACTCGGATCTTTTTTCAAGGCATTTTCCAGTCAATTTCAAAGCTTTTAGACAAGCTGGCTTCTCCTGGTGACGATGCCATGGGGATATTTTTCTTTAGGAAACATAACCCGTTTTCTAGCTTTCTGTTAGCAACCTTTCTCTGCCCAATAGGCTTCTTTGGCCTTTCTCATTAGTGTAGCCAGCCTGGGGCCAGGAGGTGGTCTGCTGACCCAAGTCCGTGGATACAAAATGAACCGCTTCTCCCTCTACCAGCACGCAAGGCCCTACCACAAGAGCAAATGTCCAAAACAAAGCAAAGCTTGGTCTGCAAAGGCACACACGTACCCAGACTGGAGAGAAGAGGTACTTCCAAAGCTCTCCTACTGTACTGACAAAAAAATCAGTACTTGTTCCTCAGTATAGGAATAGTCAACTCAACAGGGATCCAGACACATAATAAAATACTATACGGTCACCAGAAAAGACGAGGTAAGAATGTCTGAGTCCTGACCTGGAACGATGCTGACAATATGGTTTTAAGGGAGGAAAAGCAAGTCCCAGTACGACACATAGAGAATAAACTTGATTTTATAAAAGAAATACAGGGGCACCTGGGTGGCTCAGCCAGTTAAGTGTCTGCCTTCGGTTCGGGTCATGATCCTGGGGTCCTGGGATGGAGCCCCATGTGGGGCTCTCTGCTCAGCTGGGAGCCTTCTTCTCCCTCTCCTTCTGCTCCTACCCCCTGCTTGTGCTCTCACTCTCTCTCTCAAATAAATTTTAAAAAAATCTTTAAAAGAAATACATGTTAATCTGGGCACGTACAACTGTATGTGCTATAGAGGTATATGTTTATACATACATACAAATATACATTTACACACATATACATACATCCACACAGAAAAACACACACACAAACACACACCTGTATGTGAAAAAAATATGAAAGAGTAACTCAAAATTGCTAACTCTGATAGTTTCTTGTGTGGGACTGAGGGTACCAAGGACTCCTACCTTTTAATGTACGAAATCTATATCATTTGAATTTATTTTAATGAACATTTATTACTTGTCATTCAAAAAACCTATATAAAGAGAATTTATAGACAGCTACCTGGCCCCTACACGAGAGCCATGTAATTACACCAGAGGGCTCAAGCCCCGGGTCAAGTGCTTCAAGTGTATCATCTCATAGAACCCTTATACTATCTCTGTAAGGTAGGTGTAAGTATCCCTAAATGACCCATGAGAACAGCAAGGCTCAGAGTCAAGCGTATGGTCACACAGCAGAGTCTGCCGCGAAAATTAGTGAATCACATTAGTGAAGGGGATACGCATCTCCCACAATGCAGTCTGTCCACGCACTCCTTAACTGTGGCACCACCATTTCCACAAATTCACCTGCTTATCAAACTCAGGCTTCAGAGAGTCTTCCGTGAAGATGTGGAATTGGATCTTCCTGTGGCTAAAGAGTATGGCGGATTTGAGCATGACCAGGGTCTCCTCCAGCCGATTGCCGCAGGCCACCACGGCCAAGTGGATCCAGAGCTCCGGAGGCAGCCCGGCCTGAAAACTCCTGAGTTCTCCAGGCCTCCTAGGAAGAAGCAAAACAAGTTAAAGCTATTAATAAACTCATAAAATTTAAACACACACACACACACCCAGCTAGTGAATGGTTGGAACATTTCAAAACATGAACAGGCACAATCTGTTATATTTTATAAAGTGATAAGCATTTTGACAATTCTCCCTGCTTAGAGAAAAATACCATTTATTCCCATATTTATCCTGGCAATAGCAGCATGAGTCACTGTTTGGACGGCCATAGGTGTCTGAGACTTTTTCTGCCCCACTCAGCTGTCGAGCGCCTGCTGGCTGCCGGATGGCCCGTGTTTGGAAATAGCACTGCTAAATTTCCAGCAGCTGACACAGGGGCTGTGCTGCTCACACTCACACGGGCCACGCAAATTAGATTTGAATGCAACATGGACAAGACGAGGGTGGGTTGTGGCTTTCCCATGTGAAACGAGCAACATGATATTCCCATCATCTGGATGGTTTTAGGTTGCGGTGGAATGCATGACCACCACACCAAAGGAAAATCATGCGAGTCTGGGAGGTGAGCAGAGAAAATAACATATGTGCCTCCATCACATCTTTGGAGAGTCTTGAGAAACAGGTGTTAACCCTAACTGTCTCACTCAAACTTGCTGAGGTGGTAGGTTTGAAATTCGGCTTCCAGTATGTGAGTCGTATTAATGAGAAACAGGCAGAAGAGGAGGCAGGTTAAGCTGAAAATGACCAAGGTATTAAATACTGAGTCAACAGCTGAGAGGGAAATAGGGTCCAAGGGTCCAGAATCATCATCCAGCTATTTCCTCGCAATAAAAGATTTGTTCCAGACAAGGAGACGTAGCCAAGCCTCAAACACACCACTGAGAGACATTTGCAGGCAAGTTGGAAGGAGTTGGCCTGGAAAAGGTGCCCTGAGACGAATGAAACTAATTTACTTGCACAAAAGACTTGGAGGCCAGGGAAACTTGGACATGGAATGCTACCTTCCTTCCAAAACCTTCCAGTCCAATCAGTGCACTGCTCCATTACCCACTGCTCTGTTGAATAATGGCAGTCTTGCTCCAGATTTCTTTCACCAGAAGGAGAGGTGAAGATGTGGGTGGAGCACGTCGGACAGCTTTCCAATTTGATTACTTAAGAGCGTGCTTAGTGGAAGCTCAGCGAAGCTCAGACGCAAGAGATACTCAGATTCCACTGATTTCACAGATCACAGAACAGCACTTAGAGATGTCCTAAGTATCTCCCAAAGTTGTCATCCACTTCTCTTCATCCCCCTGCTGCTACCCGATGAGGCCACCAGCTTCTTTCACCTCAACCACTGTGACAGCTCTCTAGATGGGCCACATACCTCCAGTCTTATCCTTTAACTCCCACCCTCTGATTTCTTCTTTTTGGCACCAGAATGACGTTCTTCTAAAATGCAAATAGGAATGTGTTATTCTTTTGGTTAAAATAAATGTAAGGGCTCCTGGCTGCCCTCAAGATTGAGTCCAAACTGATGATCATGGCTGCTATTTACATTTCTTGTAACTGCCTCCAGCATCCCCAGCCTCAGGGGACAGCCATTCATAATCATAGCCATAGTCACACATACTCCTACTCTCCATCCATTTTTGTTTCTGGTCAACAGACTGCTGGGTTGTCTCCAGGTCTTGGCACTCATCTGTCTCTCTCTCTCTGTCTCTCTCTCTCTCTGTGTCTCTCTCTCAGAAATGCTCTCCTCTGCTGTCTTTTTCCTGCTTACTTCAGACCATGTATTAATCAACAAATCTATACGGAGGACTATGTGCCTTGCACTGTTCTAGGTACCTGAAGACAGCAGTGAATGAAAAAGACCAAGATGCCTGCCCTTCTGTATTCTAAGGGTGGCAGGGGAAAGACAAAGAAGGAAGTAGCAGTAACTTAGTAACTTACATAGAAAGTTAACCAGTGATAGGGGCTACAAAGGAAATACACCCTTGAGCAGAGAGGGATGCAGCAGTGGCTGTTGGGCTGGTAGATATTTTTATACAGTGCCGAGTTGGGAAAGTCCTCACTGAGATGGTGAAATCTGATGACAACTTGAAGGAGGTGAGGAAGTGAGTCATGTGCATTTCTGGGTGAGGAGCATTCCAGGCAGAGGAGACAGTCAGAGCAAAGGTACTAAAACAGGATCATGCCTGGTAAATTCAAGGACCCCTGCTGAACGGACTCAGTTGTCTTCTCTTCCTCAGCTCTGTGGGTGAGTTTTCGGACCCACCATTAAAACCAGTTCCCAACTAACTTATGTAAAACGGTGGGAAGGATGTGTCACAGTTAACGCTAAAATCACAGTCAAGTAAAAAAGAAAAAAAAAAAAGGCAAAAGACTGGCCAAAACATGCTACAAAAGAGATTTCATGCAAACTTGTTTGCCTAAAATTATGCTCAAAATTTAGGAACACTGGAATCATCCAAAGGTACCAACACAATCAATGCAATAGCACAGATATCTTAAATACGAACCACTGCCCTGTCCCAAATAATTTTGCCCAGTTTAGCTTTACCTATTTGGCTTCTACATGAACAAAAAGCTTTAACCTTAGTAATCAGGAAAATACTAATTTTTTTTTAAGATTTTATTTTTTTACTTATTTGACAGAGAGAGAGAGAGAGAGCACAAGAAGGGGGAGCAGCAGAGGGAGAGGGAGAAGAAGGCTTCCCACGGAGCAGGGAGCCTGATGCAGGGCTCAATGCGGGACTCGGTCCCAGGACTCTGGGATCATGACCTGAGCCGAAGGCAGTCACTTAACTGACTGAGCCACCCAGGTGCCCCGGAAAATACTAATTTTAAAACAGTAAAGGGACTCCATTTTATTTTCAGATTGGCAAAACTTAAGAAATAAAATAAAAGCTGACCCATTCCAAGCTCCAGAGTAGATATGAAGGCAGGGAACAGCTCAGAAATAGCCAGGGGTGGGGCACCTGGGTGGCTCAGGCAGCTAAGCGTCCGACTCTTGATTTCCACTCAGGTCATGATCTCAGGGTTGTGAGATCTCTGTGCTGGGCGTGGAGCCTGCTGAAGATTCTCTCTCTTCCCATCTCCCTCTGCCCCTCCCTGCCTTAAACAAAAGAAAGAAAGAAATAGCCAGGGGCAGTGTAAGTTAACCCAAACATTTTGGACCTCCGTTTGGTAACATCTAGCAGGAATGAAGAGGCACGACACCCTCCAGCCCTCCAGTTCTATGCCGACATATATAACCTGAAGAAATCCTTGCACATTTGCACAAGACCCATTCAAGAATGCTCACAGCAGCCCTGTTTATAATAGTGAAGAACCGGAAATAGCTTTACTGTCCATACATAGGTGAATCATGAACATAGGCAATATGTTTAAGAGGAATACTACATGGCAGTGAAAATGAACAAACCAGAATATCAAATATCAACATAAGGTCAAAGAAGAAAAAAGCAACTTGCAAAAGGATAGCAACAGAATGATACCATTTAATTTTTTTTAAGATTTTATTTATTTATTGAGATAGAGAGTGAGCACGACCTGGAGGACAGAGGGAGAGGGAGAAGCAGGCTCCCCTGATGCAGGACTCAATCCCAGGACCCCATCCCAGGACCCCGGGATCATGACCTGAGCCGAAGGCAGACGCTTAACCAACTGAGTCACCCAGGCGCCCCATAGAATGATACCATTTAGATGAAACTTAAAAACAAGCAAAATAGCATTGCATGTTGTTCACAGAGTTATGTAGTAAAAGTAAACGTGCATGAGGATGATAAACATCAAATGCAGGATAGTGGTTATTTCTGGGGATTTAAATTTTTATTTCTTAAGATGAGTGCCAGGTACACAGAAATTCTTTATGTTATTATCTGTATTTTTTGTATGCCCAAACTATTTGATGACTTTTTTTTTTTTAAGATTTTATTTGAGAGAGAGAGTACATGCGTGCATGGGCATGTGCGCTTTAGTGAGCAAGGGGAAGAGCAGAGGGGGAGGGAGAGGGAGAGAATCTCAAGTAGACTCCGCCCTGAGCAGAGCTGACGCGGGGCTCGATCTCATGACCCTGAGATCATGACTTGAGCCAAAACCAAGAGTCAGACACTGAACTGGTTGAGCCACTCAGGCGCCCAAAAACTTTTTTTTTTTTAATTAAAAAGAGCTTGCACTCCTCTGCAGCATAGCAAGCTACTTCTCTGCAGGCTTCCGTGATTTGGGACTGCACAGCACAAAAAGCAGGGGCTGGGGACTGCAACCTTCCTTGGTGTCTGGTGACAGGTATTAAAAAAGAAAAATAAAGGCCTCTCCTGATGGCAGTTCAAGTATCAGTGGTTGGGATTTAATGAGACCTTTCCTGCTCCCCCTCTATTACCTCTCACATTACATTCAAAATCTCAGGCTTCAGGTAGTAAGCATTTGTGTTGTGATCAAAATGAATAATCAAGTTTAAGGGCACTGAAATGGTGTGCCTTTCACCCACTCCTACCGACGGCACACACAGCGCCGCTCAAATGTCACTTGAGACCCTTCGAGGATCAAGGGAAAGTCCAGTTCATGAACCTAAAACTCCTTAACCCCTTGAATGACAGAGTTTGGGAAGGGAATGGGCAGTGGGGAATTGTAGCACTGCTCAGACTGATGGTTAACTATTCTTATTTATACTTTATAAAAGGGGACTGGAGTGGACACTTGCTGTCCAGGATTTTGAGAAGCTTCCAGTTAAGGCTGGGACGGATGGTAACCATCTTGGCCGCCATACTGGTAGAGCCTGGATGGGAGTCAACACAGTAGGAAGCAGAGCCAAAAGATGGCAGGTCACATCTTTGCTGGCCCTACTTAAGCACGTGTATCCAGGTGCACCTGACCATAACTGAGGACCGTTCCATTTTTTTTTTTTTTTTTTTTAGAGAGAAAGAGAGTGAGCACAAGTAGGAGGGGGGGCAGAGGGAGACAGAGAGAGAAAAATCTTAAGCTCCACTGGGTGTAGAGCCCAGCATGGGGCTCAATCTCACAACCCTGAGATCATGACCTGAGCCAAGATCAAGAGTCAGACACTTAACTGAATGAGCCACCCAGGCGCCCCCAGACAGTTCAATTTTTAAGCCAGCACATTTCCTTTTGCTGAAGCCACATGGAAACAAACTTAACAGCTTAGCAATCAAAAAAAGAGTCCTAAGGTAGGGCTTAAAAATGTTTCCAATCCCCTTTGACTAGCTCCACCTCTCTCATATTCTCACCTTGAGTCAGCCTTTGAAATGCTCACTGAATCCATGTCTTCCTTGTTGCTCACTGCTAGGGCCCTGATCCAAAGCCCCATCACTCTTGCAGTTTTGTAGCTGGATTAGATACCAGATACCATCTAGTGCAGGGGATTCCCTACCCAGGTCACACATCACAGTCATTGGAGGTGCTTGTTAATATGCAAACCTCCACGCCACAAGAGATTCTTAATCAGTGGGTCTTGGGGGAGGTCCTAGAGTTTACTTATTAATACAGCTATACCACAATCACCCACAGTTCTTGGCTACAGCACCTCTCCTTTCTCTCCCAAAATCTTCCCCCACACCCTCAGGAAAGCGCACTCCATGCTCAGCCTTTTCTCAGGGTAGTCTCTTCACATCTTGCCGTAATGAAAACATGGCTACCTTGTGAGGTTGCCGCCTCCCCAGCAGACCCCCATGTGGAAGCTGCTCCTCCTCCCCTCCCCCAGGAGCCTCGGGACAGTAGCTGGGCTGGTGTCCTCCTTGTTCTTCACTGCCACACCTAGACATGGGATGTGTCTTCATAGTGACATCTGTGGATGAAAACTACTCTATCTTCTGTCTTTGTTGGTACCATCTCTCAGCTTCCCGAGAGTGCTCTTAACTCAATGAAGAGTTAGTCATTATGCTCACAAAATTCCTCCCAGCACTCTCCAGGACTTCAACCACTGTTTAGAAGATGTTCCCTGCCTCCTGACTCTTCAGTCTGGGGACTTCTGCACCCACCACCTTTCCTTCTTTCTACCTGAGACACCCAGTGCTGCACTCACGTCCTGGACTTTTACTGTGTCCTCCACCTGGAATATTCTTCCCTTTGCATGGACACCTCCTTCTTTTTGAACAGCAGAATGAGCTTCCCTGACCACCTCATCGAAGGAGCACCCTCCCTTTTATTCTTTGTCATGGTCTTTGCTTATTTCCTTCCAAAAACTTACCTCAGCTGGTGATTATAAATTCTTTCAATGTAATTTATATCAAGGACACAGTATATACCACCAATCTAAGGCAATGTAAACAAGCAAAATCTCTATCTTTAGAAAAAGATCAGAATAAAATATATAATGTACACTTCTAATTAAAAAAATAAAAGAGGGGTGCCGGGGTGGCTCAGTCATTTAACTGTCTGACTTGATTTCGGCTCAGGTCGTGATCTCAGGGTCATGAGACTGAGCTCTTTCTCGGGCTCTGAGCTGGGCGTGGAGCCTGCTTGAGATTCTCTCCCTCTCCCCCTGCATGCACATGCTCTCTCTCTCTCTCTTTCTAAAAAATATATACATATATATGTATAAAACATATATATTGAAATATTAATGCTGGTAACTGGAAAAAAGTCTTGCCCTATAAAACTTTCTTTGCATGTTATGTCCTGGTCCATATTCCATTGAATACATATTTTTACAGCTGTACTAATAGTGTACCTACAACCTCATATTCCACATTTTTCATCTGATTCTTTTACTTTTCTTGTTACTTTTTAAGTCTTCATAGCCGTATCATTGTAACTGGCTAACTACTAGTCCATCCAAGGAAAACACCAGAGCTTATTAGCATTGCCCTTTCGTTGGTTGTTTCCAACTATTCTGTCATATTAAAAAAAAAAAAAGTCTGGTACTAAACTGTGAGCCAACAGATTTTTTTTCTTCTTTTCTTTTGGCCTTCGACTACATTCCCAGAAATGACATTCCTGGGTGAATAGCTATTATCCTACCAAGAATGTAGTAACCTTGATAGTTTCTGAAATTTACCCAAGAGTTAGAAAACACATACCGTGAGAAAAAACAAAACCCCCAAAACAACAAACATGACCCCTGCCACCTCCGAGTTACTTGCATGACATAACCATGGAGCTGACTGCTGAAACACGATGAGACGGGCTTGCATACGGCATCCGTGCCTCCAAATTCTGCGTGTTCCAGAGGGTGATGTCTCAGCTGCAATTATCATTAAGACACCGCATCAAATCACTTTGAGCCTCTGAGTGAGAAAGCCATTCCATTCCCAGTTCTTTCTCTACAATGTCAGTAAGAAAGTCTCAGCTTGGTGCTAACATGTCTTGGACACCTTTCTAGTGTTACCTGATCCTCCCTTTCAACTAAAAAGACAGCAGATCTCAGATACAGAACCTTCAACAGCCAAGTCAGAAATGACCAATATTGTTTCATCTTCTTAGTGTAGGATTCGAGGATTACCTTCTATTTATGCTACCACCGACAATTTGTGGCAGTGATAGAAAGTTTCCCCTAAAATAAATATACTTAGAATGTGGAGAAATTAGAACCCTCACACGTTGCTGGTGGGATTGTAAAAGAGTGCAGCCACTTTGGAAAACAGTTCCACAGTTCTGGTTAAACACAGAACTACCACGGGACCCGGCAATTCCGCTCCTACGTATCTACGCAAGAGAAATGAAAACCTATGTCCACACATAAACTTACACACAAACGTTCATAGCAGCATTAGTCACAATAGCCAGAGTCTAACCCAAATGTCCCCCAACTGATGAATGGATAAATAAAAGGCGGCATACTCATAAAATGAAAAATCATTCATCCATTAAAGGAATGAAGTGCTGATGCATGTTACAACATCTATGAACCTTAAACACGGTAAATTGTGAACCTTGTGAAAATACAGAAGACCACATATTTCTGATTCCATAGATAGGAAAAGTCCACAAGGGGCGCCTGGGTGGCTCAGTGGTTGGGCATCTGCCTCTGGCTCAGGTCATGATCCCGGAGTCCAGGGATCGAGCCCCGCATCGGGCTCCCTGCTTGGCGGGGAGTCTGCCTCTCCCTCTGACCCTCTCTCCTCTCATGCTCTCTCTCACTCTCTCTCTCTCAAATAAATAAATAAAATCTTAAAAAAAAGGAAAAGTCCACAATAGGAAAACCCAGAGAGACATAAAGCAGATTAGTGGTTACCAGGGACTGGGGAAGAGGGTAAATGTGGAGTGACGGCTTAATGGGCACAGGGTTTCTTTCTTTCGGGCGGTGAAAATATTCAGAAATTCGGTGTGGTAATGGTTGTACAACTCTGGAAATAAACTAAAAACCACTGTATTGTACATCTTGAAAGGGTATTTGGATTGTATTGCAATCAAGCTACGATTAAATAAATAAATGCACTTATGTTTAACAAAGATTTTTTTTTTTTTAATGTTTCAAGTTAACACTGGTAGTGGCCATATCGTAAGAATGATGGCTCTGATGTGGGATTGACTGCCATTTGGAAAACATTGTCTCAAGTGTCCCGGCTCAAGCCCTCTCTGTGCAAACTGAAGATGATATTCATTGGAGGCTCAGAGGGAGAAGCAGCTTTACCAGCCCCACACTGTCCGAGACGAGGCGTCTCCTTCATCGCTTAAAAGTCTCAAGAGTGCGACTTAATTAAACTTCAATTTCTGGAGTGAATAAATAATGAAATACGGCTCTTATGTGTAGTACTATTTACTTTGTGGCCTATTACTGCAAAACACACTGAATTATTAAAGTGAGTAACTGGTTCTCCTCAGACCCTCTTTTCTGCAGTCTCCTGCTACCTCTTACCAGGGCTTCTCCGTAACTGACAAGCTAAATTAACTCAGGTAAACCTGATGCTGTGATACGGGCAGGCAATGGAGGCTTAACAGAAAATCCCTGCTCTTTAAAACAGAATCTAAAACAGTGCTGTTGGTAACTCATTTTAACAGGGAAGGAAACATAGAAATATTTGGGGAAAAAATGGTAGAAGATGAATCTTGAGAAATCAAATACTCTCATCTGGTGGAAGAATGGATTCCCTCCCACGTGGAATCCTACCAGATGAAACCATAGCTATCGGAACCTGCAGAAGGCCTGCTGATGAGGCCAGAGTAGCTGTTTAGAAACAGAAACACCAGGGCGCCTGGGTGGCTCAGTCGTTAAGCATCTGCCTTCGGCTCAGGTCATGATCCCAGGGTCCTGGGATCGAGCCCCACATCGGGCTCCCTGCTCCGCGGGAAGCCTGCTTCTCCCTCTCCCGCTCCCCCTGCTTGTGTTCCTGCTCTCGCTCTCTCTCTCTGTCAAATAAATAAATAAAATCTTAAAAAAAAAAAAAAAAAAGAAACAGAAACACCTTGCTTCAGCCTCTAGAAGGCGAGTCTGGTAATGGGTAATTAGATCCATGCTACGCGCTGACAGCGAGAGGCACGAATAAAGTTCCCTGCAAACCACAGGTCTGGGCACACATTCGTCCCCTGACAAAAAATTTCCCTGCAGGAGCTGTGAGTAGAGCCTTCACTTTAGAAACCCAGACATGACGCTAAGGACTGTGCTAACAGTTAAATCACTTTTAATGACCCATGGTTTGGAGTTAAATCAAGTAGCATTAATCTTCCAAGATAGGCAGAGAAGCTGACGTTTGCCTTGCAGCCATGGTATTATATGAATAGTGTCAACCCAGTGCCAAAAATCTGCTGGGGGAGGGACAGTGCATAACACAATTATTTGATAAGTGCATTCAATTATGAATAGCATATTTTTAGTTTGGATCATGATATTTAAAAACATGGCTGTGTTCCTAAACAAAGTCTAGGTCTAGTACGTAGTAGGTGTTCCAAGCCTGAAGTGGTCAATCTTGTCTATGTGTCTATCTGTATGCGTGTCTGCTTTGAGACATTATTGGACATACACACCTGCTTTATGATTAGTAAGTGGCAGCGCAAGGATTCAAACTCAGGGAGCTGGACTTAAGAGCCCACGCTTTTAATCATTATGCTCTGTTTGGGGCCACACACAAGTGATTCAGAAAAGGAGCCTGCTCTGGGCAGATAAACCCTTTATCTGTACTCAGGGCTCGCAGCTCAGTGATCTGAGCCTGGACTGGATTTTAGCTCCCTCCCCCGCCCCCGCACTCACAGCCTCCCTGGGCATGACTCTCAGTGCACACCTTTACCAACTGCACCTTCATAATCCATGCATTCACCGTTAGCTGACATCATGCACAAGTGTATTTATATATACTCCTCTCCCTCTAACTCTGTGATGCTGCCTGGACTAATTCTCTTTTCATTTGTTCCCCTCATGATTGTTCCTGACACACAGGAGATTCTATTTCTCCATCTCTCTCTTCTTCTCAAATTAAGATGTTATTGAGATTGCAAAATATGAACCAGCAGTGCTAGTTTGAAATAAATGCCTGGTGACATACGAGGGAAAAGAATGAGGATTACATGTTCCGCAAGTGGACACTTCTAGCTCATCGCCCCAAAAAAGAGCATGAAAGACCAACTGAAGGAGAGGAAAAATGGGTCCCTCCAGCTAATTTCCATCCTCTAAGGCCTCAGCCAAGAAGGGATTTTTAATTTTTATGATAATTTATATACTTTAACTTATTTTATAAATTATACAAGCAATGCATACATTCCTCATAGAAATAAATTTAAAATACAGACAAGCCAAAGGTGGGTACCATAATTCCAATTCCATAACCACTGTTAACATTTTAGTATAATGGGTATAATCTTCCAGAGTTACACCCAATGTATGTGGATGTGTATCTATAAATATGTAAATATATAAAAAACTTGTTTTAAAGGGGTAATTTTTATAACCTATTTTCCCTTACAAATAGGAAATATCTTCACAGATAAAAAAGATTTAATTGAAGGATCCTCTTCAAAGGGATTATAGAAAGCAATCAGATAGCTCAAATTTCAAGATTTGTTCCCCAGTACAGCATGGTGGTAAGCAATTTGGCTCTCGAAGCACATGGACCTGGCTTCAAATTCTAGGTCTGCCTCTTGGCTGCCCCATCTTGGGCAAATGCTTTAACCACTTCTGACCCTCAGTTTCCCCATCTGTAAAATGGGCGTACTGATTATAGTGGACATCTGCTTTTGGTTTTAGTGTTTCTTACCAGCACCCATTTCCAAGAGTTTCTGGTAAGAACACCTCAATTTTCTTTTGGGGAAACCATTCCTCTTCTGTTCTCAGTCCATGAGGTTTGGAAGGGCTGAATCATCCTCTCCCCACGCATGGCCATCAGCGATCGGATATGGTGTGCTCCATGTCAGGTCAACAGAGGTAGCCCTGGGACTCGTGTTGGATGAAGTTTTTCCCTCAGCGGTGACTGAAGGAGGAGAAGGCAAGCCCAGATCTGTTGGAACTCTCATGTGGAGAACACCCATGTGAGGGTGTGGCCCACAGAGAAGGCAGCAGAGATGGAAGGCAGAGGCAAGATAGCTAGAAATCTGGGATACACCTGTGATGGAATCCTTATCTCTTTTGCACTTTCCAGTTTTATGAGCCAGTAAATTGCCTTTTATGACTAAGTGGTATAAGCTGATGAGCTAAGACTCTTTCTCTTGCAACTGAAAGTGTTCTGACCTAACCAATAATAGTACCTTCCTCTTAGGTTGTTAGGGAAGAAATGAAATAATATGGGGAAGCGCTTCATACAGTATTGTGGCTTAATTTTTTAAAAAGATTTTATTTATTTATTTGAGAGAGAGAGTACAAGTCAGGGGTGGGAGGAGAAGAAGGAGAGGGAGAAACAGACTCCCCCAGTGAGCAGGGAGCCTGACACAGGGCTTGATCCCAGGAGTCTGGGATCATGACCTGAGCCGAAGGCAGACACTTAACCAACTGAGCCACCCAGATGCCCCATATCGTGACATATTTTGTCATCATTAAATATCAGTTGTTACCACCACCATCATTATTTTTAAATGCTAACCTGAAATGTACCAGAAGCCTTCATTTTTCTCTAAATATTTTAATTCCATGACAAAAACAGGCAGGCAGAGCAGCAAAAAGCATGGTACTTTAGTCAGTATTCTATCTTACTGCAAGCCAGATTTGAAGTTTTTCTACATTTTTTTAAACTAAATGTTTCTTCTAAAATGCCAATTTCCAATATGTTTCCGACTTCTCTTGTGTTTCCTGTAAAAGCAATTTCTAACAATGCATTCTCCCTGAGGGGTAAAATCTGATACCTGAACACCAAAGCTCCTTACTTTAAGGCTGGCGGTCAGACAACTGAGGTCCTTGTAATTCTCACAAAACTAGGAGGAGGAAAACGCAGAGCATCTTCAAGCTCAACCAGAGATGCAGACCCCCAGATAGCAGTGTCTGTGGACAAAATTCTGCATTTGGGTTCCCCGAGAACACTTCCTAATTCCCATGAACTCTTCGCCCACCCTCTACTTTTCTGAGCTGGGAAACCATAAGCTATCCGCCCTCGAGTAGACATCAGAGCTAGAGAGGGCCACAATTCCAACTTGACGCTCTCCAGAACCATAGTCCACGTCCCCGAGAGGCAGTCAATGGTCCCCCCTCATCTACTCCTTTAGCTTTTACTGAGGATCAGAACACTGAGGTTGGTATCTTAGTTATCATATATGGAAGCTGAGTTTTGATTTCCTCAAGTCATAATCCAAGAAAAGCCTGCCCTAATCTGCATCTGAGTCCCAGCTCACGTTTGCTGAGAGTTTCTGGCATGCTACATTCTGTGCCAGGATTTTACCTGTGTTACTTCATTTTATCATTGAGCTTATGAGAAAGCCATGATTTACTGAGGAAGACTAATTCAGCTCGTTAGCTGGGCCTAGTCACGATTCAGTTCCTAACTAATAAACAACAGTGGACAAGAACAGGACTCGGACAGGGAATCATTTGCTGAGTGACCACCATGAGCTAGCCCTGCGCTAGGTGCTTTACGTACATTATTATTATTTTATCTCTTTGGACCTCAGTTTCCTCGGGGTCACATTTTGGATGACGTTTTCTCCACTGTCTCTTCCTTACATAAAGCTTGGATTCTAAATTGTACCAATGATGAATTTCTACTAGACTATTTCAGTCCATCGTGTTGCTAAAAGAGGTCAAGGGGAGGGAGCACGGGCAAACATGAAAACATCACCTTCAAATCTACCAAGTCACTTCTTGCTGACACAAAATCACCGAGTCCCAATAAAGGCATCAAGTCAAGAAATTCCTCTTTCCGGGGGCAATTTTCAGAATTTCAGAATCTGAAATAAATCAAGTGCTGGGGAAGATTTGGAAAAGAACACAAAATGAATTCCATCTTCCACAAAAGTCTCTTATTTTCTTGTTTTTAAAAAAAATATTTGAAAGGGTGGTAAATATATATATAACATACAATATTTTGTCTTTTATTTTCTCACAGTGAGATAACATGAAGAGAAGTATTTCCGAGGAAAACAAATCTGTTTTCAAATTTTCTTCCAAAGAATCTCACCTATGAGTTAGTAGGGGGATTAGTGTCAATATAGCTACTATTTACTCAACCTAGTGAAGGTGTTAAAAGCAGGTGCCACATACCCAAATTAGTCAGAACTCCGTGGTGGTAAGTGAAAGAAACTCAGTTCATGGATTCCAGGAAAGGGATGAAACAGCCCAGCCAGCAAAGGGCGGAAGCTGGCCTTGGGAACGTCAGGACTTGCCTCCCCCCACCTCACCGCCCCCCCCCGCCCCGACAGTGGCTTTGTGTTGCTTCTCACATTGGGTTCATATACTCTCAATGCAGACCAGCTTCCTCCACATGCAGGAAACATGGCAGTCAATCCTGAATTTCATACCTTAATCTTAGCCACTAGAAACAGTTTGCCCTTAAACTGTCTCCGATCCAATTTTTAAATCCCTAAGAGAGGGTCTAATTTGGCCCAAGGACCTATCTTGAATCCCCTGCCACCACCTGGGGATCCCCTGCCACCTGGGACAAGGTTAAGGGCACATAACGGCTGTTCCAGGGTGCGGTAGATGCACCTCTCCTATGTGTCCCCCTGCCACCATTCCCCTTTCTCTCCACTAACAGCAGTGAGATTTTGATTTAAAGAACCATCTGGTTTGGGTAAGATGATTTTGGAGAAAAATACCAGACACCTCAACTCCAATGCATGTAACGGGAGGGCCCAAGACAGGGCAGGTGTCAGGATTTGTTGATTCTTGGGCTCAGTATGTCCTCAAGGATCCAAATTCTCCTACTTTCTCTATTCTACTGCTCACAGCGATGGCTGCATCCTAAAGCTGGTCCTCTAAGAATCAGAGTAGTAACTGCGACTATTTGTTTCCATGACCATATCTAGCATACGGAATCTTTTGCCCAATAATATAAAATATGTCCTTCCGTCTGGCTGATCCGGCAACGTGGGTCAGGTAGCACCTGTGGACCAGGACCTGTTGCCAGAGAAATGAGGGTATTGCATATTTTAGTCCTGCATGCACCAGCCTACACCATGAAGGGGGAAGGGGGGACGACCATGCCTGGCTTACTCCACCTCCTGGAGGTGCGGTCCACCCACAGACTGCAGCGGGCTGGGAGCAACAGAGATCAGGAGCCAATCATGACACCCACCACCTTACCTTCCCCCAGGTGGTGTGACGGCCACAGTCTCATCTCTAACTAGGGGCTGGGCCTTGCTTGGTTTAACGTCCATCTTTTTTTTTTTTTTTTTTTTTTTTTTTTGATGTCTGATCTTATTTATTTGTCACTCTTAGAAAATACCCCTCCACTCCTTCCCGGTTCCTCCCCCATACCACAGGCATTTAAACCAATGAAAGCCAATGAGATGGGAGAAAACTGGGGTTTGGGAAAACAAAAACATGCTCTCTCCCCAACAGGTAAGGCAAGGAATCTAAAATGGTCCAGGTAGTAATATTTAGCTTAACACAGAGAGAGATGATTACATGTGGAAATATTTATATGTGTAAATATGCCAGTTAGTATAAACACATACGTTTTGCTCTGTCAGCTGTGAGGATCTAAAAGAAATGACATCCCAGTAGCAACAAGCACGCCTCGTACCCAAATCTTGGTTTCTAATACCATTCTCCAGTAAGAGGAATCAGGGCTCCTTGAAAAAATGGCTGATTCAAAAAATGAAGCAGAAAATATAGAAGATGAGCCTGGAGCATCCTGTGGGGCCAGAGAGTAAGGAAGTGCTCAAAAAACAAAAACAGATTGATCGGAGTATGTCAAAGAAAAATAAAAGCCAACTGTAAGAGCTCCTAATGGCCAATAAAGAAACAATTCCAGCAATACGATAGTCATACAGGATTGTAACTCAAAGTATAAAATAAATATAAATCCGTAGGTCCATACTGATACAATGACTGAATACATTAACAAATGGAGAAGAATCAAATCTCCCATGCAGGAGAATTTCAAATAATTTACATAGATACTCCACTGTCTCCACTGGAAGGAGAGCATCACTGCCCACTCCCCAGGTGTGGGCTGGGCAGTGACTTCCTTCTAAAGTTTATAGTATGGAGGCACCTGGGTGCTGCAGTTGGTTAAGCGACCGACTCTTGCTTTCCACTCAGGTCGTGATCTCAGGGTTGTGAGATCGAGCCCCGCATCAGGTTCTGCACTCAGCATGGAGTCTGCTTGAGACTCTCTCTCTCTAAAATAAATAAATCTTAAAAAAAAATAATAAAGTATATAGCATGGAAGGGGTGGGGGGAGCAAGTTGCCAGTAGAAAAACCTGAACAAACTCTACCTCTTCCAGGTGACCAAAGCAGTCATAAATCATGTCGATAGCATATATATTTGATATGATATGATGAAAATGGCACTTTACCACACCGGGCTTTCTTCCAAATAACCCACAACTTAGTACTATCAAGAGAAAAGGATCAGACACATTCCAGTGGTAGGGCATCCTACAAGATATCTGACCAGCACTCTTCAGAACTCCCACAGTCATCAAAAACAAGGAAAGTTTGAGAAACTGCCACAGTCAAGAAGAGCCTAAGGAGATGTAACATCTAAATATCCACGAGCGGGGCACTTGGGTGGCTCAGTCAGTTAAGCGTCTGCCTTTGGCTCAAGTCATGATCCCAGGGTCCCAGAATCAAGCCCTGAGTTAGGCTCCCTGCTCAGCGGAGAGCCTGCTTCTCCCTCTGCCCCTCATCCCCCTCGTGCTCTCTCCCTCTCTCTCTCAAATAAATAAAATCTTTAAAAAAAAAAAAAAGGAAACAAATATCATGTGCTACTGTGGCTAGGATCCTGGAATAGAAAAGGGACATTCTGTAAAAACTAAGGAAATGTAAATAAACTATAAATTAATAATTATACTATTAGTTCATTAATTATAACAAATGTATCAAACTAATGTAAGATTTTAATAACAGAGGAAACTGGGTGCTGGGTATAGGGAAACTCTACTACTTTCTCAGTTTTTCTAAAAATCCCAAACTATTCCAAAAAGTAACATTTATTAAAAAGAAAAAAAAATCGTCTCTTTTAAGAATGTTACAATTAAAGAGCCTCACTATTCTTCTTATTGTTCTTCACTATGAGATTATTTTGAACATTATTAAATAATATGTAACTTAATCATATAAGTAAAATTTTCGCATAGTGCTAGCACAAGGTGGGAGCTGTGTTCATTCGTTAGATTTGACAAATATGTATTGGGTACCTACTATGAGACCATCTCTGTTCTAGGTGCCAGTGGTACAGTGATGAATAAGACATGAAGTATACATTGGAGGAGAGGAACAAATAAAATGCAATGTTCATATAATAACCGGTGGTACTAAAAAAAAAAAAAAAGCACTAACCAGGGTAAGGGAGTAGAGAATGATGGGGAAGGTCCTTTTTTCTAGAGCAGCTGGGAGGACCCTTTTGAGAAGAAAACCTGAAAGCATAGTCCTGAAAGAAGCAACGGTATTAGCCACGCAAGGATGTGAGCAAAGAACATTCTAGCACAAGGAACAAGTAAAAAGTGCTGAGGTGGGAATGAGTTCAGCATACTTGAAGGCTAGTGCAGCTGAAGCACAGTGGTAGGAGACAAGGTCAGAGAGCTAAACGGAGCTGCGATCAAAGCTTGAAGGCCAGACTAAGAAACTGAATTTTCTTCTCATTGTGACGGGAAGTCCGTCACTGGAGGCTTTCACCAGCAAAGACCCAGTGTGGTCTACAGAGTTCACATTATTCCAGCATCTGTATGGGAAATGGACTGTAGAGGGCGCTAGGGTGGAGGCATGCAAACCAGATCTTGTGCTATTGTGGGGGTTCACGTGTAAAAGGTGGTGTTTAGGAGACAGTGGTAAGCATGGAAGTGGGGAGATATATATATTTTTATTTTTAAAGATTCACTTATTTATTTTAGAGAGAGCACAAGCAGGAGGGAGAGAGGGAGAGAGAATCTCAAGCAGATTGCTTGCTGAGCAGGGAGCCCGACGTGGGGCTTGATCTAAAGAGACTGAGATCATGACCTGAGCTGAAACCAAGAGTCAGGTGCTTAACCGACTGCGCCACCCAGGCGCCCAGGGATATATTTTGACATAGAGCCAATATGACTTGCTGATCAATAAAAGACAGAACCATGGACCCATCAACAAAAATGAATGTGAATAGAATCAAGACTCAGAGTACATAATATCAGAGATGGTACCTAAGTTCTGGAGACCTTTAATGTGCTCTAGGGCTACCAGTTAATTATAGGATCACTACAGAGTTGGCATTTTGCTATATAACACCATCCCTCTTAAGTGAGACCTTTATTCAGGCTTGAACCCTCTGAGAAGACTTATCTCAGATACCAAAGGGAACTGCAGGAAATGGTGTCTCTTGATGAGCGAGTAAACACGCTTCCTCTCATTGGAACAGCTGCGGAGGCTGCCAAGTGTAAATGTGTTTCTCTATTGTCTCCCCGCCCCCACCTCTCCCAAATTCTGGGAGGGCAACAAGCCCTTTCACCACTGTACGATGAGTGCCTGGTCCAGAATATATGTGCAATAAACATTTGCTGAATGACTGTGGAATAAAATGGCAGAGGACCTCCACAGAGCTCAGAGGTAGCCTAAGTCTCCCTTAGAAACCATATTTTAAGAGAAAACAGCAATACCCAGGCCAATGCAAAAAGAAAAAGAATAAAGTTCAGGAGAGGGTTGAGATTGAGTAATCAGTAAGAGTTCTAGGCTAGAGCCAATAAATGAGAAACCGATTTTGCAAGAGACAGCACAAAGGGCTAAGCAATAGTCATTGTTGGGATTTTACAGCTAAACTGGATGATCTCATCACAGGATCATCAAATGTCAGAGCTGGAAGAGATCTTGGAAAACTTTTGGATTGATTTGCTCAGTTTACAGATGAGGAAATTAAGGTGAAATGGCTTGGGATTAGAACCCAATTTTCTGGCCTCCAGATGCCAAATTCTTTTCACATTGCACTGATTAGCAGTTACATTCAACTGCCTTTCCACACATAGGCTCAAAGAGGAGTTTTCAGAAGCAAGTTGGAGAGACAGGCTTTTAAAGTTTATTCTCCAGTAAAATTCTTTTTAGAATTCATTTCCATGAAAACCAAATCATCCCCTCTTGATCAACTTTTCCTCTTATCATTCAGTGAAAATAAGGCAGCCTATCATGGATTCCCTTTTTGACATGGCTGCCAGGAAGCTTAGAGCTAAATTTAATACTTAATCCTCATAACAATAGTGGCTCAGTTTTTGACAAACAGTGCTTATTTCCTCCCCTTTATGACTTTTCCTTTTTTAGGATGATTTCAATGGCCTTATTATATATGTTTTTTACTGAAAGTCATCTCAAATTCTCTCTGGAAGTCAGCCAGGTGTAAATCACCAATAAACCCAAAATAAAAGAAAGATTTCATTTCTCTTGTGCACTTGGAATGGACACTTAGATTGTGGTGTCCGTTTCCAGATCCCACCCCTGACCTAAAAGCTCAGACCTTACCTCTGGGCTTTATATTTATAGAGAGGAGAGGCCACCACAGGACAGATTGCATACAAATGACTAGTTATAAAATTGTAGGGTCTGTCTGCTAACTAGGCAAGTCCCTGGAAACTTCTCTGAAATGAAAACAAGATGTGGAAGGAGAGGGCTATGTTTCCTGCGCTGACGTGGCAAGACTTCACTTACAGCAGTACCCCGGGGGAGGCAAGGCAGCCCGGGCCACGGATGGTCAGCAGGTGGTGGACTGTATCCCATCCAACTCCACGCTTGCTGCACACTCCTCCCCGGGCCCGAAAAATGAGATCACGTACCCTTCATCTCTTCTGGATTCTAGCCACGTAACGAGATTAAAGTACCCGATTTCTGAAAACACGAGCCTTTCTTTTCCCTCCCTAAAATGAAATTCCTCCTAAACCACAAAAATTTAACCCAAGCAGGATTAGAAGAGCAATAAAGGAGTCCATGCAGAGGTCTTCCCTCCCGCTCCCTCATTGTCTCAGAATCTTCTGCCGCCATTTCTGTCCAGGTAGTAAAAAAAAAAAAAAAATTATTAAGTCCCAGAAAATGTCAACTTCTCCAGAGGACACTAGACTTTCATCTTCATGCATCTGAGCTTGAGACTTCCTGTGGCTTTTTTGTTGTTCGCCCTTTTCCGAGTTTTTAAAATTTTGCTCTATATTCCTATGGTGCTGGCCATGACTTCCATGATAAGAGATATGTTCAGAAGAAAAATGGCTTCAGGAGGTACTGTTGCTCATGGAAATAGTCCTTCACTAAAACATCCATTTGGATTCTGCTCATGATCTCTTCCTAGTCAGAGCCGATTTGTTCAGATAGAGACAAGAAGATGCTGCCCCATGTTCCCAACACCTTGAAGAATGAGACCGTTGTAAAAATCTATGATGTTTCTTTAGAAAAATCTCAGAAAAACTATGAAATGCAGGCAAGACTAGTTAGTGTTACGACCTCAGCAGAGCAGGTAAGAGTCGACCGGGCCCAGACCCCCTGAATGTTTACCCTTATCTACCACAAGTGATCTATGAACCTCGGACGAATGGCTAAACCTCGTGTGTTATTTTCCTTAACTGGGAAATGGGAATAATAATCACTAGTGCATACTTCATAGAGCAGGCGCTCAAACGCTGGTGTGTGTTAGAAACAATGGGAGGCCTTGCTAGAACACAGATTACTGACCTCACCCCCACAGATTCTGATTTCGTGGGGCGGGGGTGGGGCCTGAGAATCTGCATTTCTAACAAGGCCTCAGGTGCCACTGTTGCCGCTCGTTTGGGAGCCACTATCATAGGGCTATGGTGCAGATGACACGGTGAATATACGTACAGGAAGTGTTAACAAGGACTGCTTTTGTGGACTGCTGTTAGCTGGATGCCTGGCGAAAGGTTAGCTACGTTAAATGGTGTCAGTTGTCACTGTCTTACGAGCTGTCCCTTCCACTTACAAATCCTAGTAAACTTGCAGTTGCACATCAGGGTAACACATTATAAGAAACCCCGGCTCCTAACAGAAATATCCTGATTTTAAAGTACGTATACGTTCACAAGAGCTTGTAAATTGTTCCAAGTACTTAAAAGTGACTCTATAGATCATTGGGGTTTTTTTTCCCCTCTCAAACTTGTCAGTACCCATCTGTACATTTATTATGAGGCAGAAGAGAACCAAAAGCTGACACAGCTACTTCTTGAGGTTTCGTGTCTTTTCTCTTAGTTACAGTAAAAGCGCCAAAACAGATTTAGTCATTAGGGCCAAAAAGAATTCTTCAACTCTTTTCAAGGCATGAAGGAGCCCAGCACATGCAGACGCAGCAAGAGCAGTTAAAACATCACCAGCTCCCGAGGGCAGAGGAAACAGACCCCGCGGCAAGGCCAGGGGACTGTTAAAAAGCTCTTCGCGACAAAGGAAATGAACGCAAATCCCTAACCTGAGCGCGGTCCAGCAACCCTAAGGACAAAGATAAAACGCTCTGATGAAAAGCTGCGGCGGCTTAAGCTCGGAGCAGAGAAAGAGAGTATCAAACACCGTGTCAAAGGTTAAGATGTTTTCCTTGTAAGACGCTTTGACCGTACTTGAGTCTGAAACAGAATGAGGGACAGGGAAACCTTCACTCTGTCTTCCCGTGCCACGCATCGCTCCTTCCAGGAAGAAAACTTCTTTTTTTTTTTTTTTTTTTTTAAATAAACCTAGGTCGAGTGTCCCTTCTGTTCTAAGCACAGGGGGATTCAAGGTTCAAGGAGAGGCAGCTAGTCTTTGGTAAACATCTAACTTTTCCAACTCAATCACATCTAAGTTTTTGGTAAAAATTCTCCTGTGAAACATGAGAATTAGATAAAGCATTCTTGCACCGTGATGGCTTTTGAAAAAGTAAACAAAGGGCGCATGTTTGCAAGAACGCAAACAAACGTCTTACCCTGTTTGAAAAAAAAAAAGTAATAAATAAACCACCCTCTCTGGCACTTCTCTTTCAAAAATGTACATGATTATCAGCACTGCGCTGTCAACTGGACTCCACAAAGGTGGTTCTGCAGCTCTAGCGGGGCAAAAAAATACAACTGGGCAGCCCGCGGGTGAACTTGGAGTCTGTCCCTCCAGCCCAAAGCCTCCCCTGGACTTGGCCCGGGCGGAGGGAGCGAGACACGGGTCCCCAGAAGGGATTCTGGGGCTGCCACGACTCACCTCGCCAACTTCTCCAGGCTCGCGGCGCCCCGGCGGCCGGCACGGGGGCGCGGACGCGGGGGCCGGCGCCGCCGAGCGCGCGGGCGGGCCCCCGGGAGGGCGCCCGGGCCCGGGAGACGCTGGGGGGCCGGCGCGGGGTGGCGCTGCGGGGCGGACGCGGGGCGCGCGGGCGGCGCGGGGGGCTCGGCGCGGCCGGCGCGCAGGGACAGCAGCGCGAGCAGCAGCGCGGCCAGCGCGAGCAGGAGCAGCGCCGCCGCCTTGCTGCGGAGCTTCATGGTGCGGCGCGGCGGCGGCGGCCCCGGGGCGGCGCGGCCCCTCTGCGCATCGCGGCTCGCCGGGCGGCGGCGGCGTCGGCGGCGGGGCGAGCGCAACAGCGCGGGCGGCCGCCTCCTCCGCCGTCGCCCGCCGGGGACTGGGGTCCGCGCGGCCGGCGGGCGGGCGGGCGACGGAGAAGGAGGAGAAGGAGGAGGAGGGGGCGGGAGGGGAGGAGGCGCGAGCGGGGCTCGAGGAGGAGCGGCCCGCGCCTACCGTACTGTGTGGAGTAGCCGCCCGTCTGCCCACCCGCCAGCCGCCCGGAGCCCGGCGCTTTGGCTTCAGGGAGGGCAACCTCAAATCCTCTTCCTCATTCATGCATTCATCCTTCCATCCACCTGTTCATCCATTCATTCATGCCCTCCCATACCATTCCGTTTCATCGGTGACTTCATTCGGTCACTCATTCACTTACCCTCCCATTCCACCCGCTCTTCAGCTCATTACTCTATGCATTTCCCCATCGTTTATTTTTATCCATCTTTCCACAAACAAGTGCATCCGTCTATACATCCAGTCAGGCAAGAGCATCTCTGTTCTGTTTTCCCAGTGCAGGGCCTGGCACCTGGTGGATATCTGTTGGACAAAATCACGCCAGATCCACGTAGCCTAAAGAAGTTATAGGATACATTTCCAAGTCTGGGTTTAAAACCTGACTCTGTCCCCTACTGGCTTAGTGATCCTGAGCAAGTTGCACAATTTGAGACTTCATGTCTTTACATGCAAAATGAGAATGACAATACTGCTCTCCACAGAGGCATTGTTGTGGGCATTAAATTTAAAAAAATGCATTCAAAGAAACTAGCACAGTGCCTGGCTCACAATAGGCATGCAATAAAAGCTCTGTGATAATCGGTACAATAAAACATAGCTTATCACAAATACATAAATGCAAAAGTTTTTTTTTTTTTCCTTTCTGATGTAGATTTGAGATAGAGTAACAACTTTACCACCCATTGCAGGAATAGAGTCTTCTGAGACCCTAACAACTACGATCACCAGATCAAGGTTCTGAATTTTCAAAGTATTCTTTCAGGGCATCTCTAGTCACAAATCTGAAGCATTAGGACACATGCTGTTATTATTCACTATGAACTGACAGCCAGCGTTCTATTAACTAGCTTTTTAGCATGGCCACAGCACAAAGAAGACTAGTTAGAACAGTGTCTCTGAGTTTCTACCAGATTCCATGTTGACTTATATATCATCTAAAATTCAATTATATTCCAAATCATTCTTATATTAACATTCTATTTTAATTATTTGGGAACCCATTGTATTTAAAATTCTAGGAATGAGAATGTTTAATATCCTGGAACCTCTTGCCAAGCAGGCAACCGGAAATGGCAGCGTGTAAGGTCAAAGCGTGGGCTGAGAAATGTTGCAGTCAAGTGAGCACAAACAGTCCATTGGTTCTCAATGAGGATAAGGTACCATCGCAGTAGGAGGTATCTGGAGTTGTGAGAAGGATGTTTTGGGTTGTCACAATGACTGGCAGGTTCTATTGACATACACTAAACCTCTTACAGTGCTTAGGAGATTCTAGCATGACAAGAATCATCCTGGGCCAAGTGCCAACATGGGGGTCCTGTTGAGAAATGCTGATCTATGCTAAGGCTTGACGCTTAGGCCTTTCAGGTTTAGAAATGACCACCATCGTGTTGTTCTGTGGCCCAGTGAAACAGAAATGCCCAAACTCTGTCTTGCCACCTCTCCTCTTCCTCAAGGAGGACACGTGCAACAAGGGTAAAGTAAGGCACAATAACACCGAAGTAGTAGCTGACGGTTTTAGCCTCAAACACCCAATTGGAACTTGGGACAGTTAGCCTTGACCAAACAGAGAACTTCATTTTCTTAAACTCCACTGACGTATCTCCTTCCTCTGAATCTAAACCCAAGTTTTGGATTCCACTGCTCTGATTGGTGGAAAAATACAACTTCTGACACCATGGAAAAGGGGTTCTAGATACCATATCTATGGATCACCCTATTTCTCACTTGGATGTTTAATACCCAAAATGCTTGTTTATATGCCCCCCCTTTGCCCCTGCAATCTATTTCTCCTTCTGGAGTTTTGGTATTTCTAGACACTTAGTTGCTTAAGCCAGAAATTAGGTGGGAATCATCCTTGATTTCCCTATTTTCCTCACCTCCTGCATCAGTTATCTGTTATCTATTATTAGTTATTATTATCTGTTATGCATAACAAACTACTCCAAAATTTGGTGGCATAAGATAATCCACATACAATCTCATCACTTCTGTGAACATTCCAGAACAGCTTAGCTGGGTCCTCTGCTTCCCAGGCTCTCACAGGGCTGCAATAAATTGTTGGTTCAGTGCTGTGATCTCATCTGAAGACTCAAATGGGGAAGGATCCACTTCCAAGCTCATTTACATGACTGCTGGAAGAATGCAGTTTCTTTCAGGTCATTGGACTAAGAGTCTCTGTGCCTTGCTGCCTGTTGACCAGGGGATGCCCCCAGTTCCTCGCCAGGTGGCCCTCTCTATCAGCATAAGCCTGTAAGAAGAGTCAGAGAGAGGATGCAACAATACAAAAAAAGTCAGTCTTTTATAACCTAATTTCAGAAATGACATTCTGTCACTTTATCTTGTTCTTTTAGTTAGAAGCAAGTCATTACATCTCATTCACACTCAACAGGAAAGGATTACACAAGGGCTGGAATACCAGAAGGCCAGGATTATTGGGAGCCATTTTAGATGGCTGCCTTTCTCACCTCCCATATCCAGAAAATTAGCGAATTCTATTAAAGCTACTTCCCAAACGTGATTGGCATCTGTCCAGTTCTCTCCTTCTGAATTGCCAATCGTGATTGCTTGACAAGGCCAAACCTTGCTAAATTCTTAATAGCCTCATTTCTATTGTATTGCATATAAATTGTGCCCATCTCACGGCCCACAGCCCACCCCCCACCCCCATTATATGATGTGGCTGTTCTATGGCCTACACGCAAGAGCCATTACCTTCTAATTAATCTCCTTGCTTCTTCCCAGGCCTTCTTCCAATTTTTAAGCCAGGATGATTTAAACAAACAAACAAACATAAATCGAGTCTTATTTCTCCCCTGCTTAAAACTCTTCAGTGATTCAGTGATTCTTCATGGTTCCTTTTTTTTTTTTTTTTAGGCTCCACCCAGCATGGAGCCTAATGCAGGGCTCGAGCTCAAGACCTGAGCTGAGGTCAAAAGTTGGAGGCTTAACTGACTGAGCCACCAAGGTGCCCCTTTTTCACAGTTCTTTAAATAAGTCTGAACTCCTTACCATAGCATCTAACTCTAGGATGATGTGGCCCCTGACTGCATCCATCCTGGGGCTTGCTCCAGCCCCACTGGCTTTCCATCAGGGCCTCTACCATTCCTGGGTCTTACTTGCTTCAGTATCTTTGCATTTGTGTTTCCTTTTGCTGATTCTGTGCTCTGGAAAATACTTCAAGATTTAGAGCTCGGCTTAAAGCCACCTCCTTAGAAAAGCCTTTTCTGGCCACCCTCTTTAAGGAGATATTGTCCCTCCCATTATTATATGCCCATTTTGTTTCCTGCAGAACCCTTCCCATAAACTGTATACACATACATAAACATATAGGTACACATACAGATACACACATATATACATTCAAATTTATATGTCTATATGTTTTTAATTGGAATTATTTATGAACAGTAGCATATATAGTTCTTAAATGTATAGCTAGATATACCACAAAAACCAACATATAGAACATTTCTAACATCTCAGAAGACTCCTTATGGCCTCTCCCAGTAGTTATATTCAAGGATAATAACTACTTTAATTTCTAAATCATAGATTAATTTTGTCTGCTTTTTGAAACTTTATATAAATAGAGCCATATGACAGGTACTCCCATTCAACATACTGTCTGTGAAATCAATTCATATTTTTCCATGTAACAGTAAGTTTGTTTGTACATCTATTTGTTTGCTGGGTAATATTCCATTATATGAATATACCATAGCTTATTATTTTTTATCCATTTCACTATTGAGATAATGAAATTATTTGCAGCTATTATGAACATTTTTATACAAATCTTTTGCTGGACATAAACATACATCTCTTTTGGGTATATATCCAAAAGTGGAATTTCTGGGTCATACAGTTGGCATATATTTAGTTTTAGATGCTGCCAAATGGTTTCTGAAAATGGTTGTACCAATTTACACTCCCAAAAGAACTCCAACTTACTCCACATCTCCATCTATACTTGATCTTGTGTGTTAATTTAAACTTAGCTAAGCTGGTGGGTGTGTAGAGTACTGTGTTACAGTTTGAATTCTCATTTCTCTTGAGTACCTTTGATATATTTATTTACCATTTGGATATCTTCTTTGGTGAAGTGCCTCTTCTACCTATTTGGGGGGTAGGGCAACTGTCTTTTTCTTATTGATTTGTGGGAGTCCTTTATCTATTATTAATATGGGTCTTTTGTCAGATACACATTTTGCAAATAACTTCACTCAATGTGTGGCTTTTCACTCTTTTAATGCTATCTTTTGATAAATAGAAATTCTCAATTTAATGAAGTCCAACTTTTCAATCTTTTATGGTTAGTATGCTTGGTGTTTTTTCTAACAAATCTTTGTCTTGGTCACAAAGAAATTTTTTTATTTTCTTCTAGAATATAGCTGTATGATAGAACTTTATGTGATAATGGAAATGTTTTGTGTCTACACTGCCCAAAATGGTAGCCACTAGCCCCATGTGGCTATTGAGCCCTTAAAATGTGGCTAATATGAGGAACTGAATTTTTTAAAGTTTTATTTAAATAGCCTTATGAAGCTAGTTGCTGCTATATCAGATAGTACAGTTCTAGACACTTTATTGTTTTAGTTTCCACATGTAAATCTATAATCCATTTTGGGTTACTGTGTGTGTGTGTCTGTGTAAAATAGAAGGTAAAGATCAGGATTATATTTTTCTATATGGATATTTAATTGATCCGTTTGTTGAAAAAAAAACCCATCTTTTCCTCAGGGAATTCCCAATGACTTTGTTTTAAATCAGGTGACCATTCTGTAACAGAAACGAAGAATGCCTTTGATGTGCCCATTATAGACTAGACACAGCCGTGGAAAGAGTTTCTGAGCTTACAAACATGTCAATAGAGACTTCTAAAACTGAAAAAGAGAAAAAAAGACTGAAGAAAAGGAACAGAATAACCAAGACATGTGGGATATCTACAAAAGGTGTAACATACATATAGTGGGAATACTAGAAGGATAAAAAAGAAAGAAAGAAGCAGAAGAAATTTTTGAAGCAATAATGAGTGAGTGAGAATTTTCTCCTTAATGTCAGAAAGCAAACCACAGATAGAGGAAGCTCAGAGAACACTAAGCAAGATAAAATTCCAAAAGAGTACACCTAGGAATGTCATATTCAAGCTCCATAAAATCAAAGATAAAGAAAAAATCTTGAAAAAGGCCAGATATAAAAAAAATACTTTAACTATAGAAGAGCAAAGATAAGAATTATATCCAACTTCTGCAAAAGCATGCAGGCAAGAAAAGAGTAAGTGTAATACATAAAGCTTTGAGAAAACAAATTTACCAATCTAGAATTCTGTAACCTCATAAATTATCTTCCAAAGGTGAAGGAGAAATAGACCTTCTCAGAAAAACAAAAATTGGGAGAATTTGTTGCCAGTAGATCTGCCCTGAAAGAAATGTTAAAAGAGTTTCTTCAGGGAGAAGGAAAATGATACAGGTAAGAAAAAAATCAGATCTACATGAAGAAAGGAGGCACATCAGAGAAGGAATAAGGTAAAATAAAAACTTCATTTTTCTTATTCTTAACTGACCTAAAAAAACAGTTTGTTTAAAATAATAGCAATAATGTATCAGATGCTTAGAGGTATGTATAAATGAAATGAATGACAGCCATAATACGAGGAATGGGAGGAGGACATTAGGAATATTTTATTATAAAGTACTTGCACTATCTATGAAGCAGTATAGTGTTATTTAAGAGAGGACTTGGATTAGCAGTAAATGTGTATTGCAAATCATAGGGCAACCACTAAAAATATTTTTTAAAAGAAGTATAATTCTTATACTAAGAAAGGAGGGAAAACTAAATTATGTAATATGCTTAACTAGAACCACAAGAAACAAAAGAGTGGAAGAGAAAAAATAGGAACAAAGAAAAAGGCAACAAATCAAAATTAGTAACAGAATAAATTTTAATCCACCTATATCTTTAACTGCTCTAAGTATCAATTGTCTAAATACACCAAATAAAAGAGATTTTCAGTGTAACTCTAAAAACAAGACCCAACTATATGTCAGATGTAAGAAACCCACTTTAAGTATAAAGACATATACAAATTAAAAGTAAAAAAATGGGAAAGCAAAGGGGTGTAGAAAGTTATAACATGCTAACACTAATCAAAAGAAAGCTGGAAATGTCCACAATAGCCAAACTATGGAAAGAGCCTTGATGTCCATCAACAGAAGAATGGATAAAGAAGATGTGGTATATATATACAATGGAATATTATGCAGCCATCAAAAACATGAAATCTTGCCATTTGCAACAACGTGGATGGAACTAGAGGGTATTATGCTAAGCGAAATAAGTCAGTCAGAGAAAGACACGTATCATATGATCTCACTGATATGAGGAATTTGAGAAACGAGACAGAGGATCATAGGGGAAGGGAGGGAAAAATGAAACAAGACAAAACCGGAGAGGGAGATAAACCATAAGAGACTCTTAATCTTGGGAAACAAACTGAGGGTTCCTGGAGTGGAGGGGGTGGGAGGTAGGAGGGATATGGTGGATGGGTGATGGACACTGGGGAGGGTAGGTACTATGGTGAGTGCTATGAATTGTGTCAGACTGATGAATCAGAGACCTCCACCCCTGAAACAAATAATCCATTATATGTTAATAAAAAAAAAAAAAGAAAGAAAGCTGGAGTAGCTACTTTAATTTCCAAAGAAGCAGACTTAAATTAAAGAAAATTATCAGGGGTAAAGAAGGGAATTACATATTGATAAAGAGGTCAATTTTCCAAGAAGACATAACAATCCTTAATGTGTATGCATCTAAAAAAAGAATGTCAAAATATGTGAGGCAAAAATTTATAGCACTGCCACATGAATAAGTGAATCCACTGATATAGTTGGAGACTTTATTGGCAGTCTACCAGAAATGGAGAGCTTCATCAGGCAAGAAAATCATTAAAAACTTAGCACTTTTGATCCACCGAATATAATTGACATCCACAGACTGCATCATCGAACAAAAACAGAATACATGTTCTTCTCAAGCTCACATGGAACATTCACCAAGATAGACCAGAGTCTGAACTGTAAAACACATCTTAACAAATTTAAAAGAATATAAATTATTCAATGCATGTTCTCAGAACACAATGGAATTAAACTAAAAATCAATAACAAAAGATAGCTGAAAAACTCTAAAATATTTAGAAGTTAAACAATACACTTTTACAAAGCACTTGGGTGAAAGAAGAAATCACAAGAGAAACTTTAAAAAAATTTGAACTAAGTGAAAATGGAAATACAACTTATCAAAATTTGTGGGATTCAGGGAAAGCAGTGCTTCAAGGCAAATTTATACCATTTGGTGCATATATTAGAAGAGAGAAAGGTTTAAAACCAATAACCTAAGCTTCCACCTTAGGAAACTAGAAAAAGAATAAATTATATCCAAAGTAAGCTAAAGAAAAGAAATAATAAAAATTAGAGCAGAAATCAATGAAATTGAAAACAAGAAATCAATAGAGAAAACCAACAAAACCAAAAGCTGGATCTTTGGAAAGACCAATAAAATAGATAAACTGCTAGCCAGATTAAGACAAAGAGGAGACACAAATGACTCATATCAAAAATGAAAGAGAGGGCAACACTGCAGTTTCCATGGATGATTTAAAGGATAATAAAAGAATACCATGAACAACTTTATGCCCACAATTTGATGAACAAATTCCTTAGAATACACAATCTGTTACAACTCATAGAAGAAGAAATAGATGATCTGAATAGGCCTACAGTTATTAAAGAAATTGAATCATTAATTAATTAACTTCTAAAATAGAAAACATCAGACCCAGATGGGTACATGGGTGAACTCAAACAATGAAGGAAGAAATTATACTAGTTGTCTATAAATTCTTTCAGAAAACAGAAGCAGGAGGAATGCTTCCTTATTCTATGAGGCTAGCATTACCCTAATACCAGAGTCAGACAAAGACACACAAGAGAACTATAGTCCAATATCTCTCATGAACATGGATTCAAAAATCCTCAAAAAATTAGCAAATCAAATCCAACAATGTATAGGAAGATTTATACACTACAAAAAGTGAGATTTATTCCAGGTGTGCGTGGCTGTTCAACATTCAAAAATCAACTAATGTAATCCATCACATCAGCAGGATATAAAAGAAAAATCACATGAGCGTGTCAAGAAATGCAGAAAAAAATTCAACACCCATTCATGAGAAAAACTCTCAGAAAACTAGAAATAAAAGGAACTTCCTCAACTTGATAAAGAACATCAACAGTCATTATAAGTAACATCATACTTAATGATGAGAAGTTTTCCTAAGATCAGGAACAAGGCAAGGATGTTCCCTCTTAACATTCCTTTCAACATCACAGTGGAAGTCCTAGCTTTTTCAGTAAAACAAGAAAAGAAAATACAGGTATACAGATTTGGAAGGGAAAAATGAAACTGCTTTGTTTACAGATAACAAAATTGTGTCTGTAGAAAATTCAAAAGAATGGACAAAAAAGCTCCTGGAACTAAAAAGCGATTATAGCAAGGTTGCAAGATACAAGGTTAATATACAACAGTCAATCACTTTCTTATATGCCAGCATTGAACAACTGGAATTTGAAATCTATAAACACAATACTGTTTATAATAGAACCCCCCCAAACTGAAATACTTAAGAATACTTAAGTATAAACCTAACAAAACATGTGCAAGATCTATATAAGGAAAACTACTGAATTAGATGAAAGAAAGAACTAGAAATATGGAGAGGTTCCACGTTCACCTATAGGAAGACTCAATATTGTCAAGATGTCAGTTCTTCCCAATTTTATCTATAGATTAAATGCAATCCCAATCAGAATATCAGCAAGTTATTTTGTGGATCTTGCCAAACTGATTCTAGAGTTTATATGGAGTAACAAAAGACTCAGAATAGCCAGTATAACTTTGAAGGAAAAGAAAAGAATTGAAAGACTGATGCTACCTGGCTTCGAGACTTATTCTAAAGCTATGGTAATCAAGACATTGTGGTGTTGGTAAAAGAATAGACAACAGACCAATGGAACAGAATAGAGAGCCCAGAAATAGATCCCAATAAGTATAGTCAACTGCTATTTGGCAAGGGAGCAAAGACAGTACAATGGAGCAGAGATAGTCTTTTTCACAAACAGTGCTAGAACAATAGGACATCCACAGGCAAAAACAAAAAACAAAAAAACTATACCTAAACCTTACAACCTTCAAAAAAGCTAACTCAAAATGGTTCATAGACCTAAATGTAAAATGCAAAATAATGAAACTCTTAGAAGATAACATAGGAGAAAACCTAGATGACCTTGTATATGACAAAGACTTTTTGGATACAACACCAAAGGCACAATCCATGAAAGAAATAATTGATGTTGGACTTTATTATTATAATAAAAAACTTATGCACTGTGAAAGACAATCTCAAGAGAATTAGGAGACAAGCTATAGACTGGAAGAAAATACTTGGAATAGGCAAACTAGATCATGGACTGTTACCCAAAATATACAAAGAACGCTTAACACTCAACAATAAAAAAAAAATCCTATTAAAAAATGGGCCAAAGACCTTAACAGACACCTCACCAAAGATGGCAAATAAACATATGAGAAGATACTTGTGAGAAGATACTTCACATCAGATGTAATCAGGGAAATGCAAATTAGAACAATGACATACTTCCACATATATATATAAAATCCTATTAAAAAATGGGCCAAAGACCTTAACAGACACCTCACCAAAGATGGCAAATAAACATATGAGAAGATACTTGTGAGAAGATACTTCACATCAGATGTAATCAGGGAAATGCAAATTAGAACAATGACATACTTCCACACATATATATATATATATATATATATATATACACGTTTGCTGGAGCAAAGAGAAGTGTATAAACTGACATATACAAGATGGTAGCTAATAAAAAAATTCAGCAGGGAGAGGAGGTTTTGGGTTATGTCTGTATCTGTTGGAATGATTTTAGCTACACAGAAGAGAATATCTGACTAACCATGGCTTATACTATGGCTTTTCAAATTTGAATGTGTGGACAAACTAAGTGGAGATCTTGTTAAAATGCAGATATTAATGTAGTATATCTGTGGTGTGACCTAAGATTCTGTTTTTCTAATAAGTTCTTAGATGTTGCTTTTGCTGCTGGTGGTAGTCCAATACTCTGAGTAGCAAGGATTGAATAATAAAGATATATTTATCTTATATATTAAGAAGCCCAGAGCACAAGATGTCCATCGACAGATGAATGGATAAAGAAGATGTGGTATATATATACAATAGAATATTATGCAGCCTTCAAAAGGAATGAGATCTTGCCATTTGCAATGATGTGGATGGAACTGGAGGGTGTTATGCTGAGCGAAATAAGTCAATCAGAGAAAGACATGTATCATATGACCTCACTGATATGAGGATTTCTTAATCTCAGGAAACAAACTGAGGGTTGCTGGAGTGGGGGGGTGGGGTGGGAGGGATGGGGTGGCTGGGTGACAGACATTGGGGAGGGTGTGTGCTATGGTGAGCGCTGTGAATTGTGCAAGACTGTTGAATCACAGATCTGTACCTCTGAAACAAATAATGCAATATATGTTAAGGAAAAAAAAAGAAGAACATAGCAGGAGGGGAAGAATGAAGGAGGGAAATCGGAGGGGGAGATGAACCATGAGAGACGATGGACTCTGAAAAACAAACTGAGGGTTCTAGAGGGGAGGGGGGCGGAAGGATGGGTTAGCCTGGTCATGGGTATTAAAGAGGGCACGTTCTGCATGGAGCACTGGGTGCTATGCACAAACAATGAATCATGGAACACTACATCAAAAACTAATGATGTAATGTATGGTGATTAACATAACAATAAAAAAATTCTCAAAAAAAAAAAAAAAAAGAAACCCAGAACAGATGAAGGACAGGCGTGGAAGGAAATCTTTTCACTTTTT
The DNA here is from genome assembly GCF_964656455.1 of Halichoerus grypus. Classification (NCBI taxonomy): domain Eukaryota; kingdom Metazoa; phylum Chordata; class Mammalia; order Carnivora; family Phocidae; genus Halichoerus; species Halichoerus grypus. Next base: position 177,750,218 of record NC_135712.1, read on the forward strand.
ACCTACTGTGGATATTCTTACATTTGTCTTTTGGTGAGCAACAAATTCATGTGTGTTGAGTATATACCTAAGAGGGACATTACTACATCAGAAAGTAGGTAAATGGTCTGCTTTAGTGGATGCCAGCCAACAGTTTTACCAAGTGATGGTGTCAACTTACACACCCACCAGCAGTGAATGAGAATCCTGGTTGCTACACATCATCTCCAACTTTTGGTATTATCAATCTTTTTCATACGAACCATTCTAGTGGACGTGTAGTGGTGTTTCATTGTGGATATAATTTTCCTTTCCCTGAGGACTAATGAAGGTCAGCATTTTCCCATGTATTTATTGGCCAATTAGATATCTTATTTTATGAAGCATCGGCCCAAGTCTTTGGCCATTTTTTATCAAGTTGCCTTTTATTGATTTGTAAGATTATGTAGAATACGCATAAAGAAACCTTACAAATAAATGTAGTTTCATTTTAAAATTTAAATCTTTGATTCACTTGGAGTTTATTCTGTTTAAGGTATGAGCCCAACTTTATTTTTTTTCAGATCAGTTGTCTCAACACCAATACTACACAGCCTTACTTCCCGTATCAATTGGAGATGTCACCTTTGTCATGTACTCCATTTCCATGTGCATTTTGGAATATTTCTGGGCTTTCTATTCTGTTTGTCTGTCTTCCATGGGAGAGTACACTTTTATTTACTAGCACTATAATGTTTTTAAATATCTACTAGGGGGTCCTATTGTTTTAGAGCTTTCCAGACTATTTTTATTTATTTTTCCATATGAACTCAGAACTGGTTTGTCTCATTTCAAAATTAAAAAAAAAAAAAAACTTTACTGGCATTGAAATAAATTTGTGAGTTAACTTAAGAAGAATTAACACCTTCCTCATGTTGCTTTTCCAGTCTAACATGATTACATGTCTCTTATTTGTTCACATCTTATTTGGTATCCTTCAGTGATGCATAAACTTTTTATATGCACAGCTGAGCTGGTGGGAAAGTGAAGACAATGTCTGAGGCCACAAAACTATAAGAAAGTAAGAGACTAGAGTGGTTATTCAGCATTGTAGTCAAACTTTTCTTTGGCTAGGAAATAAAGGTTAGAGCTGAAGCAAGGTGTGAGGTTAGTGTGGGAACACTGGAATAAAACCTGGTCCCCTCAATGGATCTAGAGGGTATTCTGTTAAGTGAAATAAGTCAGACAGAAAAAGATGAATACCATATGGTTTCACTTACATATGTAATCTAAAACACAAAACAAATGAGCGAACAGAAAAATAAAGAAAAATACAAACAAAAAACAGAAATAGACTCATAAAAACAGAATAAAGTGGTTGCCAGAAGGGAGAGAGTGAGGGGGGTGGGTGAAATAGGTGAAGGTGATAGAAAGATACAAACTTCCAGTTATAAAATAAATAAATAATGGGGATGAAAAGTACAGCATAAGGAATATAGTCAATAATATTGTAATAACTTTGTATGGCGACAGATGGTAACTACACTTACCGTAGTGAGCATTATGTAATGTACAGAATTGTCAAATCACTATGTTATACACCTGAAACTAGTATAATATTGTGTGTCAATTATACTACAATTAAAAAGTAAAATAAAAAAATAGAATATCATAAAAATAAACCAGATCCTCTCAAAGAGCGTCACTTTGAATAGAAACCTAGAAAACAACCCATCTCACAAGAGAGGGAGCGATGTTGCCTGTGTTAATGGTGTTCCCCTGAGGAGGGAAAAGGTTTGATTGAGAATTCCTAATGACCCACCTTCACATAGGTCTCTGTGGGGCAATAAATAAATAAATAAATACATAAATAAATTTAAAAAACAGAAATAAAACAGAAGAAAAAAGAAAAAAATCCAAGGAGAAATTTTAGGTTAAAACAATCACAAATTGGTAGATCTTCAGGGTTCCAAAAGCAAAAGCAAATTTTTGTTGGCAAAACACACTTAAATCTTAGGTGTGGTGTGTTGAAAAGTGATTCCTTAAAATTTATGTCTACTTGTAACTCAGGATATGACTTCTTTGGAAATAGGATTTTCGCAGATGTGATTAAGGATCCCAAGATGAATCACCTTGAATCCAGAATGATGGGCGTCCTTATCCTTGGGAGAAGGAGAGATAACACAGGGAAACACGCATACATGAAAGAAGAAGCCGTGTGAATATGGAGGCAGAGATTGGAGTCTTACTGCCATAGCTAAGAGATGCCATGAGCCACAAGAAACTGAAAGAGACTAGGGAGGATTCTCTGAGCTTCAGAGAGAGCATGGCCCTGCAGACATTTTGATTTCAGACTCCTGACATCCCGAACCCTGAGAGAGAATAAATTTCTGTTGTATAAGCCACCCAGTTTGTGGTAATTTGCTTATGGCAGCCCTAAGAAACTAATACACTAGGTTTCAAGAAATTCACACAGATAGGGCGCCTGGGTGGCTCAGTTGGTTAAGAAATTCACACAGATAAAATTCCAAGGAACTTGATTTCATCATCCCAAACTATAAAACACACACAAAAATAAACCATGGTAGAAAAAAAAAGAATCAACATAAAGAACAAAATGTAGAGAACAATCTGCAAAAAGGACAGGCATTGGAATGGTCACTGTGGAATATAAGAATATGCAATAAGTTTTTAAAAATGAGAGGTTATTGAAACTAGATGTAGGTACAACAAACTACCAAAAGGGATAGGGTGGATTTGAAAATAAAAAAGCATAACTTCTAATAATACAAAATATCTAATTATTCAAATTAGAAACTCAACTTAAAAGTTAAATAGTGTATAAAATCTAGCTGAAGAGAAAACTCAAAAGAAAAAAAAAGGAAGATGGAGCTAAGGAAGTTACTGAAAATGAGCACAAAGAGATAAAGAAATGTAAAAAATTAAGAGGTTAAAAGAAAAAGGGATAGAATGAGAGGATTTAATATGCTTTTTTTTGGTTATAGGATTTCAATTTTATTTTACTGTATTTACTTTTTTTTTCTTTCAAGATTTTATTTAAATTCAAGTTAGTTAACATGTAGTGTAGTATTAGTTTCAGGGGTAGAATTTAGTGATTCATCACTTGCAAAGAACACCCAGTGCTCATTACATCACGTGCTGTCCTTAATGCCCATCATCCAGTTACCCTATCTTGCCCCCCACCTCCCCTCCAGCAACCCTCAGTTTGTTTCCTATGGTTAAGAGTCTCTTATGGTTTGTCTCCTTCTCTGTTTTTATCTTATTTTATTTTTCCTTCCCTTCCCCTATGTTCATCTGTTTTGTTTCTTAAATTCCACTTATGGGGGCGCCTGGGTGGCACAGTTGGTTGAGCATCTGGCTCTTGGTTTTGGCTCAGGTCATGATCTCCAGGCCGTGGGATCAAGCCCTCTGTCTGGCTCTGCACTCAGTGCAGAACCCGCTTGGGTTTGTCTTGCCCTCTGCCCCTCCCCCCACCTGCACAAGCTCTTTCTCTAAAATAAATAAATAAATCTTAAAAAAAAAATTCCAGGGGCACCTGGGTGGCTCAATTGGTTAAGTGTCTGCCTTGGCTCAGGTCATGATCTCAGGGTCCTGAGACTGAGGCCCTCATTGGGCTTCCTGCTCAGTGGGGAATCTGCTTCTTCCTCTCCCTCTCTCCCTCTCCCTCTGCTCCCCCCCCAACCCCACTCATGCTTTCTCTCTCAAATAAATAAATAAAATCTTTAAAAAAATAAAATTAAAATTAAAAATTCCACATAAGAGTGAAATCATATGGTATTTGTCTTTCTCTGACTGACTTTTTGCTTAGCATAATACACTCTAGTTCCATCTACATTATTGCAAATAGCAAGATTTCATTCTTTTTGATATCTGAGTAATATTCCATTGCATATATATATACCACATCTTCTTTATCCACTTCTCTGTCGGTCGACATCTGGGCTCTTTCCATAGTTTGGCTATTGTGGACATTGCTGCTATAAACATTGGGGTGCATGTGCCCCTTGGAATCACTATTTTTGTATCCTTTGGATAAATACCTTGTAGTGCAACTGCTAGGTGGTAGGGTACTTCTATTTTTAACTTTTTGAGGAACCTCCATACTGTTTTCCAGAGTGGCTGCATCAGTTTGCATTCCCAGCAACAGTGTAAGAGGGTTCCCCTATCTCTGCATCCTTGCCAACATCTGTTATTTCCTGAGTTGTTAATTTTAGCCATTCTGACGGGTGTGAGGTAATATCTTATCGTTGTTTTGATTTGTGTTTCCCTGATGATGAGTGATGTTGAGCATTTTTTCATGTGTCTGTTAGGCATTTGTATGTTTTTTTTTTTTTGAGAAATATCTGTTCACGTCTTCTGTCCATTTCTTAACTGGATTTTTTATTTTGGGGGTATTGAGTTTGATAAGCTCAATTAAGGAGGGCACATTCTGCATGGAGCACTGGGTGTTATACGCAAACAATGAATCATGGAACACTACATCAAAAACTAATGATGTCCTGTATGGTGATTAACATAACATGATAAAAAAAAAATAAAAACAACAAAAAACAACAACAAAAAAAGAAATAGGTAAACCATATGGGCAAATCTTTAAAAAAATAGTATTTTGGAGGAGTTTTATAATCAGGGTGTGACTAACATCCATAAATAAAAGCATGAAAGATTAATGCAGATAGTTCAGAGGCAAGTTAAAAGATTAAGATCCTTGCTCTGTTTAGAAAGAAGATAGAAATATTGCTTATATGTTTCCTAATAAAGACTAAATTTAGAGTTCTTCATGTATGGAATCGAAAGTTAACATTAAAAATGTACATATAGGGGCGCCTGGGTGGCTCAATCGTTAAGCGTCTGCCTTCAGCTCAGGTCATGATCCCAGGGGCCCAGGATCGAGCCCCCAATCGGGCTCCCTGCTCGGCGGGAAGCCTGCTTCTCCTTTTCCCACTCCCCCTGCTTGTGTTCCCTCTCTCGCTGTGTCTCTCTCTGTCAAATAAATAAATAAAATCTTAAAATGTACATATAAAAAATCAGGGTATAGGTGAATAGAAAGTATTCACTGTAATGTTTCTTTTGACTTTTTTGTATGCTTGAAAAATTTCATAGTAAAATGTTAGAAGGGGAAAACCCACAATGAGATTTCTACCAGAATAGCTAAAATTAAAAAGTCTGACAGTATCCAGCGCTGGTGAGATTATGAAGCAACCAAAGCTCATACCTTAGTAATAGGAGTGTAAAAGGGCCAAATACTTTAGGAAAATTACAGAATCTACTAAAGCTAAACATATGCAAACTCTATGCCCTAGAAATCTCATTCCTAGGTATCTTATATATTTAATAGAAATCATATTTATGGGCACCAAAAGCTATGTAAAAGAGAGTTCATGGTAGTTTCATTTATAATTGCTAAAAGCTACAAATTATCCAAATTCTCAAAAAAGGAGTATGGATACGTGGTGGTATATATTTATGTGCTAGAATACTACATGTCAATGAAATTAAATAAGCTACTACTACATGCAACTATATGAGTGAATCTCATTAACCTAATATTGAAGGAAAGTAGCCAGACATGAAAGAAAACAAACTTATTGATGAAGTTCAAAAATAAGCCAAACTAATCTTTGGTATTAAAAGTCAGGATATTGGTTTCCTCTGGTTAGGAGAGAGAGGTAGTGATTAGAAAAGGGACTGAAGGAGACCTTTGGGGGAGTGGTCATGCTCTAGTTATTGATCTGAGTGGTAGGCATGGGCATGCTTGCTTTCTGATAATTCATCAAGCTGTGCACTTGATGTGTTTTCTAAACTAAAAAAAAATTATTGTTTTAAAAATTTCAAGGTAATTGCTAGTAATTTCTAAAGACACACTAGGATCAATACTCAAGGTGGGATGAAAGATCTTTCAGTTATTTGGAGGGAACTGAGTTGAGAGGACATGGGAAGAGAGCCTTGGAAAATGGCCTCATCAGAGGTGTTACCTGTGCCCCACAGACTGAGAACAGGAAGGTGGAGTGCATGGCTGAGATCTTCAGAACAGAGAGGCAGAGGTATGTTTCCATGGCCCTGGAATGAGTCACAACATGGCCAAAAGTTCTATGTCCTAAAGAGGGCACTAAGTTGGGCAATAGAGACCTATCAGGCCCACCCCTAGTAATCGCAGGGTCTGGGACAAGGGCATAAACGGAAACCTACCTACTGAAATATTTGGAAGTCAGAAGTCAAACTACCCACTGTCAAATAACATATGATCTATGCTTGTGCTTGACAAATATGCTTTTATAACAACCTAGAAGGCCAGGATGAACTTTAAGAGTTCTACACTTATACAAGGAGGTGGTGGAGCCCAAGTCCCAAGTCCCGGCCTCTGGCCCACCCCCTTCCTCCACCCCCAGCACATACATGGACACCTTGCCCACACGTCCAAGCTTTGTCCATGGCCCTGCCAACAGCCATCCCTTGGCCACCCTCAGGCGTCAGGCTGAGTACACCAGAGGCAGTTTGCCTTTCTTTAGGAGAGTCACTTGGATAAGAAGCCTGCACTCAGGTAATGGACTCAGGAGCATTTAGATGGGGACATATGTGGTCTTGGCTACGGAGAGTGTATCCTAGAAGAGGGAGGGGCTGGAGCTCTGAATGGGCACTGCCTGAGGGGGCGGGAGCAGGGCTCTAGAACATGCTAGGGTGTAAGGACAGAACAGGTCCTTCTGTGGATGAGGGAAGGCCTCAGCAGAAGTCGGAATGGACTGTATGACTATGAGATAGGACTCGGGACGCTTCTGTAGATGCTTGTGTGTCTGTACAAGAGAAATGACTCCAAGGATCAGCTCTTCCCTCAGCTCACCCCATTCTACTCTATGCCATGATTCTTTGAAAACTTCCTAGAAATGAAATGACACCTTAGCAAGGACTAGGGAGGAAGAGAAGAACATTGACCCCTTGAATTTACCCCAAAGAAACTGAGGAAAAACTCTGAGGTGACTGGGTTTACCAAGATTTGATTGGCAAACCACAGCTGGAAAGAGAAATTAAGTTCAGGTATGGAAAGTCAAAGTTACTTTTTTTTTTTTTGCACATCTGAGTCTTGTGCACTGAAAAATTCATACCTAATACAGATCATAATAGTGCTGCTTAGGGACACTATGGTTTCAAGATCCATCTATTTTTTAGAATACCTTGACACAGTGCATGCTCATCTCATCACTGGGACAGGGGAGGAAGTTCAGAACTCTGGTCTAAGTAGAACGTGGGCCGGTGGGCGATTGGAGGAAGATGGAGAGCGAGGGAGGGAGAGAGGGGACTGTGACTGCATTACAAATAGCTCACCCAAAGGATGCCTTCAACCCAGGAGTTCTCAGAATCATCAGAAGATGATTTTGTTATTAAAATGTATATGTTATTTCAAAATTTCCAGGCCATAGACATTAACAAAAATTGGACTTCCCAGGACACTATGAAACAAGACAATGTTCACAAAAGACTAACCCTGCTATGGGGCACCTGGTGGTTCAGTTGGTTAAGCGTCTGCCTTCGGCTCAGGTCATGATCCCATGAGCCCCATGTGGGGCTCTCTGCTCAGTGGGGAGCCTGCTTCTCTCTCTCCCTCTCCCCCTGCTCGTGTGCTATCAAAAAGTATGTACCGGGGTACCTGGCTGGCTCAGTCAGTAGAACATGAGACTCTTGATCTCAGGGTTATGAATTCAAGCCTCCCATTGGGCATGGAGCCTACCTAAACAATAAAATAAAATAAAATAAAATAAAATAAAATAAAATAAAATAAAATAAAATAAAATAATGTTTTAAAAATATGTATGATTTACTATTATAAACAAAAAATCATATATATGTTTAGCAAAAAATGTAGAATATTAATAGTGCAGGTGTATCTGAATGATGAATTTATTTTCATCTTCATGTTTTCCTGTGTTTTTTTATTTTAATAAGCAATCCCCTCAAAACCCTCAAAACTTCTGTAAGTGATTTCTCTGTATTAAGCAATCCTTGCTTCTTTTAAAACTTAATAGAAGCAGCCTTATTCATGATGGCCAAAAAGTGGAAACAACTCAAATGTCCATTAACTGGTAAATGGATAAACAAAATGCGGTACATCCATACAGCGGGATACTATTCATCAGCAAAAGGGAATGAGTACTGATGCATGTTATAGCAGGAAGGAACCCCCAAAACAGGCCACGCAAAAGAAGCCAGCCATGAAAGACTACTTATTGTCTGGTCCCATTTATCCGAAATGTGCACAAAAGGCAAATCTTGTGAGACAAAGTAAATTGTCTGTTGTTTGCAACTCCCAGTGGGAACAAGGGTTAACCGTGAATGTGCAGGGAGATTTTACCGGGACCATGGAAATATTCTGCCACTGGACGATGGTGAGGATTGCACAACTCAATTGTAAAAATCACTGAAGATCACACCTAAGACAGAGTGGGTATTATGAAATGTAAATTAGACCCCCATAAAGTTGTTTAAAAAAACCTGATGGAGAATTTGGTGAAAGCTCAGAGACAGAAAGGTGTAGAGAGTCTGTCCGGTTTGGTTTCTAATGTGAAGGAAGGAAATGAGGTAAGAATGTTAGATGCCTTACAACTACAAATTAAAGCAGCTGGCTTGAAACGCTACCGAGGCTGTCGGGATCTGTTAGGATGGATTTCCTGTGGTACTTCTGATGCCAGGGCAGAAAGCTTATCTGGATTTAGACGCAAAGCAGGGCTCCCATTTCCCTAACCAACTGTGGGTTCCTGGAGGAAAGAGACCACACCCTAGCCTTGGAATGAACTCCTGTACCACCCAGCTACGTGACCCTCCTGAAATCTCTAGGTTTAAGTTTCCTGATTGTAAGAAAGAAAAGAAAAAAAAAGAATTGAGTTGTACTAGATGGTTTTCATAGCCCTGTTCAGCTGGGAAGTTGTTTTCCTTGGCACTTACCACCCTCACCAAATGGCCCTAGACTCTTTTCCAAGCCTAACTCTTAGTTGCTTCAATTCTTGCAGTCTTCATATCAGATAAGGTGACCTGGTTCTACACTATTTATCTGCACTTTTTCTCCCTGGAGCCTTTGCTCAGGCCCCAGACTTCGTTATCAGAAATGAGATGTTTCTAATTGTTCCAACCCCAAGCATTTCTCTGTCTCTGGATCTCCCTGACTTAATCTGTACACTCTTTGTTGTCTTTCACTGCTGTTCCATGTATCAGTCACTGCATTGCAAACCTCCCCAAAACCTAATGACTTAAAATAGCAACTATTTTATTATGCTAATGGTTGTGTGAATTAGGAATGAGGGTAGGTACCCTGGGGATGGCTTATCTCTTCTCTCACATGGCCACGGGCACAGCGGCATCAGCTGGGGTTGCTCAGAGGATTGGAGGTGGCTGGGATGGGGCCATAAGCCTGGCGCCTTGTTTCTGGCAGATGGCTAGATTCCCCTGGTTTCCATATGGAGTCTGTTGGGGGTCCAATGTCCAAGATGGTGGCATCTTCACTCCTGTGAACGGTGCCTGGGCTGGGATGGCTGAGGCAGCTGGGGCTGGCCACACAGCCTCTCCATGTGGCTAGGCTGGGATTCCCCACAGCATGGTGGTCTCAGGGTAGTTGGATTTCTTACACTGTGGCTAGCTTTCCACAGAGCCTGTGTTGCAAGAGTGCAAGGTAGAAGTGGCAAGGCCTTTTATGACTGGGCCTTAAGAAGTCACATAGTGTCACCTCTGCTGCATTCTCTTGGCTACCGAGGGCCAACCCTGATTTACTGTGGGAAAGTATCAAACAAGGGCGTAATTATTGGGAGTGGTGGTTCATTGTGGGAGGAGGCATCTTTGAAAACTGGCTACCACAATTGCTAATCCTTCTGTGTTTTTTATTTTCTTAACTAAAGTCTAAATTATTTGAAGTTAGGAATCACGTCTTTCACCTTTTATTATCTCCACTCACTTTGTCCCTCTTCCCAGAGCATCAAGAACAGAAACATGTGGTTTATAGACAGTGGGCTGGAGGCAGGACAAGGTCAAGGGGCCCAATCCTGGCTCTGTCACTTACAAGCCATGGGACTTGGACGATCACTCAACCTCTCCAAGTCCAAGTTTCCTCATCTATAAAATATTGTTGGTGATAGAAAAGCTTTTTTCCTCATAGAGCTGATAAGGGGGATGAAATCACTTGGAAAAATGGAGAGTATACAATAAGCAACCAATAAATACCAGCTATTACTGTTGACTAAATGTAGACCACCAACTTATGATAATTGGGAACAGTGTTGCCCAGGGGAAAAGGGAAGAACTCAAGCATTATTTTCCAGAATGAAAAAAAATTACATTAACTATGATAATGGAGGCAACTGGCTCTACCATGTCTATTCAGATTCTTTACCATTGGCTGGATGCCATGAAGACCTAGGTTGACGTTTGCTTGTTTCTTTTTGTTTCTTTATGTCTTATCTAAAGAGAGAATAGATCTAGTTGGCTATAAATTATGATTTTAAAAATCACAATAAATGGTTGCTAAATATTGAAATGATCAAGAAAAACAAGTATAAATAAACAAAACCCATAAAGGGAAAAAAATGATGTGAAACAAAAAAATGTCGATGTAGGAAAAGAAGTGTAAATCAATTGAGGGGTGAAGGAACGCTTAACAGAGAATATACACAACCAGAGAACAGAATGAAGGAAAGCAAAAGGAGACGATTGGAAGAAGGATCCAAGGCTATGTCTTGATTATGTACCAATGACAATAACATAATTACTACCCGCATTTTAAACACTAGGGCATCTTGTTGAAAGGATTTATCCTTATTCAGGAAGAAAAGTGACTAATGTGAACTCTTCTGGGAAAACAATATAAAACAATCCAGTTATGTCATTTTAACTTTATAGAGAAGTGTCTGTAATGAGTTTACAATACATATAATCAACAGAAATTGTTTCAAATTGCAGGGGAAACTATTTTTCTCTTGCTTAGAGCTCATAGTTTTATTGACCATTTTCTTCACAAGATTGGTTTTCTTCGAGTGGCTGCAATAATCAAAAGGCATTCAGGAAGACAGAGAGCCCCAGCAACAGTTTTTTTTTTTTTTTTTAAAGACAGGCAAAATCAAGGTGGTAAGACCCCTCAGTGAAGACATGCCAAGAAATGACCCTGCAGAAAAATCAAGAAAGAGGTCATTGAGTTCATTTTGGGGATTTCAGTATTGAGAGGAAAGTGGGCATTCCAATCTATTTGGAAGGATAGACCTGTAGCACAAATGGCATCTTAAATTGGGGCTCTAGGAAACAGAGTTTTCAGAAGGACAGTTGAGTGCAGATGGTTTTGGGGGGATGCTCTTGGGAGCTACACTTGTAAGAAGGGGAAGGTGGGACTGGACAGAGGCCAACAGTGCAATTGCAACCAAGGCCCCTGTCAGTTCTGTGGGTAGTTCTGGAGTGGGGATGGCTTTCAAAGTTGTCCCATATAAGGCAGGATGTATCAGGAATTAGCCTTCTGGAAAGGGGTAACTTTGTACAAGGCACTTCTCTGCTGTCAAAGGCAGGCCCCTGTGAGGGACACAGCTGTGAGCCATCAGCAGCTTAGATTCCCAGCATCCACGGGTGATCCAAATCTTCTGATTGTTTTCTAGTCATGCACGGAATCCCTTTATAATTGAGATATTACATACAATAAAGCACACAAATCTCAAATGTATGGCTCTATGAATTTTTACGTAGGTGTATATTCATGTAATCCCCACCCAAATCCACATACAGACTACATGTTCATCACCCAGCAGGTTTTCTCATACCTCCTCCCAGTCAATAATCACCTTCACAAAGGTAATCACTATTTTCACATCTATGGCCATACAATAGTTTTGCCCCTTTTGAACTTCATAAAAATGTGAATATATTGTACGAACTCTTTGGGATCTGGCCTTTTTGACTTAACGTGCCTATGTGATTTTTGCATGTTGTGTATAGCTTATATTCTTATTGCTGTGCAGCACTCCTGAGTGAATATACCACAATCTGTCTCTTGTACTCTTTTTTTTTTTTTTTTTTTTTTTAAAGATTTTATTTATTTATTTGACAGAGAGAGACACAGCGAGAGAGGGAACACAAGCAGGGGGAGTGTGAAAGGGAGAAGCAGGCTTCCCGCTGAGCAGGGAGCCCGATGTGGGGCTCGATCCCAGGACCCTGGGATCATGACCTGAGCTGAAGGCAGACGCTTAACGACTGAGCCACTCAGGCGCCCCTGTCTCTTGTACTCTTGATGGGCACTTGAATTGTATCCAGTTTGGGCTATTATGAATAATGCATTTATGAACATTCCAGTACATGTCTTTTGATGGACGATTACCACTCATTTCTGTTATATATCAAAGAGAGGAATTGCAGGGTGTTAGGACATACACATGTTTAACTTTATTAGTATATACTGCCAAACAATTTTTAAAGGTGGTTGTGCCAATGTACAATCCCACCACAATCTTTGATGCCAAAAGAGGTGCATTTAGATCATTTCTGCACAAAGGACTAAAAATACATTCACTCTGAATCAAAGAAAATATTAGTTAGGTTAATCATAACTAGATTATGAGAACTAAAAAAAAAGTAACGTTAAAAACTTGTCATGTATTTTTGGTAGACATTGTAGATACTTTCCTCCAGCAATTCTGCAGAAGTACAAAGAATGGGAAGGAAGGAGTTTCTCAAGATGAGCTCATGGGTCAGGTGCCCTAGATTTATTTCCTGAAGCAGAGCCTGAGACAAGGATTTGAATGCATGTGATTTATCCAGGGGGCATTTATAAGAGAAACCTGTAAGGAAGGAAGTGAAGAAGGACAGGGAAAGGGAAAGAACTGAGCAAGGGTGTGGGCTTGGGGGAAAGTACTCTTGGCCTGATCCCATAAGGAACTCTGGAGCATAAGCCATCTTGGAGTCATCTGCTCCTTTAAGGCAGTCTCTCTACCCCAGATCAGTTTTTACGGTTGTGGGACTGGATGGCAGGGTGGTGGTGGTGGTAATTACTTCCTGGAGCCTCCAATCAATCTAGGGCAGTCATTTTAAACTGTGGGCAATTCTGTGCCCTAAGAAACATTTGGAAAAGTCTGGGGAGATATTTGTGGTTGTCACAACAGCAGGGCTGGTACTGGTGTTGGGAAGTTGGAGGCCAGGATGCTGCTAAACATCTTACAATGCATAAGACAGCCCCTCACAACAAAGAATTATCTCTCAGAAATACTTGGGATGGAGAAACAATGGACTAGGGCAATTCTTTGAAGGGGTCAAGGGCAAGCCATTAACAACACTTGCTGCTAGTGACAGATGGGTTCCCTGTTTCCATAAAGGGCACCCGGGTAGGGCATCATAACAACACCTTCTGTAGACGTCTTTCAGATATATGATGTTAAACAATGAAGGAAGCTTGAACTGCTCTTTGGTTAGAATTCCTATGTGATCTGCATTTCATCTAATGGGATGGGACTAGTATCTTGAAATATATGTTGCTAAGCCCTTAGCTACACGCCGCACAAAGCACAAAAATGTTGCAAGAAGTTTACTGGTGTCAGCTGCAGGCATTTTAGATTTTCTTCAGAGCTTTCCCGGGCTTGTAGAAAATTGGAATTGGCCTAAATCCTACCTGAAATACCCATTACCATGCTAGGTTATTGCCAGTGCTATGCTCTTTTAACAACGTAACTTGAATGGGCTCTAGGATTGGTGCAAGGATCAGAAAGAGTTGTGCTTAACTATAAAGGAGTTTAAAAAACATTGGAGACTCATGGTCTACTCTGTCTATATCCTGTTGGGCCCATCCCTTAAGCCTCTTTTACAATCCAGTATTCATTTTTAAGTTATCCAAGTATTCATCCAAGCCCTCTTGGAAGCGGTTTATAACTGGGAATTGCGAAACTTAGGATGTCTATTGTATTTACTATTGTTATATAAAAGGATAATTTTTTTTCAAACTTCAAAATGTTTTATCTGGTTTGTATTCTAACTTTTGTATTTTTATTCTAGGGTTGTGATCTATGTTTATGATTCTACTATTGGGTTCATCTTTTTTTCCTCTCTCAAAACCAATCATCCCTTTGTTCATTTTTTTTTTTTTTTAAAGATTTTATTTATTTATTTGACAGAGAGAGAGAGAGTACAAGTAGGCAGAGTGGCAGGCAGAGGGAGAGGGAGAAGGAGGCTCTCTGCTGAGCAGGGAGCCGGATGTGGGGCTCGATCCCAGGACCCCAGGATCATGACCTGAGCCGAAGGCAGCCGCTTAACCGACTGAGCCACCCAGGTGCCCCATCTTTGTTCATTTTTTAAGTGTTACAATACTAACACAGATAAATAAGAAGGGTACAGTTACAGTACAATATTCTTGACCAAAAAATTAGCCAAATGGAAATATTGTAATGCTATGTTAGGTGAAAAAAGTAAAAATATAGAATATGATACCATTTTTGTTTAAAAATCTTTCTATACTTTTTGAATAGAGTAAGAGTCTGAAAATAGGTACACCAAAATAATAACAGTGGTTAAGGTGTAGTTTGCAAGTTCTGTGTAAGATCCCACCACTTCCCAAAAATGGCTCAGATAATGAACTAGAGCTATAAGTAGCTTTTTAAGGAAGCTATTTCGGTAACATTGTCTTAATCGCCTATATGAATGCCACCTTCTGGAAACAAGGAGCATTTCAGCACTAAAAGAATGCTGTAACAATAGAATTTTGTCATAAGGCTGAAATTGGAACTGTTTATAGAAAATATATTTTTAAATTTATTTTAACACTTAATTTTGAACCTTGCAGATCACAATCAAGTTTGTTAGAGGATGGGCTTATTTAATATGATCAGAGATGGCAGATTATATACATGGCCTCAATAAGGTGGCCAAGGAGAAAACTATTTTTAAAACACTGAAAGGGCATCCAAAAATAAGCCTGAAGGAAAAAGAAAAATGAAAACAAACAAATACTGTAGCCTTTGAATGGCTCAAAAAATGATGAAAAAATTCATTCCTGTTTGATTTTCCTCTGCAACAGAGTTAACATGAAATGTTGAAATAATGTATTTTCAAGCAATGTCTATATCTAGACATGAAACTCAACTGACTCAACTCAACATGATCCATGAGTCAGTATACATAGGTCTAAAAAATTACCAAAGTAAAAAAATAAAATAATGTTGTAGATTTACATCTATAGTGTGATAATGTGCCCATCCACACACAGACATGAAGTAACAGGGCACCTAGAAATGTATGTAGAAATATAAAATGTTCCTCTGAAACTAATAATACCCTATATGTTAATTAATTGACTTTAAATAAAAAAATAAAATCGCTATTATTAATATGTTAAATAAAAACCATATGAAAGTGTATCTAGGGGGATTAACTTTGGGGAAGTGGAAGAGGGGACAAAAGTTAGATGGCAGTCGAGGGAAACTTATCTGTAATATTCTGTTTTCTTAAAAAAAAAATGTATTGAACTTGTGTAATTTGCCACTAATTAGAAACACAAAAATAAAATGAACTATTGCCTAAAATAAAACAACAGATCCCTGTTATATAGTTGCAACGGTCAATATTTTGTGATATAGCAGATGCAATGTATGTTTCTTACAAATAGCAGCAGTGAACCCTATAGTCTGTTTATCTGTATTGCAATCCTGTGTGTGTGCGTGTGGCCAATTACAGAGTAAAATATCTAGGAAGTACACAGCTCTACTTTGCAAAGTGCTTTCACTTACAGTATCCTCATGGCTGGCATAGCTTCAGTCTCAGTTATTTCTTTGGCATTAATAATTTAAAAATATTAATGCTTGTGACCTACAGGAATGAGGTCCCCTGGTAGAAGTAAAGATTCCTTCTAGACAAGCTAATTTGAAATGATCCAGCCAAAGGCCTATCTCAAGGGACCTCTTGAGAGCTTTGCTAATTCCAAGTTTGCACCAATTCATTTTCAATTTTGAACATCTATTATTTGTAAGGCTCAGTACGGTCTAAAGCAGGATGGCTTGGACTCAGAACGTGGAACAGTTGGGTCGGTGGTAATATTGGAAGGAGTGAACTCTATAGTATTTTAGAGCCTGGGCCCAGGAATCAGACTCAGTCAGGTTTCAATTCCCATTGCGCAACTCACAGCTGTTGTGATCCTGTGCGATCCTGGGGATAGAGAATGCCTACTTCAAAGAGCTGTCAGGAGGGAAAAAGGAAATCATTATAAAGGATTTGGCACAGTGCTGGCACATAGTAACCATTCAATTAATTCAATTAATCCTTCTGCTACCCAGGAAATAGATGAACGTTTAAGGAGTACTCTTTCAATTGTTTCACCCATAACCTCTTATTTTGTGTTTATCAGAGCTCCCAGAGTTAAGCAGATTGCTTTTTATTTTGAAATTTTTGTTTTACTTGCTCCTGCTGATGTTTGCCTGAGTCCTAACTAATTTTCAAGATTCATAAAAATTGGAGGTTGATAAGGCTTTTGAAGTGATCTGGTCCACTCACTACCCCAGAGATAACTCTCACCCTTTTTCCATTGACATTTTAAACCAGGAGGTAAATAGTATTTCCTGATTACTCTAGTTTCTGGTGGAGTAACAGGAAACACAATGAGAGGAAGGAAGGCTAAGGGAATATGTAGGGAAAGAGGGAGATGAGTGGGACCGGCACTGGGAAAATCTGAGGAGCATAGACTAAAGTGTATGGAGAAATGTGAGAAAAGGCAAGAAGGGGTACAGAGGGACGGCAATTTGTCAATGCAGGCACTAACAGAGTTTAAAGATCAGACGTTCTGGGTTCTGATAATTTTAAGATGCATGATTATAAGATATAATACTTAACCTCTCTGAGTTGTGTTCTTCGGAGTTCATAGTGCAGATTAAATAAGGTTAGTGGACTGGACGCTCTGTAAATGAGAATACTCAAATAAGGAATTCGGGAGGGGAGAGAAAGTAACAGAAAAAGAGAGGGAGAGGGAAAAGGAGGGGAAGAGAAAAAGGCAGAGAAAGACAGAAGTGAGGGAGAAAGGGGATTTGCGACAAGGCAGGTGAGAACTAAGGAAAACCACAGTAACGACGCTGCTGTGGCTACTGCGGTGACTGCTTCCACACGTGGAGCCTTGACAACTTGCCAGGTACGTTGTTAGAGCTTTACTTGCATTTCATGTTATCTTCACATCTCTATGGGGCTAGTATTATTGTCATTTTATTTTATTTTATTTTTTTAAGATTTATTATTTATTTGAGAGAGCGAGAATGAGAGAGAGAGAGAGAGAGTACATGGGGTGGGGGGAGGGTCAGAAGGAAAAGCAGGCTCCTCGCTGAGCAGGGAGCCCTATGCGGGACTCATCCCAGGACTCCGGGATCATGACCTGAGCCGAAGGCAGTCGCTTAACCAACTGAGCCACCCAGGCGCCCCGAATTATTGTCATTTTAAAGAAGAGTTATCCGAAACATAGAGAGGTTTTGTAATTTTCCCAGCTGAGAGGTGGCCGAGAAGGGATTCCAACGTAGGTTTTCTACCTGCAAAGCCAATGCTTGTTCAAAATCATCTCTTAGGATCTCTAAACAGACTTGATGGGTCTAAAGAGGATTCTTGTCCGGGTTTTTCCAAGTTATGCCCTTGGTTCAACTCCTGTGGTCGGAGCCCCACGCTCCACGCCCTTTCTCCACTAACAGCGTCTAGTCTCCATGGAGATCGGCGTGGGGCGGGACTTCCTGCCCCACGCAGGAGCACTTCCGTCTCGAGCCGGAAGCGCCCTGGCTACCCGGCTGAGTCCCGGCGCGTGGGGACTTGCTGTAGAGTTTGAGTGGCGGGACCGCGGCGGCTGTGAGCGTGAGCGGCGCGGGCACCCGAGTCCAGCGCAGCCATGCTGACCCCCGCGTTCGACCTCAGCCAGGACCCCGACTTCCTGACCGTCGCCATACGCGTGCCCTACGCCCGGGTCTCTGAGTTCGACGTTTATTTCGAGGGGGTCGACTTCAAGTTCTACGCCAAGCCGTACTTTCTCAGGCGAGTTCCCGCTGTCCGGCCTTGGAAAGAGCGAATTTAGGGGATTGATTAGTTGATTGGTTCATTCATTTTTCACTTACTCATTAGATAGCTGCTTACCGAGGAAGGAGGAAAGAGCGAGGGAGCACTTCTCGATTTAACGATTGCTTTTTTCCGAGATGGCCGCAGGTGCTTTCGGTGCTGAGGAAGCGACCTCGACAGGCCTGCGTTCCAGATGCTGCAGGAAGCTCGTTTCCGGCTTAAACTTTGTTAAATCCCCACCGTAAAGAGATTTCGAGCCACTGTAAAACGTGGCGGTTGGGACCTTGTAACCTTTGCAGTTTCTGCCCCGTCAGCCTAGTTCCCGTACCTTTTTTCTGTTGTTTTCGTCCCGCGTTAGTTCTCCCAGCCTCTCCGCTGCCCTGGGACGGTGCGCACCGACTTCCCAGCCGACCCGTCCGTTTGACTTTTCTCATTCCCCGTTCTTTTTAGAGTTGTGTCGACCTCTTGGCCGACCGCTCCCTACTTCTTGATATTCTCTCCTTCCTTTGCCTCGTTGACACCAAATTAGCCTTGTTCTCCTATCTTTTCCTCGTCTGCTACTTCTCTCATTTTGCCCTTTAATTGTGGTGGTTGTCCATGTGCTTTCCTAATAAAAGCTGCCTCTTGAGTCAAGCTGGTTCCTTCACTGGGCCTGGACCAGTTTTGCTCAGATTTCCATTAGGCCCTTGACTTAATGCACCTACTTGCATATACTGCACTTTCCTATTTTTTTAAATTCATTTTTTTACTTTATTTATATGGGGCTGGGTTTTTGGTATCGGGGATGTGGTGGTGTCTCGTGTAGTTTACATTTTAGTGGGGAGAGAACAATAAATTAACAAGTAAACATATAACTACAATTGTGGTAAGTGCTCTTAAGGGGAGTCAAGTGCACTGATAGAAAATAAAAGGGAACCTGTTTAAACGTAAGGTGGCCTGGGAAAGACTTTCTGAAGAAGGTGATATTTAAGGCAAGACAGGAAGAGTGGGAGGAAGATGGTGTGGGTGGTAGCGAACATTTACTTAATTTTTACTTCAGGTTTATACTTTAAACCTGGATTATCTCATTTGATTTTAGGACAGTACTACAAAATAGTTTCTGTTAATGTTACAGATGAGGGATCAGAGGCTCAGAGAAAAGATTTTTTTTTTTTTAGCTTGGAATTTTTTATTTCAGTTCATGGAGTGATTGTTTCCATGACTTTTTTTTTTTTTTTTTAATTTTATTATGTTATGTTAGTCACCATACAATACATCATTGGTTTTTGATGTGGTGATCCACGATCCATTGTTTTCGTATACACCCAGTGCTCCATGGAGTAGGTGCCCTCCTTAATGCCCATCACGGGGCTAACCAATCCCCCCCTCCCCTCCCCTCTAAAACCCTGTTTGTTTCTCAGAGTCCATAGTCTCTCATGGTTCATCTCTCCCTCCAGTCTCCCCCCCCATTTTTCCCTTCCTTCTCCTAACATCCTCCATGCTATTCCTTATGTTCCACAAATAAGTGAAACCATATAATTGACTTTCTCTGCTTGACTTATTTCACTTAGCATAATCTCCTCCAGGCCCATCCATGTTGATGTAAAAGTTGGGTATTCATCCTTTCTGATGGCTGAGTGATATTCCATTGTATATATGGACCACATCTTCTTTATCCATTCATCTGTTGAAGGGCATCTCGGCTCTTTCCACAGTTTGGCTATTGTGGACATTGCTGCTATGAACATTGGGGTGCATTTGGCCCTTCTTTTCACTACATCTGTGTCTTTGGGGTAAATACCCAGTAGTGCAATTGCTGGGTCATAGGGTAGCTCTATTTCAGAGAAAAGATCTTAAATGAGATAGGACTGTAAAATAAAAAATACAGTAACAGAAATTTCAAAGTAAAAACCACTTTGCTTAATTTTGGGGGTTTTGATGAAGACCAAATAAGAGGTTATGTGTGGAACAATTTAAAGAGTATTCTTCACATGGACTCATCCATGGGTAGCAGGGGCTTGGTAGTTGGGCACACCTGGGTCTCAGCACACTTAATAGTTCTGGGACTTAGGGCAAGTTATTCAGTCTCAGTTTCCTAATTTGTAAAATGGGACTGATATTAGGGATCCTAAAGAGTTGATGTGAGGATTGAGATAATGCATGCATAATTTTTATTACCATGCCTGGTGATTGCTTGTTCAATAAACAGATATTTATTAGAAGGGCCTACTGTTCCAGTTATCTGTTGCTGCATAACCAATCGAACTTAATGTTATAAAACAACAATTATTTAACTCCCTCATCCTGGTTGTGTGTCGGGAATTTGGTAAGGGCTGGGCTGGGCTCGTCTGTTCTGACTTGAGATCTTTAAATCACTTGTAGTCATATGGTGGCTGGGAGGAGTGATGTGAGACAGGCCATCAGATGGTGGAGTGGCTGGGGGAGGGCGTCTCTTTTCGTGTACTCTAAGGACCTCCCTATGTGGTGTCTTTGCATGTTCTAGTTGTGATTCCTTTGGGAATCCCAGGTGGAGCTGAAGGTTTCAAAGCCAGGTATTCCAGGGGGAAAGGCAGGTTCATATCACCTTTTATGACCTAACCTCAGAAATCATACGGTCACTTCTACTTTATTGTATTGGTTAAAACAGTTCCACAAGACCACTCAATTTTTTTAAAAAAGTAATTAATTTTTATTTTAATTCCAGTATGTTTAATATATAGTGTTATATTAATTTCAGGTTTACAGTATATGTGATTCACCAATTCTGTACATTACTTAGTGCTCATCATGATAAATGTACTCTTTAATCCCCATCACCTATGTCATCCATCCCCCCACCCACCTCCCCTCTGGTAACCATCAGTTTGTTCTCTGTAGTTAAGAGTCTTTTCTTTAGGGGCGCCTGAGTGGCTCAATCCGTTGGTTGGCCGGCTCATGATTTGGGCTCAGGTCATGCTCTCAGGGTTCTGGGATCAAGCCCTGAGTCTGGCTCCCTGCTCTTTGGGGAGTCTGCTTGTCTCCGTCTCCCTCTGCCCTACCTTGCCCTTGCTCTCTCGCTTGTGCTCTCTCTCTCAAATAAATAAATCTTAAAAAAAAAGTCTGTTCTTTGATTTGTCTCTTTTCCCCCCTCTTTGTTTTGTTTCTTAAATTCCACATATGAGTGAAATACGCTCTTTGTCTTTCTCTGACTTACTTCACTTAGCATAATACTCTAGATCCATCCATGTTGTTGCATGTGGCAAGATTTCATTCTTTTCTATGGCTGAGTAATATTCCACTGTATATATACACACCACATCTTCTTTATCCATTCATTTATTGATGGACACTTGCAAGCTCACTCAGTTTTAAGGGGAGAGGACATAGACCCCACAGTTGGGAGGAGTGATGTGAGACAGGCCATCTTTGAAAATACAGTTCACTACAGTATACCAGAGGCGAATAAAACCTCACTCATCTCCTTGAGGAATTGGGTGGCAGATCTGTGAACAAATAGGATTTCACTCTTATGCGTAAGAATTTATCTCTCTACTTACAAAGAGTTTAGGAAAAGAAAGTTGGTATTAATAGCTTACATCTTTGGGATTTACCTACTTCACCAGCCACTGAGCCCTTTGCATTATCCTTTCCTTCTCACAGTAACCCTGGGGTAGAGTCTGTTATTTTTCCCTTTTTACAAATGAGGAATAGGAGCTTTGAAGCTGATTAACTTGTACAAAGAAAGTTGCAGAGGTGGTAAATGGCAGAGCTGGGACTCAATTCAGATTCTGATAGTAAAGTTAGTGTTTGTCATCATTATAACAAACAACTTTATGCATTAAACTGACTCCTTCTGTTGGGCTTAGAGGGATTTTGGTTTGGAAATGCAGAAAGCTTCAAGATCAAAGGTACCTAGGTTGTGAAGCCCTGGGTCTTTGGGACCTGCCAAGTTTTGATGGTGATGGTGGTGATGATGATGATGATAGAATAGGAAGCAGAGGGGTGGGGGTTACAGGAGGAAAGGAGCCTCACATTTTAAGTTTGGAATGGAATGGGAGCTGGTCTGATAGGTGGTACCAATGAGTTTATATACTTGGTGTCAGGCAGCCATAGAAGTTTTTTCAAAAGAGAAGTGATGGTCTGGTTTCTTTTTTAGAAAAATTCTTTTGGGCCCTCAGTGGAAGACTGACTGAACCAAAGTAAAACTGGAAACAGGGAAATCAGTTCCTTTAGTATGAAAGAAGGGGAAATCTCTGTATAGTAATAATGAGACTTGAGAAAAACACTTTTGCTTTTTTTTTTTTTTTAAGTAGTAGTTTGCCCAAAATAAACAGTTGGCCTTGTTGTTCTTTATTGTTTTCCATTTTTAAAATTCTTTTTATGGGGGGGGGGGAGGAGCCAATTAGCACACCTTAGAGCCCCTGCTGTGTCAGGCACATTTATGTTAATAAGTCTCTATTCATTAGGAAGATGAAAGTACTGTAACAATAGTGATAACTAATATTTATTGTGGCTTTTTCTTAAGTATCACTTTTTTTTCAGTATTGCTTTTATTGGTGACTAGGGAGTTTCAAACAGAATGATGAGTCATCTGTGATTTCTTGTTTCTCAGCTAGGGAAGAGATGTAAGTTATTTAGTTTGTAAAATGTTAAAGAAATGCTGAGGAGAATTGCCTTCTAAAATGGTTGATAGATTTCAGTGGTTAATGTATACTATCACTGATGGTCACTTATACTTTGTGCTTTAAGGACTGAATGAAATCTTAATTTCAATCTGCAGATTAACCCTTCCTGGAAGAATTGTGGAAAATGGAAGCGAACAAGGATCTTATGATACAGATAAAGGTATTGCTTTTGGAATTTTGTTAGTTTTTTCTTTGGATTCTTCATGTTAGAATAACTATGTCATAATCCTTCAAGATATGATGGCGACCTTTAGATGTTTTGCAGATACAGTCTGTCCTGGTCACACTTTATTGTTTCTTAACAAGCCCAGTGCCTATTATTCATGGATTTCTTAACAGGTACAATTTTCTCAGTCCTTTAAAGTACTTCACAGTATTTTTAAAAGTTACTTAAATACTCTGTTTCTTAAGTTTATTTTCTACTTCCCCTATTTTATTTTATTTTATTTAAGTATTTTATTTGTTTATTTGTCAGAGAGAGAGAGCGCACAAGCAGGAGGAGGGGCACAGGGAGAAGCAGGCTCCCCACTGAGCAAGGAGCTGGATGCGGGGCTTGATCCCAGGACCCTGAGATCATGACCTGAGCTGAAGGCAGAGGTTTAACAGACTGAGCCACCCAGGCGCCCCATTCCACTACTTTTAGTAAGCATTTAAAAGTCAGATTATGTGAGGTGATTGATTACAAAAGATGTGGGTGATTTTTAAGCTCTGAATGGAAT
This sequence comes from Halichoerus grypus, assembly GCF_964656455.1. NCBI lineage: Eukaryota > Metazoa > Chordata > Mammalia > Carnivora > Phocidae > Halichoerus > Halichoerus grypus. The sequence continues at coordinate 177,773,568 of NC_135712.1, forward strand.
TTTTCTTGTGTGCTTTTCAAACTTAAAATCTAATAACATGTATGTGGGAGAGAAACTGTCCAAAGGTGGCATTTAAAGGCCGACTGAATTTTCTTTTCATGATTGATAAGCTCTTCATTTCAGCTAGCCTTGAAATCATTTGTTTTGCTTTTGGAGAAGTCACTGGATTTTCCTTTATCCATGGATCTGGAATAAGAACACCTCGTATACTCTTGAGTAATTAATCAAGTGAATATTTATTGACGTCAGTAAACTAGGGTAAGGGAGGAAGGATGGCATGAAAGAGTTAAATGACAAAGTTATAACCCATAACACAGTGAATAATGTGATAGTGAAATATAATGAAATTGCCTTTCTAGGTAGTAAATCTGCTTTTAATTGCAGGTAAGTTGCATATTGAAACAAATTTATTAAATTTTAAAAGTACCCAGGGGTTTAGGAAGGTTGTATTTACACTTGACCCCTAAATAACATGGGTTTGAACTATGCAGGTCCGCTTATATGCAGATTTTTTTCAATAAATATAGTACCATACTGTAAATGTATTTTCTCTTAGGATTTTCTTAATAGCATTATCTTTTCTTTATTATTTTTAAATTTTATTTTATTTAAATTCAATTAATCAACATACAGTGTATCATTAGTTTCAGATGTAGAGTTCAGTGATTTGTCAGTTGCATATAACATCCAGTGCTCATTACATCACGTGCCCTCCTTAATGCCCATCATCCAGTTACCCTACCCCATCACCCACCTCCCCTCCAGCAACCCTCAGTTTGTTTCCTATGGTTAAGAGTCTCTTATGGTCTGTCTCCCTCTCTGTTTTTATCTTATTTTATTTTTTCCTCCCTTCCCCTATGCTTCTCTGTTTTGTTTCTTAAATTTCACATATGAGTGAAACCATATGATCATTGTCTTTCTCTGATTGACTTATCTCACTTAGCATAATACCCTCTAGTTCCATCCAGGTTGTTGCAAATAGTAAGATTTCATTTTTTTGATGTCTGAGTAATATTCCATTGCATATATATACCACATCTTCTTTATCCATTTATCTGTTGATGGACATGTGGGCTTTTTTCCATAGTTTGGCTGTTGTGGACATTGCTGCTATAAACATTGGCATGCAGGTGCCCCTTCGAATCACTACATTTGTATCCTTTGGGTAAATACCTAGTAGTGCAGTTGCTGGGTCATAGGGTAGCTCTATTTTTAACTTTTTTTTTTTTTTTAAAGATTTTATTTATTTATTTGACAGAGAGAGACACAGCGAGAGAGGGAACACAAGCAGGGGGAGTGGGAGAGGGAGAAGCAGACCTCCCGCAGAGCAGGGAGCCCGATGCGGGGCTCGATCCCAGGAGCCTGGGATCATGACCTGAGCAGAAGGCAGACGCCTAACGACTGAGCCACCCAGGCACCCCTATTTTTAACTTTTTGAGGAACCTCCATACTGTTTTCCAGAGTGGCTGTATCAGCTTGCATTCCTCACAACAGGGTAAGAGGGTTCCCCTTTCTCCACATCCTCGCCAACTTCTGCCGTTTCCTGAGTGGTTAATTTTAGCCATTCTGACAGGTGTGAGGTGGTATCTCATCTTTTCTCTTTATTATAATAAGAGCATAGTATGTAATACATATAGCATACAAAATATGTGTTAACTGTTTGTGTTATTGATAAGGCTTCCAGTTAACGGTAGGCTATTAGATGTTAACTTTTTGGGGAGTCAGGTTATATACAGATTTTTGACTGTACAGGGGGACAGGCCCTAAGTCCCATGTTGTTCAAGGGTCAACTGTATTGGAGTATGGTTAAGTACAATGAAAAGGGTAAAATGTTTTAAAATTCAGAGTAGTAAATAATGGAAGTTCATGGGGGGAGTCTGGATGAAGTTGATAAGCCCAATCAGGGAAAGAAAAGAAGTACATAGGTAGAATTTGAGTATACCTTAGACTTTGGGGATATGTCTCTGGAGATCTCAGAGAACTTAATTAAGCTATAATTGCTTTAAGAATTTGTGTGTTTTTGAAACTGCTGGTATTCATTGGATTAGATATCCTGATTTTTTTCCCTTCTAGTCCAGAAGTAAATCTTATAAGTGGCTATGGGCTAATTCTAAGCTACTACCTTCTCAGTCCATTGAGTTTTAGAGGTTTTGACATGGACTTTTAATATTACCAGTAGGTTAAAGGGATACTGTGTAAGACTAAAGCATTCTGTAGCTTTAGCAGATTAATTTCGTATAGAGGTGACAGCTGAATCAATGATTCTGAAAAACCCTATTTGAGCCTTTTACTATCCTGGTTTTTATTCATAAGGGCATAATTTTGGAGCCTTATGAAATAGAATTATAATTTACTAAGATACATATTTCTTAGATATATTTGTGAAGTCTTTGAATTTTTTAATAGAGCTAAGTATAAAATCAATTTATCTTTAAGGAATTTTTACCATTCGATTGCCCAAAGAAACTCCTGGCCAGCATTTTGAGGGGCTGAACATGTTAACTGCTCTTCTGGCACCAAGAAAATCCAGGACTGCAAAAGCACTTGTGGAAGAAATAGGTATGTTTATTGCAGTTAAGAAGAAATAAAGATAAATAGAATATTTGGAATGCTGTGTGTTTCTAGGGAAAAGGGACATAGCAGATAGGAAATTGGAGGAAAATCCTTCAGTGACAAGGACATCACATGAAAATGCAAAAATAGCTTATTTGGTGACATATAATTTAAAGACAAAAAGAACCAGTATGTCAGTCATGTTTTTGGACCAATCAAAATAGCATCTCAGTGTTTTGCAAAATCATGGCCTCTCGAGCTTAGATCAGAAGTTTATAATTCAATGAGTTACATAAAATGAACACCACCTAGGTCAAGAAATGGAACATTTCCGATACCCTTGAATCCTACCCTGAGCCTCCTCCTGGTCACTTCTCCCTCCCTCTCCTCAAGGTTGCCACTACCTTTGGCTTTGCCTACTTTTAAATTGTGTCTGTAATTCAGATGGTATGTGTTCTTTTTTTGTCTGGCTTCTTTCACTTCATATTTTTGTGAGATTTATCCATCTATAGCTGAGGTTTATTTGCTTTCATTGCATTTGTCATTTTTGCATCTTACTATTGATGGGCCTTTGGGTTCTGTTTTTTCTTTTGGCTATTAAAAATAGTGGGGCTCCGCATATTCTTACATACCCCTTTTGGTACACGTGGGCAGGCATTTTTTCTCTATACTTTTTTTTCCCAAATTGTATCTAGGGAATCCAGTACTTGAACAAATTAATATTTAACACATTCAGGTGCATCTGAGGTTTCTGAGGGAGGAGTAGAAGATGAGGATGGAGAATTCGACTGGGAAATTGAACAGTCCCCCTATGAAGAGGCATCTGAAGGTGCTCTGAATCCTCAGTACCACTATGGCTTTGGAAACTTGCGATCCGGAGTGTTTCAGCGGTTACAGGTATGTTGTCTTTCTAAAACACCCTGGTGCATAGGGTTTTACCATTCGGATATTTTAATTTCATTTCTGTTCCTATTTGGAGGTTTTTTATGACGAGTGTAGGAGGTGACGTATTTAGAGCACAAATCACAGCTTCTTGTATGCAGTGGTGACACAGATGTTTGTTCCTTTCCATTGCTTAGGCTGTTCTGCCCGGTCATACTGCGCTTACAGATGTCAGATGTCCTGTTACTTTCTTTTTTCTCCACTTCATTCAGTATTCTAGACATGAAGTTTCCAAAATACAAAATGGAACTCCTCTCTCCTCATACTTCCTGGAAATCTTTGTTTTATACTTCTAAAAAATGAAAATTATTACATGATGTCTCTCCTGTTTTATAAATATAAATGAGACAGCATGTTCGTGGTGAGGGTGAATTTGTGTCTTTTGATCAAATTGTTTAGTTCTTGGTTTACAGTAGGCACTTTTGTCTATTTACTTTTGATGGGGGTTGAATGTAATCTCTTGTTAAAACCCGATCATTTGTCAGTTAGGCTAAAAAGGAATGACATCACTCTCTCTTCCTCAAAACACATAGGAAATTCTACTTTGTTTTAGGCTATGTGGGGAGAATGAAATGGAGAGAAGAGATTTTGAACTGTTTTGTCCCTATGTTATAGAAAATGCATCCTTAGAATGTTTAATATAATGAAAGTGTGAACCATTAACTTGGGTTTTTTGTTTGCTTTTAAGTGAAAGAAACCACAACAAACAGCTTTTTTTTTTTTTTTTTTTTACTTTATCCCTGCCTGGGGAGATGTTAAATCTGTCTAGAGTGTGGCTTATTGTAAGACATATTTGAATTTACTAAGGAACGGTTTACCTATGTTTTAGTCCCACTTCTACTGTTGTTTAGATTTGGGATGACAGGACAATTATTTGACTACAAACAAGTTTTGTTTCCTCTTTGTCAAATAGGGGAAAATTTGCCTACCTACTTTGTAAGGCCATTGAGAAAACTTAAGGAGATACTACATTGTGAAAACTCTGAAAAAAAAAGAATAGGATGCTAGAAAGACTTCTGCCCTTGAAAAATATAAATGCGCTCGAGACTCCTTAAAGAGAACAAAATTGGGATTTACTTGAGCAAATAATGCCGATTAGATATTCCCTTCAGAACCTTTTTTTTTTTTTTTGCTTTTCTGCTGAATTATGGTCTCTCCGTATTCTCTCTTCCTAATCGCATTTGCTGGTCATCTCTGAGGTAGTAAGAATAGAGTCAGTTTTGTCTACGGCAGAAACTACAGTGAATGGACCTCAGTTGGTTAGCCGAGAGCCACCCTGTGGTCAGTCAGTTGTGGGCTTACCTGTCTGAAGCTCTAAATTAATGATAATTCAAGTCATGCAGGCTAAGTACAGATTGTACATTCAGATGGAATGTCATTTCTGAGGCCAGGGAACTTTAATTCTTGCCACTGCCATTGAGGAAAGATCCTTTCAAGGGATTTCTGCCAGTTTGATGAGAAGTTACCGGAATGCCAGAATGTGAGCCTAGGCCAAGTCCTTTAAGTCACAAGTTCTTACATCTGTTGAAGGTGTTCAATAAGTAATTTAGGTTTATTTAAAAAAAAATATTTTGAAATACTCTTTGTCTTTCTGAATGTCTTAACCAAGGCACCAAATCTCTAGACACCTATCACCCAGCTTAAAAAGTAAAACATCTCCGTAGTTGGAGCCCCTGACTGTGTCATTGTTTCCCCCTCAGAAGTGAACCACTGAATTTGATGTTTATTATTCCCCAGCATTTAACTTGATTATCTAAAATCTTTAAACTGTTCAAATTTTAATTGAAATAACATTGCTATTCTAAACAGTTTGAAAGCGTATTTTCCTCAACATAGGAAAAAAAGAGATCTGCGCATGTGAGAACACTCTGAGGGATGATGTAACTAGTAATACTGCTACTAGTACAGGTTCATAACCCATGTCTGTAGTATTGGGATCACAGAAAGTTCTGGAAATAAACTTTTTTTTGTATTCAGTTTGGTGGCAAAACCTGATCGGAACCAGTATCTTTCAGTAGTTTTTTAAATCCACTTGGTGTGCATATTCACAAATTTTGCCATAGAAATAGTAATGTATTTGAATACGGGGGGCTGCCCCAGATTTAGAGGGGGTTAAATAAAATGTGGAATGTATGTATACCATGTTATTCTTTGATACTCTTCAAAGAGTCTGAATCCTGAAGTTCACCCCTCTCCAGGGGATCTGGGTAAGAGATGTGGACCTCCAGTGTCCGTGCATTGTCAGCTAACAGCTACTGACTACATCCCTGTGCCAGGCACTGTGCTGGGCTCCACGTGACTCTTCCATCCTGGTATTGTTGCTGTTATATATGTACCTTTTACCAGTGGACAAGCCAGTAGACACCTGTAGGCTTTAAAGAATAGTCTATTTTCTTACATGAATAAAATTAGAGGACTATGGTGTCCTTCCTGATACTAGGAAAGATTTATTTTTATTTTTGAGAGAGAGTGAGAGAGAGTGCGTGTGTGCGTGTGCGGGGGAGGGGGGCAGGGGCAGAGGTACAGGGAGAGAGAGAATCTCAAGCAGACTCCCCGTTGAGCACAGAGCTGGACATGGGGCGGGGCGGGAGACCAGGAGCCGAAATCAGAGCTGGCCGCTTAACAGACTGAGCCATCCAGGCTCTCCCTCACTCCCCCCGTGACATTAGGAAATACGAGACGTTTCAAAACTCATGTGAACCAGAGTGCACCTTCTCTGGGGTATTCAGTTAGATGTGTTTTATGAGATAGTGGCACAAAAATATCATATACTTGGTATTCCTCACAGAATTCTTCTGCATTTATCACTGCTCTATTTGTGACAGTCACACCGTGTGGTTAGAAACTGAGTGCTCATGTGGTTAAAAACTGAGTGGTATGACTCTCTTTCTGCTAGTGGAGCTACTGGAAGAAACTGAAACGATTGCTGCACTAAGAAATTTGAGAACATCTCCTCTATTTTCAAATGACGTATTTAAGAAACGTCACCATTTTCTCAAGTACTGTTTTCTCACAAGTTTAGAGTTTCTCTCGTTCTGCTTTTGGGTGAGAAAATATCCATGAAGTTTTGTTGATGGCTCATATTTTGCTCATTTTTTTTACAGCCTGTTTTCCCCCCCTTACGTGAAAACATAGTTTATTTTCTCTGATGATAAAAGCCGTATAAATTCATTATGAAAATATAACAAAGAAAGGGAAACATCCATAATTCCGAGACCCAGGTATCTTCTCTTAATTGAATAATTTAACCCTTTATGGGGAGGTTTAGTCTTTCATATTTTTTTTTCTCCTCCCATTTACATTTGCTTGGAAACTTCTGTATTTCATACTGGTAATGAGAAGAAAATTAAAGTGTTTTTTTTTTTTCTCTCTCACTGAAACAAATTCTTTTTAACGTATCTCCTGCCTCCTGCTGCCCTTTTTCCTTTCCTTTCTGAAATTGCTGCCAGCCGCCAGGCGCCTTTGGAAGACTGCCCTGGCTGCTCAGAGTCAGGCCTTCACAGCAAGCTTTAGGGTGGTGGTGGCTGCCAGGAGCAACAATCCTAGAGTCTCCGGGCGCCAGCCCAGCAAGCTCCTGGGACCACTGCTGCCGGCAGCCACAGGACGCTGGCTTGCTGGCCCTTTCCTTCCCCCAGGGCCCCGAGATCTTGTTTCCAGGAGATCTACTGGCCAGATGTGCACACAGCTCTTCATTTTCTCTCTGGAGAATCTCTGCCCCAGCTGTGCCAAAACTTAACATAAGCCTGATTTAAATCCTACACGACCTTTTCTTGGCAATACTCCTCTTTAAAGGGCTCTCGTAACAGGGGCCATAGCAGTGCTTTAGAAAAGAGAGAGAATCAGAACATTTCCCAACCTCTTATCTTTCTACCTTTGGTTGATGGATGCCGTAGACAGATTTCTCTACCCCAGGCTAACTTTGCTTTGTAGTTTGTTCCAGTGCCTCTCGAGGGTCCAGTTGGAACAGGGCCACTGTGTATGACTGTGCATAGGATGAGTCTGGCGGGGCTTGTACTGCTGTGGACATTAATGTTCTTTGGGGTACAGGCTACATAGCTACATGTGGAGGCCCTGAATCTGGAAGCAAGAGGGAAGAGGAGGGAGAGAGGAAGGATAGCTGCATTCTTACTGTCTAATTCCCATTCCCCTGAGAGCTGGAACCTTGTCTTTGTGTTCATTTCTGGATCTCTAGTACCCTGAGCAGGCCCTTGCACAGTATTTGCTGAATGAATGATTTAATACTGAAGGCCAGGAACAGTGCTGGGGATACAGTGAGGAGAAGATTGACCAGACTCCTATCCTCCTGAAATCTTCTAGTGGGGGGATAGACAGTAACCATGTAAACAATAAATAAGATAATTTCAGATAGTGACAAGTGAAGGAAAGGATAGGATGACACGAGAGCCAGGGGAGGGCGGTATTACTTTGGTGAGGATGCCCAGAGAAGGCCCCTTGGAGGAGGTGACATTTGCAGAGTGTTGAATGGTGAGAAGTGTACTGTAAATGCAAAGACTCAGAGTTCTAGAAATGGAAAGAAGTCTGCTGTGTGGCTTGGGGGATTTGAGCCAGAACGGGAAGGTAGGAGGTGAAGGTGAAGTGCAAGACAGGGGCCGGATTGTGCAGAGCTGTGAGCTGTGGGAAAAGTCTGGGTTTTTTCTCAGTGCAGTTAGTATTTTGAAATGCCTGTGGTTCTTTTAGTCCATTTATCCTTTGAAATATAGAGATACCTATAGAAACTCCCAGATTATATCCCACTTGTGACCTTATAGCTGATCCGGGTGAAATAATGAAGCGGCACATTTTAATCCCTATTTTTTTCTTTTTATTGTTGTGGGCAAGTAAGGAAATGGCAGGGGAGGGAGGATAGGTATTCTCAGTAGGAAGGCGGCCAGTGAGTAACAGGGAACAGCAGCTAACTTTATTGAATGTATCAAGCCCTGTACTTGATGCCTTACTCATATATTATTTCATTTAATCCTCATCATAGCCTGTGGTAGACAGAATGAATTTGCTCCTTTCCACCCCATTCCCCAAGATGTCTGTGTGCCAGTCCCTGGAGCATGGGAACATGTCACGTTACATGGCAGAAGGGACTTTGCACGTGTGATTAACTTAAGGATCATGTGATGGGAAGATGATCCAGCATGATCCTGGTGGGTCTTGTCCAATCACAGGGTTCTTATAAGGAGGAGGTAAGAGAGTCAGAGTGGAAAAAGAGAAGTCCGTGTGATGATGGAAGCCGAGGGAGGAACGGCATTGTCATGGGGGGCTACCAGCCAAGGAATGAGGCAGCCACCCTCCAAGATGGAAGAAGCAAAGCAAGGGATTCTTTCCTAGAACCTTGAGAAGGAACCAGCGCTGCCTTCCCCTCATTTTAGCCTAGTGACACTGGCTCTGGACCTCGGAGCACCAGAATTAGAAGAGGATACGTTTGTGTTGTTAAGCCACTAAATTTGTAGTAACTTGTTACAGCAGCAAGAGGAGAGTAGTACCCAGCCCCATGATGGAGGTGTGACCAAACACGTTCACAGAAAGGAAGCTGAGGTTCAGGGAGGCTGCGCAGTTAGACTGGAGCAGTCTTTGACTGCACAGTCACAGTTTCTCTGCTGCATCACGCTGCTTTCAGAAATATGTGTGTGTGTGTGTGTGTGTGTGTGTGTACACGTATGTACATGCAGAGAACTCCTTGGGGCAAGGAGGAAAGGAAGTGGGTGACTCGGGTGCTGGGGAGAATGACTTGGGGTCCGTGGGCAGGAAACGACTGTAGTAGTCATCTAGCTGAGGTGAGTCCTGTGCATACTGTACAACTCGACTTCTTCCCCAAGGGCCTACGTCAGCACACAGCTATGTGCCTGGAGGAGGTAATTTCAGGCGGGCGAGAGTAAGGAGGAGAGGAAGAGTCCAGGTTGTCCTGCTTGGGGAAGAGATGTTTCTGGCAGATTAAAGTGGAACTCTGAAAGCATTTTCCCACGGAAACATTGCCGCGGGGTTGTTAAACTCTTTGTATTAAGAGTACTCTATTTAAAGTTTATTATGAATTGAATAAACTTGTGGGTTACCATGAGCATGTAACTACTATTTATAATAGTATTTCTATAGGAAAATACGTTCTTAATTTCCCAAAAGTGATTGTAAAGGAGCTTTTGGAATGTAAAATTTTATTTGGGGACCACCAGTAATCAGGTTTCTGCCTAGAATGTTTGTAGTTAGAAGTATTAACATGTCCTGGATGTGACCTCTACAAAGTTCTGTGGACCCTTTCGCAGTATTAGAATGTACTTAGATTAAGCGTTGATACTACTTGAGCTAAGTGGATTGTGGTAGGAACAAGAGAGTTTTTTTTTTTTTTTTCCTTGAGGCACAAATTTTGATTGTGTGTGTGTTGCGGGAAGGGGGGGAGTGTGTATCCTAGTGTCCTTGGCTCCTTCAGTTTAGCTCATTTCCTTATAGGGAGTTTACCTTAAAGCTCTCAACTCTAAGCCCAATTATTAGGCACTAACCTGTCTGTTCCATTTACAAATCTTGTTTTCAGTTTGACTTCACTCTGTCAAGTTATTTCCCTTGATTTCTTTTAGTTAATACTGTTGAAAGGTTCTAATTCCATACTTCTCAATTGTGGTCAGTAACTGGAATGGGGAGGTTGAAGAAAACAAAAGGTGTAGCTTTAGGAATATTATGCATTGTGTGAGATTTCTTGGCTTCATAATTCCAACCAAAAGAAAAAAGCTGTATGGTATCCCAGACAGTTTTCCTACTCTACCTGTTTTCTGTAGGAGTTGGCCTAGGACACATGCTACAATCAGTTTGTGTACATCCAGGTGAAGATTTTTATAGTAAAGTTGACTATTACTTAGGATTAGATTTTTAAATTTGAAAATGGAAAGTCATATACATTAAAATTGCCCTTAAAAATCTTAAATCTGCTTATAAAGTAGAATGCACACAGTTTTGTATATAAGTTTTATTTGGTAATCCTTATTGAGACCAGCTGAGTTAGACCTTAGGAAGAAACAAAAGGAAACTTTATGTGTAGATGTTCAAACCATTGATACTCAAACCATTTTGCCTGTTAAAAGAAGACAATTTTCGGGGTGCCTGGGTGGCTCAGATGGTTAAGTGACTGCCTTCAGCTCAGGTCATGGTCTCCAGGTCTTGGGATCGAGCCCCATGTTGGCCTCCCTGCTCAGCGGGGAGTCTGCTTCTCTCTCTGCCTCTCGCCCCTGCTCGTGCTCTGTCTCTCTCTCAAATGAATAAATAAAATCTTAAAAAAAAGAAAAAAAAAGACAATTTTCAGTGATACAGACTTTTATTTAACACTTCAGGAAGTGAACAGTCTCCATTCAGAGAATTACAAAATGGGACCAAAGGCAGAAAGCTTTTATAGGATAAAGAATAAAGAACAAGGGAGAGAAAGATAGGAAATATCTGATTGGCCAGATCATCCACCTTGTCTTGGGTGAGAGAGAACAAGGAAGAAAGTATAGCGCCCAAGGTTAGCTTGGCCTCTGGAGATTGGCTGACTGGATATAGTACATTTCTGGTCAAGCAGAGATTTACAGGCACGTAAAAGTTATCTACATTTCTGTTTGCTGATGTGGCAGGAGCACCTCCCATCTTACTGTCTAGAAATTATTTGAATATGCTGTTAATACCTTGCAAATTTCTATGAGTAAATGGGGAAGAGATGAATTCAATGTTCCTGCTTGCTTGCACGGGGTTTATTGTGTTTTTTTTTTATGATGAACTTTTATAGTTCTCATATTGCTTTATTGTAAGGATTAAATGAGATAATTTATGTGAAAGCTTCCAGCAGGGCCTGGCAAGCAATAGGTGTTTAACAAACATTTGCTGGATTTGAATCGAAATGTCACAGGTAGTATGATCAGATGGTTCCTTTGTTTTGGCCTTTTGTGTAAAATTAGATTTTTCAGTGATGAAATGGGAGATATCAATTATTCTTTTTTTCCTGGGTGTTCTTAGGATGAATTGAGTGATGTTATTGATATTAAGGATCCAGATTTCACTCCTGCAGCTGAACGAAGGCAGAAACGCCTGGCTGCTGAGCTGGCCAAATTTGATCCTGATCATTATCTGTGAGTATTGAGTTTTTTGAGGATTAAATAATTGACTTGACATTGATTTGAAAATTTTTGGATGTCTTTTTAAGTATGCTAGGCATGTGGTTTTAGGATTCTAGAAATTAGTGAGGGCTTAGAACCTTAATTGACATTTGAATTAACCTACAGACTTATGCCTCTGTGATCTTTGTAAGATGTGCTTCTCAGTAGGTCATTCTGGCAACGGAGAACTCTTAATGTACTTCTTTGCCAGGCTTAAAAGTAGAACACCGCATTCATGAGAATATTTTTAGTTCTTTTTCAGTAGACTTTTTGTTGTAATTAACAGTATATGTAAATGAAAAGATGTTTCAATTTCTTTAAGAATTTGAATCTACATGTACTGCATTTCTTGGCTGATCCAGGGTTTTTCCAACACTTGATCTGCGAGCACCTGTAATTGAAGATCTGAGTCTAATTAACAAATAATTATTCATTGTGGTAGGGTATAAGTAAATTCTAATTTTAAAGTTTTGCTGTATTTCCCATCTGCTTTAATTGTGTCTTTCGACATAATGCATCTCTATCAGGCTTGTATTTGCCTAACAGACTTATCTAGTTAATGGATAGGTAAATAATCACTTGAGACATTGTGATGTCTCTCATTGGCCATGATAGTAACACTTCTTCTAAGTAAGGGATTGTCACCTGGCCTCTGTGGTTGCTAGACTGTCTTAGGATGTGAGTTGTATGTTATAGGCCTCAATTATTATTCTTCCCAAGCTCTGGGCCAACAATTTCTAAACTGTTATATGTGCAGCTATAATCATCATAGTCCCTTATTTTATATAGTGCTTTCAGCTTACCAAGTACTCTCAAGTGATTATTTAAATCAGTTCACAACATTTGGGGAAAGAAGGTTAAGGGACTTGCCCAAGGTCATACCACTACTAAGTGGCTCGGTTGGGACTTGAAAAGAGTCCTTCCATTTGTTATTTTGTATTTCCTTTTCATGTACACTATTTCAGTTTAACTGCTGTTGCTCTTGTGATTAACATTCTATCTCCTGTGACACAGTGGGAGACTAATTAGAATGGCAGAAATATATCTTGTGATGTGCAAATGCATTGAGTGATGTATAGTGATAAATGGTTGAACCATTCAACGTCCTGGGGGGAACTGGGTAAGAGCAGGGTATGTTATATTTTGGAGGACATCTGAGAGATTCAGCTCCATTTACATTGCCATTTCTAATTACCTTTATCTCCCCAATTGTGGTTTTAAAGGTCCACTGAAGAGTAATTTGAAGAAACCTATTTAAAATCATGCCGAATATTTAAAGTGGGAAATTTCATTGTCAGCAAATTTCTCGGGCCAGCATGAAAACAGAATGAGCTTTACAAGACTAAAATTTCAAGTGGGAGGGAGCTTAATTAGAAGAACTGCCTATCTCTTCTCTTCTCAAACTGGAAGAATAACTATGGCCTGAGAGAATTAGGAAATTGGAATTTATACTTAGCAGTGCGATATTATATGCAATCCTTATTTTTCTCCATCTTCTGTGTTTCTTTATCCAGAAGCTCATTTTCTTTCATAGTATGCATGAACTGTTCTTTCCATTTCTCAAGGAGTGGTTTAAATTTAGTCATGGGCAGGTCGGAGAGTGGAAGCCGTGAGGTAAAGGTTCTTTGTGACTTTTCCAGTAGCAGTGGGACTTGGGTTAATTGTCATTTTTGTGTTATTTCTTACTCATTTATATTAGCTGACTGACTCACCCAAATGTGCTAATAATAAATGAAGTGTAAGTAAAATTCTTTTAAATTTTCAATTAAAATTTTTTTTGGCTCAGTGCTTTTTTAATTGTTCTTATTGGTTAATACAGTGGAAGAAAAAGTTTACTTCACTTTTTACCTACCTTGCAGGCAATGCATTGCATGTATTATATTATACATTTATGTACATAAATGTAATGTACATGATTAATGCATAACATATGCTAGTGTGTACTATATGACACTTTCAAGTTGTTTGATTTAATCCTTACTGGTCATGATGTTTCCTTATAGTGTCAGGTTTTTGGGGAGCTTGGAGAAAACCAATTTTAAATCCATCCCAAGGCAGAACACAGTGAGGTTAATTCATCATACAGAAAAATTCATACATTTCAAAGGCACATATAAATGACTTAGGATAATTACTATTTTTTAAATCTTTTGTTGTAAATTCTAGATGCCATCCTGTGATGTTTTTCCCCACTGTGTGTTTTGCAGCCCAGCAGAATACTGGGCATATAACAGATAATCCATAAACACGTATTGTTTTTGATTATCTTTTTTTCTCTATTTGTAACTAACTCCTCTTGGATATTATTATTTTTATACTACAGTTTGTCGAAGGCATCCTGAAACATTGTTTAATAGGCCTTCCTGTTTTGCTTATCATAGCAAAGTTTTCGTATTTCTCTTGCCGAGAGTGTGTTTTTTTTTTTCTCCTTCCCCAGGTAAATTGTTTTTTAATTGTTGGCATATCTTTTGCCTTAACCAATTCATAAAATCTGCCTGTTTCCTTCTTTGGGAGAAAAATAGAAGAATTTAGTCAACACTCTAAATACTGTGAGATAAGGTACAAAAATGATCAGTAGCATTTGGGGTGCTGTTTTAAATTGTAACTTTTCAGTAACTGTACATTTGTTAGTTTGGTATACTGATTAGGCTTTTGGATTGATTGATTGAGGAACCTGAAGACTGTAAGTAGGGGAAGAGGGTCACCTGCTCCCAACATGGCTCTTTATTCAAAATGGCAAGCTTAGGAAAAAGCATTAAAATTTCATCTATTCATTCTTTCACATGTCCCTTGCTTGTTCAACAAATACTTGTTTGGATGAACTGCATGCCAGGTAGTGTCACAGACACTGAGGATTAGAGTGAATATGACAAGGTCCCTGCGCTCATGGGGCTCCTGTTCTAGTGGGGAAACAGACAATATTGTGATTGTTGAGAAGTGCTCTGAAGAAAAGCCACATTGTTAAGGGTTTGGAGAGTGACAGGGTATTCACCGACTCCTCTATTGCAACATGTCCAAAATCGAGCTCATCGTTTTTACCTGCAAAGTCTTTTCTGAATTTTCTCTTTGGCAGAGTGTACCATTTTTCATGCCAGTCACCCAGAGTAGAAACCTGGGATTTATCTTTGACTTCTTTCTTACCCCACACTTCTAATCTATCCTGAAGTGATTAAAATTTCCATTTATCTCTTTACTGTTTGCTTTACTCAGTCTCTTTCTGGTCCTCCTTTTACCACTGCATCCTAAGGATTCTAGCTTCTAGCTATAGGTCAGATCCATCCACTTCACTCTATGTCCTTGGCTGCTACCCTCTTCTAGGCCTCCATGATTCCTGTGCCTTGAGGCTTGTTCCTTTAGACCATTTTCCAGACTGCAGTGACACTGGTATTCCAAGACACACCAATGTCAGACCCATATGTAAAAGATTTTAAGTGTTCAGTTGTTTTTAGGGATAAAAATCCACTAGGATTTTTTGACATGGCTTACAATGTTGTTGTCACTACAACATAATATTTTCAGCTGTTCTCAGCTTTTTTTCCCCCCTTAATTGTGACTTCTTGTTTCCTCGCCTTTGCTAACTATTCTTTCAGCTCAGAATGCTTTCTCCCACCCTTCTTAGTCCAGTTAACTGTTAATTATCATCGGCTATTGGCTTAGATAGTCTTTTCTCCAGGCACCTTCCCTGCTGTCCCAGTTTCACGTTGCCATAGATGCTTGTACTGTTAGGTCATAGCAATTACATAGCACTTGTATTGTGATTGTTGGACTCTCCCATGGCGCTGTAAGTTCCGTACGGACCATGACCGCCTCTGTCTTGTCAGCCGTGTAATCCCACTGCCCAAAATGGAGTTGGAGCGGGGCGAAGAGTATAGTGCTTTTTGTTGACTTAGTTAGCATTTTAGCCATTTACTCCTATTACTTATCTTTTTGAAATATCTCTCATGCATGTGACAAAATTGATATTGAGAATTACTATTTCAAGATCATTGCTATTCAATTTTGTCCAATATGTACTTTTATATCCTCAGGCATAAAAATGGAATGTTTATATTGGTTAATAGCTTGGATTCTGGAGTAAGACTTAATTGGGTCCAGATCCTGGCCATACTTCTTATCAGTTCTTTGACTTTGGCCATGTTATACAAATTTTCTGACCCTGAGTTTCTACTGATGTAAAATGGGAGTATTAATAGTTCCCCCTACCCCTGGGGGTGGTGTGAGGATTCAAGGAAATAATGGGTGAAAACCATTCAGTGCAGTGCTTGGCACATATGGAGAATTCTGTGAGTTATCTGTGATACTTCTTTTTAGAAAGATTTCACTATCTCAGTTGAAGGAAAAAATATTTCAGATCATAAAACTTTCAGCTAGAAAATCAATTTATGAAATCAACCAATTCCTTGAGTTTCTAATTAACTGAAATATAAATGAATTTTTCACCCAGAGTTTTTGTCACTCTCTTCCTATGAATACAGAGTTTTCAACTTTGAATGCAGGGTTGTAATTTCTGAATGAATGTCCTCCAGGAGTATAATTTAAATGTAACAGTTATTTTTCAAGTTAAAACTAAGTAAGTAGGGGCACCTGGGTGGCTCAGTCGGTTAAGCGTCTGCCTTTGACTCAGGTCACGATCCCAGCGTCCTGGGATCGAGCCCTATCTCGGGCTCCCTGCTCACGGGGGAGTCTGCTTCTCCCTATGCCCCTCTCCCCATCTCCCCTCGCTCATGCTCTCTCTCTTGCTCGCTCTCTCTCTCTCTCAAATAAATAAAATGTTTAAAAAAAACCTGAGGAAATAAAGTGCAGGATTGAGCCCTGTGTCGGGCTCCCTGCTCAGGGGGGTGTCTGCTTCTCCCTCTGCCCCTCTCCCCCCCCCACCCCCCGCTTGTGCTCTCTTGCTCGCTCTCTCTCTCTCAAATAAATAAAATGTTTTAAAAAACCTTGAGAAAATAAAGTGCAGGATCGAGCCCTGTGTTGGGCTCCCTGCTCGGGGGGGGGGGGGGGGGATGTCTGCTTCTCCCTCTGCCCCCCCCCCCGCTCATGCTTTCTCTCTTGCTCGCTCGCTCTCAGACAAATAAAATGTTTTTAAAAAAACCTGAGAAAATAAAGTGCAGGAAAATTAATTTTCTGTTCTTTACAAAGGTTGCTTTTTTCTTTTTCAATAGTTTTAAACAAAGGAACTATTAAAGTTAACAGAGCTATGAAAGAAATTGCATCTTGGTAGAAAGTATGAAGGCACATGCTAAAAAATGTGTATGTGTGTTTATGTGTAGCCTTTTTGTGGGTATGTAGTATCCTGTGTTTTCTGTTGATATGTTTACTTTTCTTTGCTTGGTGGAGTTAAAAGTTTCTTTCCTTTATTGTAACCTTACCAAAATAGGTGGTACTTATAAACCTAGCCCAGGTTCCATGCTTCAGTCCATTGTGTGTTCAGATTTGCTTTACCCCATGCCACTGCCATACATGGGATGGGCTTTCAGGGGAGGACTGGTCTTTTCTGTACCTTGTTTCTGAAGAGAGCAGAAACTATCCCTTTAGTCAGATGTGTAGTTTTCACTTTATGGTGATTAGTAACCACAAAAAAGTAAATACAGTGCTCGTTTCCTTGATCTGTACTTTGAGTTAATAATCTGTATTTCTAGTACAAATGTGATGAGTTAAGATAAAATTTAAAAAAACCAAAACCAGCCCAGTTCTATGTAACATGCTCATTCACTGTTTTCTTTCCAGAGCTGACTTTTTTGAAGATGAGGCTGTTGAACAGGTTTTGAAGTATAATCCTTGGTGGATTGATGTATATTCAGAAATGATGGCCTCTTTGGGAAAGAGTCAGGAGCAAGAAAATCATGCTGCATTAGGTAAGAAACTCAAAATTAGGTTCATTTGTTGACCATCTTCCCTGTTATAAGCATACGATTCTAACTGCCTCATAGAGGGAAGATACTATTTTGGTTTGTTAATTTTGGAAATGTAGTCTTTATCCCCGACTGGAAAATGCCACTCAGTGATTAGACTTGTCTTGGAACAGTCTTTTGAAGTATGCTTTACTTTTGAGTCATTGAGGTCCTTTTTAAAATTTTTATTTTTTAAGTAAATACAGGGACATGAACACACAGGACATTTGTAGTAGTTAAGTAATCTGCTTGAAAGATCTGAACATTTAGGGGCACCTGGGTGGCTCAGTTGGTTGAGCATCTGACTCTTCGCGTAGGCTCAGGTCATGATCTCATGGGTCGTAGGATAGAGCTTCCTCTTCTGGCCCCGTGTTCAGCAGGGAGTCTGCTTGGGGATTCTCCCCTCTGCCCCTCCTCCCACTTGCATGCTTGGGCATGTGTGCACACACACACTCTCAAATAAATAAATAAATCTTAAAAAAGATCTGAACATTCCTCTCTGGTAAGGACATCTGAGTATTAATAATGGTGGAAAAGATCTAGTTTTCATTCCCTTTGTTGAATGAATTTGATATGTCCTTCCCAATTTTTTCAGAATATTAATTCTGTATGTTAGAATTTTAAGTTTTGGATAGATCAAGAATAGAAGGCCCATGTGTTCTGTCATTACTGATTTGGCTTTTCTTTCTGTATTAAAAATGAAATTTCAATGTTTAAATGAAAGGAGTACACATACATATACATACATGAAGTGGAATATAGAATCTCCTCACTCCAAATTCCTCTTCCTGAAAGTAATCACTGTTAACAATTTTGGGGTGTTTGCAGTGCATTTACCCACATCTGAATATTTGCTGTAAGAAATTTATACGCACAGACTCCTACGCACTCTATTCTTCCTTGCTTTCTCCAGTTTGTAGTCTATGTTGTACATCTTCCATATTGGTACTTAGGGCTCTACCTGAGCTTCAGTGCCTACCTAGTATACTGTTGTATATACAAGTGCACATTTGGGCTCTTTACTACCGATGGATCTTTGGATTGTTTACAGACTTCTGCAATGGCCTTCTTTGGCCACTCAGTCTAAAGTAGCTACAGGTCTGTTGCAGAACAGTATTTTGATTCTTTGTGTAGTAATGCAGTAGTCTGTCATTTGCTGTGTTTCCATTGTCTAGCATAGTGCCTGTTATAAGTACTCAGTAAATATTTATGGAATAAATAAATACTGCTGTCAATACTTCTGTAGTTCAGTTTTGTTAAGAGTTTAGGTGATTTCTACCAGATTGAAAAATTGCTACTTTAATCTTTTATAATTGACTCTACTGCAGAAGAGAAACTCATTTATAAATAATGACTCTTGTTACATTGTTTTCAACAAATCCTTGGTTTTATATTTGATTTGAGTTTAAGACTCTTTCAGGGACTTCCCACATTATATTGACAAATTTTCAGGTAGAGGATTGCTAACACAATTTAGATAGGTAATTATCTATGCAATGTAGATCTGTTTGGAAAGCTTGCTCACTCTGAAATCATCAAGGTTATCTAGTGGTCTGAATCAGTTTCCCCAATTTCAGTGCAGTATTTTAATGAGGTGGTGTGGGTGGAAATTGGTGGTTGTGCAGTTTTCTGTCCACAAGGGTGAGCTAGTTGCCCTAAAAATCAAGAAAAGGCATTCCCTTTGATTTAAATTCTAACTCGCTCTTCTTTGATCAATTGTAGCTTGTTCTAGGTCCTGTTTCCTGTGAGAGCCAGCCTTTGAGTTAGGTTAGTTCTCTGTGTATAATTTTAACAGAAGATTAAGCCAGGTCATTGCTTTAACCACTGCCCCTTCTATCCCTTCATCTACATCCAACCCAAGGCATGTACCCCAACTGGTGCTTAAGGAACAGTCATAGTCTACTAAGCTAGTATGGTGATTCATTTTAAAAATCACCTTTTAAAATACCAAGGACATGTGATGTAAAGTAGAAGAACTTGAGCTCTGTGTTGTTGTACAGAGAGTACCTTTTCCACATGTGCCAAGTATAGGGTTAAGGATGGGATAGAAGCTAAAGATGGGGCTCAGGCGTTAATGCCTTGCTCCGCCACAGGCTAGTTGTGTGATCTTGCATCTTTGCTGGGTTGCTGCCTACCTCATAGAGTTGTCTTGATGACTGAATGAGATGATATACTTAAAATCCCTAGATTGGAAATGTTAAAGATTATTATTGTAGAGTAAAATCATTGGCAGGAGATCCAGGAATTGAATGGCTTCTCTGTGAAATTAAGATTGTTGTACATTTATAAAACTTTGAGGGGAAGGTTTTTTGTTAATGAGATTTTTCTTCCTTCCCCCTGCCCCACCCCATTCAAGTATTTGAGACACCTAGAATTGGGAAAATAAGTTGAAGTGTGTCAAACCAGATTACAATATGGGAGAAAGGGAATCAGCGAAGAAATAAACCTTGAAGTCCTCAGCCTACTCAGGGAGCATGCTACTGCTGGATTTTCCCCTCCACTTCCTCTTTGTTCTGTGCCTCCCAGGTCTCCTTCCTTTCTGTGTCACGCCATTGGGGTGTTTCTCTTTTGTGCTCCCTCATCAGCCGTTGCCAGGCAGATAGAACAGGGCAGGTGAGGGCTTCCCTTTGATTCATCCTCGTCATAAAATAGTAAGCTGGATTGTTTCGAATTCCAGATAAGGCTTCGATGGTGAACTTCGCTCCCTGTCTCTGCCTCGGTTGTGATTCCTGTCATTTTCATTGTAGCCCTGAGTTATAACATGGAGACTTTTATTAACATCTTCAGTAATGATCCCAGTCTTCCTCCCCCGAAGGCTTGTAAATGGAAGTGTTAAAACGCTGTGCTCCCCGTGAGCTCTGGTTTCATGAGGACGGACTTACCACATTTCCCATGTTGTCTTTCAGCGGTTAATCTCAGCCCAAGAATCTTGGCACATGGTTGCTTGCTGTGACACCACATAACATTTTTAGTCCGTGAACTTCCTAGCAGGGACATCCTGTTTGGCACCAGTGAGGCCGTCAGTGTTTGTAGAGCTGTCAGTGTCAGCTTTGAAAGTTGTAGCCCTGCAGGGCTACCCATTTAGGCGAAAGGTTTGAATGCAACACATTTTCTTCTGGTTCCCTTGATCGGTTTCCAGAAAGTATACAATACAATCGACAGATTAGCATTCCTCTGAGAGGAGCCAGATCAGAGATTGTTTAATTGTTGACCCATGGAAGACAGAGATATTTGGGAGGGGGATTAAGAGAGAAGGAACAATTTAAAAGTAACAAAACTAGAAAATGTTCTAAGTGAAGTAAGAAGGTCACTTCCCATTTTGATGGGAGCCCCTTTGCAGTCGTCAGACATATTGATTGGGGTTTTTAATGTTGGGAGGTGGTCCTGGGCCATTTGCATCATGCTTGGGCACCAGTTTCTTCCCCAAATGAATTGAGCTTTCAGCTGCCTTTGTTTGACTGTAGATTATTTATAGAAGTATAATTAACCGAAATGTTGTGAACTATATAGCAGAGCTGCTTTGTAGTGTAGCGAAGTCATACAAATGCTTGACAAATGTTACTCATGGTGGCAATCATCCAACTATTGTTGGCACTGCATCTGTACTTCTTCCCATTGCTGCTGCTTGGTTAGACCTGATTGTGTGCAAACCTCCCCAAGTTCCCCTTTGGCTGATACGATTTACAGCTCCAATAAAAAAAGGCCTTGGGGAGCTCAGACTTTTGGTTTCTGTAGTGATTTCCTATTTTGTTGATATTGTTATTTATCATCTCTGGTTTCTTTGCTTGAATTTCAGAATTTATATCTGTGTATTTATCAATGAACTTTTCAGGCCAAAATGGGACTTGAAAACAATAAGAGAAAGGTGGTATATTTTAAGGAAAGGCTAGGGGCACCTAGCTCCAAGAATTCAGAAGAGGACATTCCAGTAGGCTTTTCTTACAGATACAGTCCCCGACGGTGACCTGTAATATGGGAAAGCCCTTACTTCTGGGTGATGGAACATGAGAACCTGTAGTTCCCAGGTCAGCCTTTACAAATTATTCAGCATATATACAGATGTGATTACTTAAGAATGAAGGAGTGAACATTTAGATGAGTTAATGTGTTATTAAGTGGTTCTGGGCATGCTTACCTTCTGATTTAGAATTATCTGGAAGCAGAAGTCCTTATTAGTCAACTAGGATAAAGGCTTTTCTCAGGTGTGATAATATCATCATGAACACCTGGCACTTTCTTATTAGCTAAAGTAATGAACATCTCAAAAACGACACCTTGGGGAATATTGTCTCAAACCTTATGAAATACTAGGGGACTTAAAATACTTTGTTAGGTGTTCTTTCTTCGGCAGTGAGTATGTGCCTTCTTAAATTTTCCTTACATCAGATTGCTTTAATTGAACGGAGAGCTTCTATTTAAATTAAAGGATCTTCATATGAGCCCTTTAATGAGACATTCAATACCTATTTTATCTGTCTTAATTAATTTTGTTTCCAAATGTCAGTCTTTAAAAAAGGCTTTACCGGACACCTGCCTGCATTAAGTTTGAAAGTATCCACATTTCTGGGGCGTCTGGGTGGCTCAGTCGATTGTGTCCTAACTCCTGATTTCGGCTCAGGTCATGATCTCAGAGTCCTGAGATGGAGCCCGGCATCGGCCTCTGTGCTGGGCATGGAGCCTGCCTGAGATTCTCTCTCTCCCTCTCCCCCTCCCCGCATTCTCCCTCTCAAAAAAAAAAAAAAAGTACATACACATTTCTTTATGGCCAGCAAATTACGTAAATGCATTCTCATAGTTATTTGTCATTTATGTAAGCAACACTTGTGCAGATTTATTTCCTTTATCTTCAACTTTTTAATCATAAGATTTCTAATATCATTGAAAAAATGATTACATATATATATTTCAAGACCTGTATTTTTGCATTAAGTAAATTTTAATGAGTTAAAGGAGTATTGCTTCTTGTAATTTCCAATAACTGTATTTAAGATTCTTTCCCCCAGAGGATAGACTGTAAAACTGCTGGAAGGAAGCCTTTAAACAAAAAGAAGCCGTGTTAAGGGGAAGGCTCCTAAGAGAGGACTGAAGTGGGTTAGGGAACTCTGTGAGAAGGGGCCAGCATGTGTCAGTAATCATATTCTGTCTCTTCTGGCTTTTACCCAGTTGTGAGGAGCAGAAGGGCAGTTTTTGCTGAGCAGAGATAGAAAGGGATGGGGTAGCTAGCTATCGAGAGGGTGATCTGGGAATATTAAAAAGGCAATTTAGGGGCGCCTGGTTGGCTCCATTGGTAGAGTGTGTGATTCTTGATCCCGGGGTCATGAGTTTGAGCCCCACGTTGGGCGTGGAGCCTACTTAAAATTAAAAAAAAAAAAAAAAAGGCGATTTAATAATTTTTGGACTCCTAAAAGTTAGCATCACAGCCAGCCAGGTGTTTTTGGTTGGTCCTCCTCCCCTGAGAGGCTTCTTGAGTTGGAGCTGGGCATAGGAGTGCTCAGGTAGTGACTGCCGTAGAGACTACCTTTTCTTTTCCTTCTTTGCCACTGGGTGTAGTCATGTGACTAAGTCCTGGGTGATGGGAAATGAGTGGAAGTGCTATGTGCGCTGGATCAGGTCTTTAGAAAGAAGGTGATTGCCATCTTACTCTGCTTTCCCATTGCTTAGAAAATGGTAAAAACCTGGAGCAGCTTTCTTAGATGCATAGATGGAAGTCATATGATGGGATGCTGATGCTTCACCAGTCCTGGATCATTCACTCAGAATAGCGTGGGAGAGAAATATCTATCTTATATAAGTCACTGTATTTTGGGTTCTTTTTGGTTAGCAGTTTAGCCTGTCCTTACCTGAATATAATGGGCAATTCTAAACCCTGGAGAAAGAGCCTTTTAAAGTTATTTTGGGATTAGGTTGATAGGAAGCCCTGGAACTGGAAGCTGGATGCTCCTCTTTATCAGGCTTAAAAACTTTTTAAGTGAATTTGAAGGTGATTGTCTGATAGGGCATGGAAGGGAAATTAAGGATTACTTTTCAAAATAAGAGATGGATAAAATTTTTATTTGGAAGTAACTTAAAAATACTAGATGGTTGAGTTTCTGTAGAAGTCACTTGAAGACAAGTAGTAGGCCATGTTTTACTTACACTAGCTAGGAACTGAGTACATGTATGTAGTTATCTGTTAACTCTTTCTGTAAATCTTGCTTTAAGACAAGATGTATTTTACTTCGTATGTATGGTAATGCTCGTTTTAATGTGAGAAAATAGATACTTGTTGGCTTACCTGTATTGTAGACATCAAAGGAAACTTAGAAGGAACTTCAGTCTTACACTTGCTTACCTTACCAGTGTAGACATAACTTTTTTTTTTTTATCATTAGCGTTTATTCAGTACTTTAATTTTTTGGTCTGGGTGGCCAAACATTGGTCAAGATGGTATGTGAAAAGAAATAGATTTTCTCTCTCCTCTCGGTAACTTACTGGAAATGGGGGAAAATGTTGTATTTACAAGTCACAAAAGCTGAAAATGCTTGGAAGTAATTTTTAGCAAGAAAAGCAGCACATCTATTTCATAAAGTTGGTGGTTCAGTACAGTGAGAAAAGATGGATTACTGACCAGACTGTGGTGGCACCATTAACTATTCATCTGGAATTAGCCAAAATCTTAAAACATGAAAAAGTAACTTTCAGATGGATTAAAGACTTACATTTTAAAAAGGAAACCGTAAATCTTAAATGAGAGGGGCACCTGGGTGGCTCAGTCGGTTAAGTGTCTGTCTTCAGCTCAGGTCATGATCTCGGTCCTGGAATCGAGCCCACATCAGACTCCTTGCTTAGTGGAGAGTCTGCTTTTCTCTCTCCCTTTGCCACTCTCCCTGCTCTTGTGCATGTGCCCACTCTTTCTCTTTGTCTCTCTCTCAAGTAAATAAAAAAAAAACACACACACACACAAAGAAAAGCTGAGAGGCTTCGTGTACAATTTAGGGGTTGGGGAAATCTTATCAAAGGCTGTAAATTCATAATCTGTTTTTTTAAAAAAGATGCACATATTTGGCTACACAAAAAATAATTCATTGGCAAAAGATCCCACAGACAAAGTCAATGAGGATGTTGTAGATTTGGAGATATGACAAGGTGTCTTTCTATAACTGTGAGTTCTTAAAAATTTGACAAGACAAGCCATCCAATAGAAAAAAATGGGCAAAACACATTTAAATGGTTCATTCACAGGTTGCCAACAAACCTATAAAGTAATGCTCGAAGTTTAGCATTTAGAAAAATACTAGCTGCAGTAACAGTGATCTATCATTGTATTAGATTTCTCTTGCTGTATAACAAATTACCACAAATTAGAAACTGTTCTAATTTGACTCAGTTTCCTTGGCTCAGGACTCGGGCTTGCTTAGCTGGGTCTTTGATCAGGATCTTATCTGGCTGTAGATAAATTTGGCTATTCTTCTCTTTTCTTTTTTAGTATGTTTTGGTAGCTAAGTTCCTTTCTGGAGCTCACGGTCTTTTTCCAGGCTCACGTGATAGCTGGCAGAATTCGATTCCTGCGGCTGTTGAACTGAGGTCCCCATGTCCTTGCTGACTGTCAGCTGGGGGCCACTGTCTGATCTCAGAGCCCCCCACAGCTTGCTGCCACACAGCCCTCTTACAACATGGCATCATATTTCTTTAAAACCAGCGATGAGTCTCTGGCTCCAGTCTAATCTTACTGGGACATAATCATGGTAGTGACTGTCGTATCACCATTACCATATTCTTTTGGATAGAAGCAAGTCACAGGTTCTGCCCACATTCAAATGATGTGATTCAGTGGGTCTCATCTTAGAATTCTTTCTACCACAGTCACTTCCTATCTGTTAAACTGGAAACGAGTAGGAGAAGCTCTTAAATTTATAGCTGGGTGTGAGGGATGTGTGTAGGAAAGAGAACTTGTGTCCATGACCGTTAAAAAGAAGGAGAGTTGTACCCTCTAAATGAAGTATTTTTTTAAAACAGATGCACTTTTTAACCCAGTGAATCTACTCTTGGGAATCTATTTTATAGAAATAAAGCTTCAGTATCCAAGGACATGGGGTAAGGACATTTATGCAGCATTATTAACAGTGCAGAAAACTGGAAGCATAGTGGATGCCCATCAGTAGGGGGAGTGGTTGGATAGAGCATACTACACCATGGAATATTCTACTCCTTTACAAAAATTAGCTAAGTACCAATTGACTTGGAGAGATTTGCCAGAGATCCCGAGTAAGGTAGGCTAGATGGAGAAAAATGATCTAATTCCTTGGCAGGGGTTGGGGGGGGTGAGGTCTAAATTCCCTTGTATATGTTTGTGTGTCTGTATAACGTTATATGATAATAGAAATATGAAATGATATATACTAGATTTTTAATGTGGGGAAGGCTGTCAATGAAGATGGAGAAACGGTGACAAGCCAAAGAAGAAAAGACACACTGTTGCAAGGAACCATCCTCTTCCCTCAAGTTAAATATGTGTGATGTAACACTTTGTTTCTGTGTATAAAGAATATCAGTATACTTTGCCCTTACGTTGACTATTATATGGGAATATTCTTATTTCTTTGTGTAGAACTTTCAAAGTGGATAATGAATATCTACAGAGTGCTTTACTTAGCTATTATGTTTTCTGTTCTTGAACTGTCTTATCTTTATTTTAAAGTTAGTAGCTCCAGCATTTAGATGCCTTGAATACAGGACAGTGTAGCAAAAAAGGGGCATCTTGGAAATAAGAGATATTGTTTAGACATTTCTCCTTTATTTAGCTCTACTAGGGTTTGAGCAGATGCACAGCCCTTAGTAAAACTGTGAAGTCTAGTTTAAAAGTTCTTTCTATATTCAGAATTAAATAACTCCTATTTCAGTTTCTATAATCGAAGTTCTAATTTTGACAAATCCTCCACACTGGGGGTTTTACAAAACTGAATGGAACGTTTAATTTTTAAATGCATTTTTTTCCGTAGTGTCTTTTTCTGAAGAAGAGAAATACCAGCTACGAAAATTTGTCAATAAATCTTACCTACTGGACAAGAGAGCTCATCGCCAAGTGTACTACAGTTTGATTGATATCCTTCTGGCGTATTGCTATGAAACTCGTGTCACTGAAGGAGAGAAGAATGTAAGTGCCTGTATGTCTCTGCATGTTGGCATAAGTGACCGGACTAAATAAACTGTAAGGCATCACTCCTCCTGTCGAGAGGAAGAGCTGTTGTGATTAGTTATTCAGGGGGTGCTCCTGGCAGAGCTGCACATGTGTGTCGGTGGGGAGTCCCAACGTGAACGCATAATGCTTACTTGATCTTTTCTCTTCTCTCTGGGCGTCAGTGTCTACCAAGTAGCGGAGCGAGGCAATAAAGCTGAGGGTAGAGAAAGGTTATCCTGAGCTCTCATCTCTTTAGGAGATGAGTTGGCCAAAGAAGAGAGCTGTTTCCACTTGACATTGACAAGAGGTAAACTTTACCATTCCCATTTATATCCTCTGTCCAAGCTGTCCATTAGCAGATGCAAGCTTTTTACAGAGAAAGGGAATCTGAGCATTTATCCGTAGGTGTCCCTTAATTTATACAGTAGGTATGCTTCTGAAAAAATTATATGTAAATCACATTTTTAAAAACTTAAGTCATATCTTTTTTTGCTATTGAAAGAAATCCTATAAAAGTAAAGCCTTTTATAAAGTACATTATTTCTTAAATGATCTTTTTTTAATAATATAAAATTTGTTGTATCTCTTCTTAGCCCACATTTGATTTTGTAAATGAAGAGCTAAGCTGCTTTCTTACCTATATCAGTGATCGTATATTTAAAAAAGGCTGCAAAGCCAAAAAAAGTCTTCCCAGTTAATGTGCCCCTGCAGCTGTTTATAATTGTACTTGCTCAAGGGTTATTTTCCAGCTGAGCATATGCTTTCCTTTTTTACAAATTGCACAGATAATTCATATCAGTATAAATGGAAAAATACACATATGAAGAAAATAATTAAAACTTCCTGTAATCTCAGCCAATCAGAAATAGCTAGTGTTATGAGGAGATACATCTCTTCCAGTCTTTCATTGTGTACTTGTGTGTATGTGTATTTAAATTGGGTCATGATGTATATTATTTAATCTGCTTTTCTCAACATCGTAGCATTAGCATAGTATTAGGATTATTATTTGGTATGTGCCAAATTTTCTGTTTTATGATTCTGAAAATTTCAAAGGTGACTCTTGAGATTTGCATTTGACTCTAAAATGAATATTAACGAGTGTATCAGGGGTATAATATAGCTGGAGATGGTTTTTGTTTCCACTCATCTTTTAAGGATATCATAATTGGAGAAAATATTTTCTTTGACAAAGAATTGCTTAAGGAGATGAGTGAGGGTGTTTAGTTATGCTCGATAAAATTTACCATTTTTGATTCTTCGCATATTTGACATCATGAAGTCTTGCAACTTCAAGACCTCTAGAATGTACTTATTCTCTCACAAGCATTTTCTGAAAGGCCAAATTCTTGAGCAGCTTTTTAAGTGCCCCAGTCAGCACTTCAGCATTATCTTTGAATCCTTTGGCAGATTATTCACAGAATGTTTGGGAAGTAACTTAGTTGAGAAGGGACAGAAATTGAGGAAGCATCGCTTTGCTTTAATTTTTAGTTTCAAAGCCCCTGCTTATTTGCTCTTATGTTCTGCTACTCTTAATCAGTGGAAGAGCTTTACTTTGTGAAATCCCAAGGAAAGTAGGCAGAAACTTGCCTTTGATAGCTTCTGCAAAGCAGTTATTTTTCCTCAGTCATGATGCTTCTTAGTTCTATATGTCAATGCTACTGAGATACGAGTTGAATAAATGGGTATATTTGCTTTATTTTGGAATGACTTTACCTCTAAAATGACAATACTCTTTTCTCCAAAACAAATAAAGGTCGAATCTGCATGGAATATTAGAAAACTGAGTCCCACACTGTGCTGGTTTGAGGTATGATTTTCAGTTCCAATTTTTTAGATTTTGTTTAAAAAGTGATGTTTCTGTTGCCATTCATTTTGGTTAATTCAAGTAATTACTTGACTTTTTAAAAGTGGAAACTTTGTTATACAAGTGTTTTTTCCATCTTTTTAATAAAATTTTGATTGCATTTGTAACTCTTCTGCTAATCATAGTATACGAATGAAGCTAGGTAGGGTGTTGTGGAATTTGGGAGAAGGAGAACACACTTTGGAGGAAGAACCACACATGGTCTGTTGGGGGAGCAGGTAGGGTGGAGTTAGAGCCTGTTTGTAAGTTGGCATATATTGGGGCTCAGAGCTCAAAGTTGGGCAGCAAACCTAGGTGATAATTCTGCTAGCTGCCATTTCCTGACCATCAAGGACCGTGTTAAGCCTTTTATATATATTACCTCCCCTGTTCCTTCCAGTAAGTCTGTGAGAGAAGTATTATTGCTATTTTACAGATGAGGAAACTCAGATTATATAGTTTAAATAACTTATTTTAGGTCCTACAATTAGTATGGTCAGAGCTGATAACCCTTCTAGTATAGTAATCATTGTTTTTATATCTGTTTCATAGAAAATAGTTGTGTAAGTCTTATCAAAGGATGCTATTTTAAAATATACTAGCTCTGAACAAATTGTTGAACATCACAACAGTAATTAGAAACTTGAAGAATGTGTCATTTTAGGGGCACCTGGCTGGCTCATTTGGTGGAGCATATGACTCCTGATCTTGTGGTCATCCCTTCAAGCTCCACGGTGGATGTAGAGATTACCTTAAAAAAAAAGGCGGGGGGGCGCCTGGGTGGCTCAGTTGTTAAGCGTCTGTCTTCGGCTCAGGTCATGATCCCAGGGTCCTGGGATCGAGCCCCACATCGGGCTCCCTGCTCATCGGGAAGCCTGCTTCTCCCACTCCCCCTGCTTGTGTTCCCTCTCTCGCTGTGTCTCTCTGTCAAATAAATAAATAAAATCTTTAAAAAAAAAGAGAGAGAGAGAAAGAAAGAAAGAAAAGCTAGCATTAAAAAAAAGTGTCAATTTAAATAGCTGGTAATTGTATCATTAATTTAGTCAACTAGGTTTTTGGGTTTTTTTCCCAGTTTAAATCCTAAATACAGTAAATGGTTAAGTTTTAAATCAGAGTTGTTTCATGGCATCACTTTGTTCAAACAATAGATGTGAAAAGGAATTGAGACATTCAGCTTTGTCAGAGAATTTTGCTACTCCAAAGAATGTTCCATGAACCAGCGGCTTGACCAGCATCCTGGGCTGGGAGCTTGTTAGAAGGACAGAATCTCAGTCCAGACCCACTGAAGCAGAAACTGTAGCAAGGTCTCCAGGGATTCATATGCATATTAAAGATGGAGGATCACTGTTCTCTAGACTTCACTTGGGTTCTCCTTATTGCCATGATCAGCATATAATGGAGAAACTGGTTTTTGTAATGATTGCGTTGGTTACTTAGGTTGAAAACAAAGTAGTTGGTGACTAAATAATTTCATAGTTCAAGTTATTAAAATCTACGTGAATAAGTTCACCTATTTATGATTTTAATTTGAAATTTTCATTGTTTTTGAGATAACTTTAGAATCGCCAGAGATGTTAAGAGCTATGTGAAACTTTTTAAAGTATTTAGTTTTTGGTAGAGTTTTTAGAAAGTTTATAATTCTATTTTTAGATAGAAGCTGTTCTTTGTCAGATACTCGATATTCTTAATCAGATCTCTCATTCATTAAGGATTAATACACATGGAAATTATTCTGCTCCCTTAGTTTTACTTGTTATATTTTAAGTTTTATATATGGGTTACATTTTTAATACAGTTTTAACCAAAATCCAATTAAAAAACAATTTTGCACAAAACTGCCTTTGTCTAGCGGTGTAAGTTTTGAATTGCTGATGGTTTCTGTTTGATACTTTTCAAGATAAAACACTTTTTTTTCAAGAAATCACTTTTCTCTTTGGTAAGTGAAAGCAAATTACTGAAGTAAATACCATGTATTTACCATGTATTACTCACGCCCAAAGGACTAAAAAAAGAAGAAGAAGAGGGAGACTGTGAACACACTTCACTGACAAGTTCCACATCTTTCATCTACAGTATCTTGAATGGTCCTAAAGGACAAAAACATGAAACATATATCATTTAACAATGTCTTTTATGTGCATCTGCATTTTGTTAGTGCCATGTGTTTTAGATTCATATTTGTAATTCTTAAAAGACTTTTTAAAACTTTCCTGCTGCATATGTGATTTTTAAGGAGCATTTGTGATATCTTGATAAAGTATGAGAAATGACAAAGACGTCAATTAAGTATTTTATTGTAAGGTATATAAAAAGAATCTCATTTCATGGTTTTGTATTTCTTGCGTGGCTTCATGGTGATCCAAGCTTAGAGTTTTTAATTGAGAGTAGTTTCATATTTTGTTGTGTCCTTTTGTTTATGTAATATGGAAATGATTACTTATTTAAACTCTACTTCACAGACTTGGACTAATGTTCATGAAATCCTGGTGTCTTTTGGAAGACGAGTTTTGTGCTACCCACTTTATCGCCACTTCAAGTTGGTGATGAAAGCCTACAGAGACACTATAAAGATATTGCAACTAGGTAAGATATTCTTGTGCTTGCACATTTGAGAGTGGAAAAGTTACTAGTCTGTGAGGATGTCGTGATTTTTGCTTTTCTGTGCATAAATGAGTAATGAAAATCATCAAATGCAATCACTTCTCCCCCCAGGTATATAAAGTAATAGTTCTTCTCTGTAGGTAGATAGTCACACAGTGAGGTATGGTACTCTTTCCAGAGAGATGCTGGAAGGATCAGTAGAGAAGATAGACACTGTATTCCAAACCATTTTGTATGATAGTGGATCGCATCATTCAGTATTGGAGGCCTGCAGTTTTCTGGGCACTATGCTAGGATTGTGGGTGTAATAATAAATAATAAGATATATTCCCTGTTTCTGTGCAGTTTACTGTTTTCCCGGGGGACTGTTGACAAGTAAGCAATTCCATTGTAGAGTGAAAGGTGCTCTGCCAGGGGACGAAGTGATCCCTGGGTAGGGGACACAGAACCTGGACTTGGGAGGTCAGGAAAGACTTTCCAAAGAAAAGCACAGCTACTCTGAGGACTTTTGACTATTGCCAAATCTAACCCGAAAAGACAAAGATTAACTAGTTTTAAGGGTGTGGAACATTCTGAGCTCTGAACCAAATTCCAGAATGACTATCACAGCGTCATTGGATTAAGTATATAATTTCCAAGGTAATGACTTTGAAGGTAATAGCATCCTAGTTCTGGCACATTTATTTAGAAGTAGCTTTCCATCCTTTATGGTCATTTCTTATATTCTTTTCTGGGAGTCTGGTCATTCCTTTGTCCTTAGATAAAGATACTTCTGGGGCTTAGTTTCCAGACTTTAGGATAAGAAGGGGAAAGTAAGGAAGCTCTTCCCTTTACCACCCAGGTAACATCATTGGCTTAAAAGGAAGAATCCCATCTCTAATGTTTTGTCCCTCCTAGAGGTATACCTATGTTTTTCTTTGACTTCTGTGTAACCTGTTGCCTTCTTATCCTGGGGGGAAAAATCATGTTTGAAGTAGATTCTTTTAAGGTAAGTAATAATTCTAATTCTAAAAATGAATTATAGTTAAATGAAAGATACCTTTTTATCAATCCACTTGGATTAGGGTAGCTGTATTTTATTTTGAAGGATTGTTGTTCATAAGACTGTAGAGCTACTACCTTTGAAAAATCGATCTTTCTTAACTTTTTGGTGGGAAAGAAACTGCTTTGTTTTTTTCTCATGTTATTTCTTCCTTGCCTTCTAAGATATTTCTTGAATCCCAAAAGATTACCTTGAAAAATCAACCTACTATAAATGACTGGTTGTTGAACTTGAGTTACATGCCGTCATAATTTCTTACTTAAGTCACGTTAGATGATCTGCGCATTATTCACAGATTTAAGCAGTGAGAATGAGTTTGCGATTATCCTGTTACATCATGGTTTCCAGATGGAAAACTGGCAAAACCCCCGTGTCTGTGTGTATGTGTGTGTGTTTGTGTGTTTGTGTGTGTGTGCGTGCACACACACACACACACACACACAGTTGC
The DNA here is from genome assembly GCF_964656455.1 of Halichoerus grypus. Classification (NCBI taxonomy): domain Eukaryota; kingdom Metazoa; phylum Chordata; class Mammalia; order Carnivora; family Phocidae; genus Halichoerus; species Halichoerus grypus. The sequence goes on from NC_135712.1 coordinate 177,806,168, forward strand.
TACTTTTTACTCTGGGAAGTAATCTGGTTCTCTGCATTTTTATTTGAAAAGTAATCAGTTCTGTGATTGCATAACCAGAAATAAATTTGATTGTGTTGACTTACATGGTAATCAATTACTCAAACGGTTTTTGTAGGTGAGAACTGAAATTGAGACTTAACTTTTCATCATTATCAATCTGACAAGAAATAGTCTTATCAGTTGTGTCTTGAGAGCCCCAGCAAACCTTAGGTAACACACTGGATGTGTGTCTGCTGAAAATGAATCTGAAGCCTCTGTTAACTGTACACAGCATCTTCTGTGGCTAATTTGGGTCATGGTTAGTTAGTGCTGAAACAGAGCTGGGTTGTCTAGAATACATGCCATAAGCTGTGGCGAAGAGGGTTGTAACCTATGTTTGTACATGTGGATGGCACGAGGATGTCATTATTGCCATTGAAGAATCTCATTTGTTTGGATACTCTGTAACTGACGCAGGGGTAGCTCTTCTGTGGCATTTACTATTTTCCAAGAATGAATTTGTGCCTGCTTATAATTCAAGATGCGATCACAGCGATCACACTTTTTATTAGAAAGGTCAGTTTAGTGTTTCCATTTTTTGAAAGTAACGAATAACTCTCCCCCTTAAGAAATATTGATCTTAACTGGAATGAGGTTTCAAAACCAGTGTAGCAAGGCTTCAGAATCTATAGAATATCTCATTACAGTGGGTTGACTAAGATGTAAGTTTTTATTTTATTTTAAGATTTGAGTTTTTAAAAGAACCATGAATTAGCTTTTCCTGACTTCACAGTAGCCTTCACAGGAATTCTTTACTGGGCCTTGGGCTAGTCTCAGCGTTGTGTTTCTTCTCCCACCCCCTAAAGACTGTGTACATTCATTTCTCGCTGTTGCTACGTGTCTAATCCAAATTCCTTTAAGGGCAGAAAACCTGCTTTGCCCCTTTAAGTACTATTCTAGTGCTTAACACAGTACCTTGTGCATGGAGTTTCTGTCCCTGGATCGGTAATCTTGGGCCACATGATCATCTCTCCACTTTTTGTTTCTGTCCTATGTCTTGAGCACCTTTCACTTCTTCCCCCGTTCCATTCTTTTGGGAAGAAGTGGGTAGAATCCTTGATGGAAGCATCGCTTAGCTGTGGTTATAAATGAAAAAAGAGATGAAAAGAGCAGCTTTTCTTATATGCCTTGAAATTTTATTCTGTTTAGAAGTGACATAGTTTAATATTTGATATACACTTCATACAGTTTATTATTTGTACTAATATCTGCATTTCATTAATCTTTATGATGGCATTCCTCACTCTGCTGTTGCTCAGCTTTTGAACATATAATGTAACTATTATATTGAAGGTGCTGAACATCATGGGAAACTTAGTTTTTTTCTCTCAGTTCTTTGAACTCATTTTGTCTGTTCTTTTATTGTTTCTGGATGAAATATATATCCTATAAATATCATATCACATACACACCTATCTTATATATAGATATTCTGTAAATTTTTATATCACTTTAAGTTACAAGAGTTTCTTTTAAGTACTTAAAATGTCCCCTTTGAACTTGATTAAAAAAGTAAATCTTCCCTTCCCCATCTCAGGCCTGCCTTAGGTTGGGAAGCCAGCCCTGGGGAGAGGGGGCTCCTCTTTGCCATTGCAGGAAGTACTGCTTGCGTCCAGGGCAGGCCTTCCACACAGCCACCCCAGGCTGCCCCTTCCTGCTTCTCCATGCGGGGCTTTTATCAGGTGTGGGTCAGACACCAGTCTCTGTCCCCTACAATTTCTAGGGGTGGTCACTTACACTCTCTAGGGGCCCCTCTTAAAACTCCCTTTCTCTTGGTTTAGGGTGACAGGAAAATAGTCCCGTCCCGGCCCCCCCTTCCCTGTGGAGGGTGCTTGAAACCCCATAGCACTACAGTTTTATCCAAAGAGCTCTTCTGGACCTCTTTTCCTTAAACTCCTAGAGGTCATTGTTGGGCTGAGAGGGTCATAAATCATCAGTTTTTTTGTTAGTCTCTATAAGTTTAGCATAGAGAGGTTAGCATCTCTTTTTAAAATATGCATATACTTGCTCTTTGCTTTGTCCTTTGTGAGGCTCCTTGGAAATGAGGCAGAAAGAGTCCTGTCTTACTTTGCTAGTACAGTCATAATAACTGCATCTATCATATTCACTGTTTCCTGCGGGCCAGCGCTAGGCTCCATTCTTCAGATAGCTTATCTCATTTCGTCCGTACTGTACTCCTGCGAAGTCAGGATTACTATCCCCATTTTGCAGGTAGAAGACAGGCTCAGAGAAGTTCAGTCACTTGCCCAGGCTCACAAAGCCATTAGTTGGTAGAGCCTGGATTTGACACCAGGTCTATCTGACTCAAAGTCTGTGCCTTTTGAAGTGTTGAAATGGTTATAAATGAAATTATGTGAAGCCTGGGGTTTATTTTGGAATAATCCACAGAGGTTTGGGGGAAAGTGGGCCAGGTGCAGATGAAACGAGGTTGACCACACGTTGGTACCTGCTTGAAGTTGGGTGATGCGTATGTGGCACTTCACCATCCTGCGGTCTCTTTTTGCGCATGATTTTCCTTCATAAAAAAGTTTTTTGGTTTCTTAAGTGTGGGCTCTTAACCACTATAATTCAGTGTTTTAAATTTAAGTTTATTGACCATTTTGTGGAAAACATTATAATTCTTGTTCAGACAGTTGTATAAATTTTTTTGGCTAATGAAAACATATGTTTGAAATTAGTTTTTTTGGTTGTGTATGTTTTGTTTTGTTTTTCAAAGATTTTATTTTTAAGCAATCTCTCCACCCAACATGGGGTTCGATTTCAAACCCCTGAGATCAAGAGTCGCATGCTCTACCGACTGAGCCAGCCAGGCGCTCTGGGTTCTGTTTTGTTTTTAAGTCCAACAGAAACCTACCTTTGTATAAACGTTTGAGGTCTGATGACTAGTAGTTACATGGCGGGCTGTAACCCAAGGAATAGCCTTCACGAGATTAGTTCTTGTTACCAACTAAAAGCTGGTTTTGCTTCATATAATTAATAGTCCTAACATATTAGTCATTATTGGGCTTAATAATCAATTTTTCAGAAAGGACTGCCTTGGCTCTTCTATAGATAGATATAATAGCACAATCAATGTGGAAGACAAGAAGAGCCGTAGCACAGGCTTGGGGCTGCTCTTTTTCTTTAAGAAGAATGTCCAAGAAATAGGGGTATGGCAGGTGTATTATGTGAATTTTGAGTTCTCTTGCAACCTTGGAGATGAATTGGTTTTTAGCATTTGAATTTTGGTTAGCCCAAAGTCAGTTTAGCAAGTTCTTTGTATTGACTTGTAGAAATTACCCCCAATTTGAAAACCAAAAGATGAAATCACTAGGATTTTCCAGTGTTGATATTTATCTTTATTTATTTATTTATTTATTTATTTATTTATTTATTTATTGAGAGAGAGTGTGTGATCTCCTGCACCAGAGAGGGTTGCGGGGGGGGGGTGGGGGTGGGGGAGAGAATCTCAAGCAGGCTCCATGCCCAGCGCAGAGTCCAATCCAAGGTTCAGTCTCACGTTCTGAGATCCTAACCTGAGCTGAAATCAAGAGTCAGATGCTCAACCGACTGAGCCACCCAGGTGCCCCATCTGTATTTAATTTTTATGAGTTCCCTGTTACGGACATTTTAAAGAACTGTTAGACCTTCTAATTTTTACTCCTTAAATACATTATGTGAAATTATTTTGCAAGTTACTCAGTAATGTTGAGCAGTTACGGTGTCAAGGTGCTGAGCTGGGTCTGGAGGTATACTCGTGAACAGGGGAAGTGCGACTCACACACTCGGAGCTTAAATTCTCGTGCAGGGCGTGGAATTATACAACTCTTAGGTTTTTTAAAAACTGCATTTGTAATAAGTTCAGAGGAGAAATATATTGGATGAAAATATAAAGTCAGGGTAATGGACTAGCCTTTAAGTTGTCATTTAAAACATGTAACCTTCTACAGAGGGGAGCCTCTACCTTATTTGACTTTTGATTCTCAGTTCCTATTCTAGTTTCCTGTCATTCTAAAGTACTTGTTAATTGGTTGATGAGTTCATGTATTTATCCATTCAACGGTATTTTGTCAGTACCCACTGCGATTTATTATGTGCAGAGTATCCTGTAAATACAGAGCGCTGCGGAAAGATCCATTAGACTTGTGTACTGTATTTGGGGAGTGTATGTGCTCCTAGGGGAGCTAAGATGTCCGTCAAAAACAAAACACAGTAGACGGTGATAAGTACAGTACATGAAATGTGGACAAAATAGTTCAAAAAAGGAGAGGTGCTGTTTCACTAGGAATCAGAGAAAGCTTCATTTAAGGCATGAGATTTGAATTGGGACTTGAAGGATGAGTGGTATTTAGGCACAGAAGGATGGGGGGAAGTATTCTAAATACTATGAGTGAACAGTGTGAAGAAGTTCCTAGACTAGTGTGGTTTCATCAGTGACAGTTTCGAGTTGATAGACTGATCCTGAGACTTGCCCTACAGCCTCTATATCTAGTTCCCTTTCCTGTGTGAGTTAACTGGTTCACCAGAATTGGTTTCTCTCCTTTATTATTATCGCTTAATTCCCTGCTCCCTATCCGGAGGAAATTCTTACTCTCTGTACTCTTCCTCTCCTGAATTGTTCTTGAGCTTTTATTTCCTCGCCAATTCCCCATTGCAATTAAAATGTTTCTAAGAATGGAGCAATCCTAGTGCTTTCAGGAAATTTAAATAGCATGGAATTCAAATAAAATATTGAAGTGCCATTTGTGCCTGTTTCTGCTAATCACTTACATACCGACTAATCCAGGAAAGGAGGGCTTCCGAGCCCCAGAGCATGTGCGCTGCAGCTGAAATGAGTAAGAGGAGGACAGGGCTCTGCTGTGTGGTCATGACTGAGCCGGTCCTTGGCCTCTCTCTCCCTGGATTGTCCTGCCATGTGGCGAAGCAAATTCCTTCTACTCCCTTCTCTTCCTCAGAGCCAAAATCTGTGTCTTACAGTCTCTTAAATTGGCACATTCTTCCTAATTATCTATATTATTCGTCATTGGAGCCTTTGTAGGTTTATACATACACTGCTGTATAGAAGGATATTGTATATGAGCATAAACATTAAGGCGAGGAAAGTAAAATTCCAGTCATCTCCATAGAATTCCTTTTCCTCTAATAATCCTGTGGATCACTAGAATTTTAAAAAGTTGCTCTCATGATAATTTCTGGGTTACATTTATATAAAACATTCTTTGTTCTTTTAAAATACTCTGCAGGGGGCAGCATTTCCTGTATGGTTTACAAATAATAAATTGCCTTTTAATTGCCACAGATGATTAAGAGCTTATGGTTATTCTGCTACCAAAAAAATCACTTCAAATATTGTGTTAGTGTGCTTTGGAAATTTGATTTACATAGTAATGCTTACTGGTGGGTATAGCTCAAAATCAGCTGATGTCTTAAATAATTATTGAAATCTGCATTATATATCCAATACTGTTTGAATACTATTCAATACTATTGAATACTATATTGAAATCAATAAATAATTGAAATCTGCATTATATTTCCAATACTATTTAAGATAAGTTTTGTTCATTTCTGCAGTTTTGGAGCTGAGCAATGTGGAAAACCAGGTTAGTTATGTGGTTTGATATTATGGCTTAAAATTTTTTTCTATAGTTCGTGCCTCGTTTAATAAATCTAAAGTCAGTTTTGAGATTGTTTTTATTGATCTGAATTTTTAAGGAAGTAACTTTAAGTTTACTTTTTTTTTAAGAGAATAAAGGCAGAAAATTGTATATATTTAAGACAAATTTGGAAGAACAAAGAGGAAAAATTTTATTTGACCCTAATGAATCACATTCCTGTTGCAGAGTAATAGCAACAGGCCTAGGTGAAGTTCATTAAATAGTACTTCATATGTTATCTGGAAAACATGGAAGAATTATATTCTTGCAATTTCGAGTTCCTTTAAATAGGAATTAATACTGAAAAATGGAGACATTTATGCAACATATATAAATCAAATTCCTTCTTTGTGCAAGGCATCATAACAGAATCAGCAAAGAGTTATAGGAATATATATATGAGTTGGCCTTAGCTTTTAAGGAGTTTATTATGTAACAGTAATGGTAAGACAAAGGAAAGATACAAAATATGAGTATTTACCAGATGCAAAGGAGAAAGTCCCTTAGGAAAATAACTTAACTGGACTCAAAGGCCAAATCCAAATGCATCTTGTATGACCTATGAGCCAAAAATGCTTTTTATATTTTTAAATGTTGAACAGAAAAATCAAAATAATGTTTGATGACACAATGTAAATTATATGAAATTCAAATTTTAATGCCCATAAATAAAGCTTTATTGGAATACATTCATGCTAGTTCACTTACATATTGTTTATGGCTACTTTTGGGATATGATGGCAGAGTTGAGCAGTTGAAACATTATGTGGCCTGCAGAGCCTAAATATTTACTCTCTGGGTCTTTACAGAAAAAATGATCCTACCCTTGCTCCAGATATATGTATCTAGAAGGTTGAAAGGGAGACTTTCACGAGTGAGCAGAGGTCTTTGGCTGCCTTCCGTCCCAAATACTGGTTAGTGTTGAAGGGGATCATTTCAGCTTTTTCTCTCCTGCCCATAGGGTGAGATGTAGCTGATCTAGCTAGTTCCCATAAGAGTAGGTCCCTCAACATTAGGGGAAGTGAATTGAGATGTCTGCTTGTCCAGACGGGTGAGTGAGTGACATGGCAGGGTTTAAGACAGTCGGGAGTAATGAGGCCTGTGTGAGCTGGCAACATACATGCCCCATTTGTAGCCTGTTGTTGCCATGTGGATCTGTAACATTGCCAGTTTGGGGGACTTCAAAAGAATTAGAAAGCAATGATCTTTAAGATAAAAATTTTCAAAAGTGAAAGTATTAATGATGAAGTAGAGGTTCTAAATAATATGCTCAGAGCCATTGCATGGCTGAGTGCCCAGGTCCACCTGTGTGGGCCCTAGGTTTTTCATTCCGACTCCAAGCATTCCTAGTGCTGACCTGTTTTTCTCACACCTTCTTGCCCCTGCCAGTTTCCAGCTGCATTGAGGGCTTGCACCAAACCCCTGCTCTTTCAGTCCCAGTTTGAGGTTGAGTCTCAACCTTGTGTGTTTCAGGAGTAGATTGCAGAAGGAGTTAGGACATAGCTTGCATTACCTAAGTAACTATGCCCAGAAACCTTAAAAAGCAAAAAACAAAAACAAGGTAGAACCCTTACTTTTCTTTTTTTTTTTTTTTTTAAGATTTTATTTATTTATTTGACAGGGAGAGACAGCCAAAGAGAGAACACAAGCAGGGTAAGTGGGAGAGAGAGAAGCAGGCTTCCCGCCGAGCAGGGAGCCCGATGCGGGGCTCGATCCCAGGACCCTGGGATCATGACCTGAGCCGAAGGCAGACGCTTAACGACTGAGCCACCCAGGCGCCCGAACCCTTACTTTTCTTTCCACTTACTTTGTGTTGCTTTGTCAGCCAGAACCTGCTCAGGATGGAGGGCATGAATCACAGGATTCCAGGACCTGTGACCCCAGTAGTGGGCTTTTGAGTAGAAGTGAGGGCTTGATAAGGAAGAAGCAAACAGCATAGGTCTAATGAGGTAGGCTTAGTGGTAGTTATTACTTAAAGAATGTGTGGAATTTACAAAAGAAATGAAGGAAGGTATTCCCTGAGAAAGTAGAAGGTAAGGAAAAGCAGGTTGAGGAAAATAAGAGTTAGGTCCAAGAAATGGCCAGTACTCTAGTTTGTCTGGAGGCTTGGGTTGTGAAGGGGAATTGTGGGGAAGAGGTGTGAATGGTGTGTTGGGCCAGGATTGTGGGTAGTCTGCAGTACCTTGCTGAAGAGACTGGGCCTTACTCACTGAGGTACCACTGCAGAGTGTGGTGTTGGTCTGTGACAGGCTCACAAAGTTGGATTCATCCAGCAGTAACACCGAGGATCCAGTCATCGAAGGGGGTGAGATTAGTGGTACACACAAGAGAGGAGACCACAATTCTTACCTGAAGCCAGGTAGTTTAGGCACAGGTAATAGGGTCTGAACTGGAGTGCCTGCGGTGGCGTGGAGGAGGAAGGAATATGGGGGCAGATGCTTCTCAGGTAGCGAGGGAGAAGCAGGTGGGGCCCTCGATCCCATCTGACCTGTTGTCCTTCTTCCCTTGTCATCTGTAATGTGTTTGCATGGTCATTGTCTCATTTCCTTCCCATAGCAGTTCTTAAGAAGTCTGCCCTCTGTTGATATGTGGAAACAGATTCAGATTAAGGATCAAACACCAGGAGCAAGGGGACCCACAACCCCCATGACCAACCCCCGTGACCGACCATGGGCTGCGTAACTGTTCCACACAGAACAGTTATAATTGTTACCATTTTTACATTGCAGAGACATTAGCTAGAACTGCACAAAAATTATGTATATGTGGCTTTTTAATGATCTTTCTTTAGCCTTTTCTAATTTGGGACCAGAATTCTAAAATCTTAATTTCATAATCAGAATTCTCATGTAACCTTTTAATGCGCAATAAGCTTCCGTGTAGATACGGATGCCTGGTCATTTTTACTAAATTATATTTACTGTACATTGATTAAAATGTAAAGAAGCGTAACTCTGTATTATCAATGTGCACATCATTTAGCAGTGAACATACACTCACTGTAATACAGGGAGGGTTTTAAAAGGGCTAGTTCTTTCTCCCTTGACGTACTCATCAGTATATCAAAGCACCAGAAGGGGCTCATAAGGCTGGTAGGACTGGGTTGGTTTTTTCCTTTTATGAGCCATTTGAGGGATCCAGTTGTCTTTCTTCTTATATATTTCTTCTTTCTGACTTCATGTACAATTTTAGTTTTCCCAGTTTGAACCTAAGCTAAATCCAAAGAAAGAGAACTGTGAATATTAAGTAATATCTATTGAAAAACAGTCTCATAGTTTTAATTAAAACAACATCAAGATGAATTTATTTGAAGTTGAGCTACCAGGTATTGAGATACATTCTGTATTCATAAGGAGGAACAGTTAAAGTAAAATTTTACCTGCAGAATTACAAAATTATAAACACTATTTTATGTATTTATTTATTTATTTATTTATTTATTTATTATTTTTAAAAGTAGGCTCCATACCCAGCATAGAGCCCAATTCGGGGCTTGAATTTACAACCTTCAGATCAAGACCTGACCTGAGATCAAGAGTTGGGTGCTTAACCGACTGAGTCACCCAGGCGCCCCTTGTTTTTTTTTCTTTTTTTTAAATCTAGGTTTAGATTGCAACTGTTTCCAGAGCCTTTTTCCTTGAATCTTCAGCTTCTTAACCTTCTACCTTTGTGCTTACTATATAGGTGGGTTTTTTTTTTTTTTTAATGTTCTGTCTTGAATTTGGATGCTTCTAGACTGAAACAACCACCGCTTTGACAGGTGACTTTAAGGCAAATGGAGTTAATGTCAAGGCTGTCCTTCTAAAGCAGCAAACCTTGCAGGAATTGTTAGAGCAGAAAAGGCAAAAGGCAGCCTTGGGTTAAATCCATTATTTGAACTTTTGATGGTGTAGTGATGTAAGAAAGTTGGCATAGTTACATTCTTTCGTGTTAGGGAATAGACATAATAAGGGAAGGCACGAACAAATTGGAATTCCACATTTGTCACGGCACAAAGTTAATCTATAGATCACACAGGTATTATAACTAGACACTAACTGAGCAGTTTGACCAAGGGTTTCTGAACTTAGGCTTTATGTACTCCAGACTATATTAACAACCAGCCTTATTGAACAGGATCCTACAGTTTGTTAGACATTGTTCTAGATGAGGGAAGAAAGGTGAAGAGCCGCCGTGTTCTTTACCTGTCCAGGTGATAAATATTGACACAGTATTTATTGCGTAGTGGCTGGGAGGCAGATGGACTTACTTTCAAGCCCTGACTGTTGCTTCATAACTGTAATCTTAGCCAACTCCATATCCTTGAGTCTCCTTTCTCATTTATGAAATGAGCAAGGAAGTACCTAATTGGTGGGGTTAAATGATTTAATGTGTGTAAAGTACTCGGTGCAGAGCAAGTGGGTAGCTCCTAACTCCCATATTAGACGGGTGTGCCAGGCATTATGAAAGAGCCCAGATCAGCTGGAGGGAGAGTTGGGACCCCATTTCTAGAAGCAGTACTGCCTGATTTGAGACTTGATGGTGAATTAGGGTTGGACTTGGGAGTTATGCATTCCAGGCAAAGGGAACATCTACAAAGTATATGTTTGCTTTGTGTTACTTTTGTTTGTGGCTATAATAATAATAATGTATTTCTAATAACTAAAAATGTTCAAAAAATCGATACGGGATCATAAATTTGTGCTCAACATAGTAACTCTTATTGCTTCCTGTGTGTTTCTTATTACAACTCTGAAATGTAAGAGCCTAAATAACCATATGAGGAATTTTAGGATAAAACAGTCAAATGGTGTGAGAAGCATTCATAAAGCTGAATTTAATGTATGTTTGTGTTAATTGTTAGGAACTTGACTTTAAGCTACTTCCTAACAGGGCCTGGCATTGAAGCAAATTACCACACTTCGATTCTCGTAATTTTGGTTAATTTGACACAATTACCCTATCATGTGTTTTTATGGTTAATAATCTATGAAAATTAATGTTACAAGTAATTCCTAAGTTATCCCTTCTGATAATGTGGTCTCATCAAAATCCCAGGAATCTAATGATATCTTACCATCTTAAAACGATAGCAGTGTTGGCTTTTATTTTTAGTTGATTTTTATAAATAAAGACCAAGCAGTGCTTTCCTTCAGGTATTCTAAATAACCACTTCTTTTTCCTTTACTCTTTTTGGCTCCTTGTCTTACATAGCTCAAAACTTTAAAGGGTAGAACTAGATACCCAGAAAACCACAGCCACATAGCAGCTATAACGTATCAGGAGTTGAAAAGAAATTTAGCTTTTATTATGTAGAGTTAGCAATTTACATTATTTTTCTTTCGCTGGCTAAAAGCCAGCCAAAAAAAAAAAAAAAAATCCACTATTCTGATCATCTCTTAGTGATGGGAGCCATTTCTTAAGTGCTTCCAACCATGAGCTGGTCTGTCTGTCAGACATTATTGCCATACCTGATCTGCTACAGGAAAATTTCAAATAGCCAGTGGATTCTGATTTAAAATAGCTCAATCTTGTCTCTGTTTTGAGATCTATTAGCCTGAAATGCCACATCTGTACAGAACAGGAAAACACTGCTCTTAGTTTACCTTCTCTGTCTCTCTTTTTTTAAGTGGGCTCCACGCCCAGCATGGCACCAAACGTGGGGCTTGAACTCACAACCCTGAGATCAAGACCTGAGCTGAGATCAGAAGTCAGACGGTTAACCAAGTGAGCCACTCAGGTGCCCCAGTTTGCCTTCTCTTTAAAGAAAAGCTGGTGAAGGGGGTAGCCAGAGAATGTGTTAAGTACTGTTTACTGCCCACCTGCTTGTTACTGGCATGCATATTTTTCTTTATGTTGTCATTATGTTTCTCTGTGTTGTTATTGTACAGTCATTTTTCCCTGAGGTAAAACATTCATGGCACTTGTCATTTATAATACCAGGATACTAATTTTAAACTGCCTTCACGAGTGAACAAGAGATCTGGGTCCCAGAAGCCTTTCTTCCATGGTTATGGTTGGCTTAAGTAAAGACCGTGTCAATCTGGAGAATCCCTAACTCTGGAGACTTAACATCTTGGAGAGGTCTGTTGGTGCATTGCTGTAGTGAAAACAGTTACCGTGGTTACTGTGCAAGGCACCTTCTCTTTTCCTGCTTTGGACCAGGCGGCGAACTGGCTGAAAACGGTTACTTTCCTCTAGTGCCTTTGAGCAGGAAAAATGTCCTCAGATTTAGGCCTGAGCAGTTTATACCTATCTGCTATGTGCCGAGCCCACAACTGGATAAAGCCCCCCAGGAGCCAGGTGCTTTGAGTCCCTGAAGGCTTCTGGCCACTGGCCGCATGACAGCTTGGAGCAAGGCCAGTTTTTTTTTTCTTTGCTGATAGCTGTTAGAGAAGTGGTTAACAACCTGAGAGAAAGAGCAGTCAGTACAAAGGGGAGTAAAAAAACCTGCGTGCTGCACAAGTCTCCTGGCTGAGTGGGAACAAAAGAGACCCAAGTATGACCTTGGGGTAACAGTCCACATTGCTGGGGAAAGGATGATTTAAATGTACTTACATTGTTCTAGATTGTCAACTGCCAGTGGCTGAGTTATCTTTTACCTTTTTTGTCACATAGCATACTGTGAAAATAGTTTGAATGAGACATACGGTGAAAACACAGCTTTCCAAGAGCGCGCAACTTTCCCTTTCAAAACTGCCTTGCATGTGATTTTCTAAAATTACCTGATCTAAATATTGCTTCTCAGTTCAAAATTACAATTTACAGAAAATTTAAATATGAATTAAAATTTTTTAGCATTCTTTGCCAATATTTCAGGGGTTGGCTGTGTAGCTGAGTGTGTCTAACTTTTTGTTAAACAAATAAATGTTTATTGTGGGGAAATCTTGAAAAGAGGGGCAAGTACAAAGAAGAGTAAGCCACTGTAGTCCTGCATGTAAAACAGTGCTGGACACATGTCAGGCACTTAGATACTTTTTCAGTGCATGCAGAGAGACACGTTAATACCCTTTGGGTGTAAATACACTTAAGGTTTTTTTCCTATGTGTATTTGTCTTTTTTAAAAAAAAATAGGAGTCAAAATGTACAAATACAATGTAACTTTTCTTTAAATTAAAAAAAAATATTTTTGACATTTCTTATATTATTATTATTCTTTGGTGGTAGTGAAGATGTGAATTTGCTTGTGGTCCTTAGCAAGGGGACAACCTTACTTGAGGCATGTCTGCTAAATGAAGCTATATAATTTCATTAGGGTAATGATTGCCTTGGATTTCCATTAAACATGTGACCTTACTTCCATACCCTTCTTAATAAATATCCCTGGAGTTGGGCCTCTTATCCCTGCTGTCCACAGCTGCTTTTAGGCCTTCATACCTCATCCTTCTTACACCTGTCTCCCCAGCCCGTGACACACTCTGACTCCTTCCCAACTCACCTGCTTACTCCTCCCCATTTCCCCACTTGAACCACCTGCTCCAACCAAATGATCTTTTCCTGTCGTTCCCTGAACCCACCCCATTTAAAGTCTCCTTTTCCCACTATCCTTCAAGCCAGCATATTGCCCCTTTTTCTTCACTCACTTATTTGCTGTGAGGTCTTGCTCCAAATCCTGCATTTTCTATTAACCGGCTTATATTAGTAAGGTATGGGACCTCGAGGGGCAGGATTCTGGGGTGTCACACTATAGAGGGGCTTGTGTAAGTTTCAAGTAAATAGTTTTTTGTGTTTTTTTCCTTTTGCTTTTTTTTGTTGTTGTTGTTGTTTGTTTGTTTTGTAAAGACCTATGGTTTAACTTTTAAAACTTTAAGTTGGTAGTTATAAAAGTAAACTCCTTCTCTCTGGACGCTTCCCCTCCAAAAAAGAGAGAGGGAGAGAGAGAAAGTAAGAAATTGGCATATGCTTGCCCTGACATTTTCTTCTCTGTGGCAATTAAAACTGTTCAAGAAATTCTTACACATTAGTTAGTTCTCTGTTGATTTTTTTCTCTTGAGATAACATGGCTAACTTGGTTTCATCACTTCTGTGAGTTTTGATTGTATTTCCTGCCTCCTGTCATCAAACTCTGCCTTCAACATTACATACTTTGTAATGAAAATAGGCTTGCTGTGGGGGGTCCACACTAGTCATATGATATAGTTAACCCGGGCCACTCTGATAGTCACAGTTCTGGTCTTGACTTAACCAAATGTAGTTTTAGGCCTTCTAAGTATTTGTTTCTCTTAACCAATTGAGCAATGGGGTTTTTATTGGCATTCTTCCCATCTGCATGTGAGGAAGCCACATAGTTAAAACTTCTGAAAAAGGCTTGGCCCCTGCTTTGAACTTAATTTCTAACTCCAGAATAATAAAATGTGTTGGCGACAGAATGGGCCAAGAACGTGTGGGTAATGTAGTACAGTGGCTAGCCACAAGCCATTCGGTTCAGAATTTGGATCCTGTGAGTATCTTACGACCTTGAACTTCAGGTTCTGCTTCTGTGAAATGAGCAGGGAAGGTTCTGGGGACGATCAACTGTTTCCTTTCCACGTTCCTTTGCAGCGTTCAGTAAAGAGCTCCGAAGACTAGGAGGTGAGCTCAGGCTTCCTGAAGGGTGAAGTCTTAGGCTAGGCCGTGAAAGCAGGCTAAGATGCCGTTAAGTGGAGTGGAGAAAAAAGGCAATCCGGGTGTGGGAGCCATTTGAGCAGAGGACCTTGAAAGCATGTGCAGGGGCGGGGATGAGGAAAGAAGTGCATGGAGAAGTGTGTCAGAGGACTAGGAGAGAGTCTGCAATGTGAGGGAGGAGGGAGATCTTACAATCCAGGTGTGAGACGATGAGAGTACAGGTGAGGATAGTTGCACCAGGAGTGGTGGGGAAAGGGCAGCTGCGAGGGGCGTTTCCAGGAAGAATCCTCAGGGCTGCAGTATGAGGCCCTGGGATGAGAGGAATTGCGAGGGTGTAAGGCACGCGATCACTGTGTCATTCATTCATTCTTAAAATATTGAAATTGAAAATCTGATGCTGCAAGGTTCTGTTCTAGGTAGTGGGGATTAATCACTAAATAAAACATGGGGCACCTGCGTGGCTCAGTCAGTTAAGCGTCTGCCTTTGGCTCAGGTCATGATCCCAGGGTCCTGGGATCAAGTCCAGTGTCAGGCGGTCTGCTCGGCGGGGAGTCTGCTTCTCCCTCTCATTCTTCCTCTGTGCTCTCTCTCTCAAATAAATAAATAAAATCTTTAAAAAAAAAGAAATCACTAAAACAGAAGTCCCTGCTCTTTTGAAATGTATTTTCTAGTGTTAATTGTGTTAAAATTTTAGTGGCAACAGTTTTGGCACCTTGAGATGTCATTAGCTAGCTCATGATTCTTTTATCCTGTCTAAAAGTCAAGAGGGAAATGTCGATAAAAGCACATCCAATATCTTCAGGAATCGATATACAGTATTTTTATGTTTTGGGACTGTGAAGATAAGAATGAAACTGTTAACCTGAAAATGCTGTGTTTTACTGATCAAAGGAAGTGGTGCTACTATAGATTTAGTAATTTGCCTTATAGTCAATACATTTCAGGGAATGTTATAAAGTTCGGGACACCTAGGGAATTGTTGTTGAGTTGTCAAAGGTTCCTTTTGTAGGCTTTCGTTGGGATTAAAATTAGGTTCATTTAACAATCAGGCGGAAGTAATTAGATTGAACAAGACTTTAGTACTTGATGGCTTTTTTCCAAGTGATTTTGTCAGCTTATTTTTGAATGAGTGCTGTGATATTTTAGTTTTCAGTCTGTGTTTTCTTCAGTTCTTTAAGGTGCAAGAACTTAAGTTAGTACCAGATAATTCCTTAACAAAAAATGTTGACATAAAGAATAAAAAAGTTTAAAAAACAGAATATAATTTTTTCATGGTGTTTTGAAAGCTTGAATTAGAAGAATATTTTATAATTCTGTGGTGCATTTAAATATTCATTTAGTGAGGAAAACTTTCCTCTTTTTTGCTTAATGTACTTAGTTGTGTTTCATATGTTTTTATAGTAACCACAATTACTCAGATATAGAAATAGAGCATAAGGTTTACTCATAATTCTTAATGAAATAAATAAAGAGCTTTGGGCTTTATAGTACTGATAAGATTTCATGCAATAAAGGAATGTTAAAAATATTCTAAAAACATGGTTAAGGTTCTGAACTGCTATAAATATATTACAGTATCTGAATTTCTCAGTTTAAGATAAACAGATGTGTTTTTCTTAAGAATGATTTGATTTTTTAAAAAATTTTCTTTAGGTAAAAGTGCAGTTTTAAAGTGTCTACTGGATGTTCACAAAATTTTTCAGGAAAATGATCCCGCTTATATTCTGAATGATCTCTACATCTCAGACTACTGTGTGTGGATTCAGAAAGCCAAGTAAGTTTTGAGTTACTTATGAATTTTACATGCTCCCATTTCTGGAATGCCTCCTGACCTAGGAGGAAACAAATGAAATAGCCTGGGAGGTAAGTTGTAATGAAAAAGAAACCGCATCTAGCTACCAAACGCTTTAAAGAAGATCAACATGGGGAGCTTGGCAAATTTGCTTCGGGAGGAGGTGCAGATGGTGAAAAGTTCATTTTGCTGGGAAGCATGGTTCTAGTCTAGCAAATAGGCGTGCAGACAGACAGTTGTGAGTATTCATTGCTACGTTATTGACTGTCCAATGTAAAATCTCAAAGTTCCATCCTTGAGTATCCAAACTTGTGTCTGCAGATTACTTACATTGGGGGGTGTAAGTGAGTGAGTGTGTGTGTGTGCCATGTTGGACACCTGTGTAAACATCACAGGGCACAGACCTCATCAGCTATCATCCCACTGGCTAACCACTTCTTACAGAATCCATTCTTCAGAGTATAAAAAAGACAACCTTCAAAGCTTCATAACATGATTCTTGGTAACTAACACATGCATCTAAGGGACCGAACACTCACCAACGTGGTATATATAAGATTTGCCCAAAGTGTTTACCATTGCCTCCCTCGGTAACCCTATGAAGTTTAAAAAGGCAGTGAACTTTTATTTTGTGAAGAGGTTCAACAGCTATACCCAAATTATCCATTTCAGTAGCAGAAGACGATTAATTGAGAGCACACAAATAGAGCTCTTGATGGGAGGGCTTCTTAGGTGCTCTGGAAAATGATGGCCCAGTATCATTCTTTTTTTTTTTTTTTTTTTTTTAAGATTTTATTTATTTATTTGAGAGAGAGAGAGACAGCTAGAGAGGGAACACAAGCAGGGTGGGTGGGAGAGGGAGAAGCAGGCCTCCCGTGGAGCAGGGAGCCGGATGCGGGGCTCGATCCCAGGACCCTGGGATCATGACCTGAGCCGAAGGCAGACGCTTAATGACTGAGCCACCCAGGCACCCCCCACAGTATCATTCTTGACTTAGAAGAAAAACAATCATGATAGTTGTCCCACCGCTGTGATTGGTCAGTGAGTGCCTTAGTATACCTTTAGTGCCTGTTCGGAGTGAGCCACTATATAGAATTTATTTTTGGCCTCTGTTCATGGGGAAGCAATTATATGCAGAGTGAAATAAGACAAAACTCGAGGCTCTGTGTGTTGTAAGGAGAAACGTTTGGTCTGCTCTCATAAGGTCTACTACCATACAGCAGGTGGCGGCAGTGTTTGTGGTGGAAATCTCGGTTTCGCCAGATGGAAAATTGCATCTTTAACCCCTGAGGTCATCATGGCATGTCATCACTTCATTTCATCCTCCTGCTAATTGAGCTTATCAAGTACCCTGCTGCCACTTCCTGTTGTTTTCATAATAAAATTAAATTGAAATAGTCTATTTGTGTGGGTTTAGGTTTTTCTTGTTCCCTTCAGGGTGAGGATTTTATAAACATGTAATGAGCATTGAGGTTTGTGTGAGGATCCCATTTCTATGAGCGCCTCTTTTCTCTGTGGCATTCCTTATTAACTAGAGAGGAGATCATGTTTCATTAAAGTGGAAGGGTGTGTGCCCTCATGTCCGTGTGGGGATTAGCACACCTCCTTGCGCTTAAAAAAAATTCCTTTTCCCTTGGTTTTAAGTTGCAGGAAATGAGATGAAATTCTTAGGTCCCTAATAATTGTTATGATAACAGTAATTTTTTCAAAGAGATACAATGTATTGGGAAGCGAGACAGGAGAGGGAAACCAGCAGGAACTCTTCAGATTACTTTGGAGATTTTATTTATTCATTTGACAGAGAGAGACACAGCGAGAGAGGGAACACAAGCTGGGGGAGTGGGAGAGGGAGAAGCAGGCTTCCTGCGGAGCAGGGAGCCCGATGCGGGGCTCGATCCCAGGACCCTGGGATCATGACCTGAGACGAAGGCAGACACTGAATGACTGAGCCACCCAGGCGCCCCTCACTTTGTATCTTATATTTTAACTCTAGTTGAGCCTATTTTTTTCTCCCTTGAAATAACACATTTGTTCATTTACCTGATTTTTATTACATTTTCTAATTTAATCCTTAATTTTTCAAACACAACAAAATTGAGCTTTCCAATATCATTTTTACTGTGAATTGTCTTGGCTCTAAAATAATTATACTGCAGTGAATGTTCATGATTTTCATAATGAATTTCTTCCTCACCTTTCACCTTCTGGTTTCTTTCTTTCCCATATAGTTAGTTTACCAGTGAAATCTAGCTCCTTATTTTTATATTTTAAAATAGTTCTGTATTTTCCTTAATCCCTATTTGATGTTTTTGATTATAATAATAAAGACTGAAATTGTATTTAAAATAGCAGATAAGTGCTAAATTATAATGAGCACAAAGAACAGCATTTCATTTTTACAGTCAGACATTCACTTTGGCAAAAACTTGCTGGAATGTGGGTAGCAAAGTCATTCTTACATTGAATTAATGGAGTTCGGTCAACAGTTAAATCCTAAGTTGTGCTCTATACTGTGTAGTTATTTTTCCTTGTGATATCTGTGTCTCATAGAGTATACTCACAGATTTTCAAAACGGAAGGTCCTGTGTTCTTATTCTGAGTGACAGATGGCAAATTATTTTTCTGGAGCCCGGTGATGGGTATTAAGGAGGGCACGTATTGCATGGAGCACTGGGTATTATACGCAAACAATGAATCATGGAACACTACATCAAAAACTAATGATGTCCTGTATGGTGACTAACATAATAAAAAAAAAATTAAAAAAAAAGAAGAAAAAGGAACGCTCCCTGTCATCCTTCACCACAAGCTTCCCTGGAAATTTCGAGTGTAGTGGTCACGGCTGCAGATGCTCCCTGGGTGGCAGCATGAGGAAGTGATTTGCTTGAGGTCATGCAGCCTCTAAGAGATAGGTGTCTGATAGTCTCAGGGTTTTCTGGGTCTGGATTTTATGTTTTCCCAGATAGGCCACCTAGACAACCAGTTTTCTTTACCCATGGCATGTGGGAAAAAACACCAAAAAAACAAGAAAAAAGCCATCCCTTTAGGGAGCTTTTTCTATAGAAGGAGGAATTAATGACTCACTTGTCTTCCTCCTGGATGCTCCCATAGCACTTGGTTTAAGAACGTATGGGCACGTCTCATGCCTGCCTCATTTTGTAGTAATTTAAGTGCTTATCTCTTTCCCGCTCTAAAATTTTAAAGTCCCTGTGAATGAGCACCTATTTGGGGCCCATCACAGTCCCTTAGGAGCACAGTTTTCATTAAATTGAAAGGTACCTAGTAGAGCCAATTAAAAGAGCATTTTTCATCATTAAAAAAAGAAAAAAAGCATAAACTTTAAAAACTATGCATTGGCTCTTACTTTTTTTTTTCCTCTTAATTGACATTTTCAGCTACATTCAGTACATTTTGCCCTTCCCTGATTTTCCTGGTGAGCTGCATTTATCAGTAGCAGGGATAGTTCTAACCCTCTGAAAGTTCACACCCTTTTATGTAAGTGGGGAGAGAAAAGCATGAGCTGTAAAATATGTTCCAGTTTTCCCTCATTGGCCTCTAAGACTTTAGCAGGTCACTTCATCACTTTATCTAATGCAGCCAGCGTTAGTATTTTAATATTTTCTCTACTTATTTTCCAGTGCATTTTTTAAACCAGTGAAAATAATACTGCACTTACCATTTTGTAACTTGTCTTATAATAGTATCCTATAAATCATTTTCCTTTATAACATAATATCTATAGCATGGTGTTTTTTTTAAAAAATAACTAATTTTTTTCTCATTATAAAAGAAGTATATGCCCACTGAAGAAAATTTGATACCTTACGGTTTTAATGCATGGTGTATATTGAAACATGAGAGATCAAATTGGGTATTATTTTGTTTTAGCTACATGGGAAAAATTTTGGTTGTTTGTTCTTTTTAAAAAAATGAAATTAAAATCTAAAATCCTGGCTGTCTTTAGTCTAAGTTTGAGCTAGTCATGAGGGTGTTAAATCACACCTTTTCTCTCTAATATAGTTTTTTTAAGGTAGTTGGTTATGGGGAAAAGAACAAAAATGTCTTTGATGTGCTGAGCCATTTTACATTGAACTGATAGTTTACCCTGACAAATACATTTGGTGCATTTATTATTTTCACTGCTTTTTAGCATACTTTGCTCCACCAAATCTTATTGGTGGTCCTTTGGACTCAAAGGTGCAAAGTCTGTGTAGGGAAATCATTCTATCACTGAATAATTCTGTCTCATTTGTTAAATCCTGCACCTTAGTTTCCTCAGGTGTGAGTGAACATAAAGCCATTTCAGCACTGTAATCTTAAAGTTCTAGAAAACTTAGGACCTCATCATTGCTTTATACTGTTTCCGTTGCTTCTTCTGTGTATGTGCTTTTGTAGGGGATAGGGTTATGCTCCTGGAAATAGCATAAATCTCTTCGATTGGGCCCTCTCTTGTTCTTGATTTATCTGCCAAAAGTCATGGGGGTGGGGGTAACTCAAATCCCAAGGTAGAACAGCAGCATTGAGTGTAAAAGGAGAATTACTTATTTTTTCAACTGCTGATTATGGAGCCCTACTATATATGCTAGGTACTGAGGTTGGCGATGGGGATGCTCGGGTGGACGAGAGACACGCCATGTTACAGCTGCTCTCGTGGTGGGGAGTACAGATGGGAGGGGAGCTCAGTGCTCTAGCCTGCGAGCGGTTACAGTAGGGAAGCGTGGATGCTGTGGAAGCACTTAGGAAGCCACATTGTCTAGCCTTGGGGTAGAGGAAACAGCTTCTGGAAGGAATAGTTTGAAGCTGAGAATCGAAAGATGAGTAAGAGTAGATCAGGTGCAGATGAGGAAGCAGGGGCGAAGAGTATTTCACAGTAGGTTCTTTTAAAGAGTTCTTTTAAAGTGCTCAAAAGCTCAGGATGGATGGATCATAGGTATAGGCATGGAAGAAAGAAATGAGGCCAAGGTGTTCATGTGGAGCCTTGGCCACTTAAAGATGCTTGGACTTTGTCCTGGGAGAGTATGGAGCAACTGAAGAGGTTAAGCCATGCAGTATCTGGGTGAGTGATGTGATGAGATTCAGATTCTGCGAAGAGCCATCAGGTCCCCTTACAGGGAATAAATTGAGTGGGGTGGAGCTCAGACTTAACACTGAAAGGCTCACTAGCTTGCAGGTGATGTGGGCAGAAGGCATAGACTGAGCCAGGGGAGTGAGCAGGGAAGGAGACTGGTCAGATTTGAGAGGTGGATGAACCAGAACTTAGTAATGACGGGATGTTGGGGAGAGTGAGAAGGGGAAGCGTCAAAGAGGAGATCCACATTTTCCTTGGCCAGTTAATGGGGCCATTTGGAGGTGTACTTGCTGAAATTAAACAAGAGTGGAGAGAGGGTGTAGGTAGGAAGAGAAGACGGAGAGAGGGTGTAGGTAGGAAGAGAAGACAGAGGGAAGATGAGTTTTAGAAATGTCGATTTGAGGTCTCTAAGGAATATCCATAAAGAAGTAGTCAAGAACATTTGGATCACAGCTGGAAAAGATGTATGGAAGAGAGTTTGGACAAAGAAGGGACATAAATTAATAGCAAAACATAAACAATGGCATCTGGTTGCATAGTACTGTTACACATATGAATATCATAATAATCATAATGATCAGGAAGCATCATGATGAACAGATTTCCTGGTTGTAGACATGGTGTGTTGGAAGGGGGAGAACGGATATGAGGCTTTTCTGCATTTAGATCAGTTTTATCTATCCTTGTCGTGTCCCTTTATTATGAATAAGGGAGTACACAGCTTGGGGTGGTGGTGTTTTGGTAAGAGGACTGCATTTGAAATCCTTATTTCTCCATTTGGTTACACAAGACAAATGCACTCAGACTTTTGTAGTAAAAAACAGGAGTTTAGTTAGGAGCCCACAGGTTATCTTCTGGAAGCCAGGTGCAGGGAGTGCAGCTGGGTCTCATGAGCTCAAGTCCTGAAGAAGTGCGGCAGTCAGCTTACTGTCTGGTAACATGTGGTCTCTTGTGTTGCTCCTTCACGCAAGTTCCTGCCAGCCTTCTCTCTTGATGCACGTGGGGAATGGCTGTCCCGCAGCTGAGTTCACATGTATCTGATTTCAGGAGAAGAAACTACGAAGTCCCCTTCCTTGCTTGCAATTCCCAGGAAGGAAGAATGTGATTGGCCTGGCCATGGGTCCGTGTCTTTTCCTGGTCCAGTTGCCTTGGTCACAGTAGGAGAGGGGTGGGGATGCTCTCTGAGGTGGTACACACATGGTGCCAGGGCCCACTCTGTCACGAGTGAGTGGCATTCTTCGAGAAGGGGGCATGTAGGGCATGCAGACACTTTAAGAGGACACCGCTGTAAGTCCATGATGCTATTTTGAGCTATAGCTGAGGAAGAACCCTGACACTTTACCGTCACCCATGTCACTGATACTTAGAGTAAAGATAAGAAAATTGATTTCATGGCTCTGTGGAATTCAGGCATACCAGATGATAACCAGGCACTCACTGTGTGGTTTTACTTTTGTATCGGAAGTTACTTCTGCAACAAATGGTAAAATGTTAAGTGCTACATTAGTTGCTAATGATTAGCATATAGAAATTTCAGGGAACAATTGTGCATAATTTCAAGCAAGTTAAACCTCTCTTGAATTGAAATCATTCTTGGTAAGATGCTTATTCTGGCATGTCAAGTTGCTCTTTGGTTTTACTGTTTATTTTTAATTAAATCCACAAATTCATCCTGGATGGCAGTGGGTTTTATCTCCATAAGAAAAGATTAGTGCATGCCAATATTCATTCACTTGTATCCCTTCCATGGGGTTTCATATAGAAAGGATTTACTTAATGGTTCTTTACCTTATCACCAGTAGTTCAGCGGTGCCCACTGGGGACTGTCGCTCTTCATTAGACTTCTCTTACAAGAAATATGCCAATAAATCATAGGATTATGAATGTTCCTACAGATTTCAGGCTAAAATAACTCTGTAAAGATATGAATGCTACCTGTAACTATGTGTATTGAGAAAACTAACAAAAGAATTCTATATCTGAATGTTAAAAATTTTGTGGGGGGGTTTTATTGTTGTTTTGGGTTTTTTTTTGCTTATTATGTTTTCCTAATTTGTAATTTTTCTCCTACTGTTTTTTTAAAGGTAAACTTTTTATTTTAGGATCGTTTTATTATTTCTAAAAAATTATAAATATGGTAAAGAGTTCCCAAATAACCCACACGCAGTTCTCCTGTGATTAACATCTTACATTGGTAGGTGTATTTGTCACCATTAATGAGCCATTATTGATACATTCTTAGAAACGGAAGTCCATAGTTTATTTAGGTTTTCTTAATTTTTACCTAACGGCTTTTCCTATTCCAGGATACCATGTTTTGTTTTGTTGTGTTTTTACTAAGAACTGGAACTCATATCATTAATGTTCAGTGTCTCTCATGTTTTGATTATCCAAGAGCTTAAAAGGTTTCGAAAGGTAGTGAAATATTACTGAGATGCTAAAGCTACCTCAGGAGCTTAATACATACAGATACTCGAATCATCAAGAATCCAGACCTTGAAAACTAAAGGTTTGGCATATTTGAGGATTTTTAGAAATTTGGAAACATAGCTCGTACATCATTTTTACTTGCGCATGTACTGTGGGCATCATCATTATGATCTTTTAATAAAAAAAATAGAGGTGTGTAAATGTAGAGTTGGCAAGGCTTTATCTTTTCCCATTAATTTTCTTAAGGTAGAGATTAGAGGAGAAAGTGTACCTGTGAGTTGTTGTAAAAAAAAGATGGAGCGTTTCAGAGGTGAAATTGGCACGCCCCGAACTGGAGAACGCACAGCATTATTGGTACAAGGAGGTTTGCCTGCGTCAGGCCCATTTTAGAGCCGTGACTAGGTGGTGGCATTAGGTTTGTCTCTCTCCTTACTCATTTTTGGTCCTGGGTACTTGGCTCCAGACTTCTCAAATCCTTGGTTTTGGCTTGCTGGAGCCAGGGCTTTTTACAGCGTATAATTAGCTACCGTGTGAGCAAATTGGTATTTTCCTTCACCTCCTTGTTCTGAGGCCTGCTCACCCATCTGAGGTCTTTGGAGGATGCTCACAGGATCAAGTGAGTTCGGGTGGGCTTGATTTAGTCTGGTTTTGTAAACCAGTACTCTCTGCTTCATGTAGAATTGTGACAGTGCTTGGATTGTCTTCACGTGTCATTCAGAGAAGAGGCTTACGTTGATTAATGTGGCGTACGTGTGGTTATCGCACTTGGAAAGTGCTCTGTTTAAGGAGAGCTTTGTCAAGAGCGTCCTTTGAATGGAGTCACAAGAAGGCTTTTTAAAAAAACTGTCAACTTCAAGTACAATTTCCTTTTTCTTCTGCCTATTATGATTGAAACCCAATCCTTGTTATAACATAATTATCTCCACCGAAGCCAGCAGGGAGTCGCTGCCTTAATGTAAGGGGTGTGAAGTCCCCTAAATAAACAGAGGATTAATTACACTCACAGCATGTTGTGAAGGTGATGAGATTGATTGTGATCATTTGACTTGTCCCATTTCCTGCTCTGACTACTTTTCTGAATAAATAGAAGCTGGGAAAATAATAAATAGAGCTACAGAGCATATTGTCGGGACTGGGGTGGGGAACGGGCCTGCTTGAGGTATGGTTCCAGATTTTAAGTGATACATGATACTTATTTTAGATAATTTTATCAGATTATTTGCTAACTATTCTCAATTTAAACAGCTTTCCAGGAAATGGTTTTTATCTTTAAAAAATAGATATCAACAGAATGTTGAAAGAATTTGACAGACTGTATTTTAAATGGGTGGATATCAACAAATTTCTGATTCATTTTTAAATGTTTTTACTTAGTGTGGGCTTTTGAAAGGTTTAAACTGAAGAAAATGTTAGCTGTTAAATATTTGCATTGTCTTTTCCTTATAGAAGCTCTGTGCTTTTCTTAAACTTAATGATTAATTGGTACTGTCATAAAGCACATCATGTTTTCTGTTTTTGTTTTATTGTTTTAAAAGATTTATTTATTTGAGAGAAAGAGTGAGAGTGAGAGAGAGAGCACAAGTGGGGTGAGGGGCAGAGGGAGAAGCAGGCTCTCCACTGAGCAGGGAGCCTGATGCAGGGCTCGATCTGGGACTCCAGGATCATGACCTGAGCTAAATGCAGACGCTTAACCCACTGAGCCACTCAGGTGTCCCTTCTGTTTTTATTTTATGTTTGTCTTACCTCCTTTTCCTGGAGAGTTATGTTGTAAAATTGTGATTTTAATATATACATTCTCCAAATCTTTTATTGCATTGGCCTCCAAAGTGAAGTGCACTTACCCCATGGAGCACAGAGAACCATCTTTTCGTAGTGGAGGAAGACTGTAATAGGCATATCTGTTTATTTTAAAGGAAAGAAATTAAGGTCATTAATATTTAACATATGGATTGCTGGCAAAACTCATGTTTGATGGGTACCAAACATTTTTTAGTGATGGGATACTTGATCCGAAGTTTAGAGGAATGATCATCCTTATTTCCAGAGAGAAGCACATACGTTTCTTCTGAATCGTGGCGGGGGAGGGTTGTCTTGCCTAGGCAATTGGGAGTTGGTCTGTGCCATCTGCTTGAACTGAGTTGAAGACATAGAAACTCAGGTACTGGAGCTTGAGATGTTTATGCCAGATGTGAAGTGTTCACTCCCTGCTTCAGTTGTCTGTTCTGTTTGCCTGGGGAAGAAAAGGAAGCCTAACTTCTGAATGCAGAACCTTTGTCAGGATGGCAGCACATATTTCCCTAAGCAAAAACGACTGGGCCTTATGTAGTCTTTGCTTTTGGGATTCTTGTGTTAATTTAAAACAGTGAAGAACAAAAACCCAACTACCATTTTGAGGAAAAAAAGAATGAAATTTGAAACAGACGATCATGTGTCTAGGAGTGGGGTGTGATAGAGGTTTATTCTCAAGATGTATGATTCCATGAGGAATGATTTTGTGCTTTGGTTGTTAATTACTGACTCAGGGACAAAGGGCCCAGAGAAATATGGACTGTGAATGTTCTAAAGGGCAAAGGTCATATTCAACTTGGTACCCCAGCACCTTAGCCAAATGTATGCCGCTTATTAATGACATTCAGTAAATGGTCATTGAACTGAAAATTTCCTTTCTAATTCAGTTAAAAGCTTCAATGAAAAGAAGCAGCTTTACCTTCTCTTTACACAGTACTAAACCTGTCGTAAGACCTGCAGTGTGTGTTCTGTTCTTCATATCCTAGCATAAAACAAGGATATATGCTCTTACTTACAGAGATGTTAATGTATGGGGATAAATGATGAAGGAAACCTATAACTTCATGCTTGTTTACTTATGTACATGGAAGTCCAAGTGAGTTGGAGGTTATGAGAGAGGATGTGTGGGTGTTTGGATGGGCAGGTGGATGGACGTTTAGATCTCCTGCATGCCAACTATTTGTTGGTGTGCAGTATTGGCCCAGAGTGTGGTGTTGGGAATGCCATGCACCTTCCCCGAGGAGTCAGGCTCAAGAACTGACCATCCCAGGATCTGTACCCACCTATTGTCCACAAGTCTGGAGACAGTGTGTAAGCTGGTTGAGAAGGAAGAAGGTATTTCAACCATCAGTTCCAAGACGTTCTCCAGACTGTCATCCCCAAATTACGCACATGACCAGGAGACATATTGAGTGATCTGTGATGTGACTGAAGGAAACAGGTATAGCCATTCGATTTATTCCTTTTTTCATGGGCAGATACACCTGTGAAAACAGAGTTTTGTAGATCAAACTACATCTAAAGTATTTATACGTCTTTATTAATTATCAATACTTTATTTATAATTATCAGTTATTTAATATAATTATTTATAATTATAAATATTTCTCTTCTCTGTGGCTCATTTGTTTTAAATGAGTTTAGAGTCCGATTGAACCCAAAATTTATTGAGCACCTGGCTATGGCCAGCATTGTACTCTGTGCTGGAGGTAAGATTAAGGTCAAGATTTCTGCATCAAGGAGCCCACTGTCTAGGAGGGTTAATGATGTTCTACTATCATGAAAAATTATAACTGGAAAGCTAAATGGAAAAAAGCAGCATATATATAAAGCTGTATATGCTGAAGTGGTGCAATCACATTAAAACATACATCAGTGGTCTGCATGCAAGTCTCAACTAAATAAAGGAATGATAAAAGAAAGCCCTCATGCCCTGAATGAAATGAAATAAACAGAATAATTAGATAATCCATCAGTGCTGGTTTGAGATCTCTCAAATATAAACTTTGCATTTAACTCAAGTGGTAATTTGACATTATTTTCAAATGTGGAGTTTCAATGTTTCCTTGTGCCATTTTATTATTTATATGAAATTACACAGCAGAAAAAAGACCACCGTTAGAAGTCTACTATGCATGTGTTCTTAGTCTTATAAGAACACATCAAGCAATAGAATACACTTCTATTATAACATATTTGCCCTTTGTTTAGTTAAACTTTTGTTAGTCTTATGGTGGATATGTTGCATCACAGATTTAAAATTCTGTGGTGTGCTTTAAAAGACAAGAGTGCAGTGTGAAAAGTGATGTCTGCTCTGATCATCTTATTTTCTCCAGACTCGTTCTTGCCTATAACCCCAGGCCACATAAATACCCAGAGTTGTTCTTTGGGTATGTCATTTTTTGATACCTTACTAGAACCCAGAGATACTCTTTGGAGCAAAGAATAAAACACCTTTGCACGTGTAGTATTAAGTACCCTTGTGCCATTCCAAGTAAGCTCACCAGCCAATTTAGATTTTATTTCTATCCTTAGAGTATCCTAATGCTTCAGGAAAACAAGGGTTTTGTTCTTATTGGGAGAAATTGCCTTCATTTTCAACTTGATGTTTAAAATTATAGTTGTCAGCATATGTCCTATATTCTTGTTTTAATGGACACAGCAGTTAAAAGGATTTCAGTTATGAGCTGTGTAAGCTAAAGCTATCTGAATAGAACTATTGGCAAAGGCTCTCCACTCTATTAAATACTGGATTAATTATAAAAACCAAGCTTTAAAAACTGAAGAAGTTGCAAAGCTTGTATTCTGAACACAGCAGCACTACACATACTTAGCTTTCAGAAGCTTTATTATAATCCATGATTTCAGGTGAAATTCCAAATCTGAAATGTTCAGAAGATAAATACTGGGTTTATCTTACCTTTTATCAGAAAGATACAGTCTTGCTCCAGGTTTGTAAGAGAACATTTGTTTTTATTTTTAAACAAACGCTTCTCATCCTCTGTGTAGGACAGTGTAACATTGTTCCACAGATCATATTTTTTCAAGAATCCCCTACCAATCTAAGATGGGCTGTCCCTTTGAGGCTTGGGAATGAGAGGTGAGGCCACGAATCTACTTTGTTTCACATCTTTTGGGATCCTGTTATCCTACAGTGCTGGCTAGGGCGGTTGTGACTGCTTTAGGCCTGTGTATCTGTTCTTCCATCCATTCGTTCAACATATAGTTATGAGGTCCTACTATGTGCAACATTCCCTGCCAAGATTCTGAGCCTAGGATGGTAAGCAAAAACCAGACATGGCCCCTGCCCTTGAGGAGCTTACGGTCTAAGGGAAGAGAATTGTTAATCAAATAATCACCTGTGCAAAAAGTGAAATCAGAACCTTGGAAAGTGCTGCAAAAGAAAAGATGGTGGCTAAAACAAAGGGTGTATGTGTGGGAGGTGGGGTGGGGGAGGTCACAGCTTAGACCATACAGTCCCTTCTAGGTAGTGTTTGGAAATGTAATTTCTATCTTTGGAGCATTGGGCAGCCAGAGAGGGATGTGGGGCAGATGGTGGGGGAGGATGCCTGGGGTAGTAGTGTGAATTGCTTGTGGGCCTGAGTGTGGCCTGACCAGGGAAGTAACATGAGGAACTAGAATGGGTCTGGGGAGAGATGGAGAGGACAATGGGGAGCATGATGCCTGGGTTTATGGCCTGCACAGCTGAATGGATGAAGAGCCCGGCTAGCATAAAGTAATTCTCAAGGAAATTCTTGGCTTTCCTTAGAGAGGTTCTTCCAGGTACAGAACTTAGCCTCTTTGTGGGTGATCTGTACATTAGTTACTAATTCAGAATAAAGGTTAGTTTTTTTTTTTTCTTTGTCTCTGTTGTTTCCTTTATTATTTAAAGGAACTATTGGGCTCAGGTATCTGTTGAAGGTTACCTTTTGTATGCCTTTTCGTGTGTTTATAGAGTTTAGTTATTTTCTTAAAATATTTTCTAATGATATATAAAGTAATACAAGAACACATAAAGTATGTACACTCTAAAGAAGAATAAGAAACTGAACATGCATGTACTCACCACTGACCTTAAGAAATAGATTACTAGGGGCGCCTGGTTGCCTCAGTCAAAGGAGCATGCGACTCTTGATCTCGAGGTTGTGAGTTTGAGTCCCATGTTGAGTGTAGAGATTACTAAAAAAAAAAAAAAAAGCTGTCTATTTATTTATTTGACACAGAGAGAGCACAAGCAGGGGGAGAAGCAGAGCGAGGGAGAAGCAGACTCTCCGATGAGCAGGGAGCCTCATGTGGGGCTTGATCCCAGGACCCTGGGATCATGACCCGAGCTAAAGGAAGACGCTTAACCAACTGAGCCACCTAGGTGCCCCTAAAATAAATAAGCTTAAAAAAAAAGAAAAGAAATAGATGACCTGACCAGTTGCCCAGAGCTTCCTGTGGGACCAATCCCAATCATGTTCCCCCCCACCTCTGGTAACCACACCCTGAATTTTGTGTTAATCATTACCTTGCTTTTCCTTAAGGTTTTACCATCTCTGGATGTACCCCAGTTTAGTTTTAGTTTTGCTTGCTTCTCAACTATGTAAATGGAATCCTACTGTGTGTGTGTTTTTCTGTTACTTGCCTTTTTGACATAACGTTTTTTTCTTTTTCTTAGATTTTTACATGATGATGTACAGTGGTATAGTTTATTTTTTTTCCTACTGTGTACTTTCTCATTGTCTGGATACACTGCAGTTTGTTTTTCTATTCTCTAGATTGTTTGTTGGTGAATGGTTCCTTCCCGGTTTGGGGTGTTAGGAAAACCCTGCTCTGAGCATCTTTGTGAATGCTTTGGGGTGTACTTGTGTACACTTTTTTAGTAACCTCTATACCTGGGAATGGAATTGCTAGCATTTAGGGGATGGTTGTAGGTGAGACTTGACTGGGTGATGTCAAACTGTTTTCCAAAGTGGTGGTACCAATTTATTTCAATTTATTCACCCACCCAGCAGTGTATGAGAACTTCCCTAGTTCAACCTTAATGCCAATACTTGTTCAGATTTTAAGATTTGACCATCTGCAAGGGTGTTGAAAGAGTTCCTTTTGTCATTTCCATTTTCAATTTTTTGATAACTAATGAAGCTGAGCATCTTTTCATGTGTTTATGAGCCATTCATGTTCCTTCTGTGAGACGTCAGTCTGTGGTATTGCCTCTTGCTCATTAGTGCTCTCTTTTTCTTTTTGATTTTTAGGATTCTTCTGGTATTCTGGATACTAGTCCTTTATTGGTTAAATATGTTGCAAACATTTTCTCCTGGTTTGTAGTTTATCTTTTAGGTTCCTTGTAGTGTCTTCATAAACAGAAGTTTTTAATTTTAATGTTGTAGAATTTATCAGCATATTCCTTTAGAGGCAGGCTTTTTGTTTCTCATTTAAGAAACTCTTTATGATGTGGATGTCATAAAGATATTCTCATACAGTATCTTCTAAAATTTTTATTCTTTTGCATCTAGCATCTAAGTCTTTAGTCCACCTGGAACTGATTTGGTGTGTTTTATGAGACAGGGGATCCAGTTTCATTTTTTCTCATATGGATCACCTTACTCCAGCTTCATTTATTAAATAGTCCATCCTTGCTTCATGCATCCTGCAGCGCTCATTCTGCCATACATCAAGTTTACATATACACGTGGATCTGTTTCTGGGTTGTCTATTCAGTTCCAGTGCTTGACTTGTCTGTCAAGTGCGGATACCATACATTCTTAATTACTATGGCTTTATATCTTAGAATCAGCTTGTCAAGTTCCATGAAAAACATTTTGATTGGAATTGCTTTGAAATCCATTAATCTGTTTGGGGAGACCAAAACATTTAGTCTCCTTCCATAACATGGTATGACTCTGTATTTAAGTTGTCTTTGGTGTCTTTCAGTGAAATTTTATCATATTTTCCTTAAAATCTCTGTACATCTTTGGGATTATTGCATGTAAATGATAATTTTTTTTAAATGACTTTCAAACTGTTTAAGGCATACAGAAATGTTAATTTCACATTTTTATATTGATTTCTGTATCCTGCTACCTCACTAAACTGTGCTATTATCTATTATGTATAGGTGCTCTCCAGTTTTCTATACAGGAAATAGCAGTGCAAATCATGACAGTTTGGTTTCCTCTTTTCCAATCTTTTTTTCTTTCTTTTTTTAAGATTTTGTCTATTCATGAGAGAGAGAGAGAGGGAGAGGGAGAAGCAGACTCCCTTTGGAGCAGGGAGCCCGATGCAGGACTGGATCCCAGGACCCTGGGATCATGACCTGAGCTGAAGGTAGACACCCAACCCACTGAGCCACCCAGGTGCCCCTTCTTTTCCAATCTTTATATTCTTTCTTTTTCTTTATTCTTCATTTTATGGTATTGGTCACACCCTCCAGCACAATGCTGAATAGGTAATGGTGGTAATGTACTTCCCTATCTTGTTCTTTATCTTTAAGAAAATGCTTTTGATATTTGCTGCAGGCTTTTGTAGGTAGCCTTTATCAAGGTAAGGAAAGTTCCCATTATTCTTAGTTTGCAAAGAGTTTTTGATCCTAAATGGTCAGTGAATTTCATTGCATATTTTCCCTCCTCTTTTGAGATGCATCTTAAGGTTTTTCTTCTTTAATTTGTTAATGTAATGAATGGCATTTATAAAATTTCTAACTTAAGTTAGGCCTTGCATTCCTGAGATAAACCCATCTTGATTGTGATGTATTATTTAAATATGATTCTGGATTTGATTTGCTGACTATGTTTGTGTATTGTGCACACCAAGAAACATAGGGATGGAGAGAGGAGAGATGGGGGAGTAAGGAAGAGGATGGAAGGAGGAGAGAAGAATCTGGCTCATAATTTTCCATTTTTGCACTCTCCTTTCCTTTTTTGTTCTCTGAAATAATTTCTATAAATTGTATTGATCTCTTCCTTGATTCTTCAATAAAATTCACCAAAAAAGCCATCTTGACTTTTTCTTTTTGAGAAGATTTCTAACTATTCAATCAAAATTTCCAGTTGTTTTAGAACTGTTCTGGTTCTCTGTTTCTTCTTGAGTTGGTTTTAATAGGTTTGTGTTTTTCTAGAACTTTGTCCAGTTCATCTAAATTTTGAAAACTATCTGACTTATTTTATCTCTCCTGTTTTCTCTACAGTGTCTGTACATTGTCTTATTGTAATAATTGTATTATTGTGTCTTATTGTCTTATTGTAATATTTGTCTTTTCACTCTTTTTTATTAAAGAGAGTGTATTTGATTAATCAAAGAACCAATATTTGCTCTTTTGATATTTTAGTTTTGTTTGTCTTCTTTTGCATTACTTTTTACTTTTATCTATCATTTCATTCCTTCTATTTTGGGGGCATTTATTAGGCTTTTTTTTCCCCCTGACGTCTTATCTGGATGCTTAATTCATTAACTTTGAGCCTTCATTTAAGCCTATACATTTTCCTACAGGTGTCTACTTTGTGTGCATCTCACAAGTTTTGAAATAAACTGAATTTTCATTATTATTCCATTTCAGATATTTTCTGATTTTACTCATGAAATGTGGAGAAGTGTGTGTTTCTCCTTTCCATGTGTATGGGTTTTTTATAGTGATATCTTTTTTTTTTTTAAGATTTTATTTATTTATTTGACAGAGAGACAGTGAGAGAGAGAACACAAGCAGGGGGAGTGGGAGAGGGAGAAGCAGGCTTCCCGCTGAGCAGGAAGCCCGACGTGGGCCTCGATCCCAGGACCCTGGGATCATGACCCTAGCCAAAGGCATACGCCCAAGAACTGAGCCACCCAGGCGCCCCTATAGTGATATCTTTGTTACTGATTTCTAACGTCCTTGTATTTGTTAGAGAATTTTACCATTCTTTTGAAATTTGTTGAGATTAATTCTATGTCTCGTATTTTCATAAATTTTAAAGCTTGAAAATAATGTGTATCCTCCCAATTGTTAGCGGCTGTGTTCTCTGTCCATTGGATGAAACTTGTCAGTTGAGGTATTTAAACTTTTTATATCCTTGTTGATTTGTTTTGTCTGTTTCATGTATCAGTTTTTGCACTGGAAGAGTTGTGTCAAAGTCTCCTACTGCATTGGTGATCATGTCATTTTCTTTCTGTAGACTGATAGTCAGTTTTTACTTTATATTTTGAGTCATATTATTCATTGTTATTAGTTTATAATTGTTATATCTTCCTGGCGAATTGAAATGTTTATTATGTAGTGGCCTTCTTTATCACTAATAATGTATTTTTTTTTTGCCTTTGTTTATTTTGTCTGATATTAATATGGAGATCCCAACTTTGTTTTGGTTAGTATTGTCCTGGCCTATCTCCTTTCTGTCCTTGGAGGAGTTAATTTTTCTAGACATGCTTCAATAAACTTTTGGTGACTAGTTTCAAATTCAGAGATAATTATGAAATCTTGTATTTTTTGTTTGTGAAAAATATACTCTGAACATCTGACATAAACCTGTGATGGATCAGTAATTTGGGAACCAGTTGTGACTTCAGATGTTTTGGGGGTTTTGGTCTTTTTGTTAGGCATGTTGACATGTCTGGGTTCCCTGATTCAAGTGTGTCTGTCTGACTCCCCACTCCACACTGAATGAGTCACGAAGTCCTTTTAATTCTTCCTATACAATGTCTTTCATTTAAATTCCTCTTTTTGTTCTTCCTTTCCTTTAACTCAGGCCTATATTTTCTCATTGTTGCCAGAGTGTTCTGTCTGTTCTCCTTGCCACCAGAATCTCATTCCCCCTCTTGTTTTTTCCTGCAGTCATGCCAGTCTGATCATTCTGAAATGCCGTTTTGATCATGGCTGTCCTCAGAAGTTCTCGCTGATTTCCCCTTGCCAACAGGAGAAAAGCCTGAATGCCTGAGCTGGGTTCAGAGCCCCAGCTGTCTATCCTCTTCCTCATCTTTTATGCTTCATTCCTTACTTCTGTTGACTGGGCTCCCTGTCTCTCTCCTGCCAAACAGATAAACTCATCATTTCCCAAGTTTGCCATAAACTTCAGCTTTTCCTTGCTTTTGTGTATTCCATTTTCTCTATTAGAAATATTACATTTTGCCTGAAACTTTTTCTCCTGACCCCAACAAAGTCATCTCTCCACTGGAAGACTTTTCTTGATGATGATCATCTTTAATTCTGTCACTTACAGAATTGAAATTCCCGGCACAGTCTTCTCATTTGCAAGGCTTTATTTGGGGATTGATTCCCCCTGCACTGTTGCCACTGTGTGATTGCTTAGCCTCATCACAAAGAGCTCTAGTGCCTAGAAACCCACTAACGAGTGAGGGAGCCTGTTCTATTCTGAAGCACCTTAGCTTGGTTAAAAGTTCTCCTTTAATTTGGACTGGCATCGGCTTCCTTCCCACTAGTTTTAATTCTGAACCCATATAGAATAAGTCCCATTCTCTCTTTAAATGTGTCTTCAGCTATCTAGAGCATCACTGCTCTATCCCTTCTGAGGCTTCCAGATCAACTTTTTTGTCTTGCATTTGCTCGTATAGGTCCAAACTTCAAATCTTCGGCCTTCCTGGTCTCTTTTTAGGCAAACTCTACTTTTCAATATTGCCCTCGCCCCCCCCCCCTTTTTTTGGTCAATGCCCCTTTTTTATTTTTTATTTTTTTTTGAAGATTTTATTTATTTGAGAGAGAGAAAGAGGGAGAGAGAGCGTGAGCAGGGGGAGGGGCAGAGGGAGAAGCAGGCTCTCTGAGCAGGGAGCCCGACGTGGGCCTTGATCCCAGGACCCTGGGATCATGACCTGAGCCGAAGGCAGATGCTTAACCGACTGAGCCACCCAGGCGTCCCAGGTCAGTGTCCTTTTTAAGTATCCTTCAAGCTAGACAAAATACTCCAGGTTTGGCCAGAAAGTAGAGAGGAGCCTTTGAGCTGTTGTTTTCGGGGTTTTTTGTGAACATTACTGTGTTCCTGTAGTCTGGGAGCGCATCTACTCATTGCTGGAAACCTCAACACACTATTCTTAGTTTGTCATTAGCCAAAACCCTTAACATTTTAGCCACAGATGTTGTTTAACTGTAATTCTGCTTCTGTGGTAGTGGTTGAAGAACTTTGCATTTGTCCTTGTTCATTTGCACCTTTTTGGATTTGGTTTATTCTGTCCACCTGTTCAGTCTTTTCGGAACTGGAATCCGCCATCTGCTGTAATGCTGTTTGTAAACTTGACTCTTAAAATCCCTTCAGTAATCCTTTTCGGAGCACTTACTGTGTGCCACACACAAGGCAAGGCCCTGGGGGATTGAAGAGGCCTTAGATAAGGCTTCTGCCCTTAAGGAATTAGAACGAACATTCTCTGCTTTCACCTGTGACAGTGAATGAAATGCTCAGCGAGGAAGTCTGTCATCACAACTTTGTGTGCTCTTCCACCAGCTACTTTCCTTCAGCTTGAAATTGATCTCCCCTGTAAGGTCAGATGTAAATCCAGTCAGCTTTTTAATCATCTGCCCCGTGTTCTGTGTTCTGCCCAAGGAGAAGCCACAGGAGATTGTGATATGCAGTCCTGAAATGCAGGCGCCTTCTCTGCCCACGACTCTCCGGCTCAGGCCAGTCGGGGGGATGGTGTCAGTTCTCGTGCACCCACGCCAGCTCCTGAGCCTACCATGTCACCTCTTGACTGCCTGCCATTCGTGGATTTGGGGTTCACTGTCTTTGGATTCATCACTTTCCTTTTCCACCTTTTGAAAGTCAAGCAGGATATAGTTGCCTCTTTTCTGTCTTTTCTGTGGATGCTGAAGGCTAGAAACATCATTCTGATTCCGTCACCACTTATTTTTTCTGTGATCAGCAAACTGTCTTTTCTATTCTTGTAACCACTGTCCCAGGTTTTGCCTTCCATAATAACAGCTGTCATTTTACAGTTCTTCCTGGGCATTTTTCTCTTCTCTTCATTCTCAGTTTGTTGAACAGACCGACAGCCCTTGGTCAGACGGACAGAGAAGTGAACTTCTTGGAACTTCTCAGATACAGTCTGGCCCAAGCCAGGCCCTGATCATCTTAAGCCACAGTCCACAGAGCCAAATCCTGCCTTTAATTTGAGAAGGTTGAGGTCACAAAGTTGTCCCTGGCCATTAGGAATGTAGAGAGACCATGGAGTATCAGGATTAAGAGTATGGGAGCCAGCTGGCTGTGTCTGTATGGCCTTGGACAACTCATTTAAACTCTGCTTCAGCTGTTCACGGAATGGGGTGAGTTAGATGAGGAGACGCGTGCAGTGTGATTAGAGCATGTTAACACAGTAAATGGTTTGTAAACAACGAAGTGCCGGTGATGCAATGCTTGCTTACCAATAACACGGGCTGAATTAGGCAATCAGTCTGTAATAATAGTAGCTGGCTGCATGTCAGGCATTGTGCCGAGTGCTTTACAATCCTCATCTCTCTTCATTTCATGGGTCATGTGAATTTGGGTTATGTCCCCATTTTATGATAGCCCCAGGTTACATGGAAACTGAGGCTCAGAGAGATGAGATAACCCGGGCCTGTTTGTCTTCAGAGCCTGGGCCCGTAGCCACCTTGCTGTGGTCAGTCAGTTCCCTGTCATTTTCCGGAGCGTGTGACACCACCCTACCCCCCATAACACTCCACACGCTGTTGACGAAGTTCCACTGCCGGCGGTGTGCTCAGAAGAAAGATCGAGATTTGGGGACGGGGCACTTGGTTGTGGTCTATAGGGCTCGGGACGTAGAGGATTGCGCTGGGAACTAAGGATGGACAGGTGGAGCCTGGTGGGGCACAGAGAGAAAGGAGGGGATGTACAAGGCAGGGGCCCAACTGGTGGCAGATCCCCAAAGTCACAGTAGTGTGCTGGGTGTGGGAGTAGAGAGAAACTGGTCAGTCACACTGGTGTGGCAGGTACGGGTGGGGTATACAGAATACGTTAGAGAATAAGTCTGCAGAATGGGAACGTTCACGCCAGTGGCTCTCAGTGAGTTTTTAAAAACTTTGAATTGGTTGTCAGCACTTAAAAATGGGAAGATTTGATGTAAAAGTCTGGATTTACAGCTGCTCTGGAAATACCGGAAGTTCTGGCAGTTGCTGGGCCCTCATCCCCACATGGTAACAATTGGCTAGAGCTGAGGCCAGCTGTCTCCATTATGTGGGACAAGTGCTCTCTGCCGTGGCACAGAACCCCGCCCTCCCCCCTAGACTCCCATCTGCGTGGCTCGGGAAGGCCGCAGAGCTGGTGACCTCGGCTGAACGGACAAGGGGTCTGATACTGGATCAGAAGTTCCTTGCACTTGCCTCCTGCCAAATTGCAAGCTCCACGCAAGCGGGAACCTTGCTTTGCTCGTGCCCTGCTTTACTGCGAGGACTCGAGAAATGCACAGCCAGTGCCAGGCACTCAATAACTGTGGCACCTGGATGGCAGCAGTGACCACGTTAGAGTGGGATCGGTTCTGGAAGCTGCCGCAGCCTCTCAAATTGCTGGGGAGGAAACGGGAGGAAACAGACCGTATGGTTCATTTTGAGCCCCGTGCTTAAGGCAAACCGCGGGTGACCATGAAGCAGCAAATAGGCGGCTTAGAAAAAGAGCGTCGTCTGTGCTCGTGTCTGGGAAAGAACTGCTGGTCATGAGGTGCTCTGTGTCCAGCGCCTCTCCCGCACGTGGACAGCTACCCTGTTGTTTTCTTCTGCCGACACCCAGGGAACAATAGGAACGCGTAAGGAAGGCTTGCGGCATGTAGTCGGTCGCCTCACTCGGCAGGACCACAGCACGACGGAAATCACAGCCAGAGCTTTTTGTAAAAACCGGTAAAACCGAATTGCTTTTAACCAGGGATATGATCTTTCTTCCTCGCCGCTCATAGTACCCCTCGCCGTGGTTTAGCCTGTGTTCTTGTTTTGTTTATTTATTTGCTTGCCTTTCTTCTGCACTTGGTATTCCTTGGGGCTCCGCGGGAGTGCACCTTGCACTGGGAAAGAAGAAAGTCAAACTACCTCTCCCCTCGGGCTCCAGCTCCGGAAAAATCAAAGCCAAGCCCAGGCAGCTCTTCGCTGCCTGCAGCAGGGTCAGCGATTTGTGTAATGTTTTCCCTGTCAGCTTATCTCTGCTGATTTCTGGTGTTTTTGAGCAGGGGAATGAAGAGCTGCCTTTTTCAGCAGGTGGGACCTGCAGCTGGGATCAAAGCCCAGTGTCGGGGGGCTCCTGCCGACAGCAGTCCCTACTTTTCTGTAAACTGCTGTGGTGGGGCGGGATTTGTCTCTGTGGAGTGGGGTGGCTCCAAGAAAAACCAGCGCAGATGCCCTGGGAAGGAATGGAAGGAGAGAAGCATTTCTATCTTGCCCCATGCAGGGAGCATTTGATAACATCATTTGAATCAAACCATAATTAGGCTTTTGCAACCAGTTCGTGTAGGAACATGAAACGCTGTTCAGCCAACAGGTTTCGTTCTAACAACCGTCTAACTGGAGGTTTAAGTTGTACTGTGTATCCCTATATTTAGTCAAATAATATCTTTGAGCCACTTTTTCATTCTTATTTTTAGTAATCAGTAATTTTTCTAGGTAGTAATTTGGGTCTGATTGGGACTCTTTGGCAACTCTTCAGTTCTAATTATAGAAGACTTTTTGCTTATATGTCTTGATGATAAAGTGAACATAGGATTTTAAAGAGCTGGCCAACAAACTAGTTGAGTCCTAATTTTTGAGAATCCTGGCTACCACCTTAAAATGTGGAACAAATTACAGTTCCTGGCCTGATAAAACTACCCCAGGAGACCTAATTTGCATAACTGTCTTGACAAGGATTGGATCCCACACCATAGGAAAGATTCTCCAGCGGTTTTACTGGCAAGTGTCCTCTTCTAGCATCTTGTTTCATGTCATAAATAAGCTCTAATTACCCAGATGGTATCACTGCCTCAGTGTGAGCCAGGACATAGTGGGTCTGCACCGCAGAGGCTCTGGCCTTCCCTGGGGTTAACCCTCTGTCATGAGGCACATGTTTGCTTTTGAGCGCCGGTGAAAATAGGGACAGTGGACAGACGTGTTTAGCTCATGTGGCTGAGGAGAGGATCAGACGGACTCCTGCATCTGAAAGCCATTTGAAAACCCTCCAGCCTGGTGCCAGTGTGGAATATTAGTACTCAAGGCTGTGGTTAGCCTTGTGGCCTGAGCTGTGTCTGGGCCTCATCTTTGTCAAAGAAAATAAGGGCTTTAGATTAGATCTGTGTGGCCCAATTTTGTGTAAGCCACATGAGGCTATTTTAATTTAATTAATTAAAATTAAATAAAATTTAAGATCCAGTTTCTCAGTCACACTGGCAACATTTCAAATGCTCAGTAGCCACGTGTGGCTAGTGGCTACCGTGTTGGAAAGCACAGATGGAGAGCTTTTCCGTCACTATGTAAAGCTGTCCTGGACAGCCCTGGACTCTATTATCTTTCAGATATCTTCCGATCTGAGATTGTGGGGATTTCAACAAAGTGGCTTGCTTGGTCCTTAAAGGAGAAAGAATTGTGCCTTTAACGTCATCCCTGCCACCCGTACGTAGCAGGGGCTGAAATGCTGGAATCTATTCCTTGTTGCCCTGGTGGCTGAGCAGGAGGCCTTCCTGTGGCATCTTTTACATTTTCTTAGATGAGATAAGTTAGCTGTAGAATGATAGGTTTTTGAGCTGTCAGATAGTTACATCTAGTTTAAATTTGTAATATGCAGTATTATAAATTATGGCTAAGCCAGAATTTTTCTTCTTTTTTGCTAAACCTATGGGTCTTCTTTTTAGAAACAAGGTGAGCTGTTGTAATTTCCCCTGAACTTGGGACAGCGTAGGTTGGGTCTCAGGCTCAGGTGGGTAAAAGGTACGAGAAGGAGTAGCTGAGGCATGCATACATGATCTGGAGATTAGAAGTAGCCGTGTGGCAATTCCAGGTAGCTTTCAGGACTAGGGGCCAGGGGCTATGTGTGAGTGTTGTAGTGAGCTTAATAGACTAGAGATTCAAGCCCAGAAAAAATGAAATAGGTAAAAAGCAAGAATAAAGCTAGGTCCCATGGTTCAGGCTGTCCCTTTTGTCACCTTTCAGTGAGGCCTTCCTGAAGCACTCATAAAAATTGGAACATCCCCTGCCCCTAGTACTCCTGAGCCACCTTTTTAGCTGTCCTTTTCCATGGCACTTATACTCTCTGGCACATTCTGTATTTTATTTACTTTGTGTTTATTGTCTGTCTTTTCCTATGAAAGAGTATAAGTTCCATGAGCACAAGGATTCTTGTCTGTTTTGTTCAGTGCTTGGGCACATTAGTACTTTCAGTGAATACTGAATGAATGAATGAATGAATGAATGAAAAGAGCAGAATGAGAAAGAAAACGTTTCTGAGAATGAGCCTTATGATCAGGAGAGGCCAAGGTGATGACTCTTGAGCCAAAAGGACCATTGGAGTAGGGCTCCTTGCACTGTTTTACCTGGCACCAGCGTTGGTGAATGAATGCGGTTTGGAGGTTATATTTGTGCTTTGAGTGACAGAGGGCTGGCTCATAGTCAGGCTGCCCTTTCTAGAATGTGTGAAGTGATAGCAAATGCTTAGCCCTCCAGAACTGACCCAGGAACAAGACAATCTCACACTATTCCCATCCCTTTTAGGTGTTTGATCAGAGTGAGTCAGCAATTTTCTTACATGGGAAAGTGTAAAGTGGTGATAATAATTATCACTTCGACACCGTCACAACTCTCTGGAATAGTGCTCATCAAACTTTTGTGTATCCAAATCCCCTGTGGAGCTTGTTAAAATGCAGATTCTGATGAAGAAGTCTGTGGTGGGGCCTGAGATCCTCCAGTTGTAACAAGTGCCGAATACCACTGCTCTGCTGGTCCAGGGATTACCCCTGAAGTAGCAAGGTTTTATTGAGGAGAGAAATTAGGTATTAGTCATTGTTATCAGTTGCCTTTATTAAATATATTTTTAAATTCCCCTTGAACAGGCTAGGGACCGTCATTTCAGAATGTTCTGATAGATACTTTTCACTTTAGTTCAAGTAGTTGTTGAGATAGCATAAGCAAGCATCAAGAAAACCAGCCATTCCCAGTTTTGATTTTCTGTAGTTGAACACTTGTCAGCACTCTTGTCAGGAATGGCTTTCAATTCCAAGGCTTCTTAAGGCAGTTGTTGAATACCCTAAGTCTTAGCAGACTTTTACATTGATTCCTTACATGTGAGCTGTGGTTGCACCCAGTAGGGTTGTGTGTGTGTGCTAAGCCCCCAGATCAAGCTGGTCCCAGACGGGCCTGGATAGGAATTAGGAGAAGTCTGTTTTTATGGTACAGCACCTGACTCTCTCTGAAGGCTCACTATGTCTTTATAAGAACTACTG
This sequence comes from Halichoerus grypus, assembly GCF_964656455.1. Lineage (NCBI taxonomy): Eukaryota > Metazoa > Chordata > Mammalia > Carnivora > Phocidae > Halichoerus > Halichoerus grypus. The sequence goes on from NC_135712.1 coordinate 177,847,866, forward strand.
TCCTGGAAGATTTTGTTTTTTAAGATTTATTTATCTATTTTAGGAAGAAAGGTGAGGGGAGGGGCGGAGGGGGAAGGAGAGAAATCCTCAAGCAGACTCCCTGCTGAGTGTGGAGCCCAGCTTGGGGCTCCGTCCCAGGACCCTGAGTACGTGACCTGAGCCGAAATCAAGAGTCAGATGCTTAACTGACTGAGCTCTGTCCTGGAAGATTTAATGAGGGCTAAAAGGAGCATCCAGAACCATGGATATTTCAGAATCTGAGTTTGAGAGTCAAGCTCCCTTGTAAATAGATGATCTTACGTGCATCTCTCTTTCCTGCCACATTCCAAGGTAGAGTACAGTTGGCTTTTGAACAACATGGGCGGGGGGGGGGGGGTAGGGCTGCTGAACCTTCCCCTTCCCCACCCCTTGCCTCCATCTCCATGTAGTCAAAAATCTACATACAACTTTTGACTCTACCAAAACTTAATTACAAATAGCCTACTGTTGACCAGAAGCCTTACTCCTAACATAAGCAGTCAATTAAACATATTTTGTATGTTATATGTATTATACACTGTATTCTTACAATAAAGTAAGCTAGAGAAAAGAAAATGTTACTAAGAAAATGATGAGAAAATACCCTCACAGCACTGTATTGTATTTATTGAGAAAAATCTGCATGTTGGTGCCCAGCGCAGTTCAAAGTCGGTGTTATTCAAGAGTCCGTTGTGTTTAGTCCTTGTAGAATGTTGTCTTTCTGTCCTGCGGTCCAGGGATGTAGCCATGGACCTAATGGTGCTGTTGGTCTTGTGCTATGATTCTCTGGTTCCCATGTCACCAGAACCATCCCACTTTTCTTACTTGGACTACTCTCATGGGCCTTAAGAATGTTTGTGTGTACATTACCCTTTTTGTAGGAAACCTTCTCTGCTCTTGCCCCCCTTCTCTTTACCGTTTCACCCCGAAATGGCTGTCCTTCCTCTGTGGTCTCATGGCTAGTACTGAATCATAGTCGATTCTCATTATTCACAGTAGTTATGTTCTATAAAGTTGCTACAAACTCTGATTTCGCAAACTCAACCTTTGCTCCTAGGGGAAATACAGGGTTAGGTTCCTGTGGGTCTCTGGTCACAACATTTTCATCAAACAGTATGTACCTTTGTTCTATCTGTGTTTCTGTTTAAAGGCACCTTATATATTGTTGATTCATTAACAGTGACCCTCATGGCCAACAGCATGGTAACTCAAGCCTGAACAAAGCTTATCTAACACAAATACTTTCTTTCATAAGACACATTATAGCCTTCAAGCACTTAAGAATACTAAAGGGGTGCCTAGGTGGCTCAGTTGGTTGAGCATCCGACTCTTGGTTTTGGCTCACGTCCCGATCTCAGGGTCATGAAATCGAGCCACACATCTTGAGACTCCCTCTCCTTCTGCCCGCCACCCATGCTTGCTCCTTCTCTCTCTCCCTCGCTCTTTCAAATAAGTAAATCTTAAAACAGAATACTAGAAAGTAATTTGACAGTAAGTTCGGGACCATTTTAAACAGTGAAATTACCATCAAAAAGCCCAAAATGCAAACAATGTGGCACTCACTAGACCTTGAAAAGGAAAGTTTTTTCACAGTCTGAGAGCTGAAATAAGAAGTCTGGGAACGTGCTCTTTGGCAACTAAAACATTCACCTCTCTGTGCATGTCTGTGAATGAGCATAAAAGTGCTTGAGGGTATTGACTTTGAGGTTACAAATAAATTTTAGTGAGTAGGCAAATTCGCAAGTAGAGAATCCGTGAATAATGGGAATCTACTATACCTTGTAGACAGACTTTATAAACATTGGTAGAGGGAACAGCACAGTAAGAGACAGAGAAGAAGAAATACATGTTTCTTTCCTCAAAGAATTTAGTATTTGAAATTTCAAGAAAAGCATTGAAGTCATCAATCTGGGCTTAGAATTAGGACTTTGGTGGACTTCTTGCCCCTATTTTAAAATACAGAACGGTTTTTGCATAGAATTCTCTTGTGGGAAGAGACTGTCTCCTCCGTGGCTAAGACTCTCAAAGCCCCTGAGCTGGACATTCCCAGGGCACCCTGTGCTAATCATTCTCATAAACTTACTTCACTTCATGCTATGATGACTTGTTTCTTGCCTTCCACAGACTGAGATGATCTGATATTCAGATCAGAGACTGCATTTACATTCACCATTATATGCACCAAACCTGGCAGATAGCAGGTGCTCAATAAATATTTGTCAAAAGACTGACCTTGGACCCGGGCAGTTGAGCTGAAAAACTGCAGCCCAGTCTCCTCGCTTCTGGTTCTGGTCCTCAACCCCTTGTGCACAATTCTGAAACCCAGAAAGTTCTGAAAGTACATTTATGTTCAGGGCAATTGGCAGCAAAACCTGACTGACCTGAACTCACCTGATATGAGGCTATTTATGATCTTTATTTAGTCCACTTGGAGAGACTAATAGTACATTTTGCTGCAGAAAAATATTAGTGTATTTGATTACAGGTTGTTGCCGGGGGTGTTAGGTCATATATGGCATAGTAGTGTAGATCCAGAATTACTTTTCTGAAGTGTAAAACAAACAAATGGAAGTTTTAAAACTCATACAGGTCCAGCGGTTTCAGGGATGGCATTGTGGACCTGTGGTAGAATTTAGGGATTTTCTGTAGAAGTTTTATTTGAGGAAATGGATCATTTATATAGAAGCAAATTAGCCAGAGGCATAAATGGTTAGTCTCTGGCTGATGAGAGGAGAATTAAGTGCCACAATCTGATGGTGTAACTCCTGAGGGGACAGCATGTAATGTAAAGTAAAGCCCCAGGGTTAGTTTGAAGAGTGCTAAGTAGTTCTTTTTGTCAAGAGGAAGCTTACGGAATGAAAGCGGAGGAGTTGATTCCTCTTAAGACTTTATCATCAATACAAGAAATATTTACATTGAGTGTTAATCTATGCATGCATGTAATCTACACATCGGCGGAGTTTATTAGAAAAAGAAATCCCTTGACTTTGAGAAATGATTTGAAAAATCTGACCATGATGTCCAGTTCTATTATTTCACAGAGAAATGTGTTGGTAAACATACTCTCCTGGCAAAAAAATGTCGGCATTGAGGCAGAAGACCCTCAAGTGACTGAGGTCAGCCAAAAAACCTGTTCCGTTTCCTAATCATAATAATAATAAACGAAGCATCTAAAGACTTGGTCTTGTTGTTTCCCCCCACCCCAGGTGGGAAGTTTTCTCTAGTTGCTGTGTAAATTTTAATTGGGATTACAGTTACAGAATGAAGTCTTCTAAACCTTTTATGCTCATTTTTTAAAAAACTTATCTGTTTTAAGAAAGTAAGCTTTATTCTATACTACACAAATTAGATAAAATTGCTCACTTTGAGTAAAATATTCATTCAACCGGTATAAAGACTTTTGGGGGGTTCATCTTCAGGTTTTTGATAGGTATGAAGCTGTTTTAGGGTTTTGGAAGCAGTAGTAGAAGGAAAATTAGTAGAAATTATTATTTTGTATTTCAGAAAGTACTAGGATTGGTCTGTAGATCAAATGTCCGGGGAGGAGGGATGGGGGGAAATGCCTTTAAAAATGTTATTTGAAATGCCCCACAGACTGGCTTTCACCACTACCTGGGGGATAACCTCCATAGGAGTGAGCTATGTACTTCTGCAGAGAACATCTTTTTGTGTATAGTTCGCACATTGAAAGAGATGACTAATGGATCTTTCTCTAGGCATACTTTGAGATTCTCTTTGTATTTGGTAGAACGCACCATGCCTTTTTAAAAAAAACATTTACAGTGAGGAGTGTTGCATTAGAGGTCCTACCAGTTTGCCCAGAGGAAATGGGAGCCGGCTCCGTGATCCTGTCCCCCGCATCCCCCCCATTAGGACACACTCCTCCTTGAGGAGGCTCCAACCGCTTTTCCAGAGCAAATGTCAGAAGCCTGTGACTTCTTTTCCAGGACACGTGTTTGTTGGTTGTTGTTTTAAGCTAATTTTTGTCAAAGTACACACAGATTATAAGTAGACAAAGAATGAACTCTGTTGTGGTAAAATACCTGTGTAACCAGCACCCAAATCAAGAATCATGCTTGAGAGGCCCTCAGGTGCCCCTTAGTGCACTGTCATTCTCTGACCCCTACCCTGTAACCACCGTCCTCCTGACTTCTGTCATCATCTGTTGGTTTTGCCTGTTTTAGAACTTGGTGGAAGTGAAATAATACAGTGTATACTCTTCTGTGTGTGGCTTCATTCCTTCATAAAGCTTTTTTTTTTTTTTTTTAATTTATTTATTTTAGAGAGAGGGAGCGGGGAGAGAGTGGTGGGGAGAGTCAGACGGATAGGAAGAAGAGTCCTAAGCAGACTCCACACTGAGTGTGGAGCCTGACTCGGAGCTCGATCTCACGACCCTGAGATCAGGACCTGAGCCGAAACCAAGAGTCAGACGCTTAAACAACTGCGCCACTCAGGCGCCCCTCTTTCAACGTTATTTTTGTGAGTGTTCTAAGTCAACATTAATCTTAAAGGTCTCTTTGGGGCAACTTTAAAAAAATCTAGCAGGTTGGTCTGAGGACATTAAGAAGGTGCACAGCTAGTCCTGTAGTTGTGTAAGGAGTGTGATGCAGGGGAACTGGGGAGGTTGGGTGTCGAGTAGACTATAGGTGGTGTATTTCTGAGCACTTTCCTCCTTGCCTTTGCTGACCAGTGCTAAGACACGCCAGCGGGACTCCTTCCCTGCAGGGTACAGCTTTCCAGGCCCAACAAGGAACAAACCTAGTGAGTCTACATTCAGGAAGGAGCTCAGTGCTTCAGCTCTGTCTTCCCTGCAGAAGGGAGGCAAGTTCAGTCGCTGCCCTTATTCTGTCAGTGAGTCGTCCTGATGGGCACAGCATGGAATGTAAGAGCAGAGGAGGGTGCAGCAGGCCTGCCCCGGAGCTGGCCTCTTCGTGCTGTGCCTGGCCCTGGGGAGGCGCGGCCTGTCCCGGAGCTGTGTCCTATCATGCTGTTCCTGTTTTCTCCCGAGGAAAGCAAAGGTTCCACACTTCCTTCAGAGAGCCTGTTAAACCGTGGTTCCCAGTGAATGGGAAGAGGCCGCGCTTATGTGATACGTCAGACAATTAATAATTTTATAGAACAAGATTGTCACTAAGAACCCACAGAATGGTTCAGGATGAACTGCTTCATGCCGTGGTGATGTGTGTTTAAGAAGACATTCCACAGTATATCATACCAGTGAGTGGATAAATATTTTGAATTTTCAAAGTTTTTGACTCCTATCATAATTTGGAGAGCTGCATGCTTCAGCCTGTGCGTGTGGTAAACATACCAGCACTTAAGTATTTTCCTGTCTCAGTATTGTGAAAGCAGCAGAGCCCACTAACTTTATATTTTGTAACCAAGGAAAATTTTAGCATTTAGAACAAGCACACAAAGAAATAAACACATTAAATCGCTTAACCCGGTCTTTCCTTCTCAGAGCATGCCAGGAAATTTGGAAGCAGTCATTTTCATTCTGCTTTCAAGATGGGAAAGTGGAGACAAAAAGGACATTTTTGAAAAATTCATCCAGAACCTCTACTTCTGTAGACCTCAAAACTTGTCCTGTTTCACCAAGTTCCTAATAGTAGGTCTGGGCATAAGAAGTTGGAGGGCAGAGGGCAGGGCATACCAGCTGGCGGTCCGTGGCATCATGAATGGGTGTTGGGGGAATGAAGATACAGGCCCCTCAGCATTCAGGCTGGCAGGTGGATGCAGACCCCGTGTCATGCCAGGCAAATGGCATCTTCTGTGTGTTCCATGACATGAAATCGCTTCCGGAGCACTGCTTTACATAGACTGCTTTTCTAAGACTGAGGTGGGATTTTAGCTGAGTACTGAATGAGTAAGACCCCTCATGGGAAGACTTAGGGGAAGAATGTTCCAGAAGGAGGGTACAACAAGTGTCAAGGGCCTTGAGGCACGAATGCATTAGTGTGTCCTTGGGACGGAGAGAGGGCAGTGGAACAGTGACCTGGACACGAATGGTGGGCGACCTCACTGAGAGGCAGGCAGGACCCAAGGGCCAGATCTCTGGGCCTTTGTCCTCACTGGGGAGTTTGTATTTTATTCTGTTTTGGGAAGCCATTGCAGGTTTTTATACAGGGAAACATCATGCTCATAACATAGAAATGTAGAACCATGGTGTTTAGATTCAGAGGGGAATTAGAAACAGACTGATCCATTCTCTGCATTTTATTGGTGAAGGAAACTGTTCTGTGCCTTGCTGCTGATATTTTTTGTGTCATTTTTTCATCTGTAAAACCAAGAGGTTGTATGTGATGCTTTCTGATTTCCGTTCAGCTCTAAAGGTCTCGATCCCTATATACCCCTCTGTATTAGTGTCCTAGGACCACTGTAACAAATGACCACAAACTGGATGGCTTAAAACAACAAAAAGCTATTCTCTCAAAATTCTGGAGGCCAGAAGTCCAAGATCAAGGTGTTTTCCACAGGGTTGGTTCCTTCTGGAGGCTTTAGGGGGGTATCTGTTCCATGCCTCTTTCCTAGCTTCTGGTGGTAGTGAGCAATCCTTGACATACCCTGGCTTGTAGATACATCACTCCTGTCTCTGCCACCATTATCACATGGCCTTCTCTGTCTCTGTATCCTCATACGGTACTATTGTAAGGACACCTGTCCCCTGGAGTCATTGGATTGCAGGCCTGCCCGAACCCAGTATGACCTCATCTTGATTTGATTATATCTGCAAAGATCCTATTTCTAATTAAGGTCATATTGACAGGTTCTGGGGGCTAACTTTGAATATATCTTTGTGGGGGGCACATTTCCACCCATAATACCTTTCTTCCACCACCTTCATAGTAATGCCTTCTCCATCTTGTTGATTGACCTCCACTTAGTTTAATGGAATCCGAACAGCCATTTCATCTGAACAGCTAAGAGGTCAAAATACTACACCTCTGTTACTAAACAACACTGGGTGCCCTTTTCACATAGATGAAATGTAGAAATATTGTCAGAATTGTTCAAATCTGACATACCCAAAATGTCGTGCTTCACGGAATCATTTTAGAGAAGAATATATCTGTCTCAGCCTTGGACCCATAATCCTCACTTCCACATATCCTTTTCTATCCAACAGAAGTGGGTTTTTTTTTGTTGTTTGTTTTGTTTTCATTTTTGTGTATTTTTTACTTAACCAGCTATTTGGTTTCATTAAAATCACATATTTATTCTTTGCCTTGTACCAGAAATTATTTAAAGGATTTCTGTGTGTGTGTGTGTGTGTGTGTGTGTGTGTGTGTGTGTGTGTGCGCGCGCGCACGCATAAAACAACATGGTGTTAATTAAAGGTGGGGTCAAAGAAGGAAAAAAGCAACAAAATGAAAAGGGAGGCAAGTCGGAGCTTTGGGTACATTCCATCATGCCAGGCGGGTCACAGATTTTACTTTCCTAAAAGCCAGGATGGAAAGGGAGGCCTGCAAGTTTCACACTGCCCAGAGTTTTGTGGGGCCGGTTTTGAAATCATCTCTGCACACCAGTTTGGAGGATTAAAGTGAAGCATATTTCAGCAAAAGCAGTTCTGCTGGGGGCGGGGGGAGTAGAGGGAAAGGTGGCAAGTTGATGGGACTCACATTTCCATCTCTGCTAATCTGATTCGATCTGGCATAAATGCAAAACCATTTCAGGGAGGGATTGAGTCCATTTCTTTCAAACAGTTCTTTATGAACATTGTGCCTTTCTAAATCTGTTTATCACCTTCACCCTTCCATTTCTTAGATGGGTAATCAGTGAAGAAGTAAAAATAGTAGCCTCTCTGGATTTGGGTAAACCTTCATTCACCTACCTGAGGCATGCTCTAACGTATGTGGGATTACCATAGCAATTTTTTTTTTTTTAATATGAAGTCATTTACTTTGCTCTAAAAATATGTGCGTGTTTGTGTATCTAGTGCAGCTACTTATGTGTGTCATGCCAGGGCGGGGGGATCCTTATTTCTGAATATTCATTCAAATTTCTGTACTTAACGGAGTTACAAAGAGAAGTGATGATAGTCAAAACACAGAATATTCACTAGTGATCAAACCACTTAATAAATCTAGTCCCCATTCTAGCATATCATTTCCTTCCTAGCATCCTACCCACCCATCCGGCCAGTGTTTTTGTTGTTTGACTTTTTGTTGATCGCCGATACTGTACAGTGCAAATAAATTGCAGATTGGGCAAAAGATCAAGGACTTCACAAGGGCAGTGAAAGTGCTTGAGGGAAACACAAAACCACTGACAATGAGGCTTGGAAGCGTAGGATTAGCTAATAGTTGAAGAAGAAAACTCTACAATAACAGTGACATCAGTGGAAAGTCTTTAAATGCCAAAGGAATCATTTGAGTATCGCATGATTGGAAGACACTTGAGAAAACTGTTGTTGCCTTGGTGATTATTTGTTCTTTGATTTGCTGTAAAAGACTGACTTAAAGTGATGAATGTCATACAGCGCTGTATTGTAATTTTGTTAGAACAGTTACAAAACAATATTTGGTTCATTCTTTGTTCATTTGGAGAAATGGTACCTTAGTTGCAGTTATAACCTACAAATTAAGTCATTAAATATTTTATGAACTTGTGAGTTTGTAATTTTTTTGAAGGTGAAATCTTAACCTTTTTTTTGTTACTATTTACTATTAAATTTTGACCTTTTATGTTGATTTACCTTAAGTGTGACCTTTTTTGGTCTTAATTTATCTTCCATTAATGAGCATCTCCACTGTCTATTTGTTTCAGCTATAAGTGGTGTAGTATGTTGGAGTATCCCCTCAAAATTCCCAGAACCTGAGAATATGACCTTATTTGGAAATAGGGTTATTTCAGATAGTAATTGATTGTTAAGATGAGGTCATGCTGGAGTAAGGTGGGCCCTTAATCCACTATGACTGGTATCCTTGTAAGGAGAGGAGAAGAGACACAGAGACACTTCCAGAGGGAAGATAGCACGTGAAGAAACAGACACACGGGAAGAGTGCCGTGTGATGACAGAGGCAGAATTTGGAGTGATGGGTCTACAAGCCAAGGAACACCCGGGGTTGCCAGCAACATGAGAAGCAAAGAAGTGTGGGAGAGGTTCTTCCTTGGAGCCTCAGAAGGGACTTCTAGCCTCTAGAATTGTAAGAAAAGAAATTTCTGTTGTTTTAAGCCACCAGTTTGTGGTAGTTTGTTATGCCCTAGGAAACTAATACAAGGAATTTTCAGAAAATTATTCTGCTGGTCCATAGACTACATGTTAATTTTCAGAGCCCAGGCCCAGAGAGGTATTACATCAAGTTGGAAATAAGGTGAAAAGTGATTTCACTGGCCCAAACTCAGTATGGCTTAAATAACTTGCAGTATTTTCTGTATTAAATAAGTAGCTTCTTGTTTAAAGAAATGGATCGTTTCTGTTAATAACTGAGCTGGAGGCAGGTTTCACTAGTATAGTGTATCAGCACACAATTTTCTGTTCATCTGTGCATCAGTCAGTACTTGTGTTTCATGGCAGCTTTCAAAAGAAGACTGTCCCTAGCAACTTCTACTTAAAACCAATGCATTATCTTTTACATCAGGCTCCATATATGTGTTTTGGGCAGGGGATTCTGAAGTTTGGAACTGGTTCTTTTCAGTAGACAGGAGTTACATGATTATATGCCATTATCATCAATACCCTTTAAAAAGAAAGCTGATGTACTGTTTGTCCCAGACGGAACTGGGGGTGTGTGTATGTGTGTGTCCTTTGAAATTAAAAGGCCAAGTCAGTGTATTCCATCATCCGGTGTGAAGTGTTTGTGGAATTGCCTGACTGGAGCCCTGTCTTACATTATCAGTTACTGGCTCTAGTGTCAGTGTGTCATGCCTGGCAGGTTAGTGGGTTTTGGCAGAGGAAATGAAACCTAGTCAGTTACTATGAGATTTATAGTAGATCTGCTATTGCAGGAAGTGGTGAAAAGTTGATTGATAGTTGGAGACAAAACTCTACGACAAGAACAGGATGTATGCTTTCTATTTATACCCAGGTTTTCCTACATTTTAGGGCTCCTTTTGCACTTGGTTTTGGCTCTTTCATAGGCCATGCAGTCCCTCACCCTTTAACTCAATCACCAAAATATAAAATAACGGAGGAAATTTTCTGTTAGCTTAGCCATGATAAAGGCACGTATTCCCAGCTGTTACTGTTACTCTTTCCTGGTAGTTGTATTTACTGGAACTTGTCAGAGAGCCGTTTTTAATTTTTAAAAAATCCTCCAAATAGGTTATTATTTCACATATACAAACAGAATAAAAGCTTTTTTAAAAGTTATGTGGTAGGATTACATTTCCAAAAACTTTCTAAGGAAAACCTGTTTTGAGTATCTGTTTAAAATATGACATTACTGTGATCCACTTGTCATGTCTCTTTTTAAAGGATGAATCTCTTCACTCCTGATTGAATACATTCTTAACAAGTAGGTGCTCTTGACTTAGATATAAAATATACACCATAAGTACAACTACTAACTCAGTGTATTCATTACTTTATATCTGATTGTACCTGGTTTTTGTAAGCATTCTGGTTAACTAATAATGTCACTCGACAAAGCTTTGACATGAACTAGCTGGTCTGTTTTGAGTGTGACAGTGAAAAACCACTAACTACATTAAATGAGGTGCTTTCTGAAATGGAAAGGGCCATTGCAGAGTTAGGTTCTAGAATTTACAAGGAGTGGCAGACTTAGAACCAACTCTAATTGTACCAGTGGTTGAAAGAATAAAAAGCTCCTCTTTCATGACTTAATTTTTTTTCTCCAAATGAATAGTTTTTTTTTTTTTTTTTTTTTGCAAACAATGATTGCTAAGTAATCTGCATGAAATAATTGAATAGAAAGAAACCCAACTTTCATTCCTTGGACCATTAGGTCACATTCTACATCAATGATGTTTTGAAATTTTTAATTCCTTTTTATTCTAGCATTCTTTAAGTGGAGAATTCAGAATGCTTCTTCCGTAAACTTAAGGTTTCTATCACAACTTTAATAATTTAGGAAACTAGCCAGCTTGAGGTAGTAGTAAAAGTGGGATTAATAAGAAATAGAGATGAATCAGCATGGTGAAGAATCATAAATGAACATAGAATTCTTTTTTTACATAATTTTTTTTAAAAAGATGTATTTATTTCAGAAAGAGAGAAAGAGCATGAGTGGGAGGGGCAGAGGGAGAGAGAGTATCTCGAGCAGACTCCATGCTGAGCGTGGAGCCTAACGTGGGGCTCGATTTCATGACACTGAGATCATGACCTGAGTTGAAAACAAAAGTTGGACGCTTAACTGACTGTGCCACCGAGGTGCCTCGATTTTTTTTTTTACATATTTTATATAAATGGGTTACTTTAAACGTAATACAGCAGTTAAAGTGAGAAACAAATGAAGGATGAAAATTCACATTACCTGGTAACAGGCACAAGTCCTGTTAGGGTCACATGGCTCATCTGGGCTACTTCCCTGCCTGTCAGAGTAGATCCTTTTTAGTCTCACATATGTGGGATATGCCGGGTCTGAAAAGAGCCAGGATTACAGGTGAGAGGCTTTGAAATCCAGATTTATTCTGTTATACATGACAGATACAGTATAGTAGACAATAACAAAGATCCAGGTAGTTTCAGCTTGAGAGTTGACACATCTACTCTCTTCACTGTATCCACAAAAATAATCCAGATGTTTTCTTCCAGCTCTAAGCCTCTGTTGTTCAGGCTCAGATGTGCACGTCATTGAAGCTTGCTAAGCTGAAGCCATCAGTGTTTGCAGACTTCTGTGCCTGTCAGAACTTGCTCATTTGGAAGATGTTGAATAGAGCTCCAAATGAGGAGAAGTGAAGAATGTGGTCTTAGGATGGGAAACCTTTCAGAGCCTGGATGTTCGTGGGAGGCTCTGTGGTGGAGGAGTGAGCACACTAGAGCTCTCAGGCGTGGGTTTCCGGTCTTGACTGTGCCTGCTTAGCTGGGTAGATTTCATCAGCTCTCTTACCCCTCCAGGCTTGTGTTGTGTCATCTGTAATGTGGACAGAGATGAAACTGACCCACTAGGTTGTCATTTGGAGCAAGTGTTTGTGGAACATCATCTTCCATATATTGTCAGAAGTATTTGTTGTGGCTAATAAGAATGAGATGTAAGGGTCACTGAAGTAAGAGCTTTTATTTTAAAATTTTGTTTCCAATATTATGATTTAGTAAGAGGCATGGTCTTATTTCCCAGATTCCTTGCTTTTTATCTCTTAAAGCTGCAGGTTACTACCCCGAGAGGACCTGCTTCAGTGAAAAAGATGGCAGTGAACTAGCTCCTGGGCTGACAGGGCCTTAGGGCAGAGATGTTTCAGACTGGTCTACTAACTCAGACCAAATTCTTTACCAGTGGTCATCAAGGTTTCACAATATATGGTGGGTGGACACCATTGACACCTGCCTTGGACATGGATGTAACCATCTTACTCCATAACTGTGCTCCTCAAGGTATCTCAAGCTGGTGAGAGCATCCAGAGTTTATAACCCTTAGGTGAATCATAAGTTGACTTAAGGTGATCTTATCCTAGTTTTTCTCTTTACCCTATCCACCTTCCTTTTTCTAAGCTCTGGGAATTCTACCACTGACACTCAGGGGTTTCCTTGCATATGAGAAAGTTGCCCTCAGTGAGGGCTGTTGCCCGTGGCCGTTCCCCCCGCTCGCTGCACCTTGCACCTGCCCTAGAACGCTGACTGCAGTGAAGCTTCGGGGCCCTGACTGCTCTCATGGAGGGGCCGCAGCGGGGACAGAGCTTCCCTGCACAAAGTCATTATTACGCCACATATTCTGAGACCAAAGGGCTCATCTAGGCACGTAGGTGAAAAATACCACCTTTGTTCACTCGTTCCCATTGCCCCACCAGTTATTATTTCAGCTGCAGTGTAACGAGGCTTCACTTTCTCAATACTATGGGATGGACTACTCTTCCAGAAGTGACCTTATCTTGTGAACTCACCCTCCTCCAATGTGCCTCAAAGCCACTAAATGTTCTGTATGCTCATTTCACCTTTGAACTTAGAGACACATAGAAGCCACGTCAGCATGCTGACCACTTTAACTCACTGCCACCCATTTCCATTATCACTTCCGATTTTCCTCTTGGGGAAAGACGGGTTTTTGGACACCTATGGTATACTTTTCGTTACTTCTTTCATAACAAAAGGAAAACAACTAATTCATCCAAGTTAATTAAAAAGTTTAGTATAATGTAACATTACAAATTTAGAAAAATACCCTCTGACATAACATGAAATGGTGTTCTGATAAAAATAAAAAGCACTTCGTGCTGCTCTCTATAGTACTGCATTTTATTTTTTTGTATATTTAAAATTTTTGAATAGGTATTAACATTCACAGAGGTTTAAAAATAATTTGTAGTGAAAAGCCTCCCTCTCACCATCATCCTCCTCCACCTTTCTAGTCCCCACTCTTCCCCCCCATGTAAGCTAGTATTTTCTATAGCTTTCCAGGTTTATTGATAAGTATACAAGCAAATAGATGTGTTTATATTTCTTTCTCATTTTTTAACATAAAAGGTAGCATATACATATGGCATGCCTTTTGTTGTTGCTGTGAAACGGTTTATCTGGGTTAGCCCATGAACAGACTCGTGCTTATGCAGCCATGGACCCTTCCTTTGCATGGAGTGTCCGTAACTTAACCAGTCCCATAATCGGGGCATTTGGTTGTTTCCCATTTTGGAGTATTAAAAACAATGCTGGATTAATAACCTTGGGCCTCTGTCCTGTAGCATATGTGTTTAATTTCCAGATGTGGTATTGCTGGGTCAAGGGGATGTACATTTTCAATTTTGTAAGTTATTGCCAACTTCTCCTTCACAAGGGGTCAGACCTGTTTAATTTCTTACCAGCAGTGTAGGGAGGTGCCGTTTCCCCCACAGCCTTGCTCGTCGTGCTATCTAATGTTTGGATTTTTGCCACTGTGATAAATGAAAAATGTATCTCAGAGTGACTTTAGTTTGTACTTCTCTTATTTGACTGGAGTTGAACATCTTTTCATATGTTTAAGAGGAATTTATATTTCCTTTTGTGGGAATTGTCTCCTTATGTCTTTTGTCCATTTTTCTGATGAATTGTTATATCCATTTTTAAAAACTCTGTTGGGGAGATTAGGCCCTGCTCTTTGACATGAGTTGAGCTGCCTATTTTTCTCAATTTTGTTTTAGCCTTTTGACTTTATGATGTTTTGTTTTGTTGGTTTTTGTTGTTGTCTTAAATAAGTTTTTTTTTTTTAATTGTATTTGTCAATCTTTTCTTTTTTGGCTTCTGGATTTTTTTTTTTTTTAATTTTATTTATTTATTTGACAGAGAAGGACAGCACAAGCAGAGGGAGTGGCAGAAGGAGAGGGAAAAGCAGGCTCCCCGCTGAGCAGGGAGCCCGATGCGGGGCTCAATCCCAGGACCCTGGATCATGACGCGCTTAACTGACTGAGTCACCCAGGTGCCCTGTGGCTTCTGGATTTTAAGTCATAGTTAGAAAGGGCTTCCTCATTCTAGAGGCATAAAGGGGATCTCCTCCATTTCCTTGTAATACTTTATTTGCTTCATTTTTTTTTTTTTTTTACATTTATCTCTTTGATCTGTTTTTGGATTTATCTTGGTGTGTCACATGAAGTATGGCTCCAACTTTATTTTGTTGTTCCTGGGCCAATTAATGAATAGTCCTAATATTTCTTATTCAAATGGCTTTCAAGGTCCAAAAAGTTGGCAGCTCTTGCAGAAGCCTTAAAGGAAGTGTCGCTGACAAAGGCCCAGCTGGGACTAGACCTGGAAGCGCTGGAAGCCGCAGCTCTTCTTGTGCAGGAGGAGGAAACGGCAGTAGAAGCAGCCCGTTCCGTTTCCAGGCGGCAGACCCCTTCCTCCAGTTCCGAGGCAAGTGATTCCGAGGAAGCAGACAGCACCACGTCCTCTGAGACTGAGGGCTCAGACTCAGAACAAGGGGAGCTCACAGGGAGTGAATCTGAGACAGCAGATCCCTTGCGAGGCCCCTCCCTGGAGGGAGGCAGCGCCCTGCTTATTGTCGACGGTGGGGTGTGCAGAAACTCAGCCACCGAGACCTCAGATGGCAGTCCCGGAAAGCCGCCTGCCTCCTCCCGGGCTCTTGGAGGGTCCGGGCCGCTGATAGAGGAGCTTGGAGAGCACCTGAACTCGACCGTTCAAGTTTCTGAACTCAAGGACTCGGCTGCTGGAAGGTGACTGGCAAACACCAAGTGATTGACTCCGAGTGGTTTTCCCCACCATTGAGAATTATGTCAGATTTGGTTTCCTTTACTGAATGGTAATTCTTCATTTTCACTTTGTCCTTTTTCTTAGTGTATACAACACTGTTTTTCAGCGAGCTGATATTGATACCTGTTGGTTTCCTTGGTACAACTTTAAAAATAAAGTTTTAAAGTATTTTTGCCAAAGTATAATTAATATTGAAGATGAACTAACAGTTCGGCCAGAATCTCTAGAATGTAGAGCCCATTCATATGGTTTTCTTCAAGATTTTATTTTTAAGTAACCTCTACACCCAATATGGGGCTCGAACTCACAACGCTGAGATCAAAAGTCACAAGCTCTGGGGCGCCTGGGTGGCTCAGCCGTTAGGCGTCTGCCTTCGGCTCGGGTCGTGATCTCAGGGTCCTGGGATCGAGCCCTACATCGGGCTCCCTGCTCGGTGGGAGGGAGAAGCCTGCTTCTCCCTCTCCCACTCCCCCTGCTTGTGTTCCCTCTCTCGCTGTGTCTCTCTCTGTCAAATAAATAAATAAAATCTAAAAAAAAAAAAAGTCACAAGCTCTATCAGCCAGCCAGGCGCCCCCATTAATATTTTTAGTAGCCTCACCAAGGGATACTTGACATACAATAAACTGCATGTATTTAAAATGTACACTCTGGTTAGTGTTGACATATATATGCACGAAATGAAATCATCACTGCAGCCAAGAGTCTCTTCTTACCCATCATTCCCAAGTGTCCTCATCCCCCTTTGTTACCCCTCTCCCCTATCCCCTCGTACCACCACCCCTCCATTCCCCAGCAAGCACTGATTTGCTCTGACACTGAACATTAGTTTGCATCTCTTAGGATTTAATGTAAATTGAATTATAGTAATATGTACTCTTGTAAAAATTAGGCTTATTTCACTCACTATAATTATTTTCAGATTTGTCAACGTAGCATGTATTCAAGAGGCATTTTTTAAAAAGGTTTTTGTTTTTTCCCGTATCTGAGTAGTATTTCATTGGATAGATTTTTCCATTCACCTACTGATGGACATTTGGGTTGTTTTCAGCTTTTGGCTATTACAAATAAAGCCGTTACGAACATTTGTGTACAAGTCTTTGTGCGGACATATGCATGCATTTCTCTTAGGTAAATATCCAGTGGTGGAATGGCTGAGCCGTATGGTAGGTGTATGTTTAACAGACTGTGTCCCAACATGGTGGTACCAGTTCATGTTTCCACCAGTAAAGTAGACTTCCAGGTCCTGCACATTCTTGTCATCACTGAGTGTGATCTGTTTTTACCATTTTTATCATTTTAATAGGAGTGAGATGGTATCTCACAGTGGTTTTAATTTTCATTTTTTTAAGACTTCTGTTGGTGAGCCTCTTTTCAGATGCTTATTTGTCATCCACAAATCTTTGGTGAAGTGTCTGTTCAAATCTCTTGCCCTTTTTTTTTTTTTTTTTAAAGCTGGGTTGCTTGTTTTCTTATTTTTGACTTTTGAGAGTTCTTTATAAATTCTGGATACAGATCCTCATTATGAGTCATCTTTGCACACCTTGTAACCTTCAATTGGGTGCCACACATTGTAAATTTCACCTTGCTGAATATGTAGCCTTATCTTCTTCAGCTTTGTTTGGGGATGCAGTTAAGTTACTCGACAATAGTTTGATCTTTGCACGTCTTGCTTGTGTAATTTGTTAGGCAGGTCTGGAACAGTGTTCAGTCTAGGATGAACTATTGCCTGGTACGAAGGAAAGATTTTCCCATGCCCCTGGAACTACAGATTTTCCAGTCTGGGTGATGGAAATAGGCACCTGGGTGAATGCTGAGCACTGTTGCCTCTAATGCTTTCAGACGGTGCTTTCCCAGGATGACACGGTCTCAGCAATAAGTACTCTTGTGAGTATTAGAGGGGCCCTCTCCAGATATCCGTCCTTCTCTGCAGCTCTCTCTTCTCTGGTCCTCTGTCCTGCAAATGCT
Source organism: Halichoerus grypus (assembly GCF_964656455.1). NCBI lineage: Eukaryota > Metazoa > Chordata > Mammalia > Carnivora > Phocidae > Halichoerus > Halichoerus grypus. The sequence goes on from NC_135712.1 coordinate 177,865,141, forward strand.
GGCTGCCTCGGTCTCTGCTCGTCCTCAGCTCTGTCTCCTCACCTCGGGAGTCCACTGGAGTCCCTGCTCGTGCAGCCTGGACAGTGTCAGCTCGATAACGCAGCTCACTGTGTTGGTTTCTCATCCCTCAGGATCACTGTCTCTCATTGCCTGACATCCAGTGTCTTGAAAACGGTTGTTACATGTACTATTCCTGTTTTTCTTTTTTGTTATGTTGGGTGGGAGAGTAAATCTGGTGTTTATTATTCCATCTTGATTGGAAGTATAAGTCTCCATTAATGTTTTCAATGTGAATTTTCCCACTTGAGTGTAAGCTCCCAGGGAGCGGGTTCTGTGTCGTGTCTGGTTACCACTGAATCATCAGTGCCCATATTCTCAGAGCTCCATAAATATTTGCTGAATGAATGAACAAATGAAATAAATCAATTTGCTCTAGGGAGGAAATGAAATGAAATCTGATCTGTATTAATCTCAGTAGCATTTTTATTTCAAGAAAGGGTCTGCTCCTTTTCACTCTAGGTTTATATAGGTTGCGAGTATTTGTATTTCCAATATAAATTTCAGGTTGTATTAACAGGATAGTTGGGGTGACTGTGCCATTTGACACGCATGTTAACTCCTGAACACTCTAGCAGCTTTGTCGGAATGTGTTCAAGACTTTCCTCGGGCTCCCTGGAGAGCTTCAAAATCCCTATGACCATTGAAAATGCATTTCTTCTCGGTGGCACATTACCTGAAGCCAGTTTGAAAATGCACTGTTACTCCCCTCGTTCACTTCTACTAACGTCAAGTTGAGCAGAGCCACTTTTGTCTAAAAGTTTAAAGCCATGGAAATTCTTCCTTCTACCAACTCTGTCCTTACTTAGTTATCTACACAGGATCTACTTCTGTGAAGTTTGCCATGGGTAGAAAAACCTGTTACTTTCTTTCTCAACGAATGAGCAAACATCCTTCCCAGACATCCTCAGAGCAGAGGAGCTCATTAAACAACTCTCCTGAGTATCAAAGAGGATACGAGTGGGCGCCTTAATTTTCGACTCTGTGTCTGCCATGTTTCTTTTACCTATACCTATGTTCACAGAGGGTTAAAGCTTTGTGATATCACATTACCCTGTCTTTGTTTAAGATGAGTTAAGAACACTACACCACGTCTGTAACCCAAAACAAGTCCAAAGGTGCTGCCTTTTATTTGATTCTTTTTTTTTTTTTTTAACTTGACAACCTGCCATGCAACTCTAGGGATCTCCTGTAACCATATGAGCTTCCCAAGAACCCTGGGTGATGGGAGAAACAAATATGTTGGGGAAAGAGCAGGAGAGGACTCAGCCACTGGTCGGAGCTCAGTGGAAGCAACTAAGGCTTTGGGGTTGATGAGGTGAGGAGGTGAGTTCCAGAGCTAGAGCTCAAGGATGGCCAGCCCACAAGGGGGAACACCCACCTCCGAACCACCTCCTTCCTTTTGAATCTGGGAATAGAGCTATTTTCCTGCTTATCTTAAAGGGTGATGAGACTGTATATTCAAAACACTTGATGAACTGTACAGTATTAAACCAGCATGAGGGTTTATTACTCTCCTCTGACTTCCCAGAGCTGAACAGGGCTCTGTTCAGCTACCTGCCAACAGGTCACTGGGGGGGCCGGCACTGTGAAAATGAGTCAGCCCTGTTAATCGCTCCCGAGGCATGCCTGTGGTAAAAGTCTACACAGTTCAGCAGATGAGAGAGAAATATTAATTATGTCAATGAATCACAGCACTGCCTCATCTTCTGGGTTTGCATTATCGTTGACCTGTTTTTCTGCGTTCTGTCTCTCCTCTCCCATTATCCTTGAAGAATAATCCAGGGCCTTGCCATGGGCATGATGTTTTAGGTGCTAGTAACTCTGCCCATATCAGCTGTCACTGGCACAAGATTAATTTACAAATGAGACAGGGCTGCTCCCTACCACTTTCTGAGTTGGTTGAACAGCTGGGGGGCTGTTTTCACACCTGCTGGTGGAAAATCCACTTTGGTTGTAGGTATCAAATTCTATGACGAAGAACTTCAGGGAGGAGAGAGAGGGTCAAGTTTTCTCCGCTGTAAGACTTCATAAAAAATTGTTTTTATCAGAGGGGCCCCTGGATATCTATTTTGTTACAAAGAGATTTTTATTATAACTAGAAATTGCCCTCTGTAGTCAGTGGTGACAAAGATACCTCTAAAAGGAAATAGAAATGAGTTAAAGACAATATAGGAATTAAACCTTACTCAAAAGTATACCGAATCTTCATAACGTATTACAAAATACTTGAATATGCAAAAGTCCCCTCGAATCAACTGATCGGTCGTGTAATGATGCTGCACGTCAGGTGGATTGAAGTGAAACTTCATAAACAAATCTGGTCAGGCATCTCCATTAAAGCGAGTCAAAAACTGCAAATGTTTCCTTAACATCATTCTGTCGGAATCCCCGACGGCATTCCTGTTTGTGATCTGCTCTCTTTCCCGGCCGTTCTTCAAGCACATTATATATAGTTGCAATCCATACCAAATGAAGGAAGCATTGATTAGACTTGATTTAAGGCAGCAAGTGATAAATGCAGCTGGAAATTGATTCATGCCTCTCAAGTGACTGGGGCACAGCCATCCACAGTTGACACAACTCTTGTCTCAAGGCTGGAGAAAACAAACAGGGAAACATGTCAGACAGATAAATGACTTCGCTGTTTTGAGCTCTCTGTGGAGCCCATTTGTTTTCCTAGATAAGGAAGACTGCTCTCCAAAGTCATGAAAAGATAAGCCAGAGAAAAAGGATGAATGTGGAATTGGATGCCTGAGCCCTTGGGAAAAAAACCCCGAACAGAAAGGATTTACCTCCGGGAAGGATCTTGCTAGGAGGCTCTGCTCAGTCCTCTCCTTTGGCCTCAGGGGTGCTGCGGGCTGTGAGTTGGCCATGCCAGCCCCACTCCAGCCAGGCCCGCGTGCTCAAGGCTCTGTCTCTGGGACCCTAAGTGATGGCAGTGGTATGCTGTGGTCCACGTTCTTCCCAGGGAGACATTTCCCAAAGGCTCTCTTCGAGTGAGCAGTCGGGAAAAAGCAGGAATGGCAGAGTGACTCGACAGCCCTGCTTACAGAATTTGTTTGACCACCAGTCTAGAACCCTCGCCCTCCTGAATGCAGTAGCCCTCTGGCAATCCAGTGCCTCTCAGGGCGCCTCTCCCACAGTACATAGTTAAATATTTACGGTATTTTTGCTTTGTGTTAAACTCTCACCTCGACATGTTCGCTCATGCACTGCTTTCTCTTTTTGCATAGGTGGACATTTCACCCATCGTTCATGGCCCTATTCAAATGTCACCTCCTCTAGAAGGTCGTCCTTCATTCTTCCTGGCTGGAAATTATTTCCCTCCTCTGAACTCCTACGCCACAGAGCATCGGGTTCCAGAATTCTTGTGTTCGGAATTCTGTAAAATTAAAATTAGGAAAAAAAAAACACCGTGGAATGCAGAGGGCTGCCGACATAAAGCCGCCAACACTTGATTTTGCATATACGGTTGACCCTTGAACGACACAGAGATTAGGGGTTGAAAATCCACATATAACTTTTTACTCCCCAAAACTTTACTATTAGCCTACTGTTGACCAGAAGCCTTACAATAACAGTGAACACGTATTTTGTATGTTACACGTATTATAGAATGTGTTCTTATGATAAAGTAAGCTAGAGAAAATGTTACTAAAATCGTAAGGAAGAGAGGGGTGCCAGGTGGCTCAGTTGGTTAAGCATCCGACTCGATCTCAGCTCAGATCATGATCTCAGGGTCCAGCTCGGTACTCAGTGCAGAGTCTGCTTGAGGTTCTCTCTCTCATTCTGCCCTTCCCCCCCACTCCCATGTGCGTGCGTGTGCTCTTTCTCTAAGTAAAATCTTTTTATTTAAAAATCATAAGGAAGAGAAAGTATATTTACAGTACTGTATTAATTGAAAAAAAAATCTGTATGTATTAGTGGAAACGCCCACTTCAAACCCATGTTGAAGAGTCACCTGGATAGGTATACTCACCCAGCCACCGAAACGCTCTTTCATAAAAGCACGTTAACATCAAAAAAGTAAAAGGACATTTCAGAATCGAAGTCTGTCCTCTAAACTGAACATATTTAGCTTCAAGAGAAACTCTTTTCCTTGAGAACCAGAGTTGGAATCATCGGACTTTTCCTGTCGTGCAGTGCGTTTGCCCAGCACGGACGTCTGGCCTGTCCAGGTGCCTCCTCACAGCTCTTCCTCAGCTCTGGAGCGGCTGCTCTGTTTTAAAGGCAGTATTTTAAAGACAGTACACCTTTGAATTAGGGATGAGACTAGACTTTACTAAGAGCCGTCACATGGTGAGCCTCCGCCTTGTGCCAAAGTCTATGTGAGGCCTCTCTTGTTTTAAGCACGTCAAGCAGGGACTGTGTCTGCATTCGGTTCTTCTCTAGGCACAGACCCGCCACCGGAGGAGGCTCTGCTCCTGCCTCAGGGGTGAACTTGCCCCAAGGGCAGGCTGGGGCTTCTCCTGGCCTGGAAAGCTTGACTAAACCAGGGGTGCTTCTGTGCTTCTGGCAGCATACTTCGGCCATCTGAGAAGTTTTAAAGAAACAGCCTCCTCTGCAGGCAGTGGAATCGGGATCTCTTTGGTGTCTAAACAAGCAAGAGCTGGGATAATCAGAATTGTGTTCTCAGAAATCTGCACTGGCAAGTGCAGAGCATAATAGGCCCTTGGCAGTGGTTGCTGAGGGTGAGAAATGCATTGAGAAAAGTCACAAAGCAGAGCTGGAGTCAGTCCTACAAACTCAGGAAGGAGAAGAAATATGAACTAGAAGAATCTATGTAGCAGAGGAAATACCAAGGAGAGGATGAAGACACCAGCTGGTCAAGGAAATGCGAGTGGCTGGGCGCCCAAGGATGCAGACACATGGAGTTAAGTCACATTCCTCTCTGAAATGAAGATTCAAACATATCTGCCCTGAGGTCCCAGAGCAGCCTGGGGTCCCCGTATCACCATTTCATGAATCTCAATTCCTTGCAACTTGACGCTATGATTGTTCTTACTCGTGGAGTTCAGAGGGCATCCGTGTCCCATATTGCTGATCAAATTGGAGGCCTTTCTTATAGATAACAGGAAAACTGACCAAACTGCTTCAAACAATAATGAGGGTTTATTAGCTCATGAACTGAGAAGTCCAGCCACAGAATGGATTTTAGGAGAGGCTTACCCCAGCTGCCCAATGATGGGACCAAAGCCCTGCTTCTTGTAGTTTCTCCGCTCTCCCATCCTCAAGTGTTGATTTCATCCCAATTTTGACACTTCCCATATCCCGAGGTGGCTTCCAGCAGCCCCTGCAGCTACCTCCTTTCTTGTTAACATCCGTCAGAAAAGAGATTATCTGTGTCTCAGCGTCTCCAGCAAGTGTCCTCAGACTCAGTCTGATTGGATCTGTGTAGGTAAATTCAGAAGCATTCACAGCTGGCCAATAAAATGGAATGTACTGGTGGTTGGTTTTGTCTCAGTCACGTGGCCACGCATGATGCTGGGGGTAGCCGTGGCAGTGCCCTACTTAGCTCTCTTCAAGGTGAGCTGACAGCTTCATGAAGGGGATGCGGTGTTCACTTGAAGGCCACACTCTCTCCAGGCTGTTCTCCTAGCCACTGATGGGCACAACCAGGTGCTAGACCTGGGCCATTCCTGCCCAACGTGGGATCCTTCCATAAGCTCTTTGCTCTAGGCTCCCTGTTGTCCTTCCAGACTTTCTGAGGTTGCATGGCTGGCCGTGTGGGGTCTCCCTGCCCAGTCTTTCTTCCTTCATTCCTTCCTTCCTTCCTTCCTTCCTTCCCTCCTTCCCTCCTTCCTTCTCTCCCTCCCTCCACAAGTGCTAGTCCTCCTCGCTGCCTTGGGCCCTCCTCTCCTTTCTTCTCTTTCTCTGAGGTTGCACTTATAATACTTTCTTGGCTTTTGCTTCCCCCAGGACCCACCTGAGACACCCTAGTTATCCCAACTACTCTGAACGAGCCTGATTTTCACAAAGAAGCTCAGCTCGGACATACTTTGCCCCACAAGTGTCTGTGGGGTGATTATTCCCATGAAACAGGAGACCAGGTTCCAGGCCAAGTAACTTTGCCAGTCACCCACGCAGCAAGGGGCAGCCTTGCGTGCAAACCCCAACTTCCCCTTTGCAGCCCCAGCTCTTTCCCAACACTAGGTGCTGCCCCTTGTAGAGCCTACTGAGGTGGCCTGAGTTGCTCAAGTTCATCTGGCTCCTCTTGGGGTGGGGGAGGGTGAATTCCAGCGTGTGTCCCCTCTAGTGGGCTTTTCTTGAAGCATTCACACCTCGGGGGCAGGGGTGGGGACTGTGGGTGGATGGGCTGAAACCATCACTGTCTTTTCGACCGCGCAGACTGCGGGATCCACCGCCACCTTGTCGTGCTTGGACACTTGACAGGTGACATGTCCACAGAAGTGGCATCCTTTGCACATAAATCAGCCGGGCGCGGTGTTTAACAAGGAAGAGCAACGGCCCACGCTGCTCGAGCGGAGCGGGCCGGGAGAGCCGGAGCGCGGCGGCAGCAGGCGGGCCCCCCACCCCGCGGCGATCGCGGTGCCCCTGCTCCCTCGGGGCCGGGCGTGGGTGGGAGCGCCGGGCGTTTCGGCGCGCCGCAGATCAATGAGGAGGCCTGTTCTCCGTTATGCGAGCCCACCCCCTCTAATCCGCCGCATTGTCCACTGACGTGTCTAATTATGTGTCTTACAACCACAGAACTCCCCCCAGAGCAGCGGGGCCCTTCTGGCGGAATGAGGAGCATGATTGCTCCATCTGTTCCTCAGGCGCCCACGGGAGGCGGCGGGCGGGCGCGGGCGGACTGCGCGTGCGCGCGGGCGGGGCGGGGCCGGGGCGGGGCCGGATGGCCGCCGAGCGCAGGTGCCTGGAGAAAGGGGATCCCGGTGGCAGGTGCGGATGCCAAGCTCGCCGCGGCGGAGTCTCTGTTTAATTACTGTCGACTGAGGGGGCTGTTTTATTTAAGAATTATAGGAGACAGGTTCAGATGGAGTTCTGAGCCGAGCTCGAGGAGGTGGCAGGCTGGAAGCTGCTGGGGAGGGGAGACACCTGCGTCTTTAATTGAGACTGGCACGCTCAGAATTGCCTGATATGTAAAAACAATCACCTGGAATACGGGGAGGCTCTAGGAGAGAAGTCAGCACGCTCCCGTCCTCCACCTTCCTCCCAAGGGGACTAAATTGTTCTTTGGCGAAGCAGATCCCCAAATCACAAGCATATCATTCCCCTCCCAGTAACGCTGTGTGTGCGGGATCTGGCTCTAAGTGTCCATGGAAGTATCACCTGCAGAGGATGGCAGAGAGAAGATGACCAAAAATAGGCTCTCATTGGAACCAAATGCCACCATCGGCTTCCATGTGCCTAGTCCTTTACAGTTTGCAAAGTGCTTCCTTCTGCCTTGCCTCCCTTTCAACAGGGACAGGCAGGGGTGGTCCCATTTTAAAGCGAGGAACCTGAGAGGCACGCAGGCTTTTGCGGGGTGGGCACTCAGGGCACTGGGGCCCCAGGAGTCATGAAAGATCTCCCAAGAAAGGATGAACAGGAGGTTGGTCGAGTGGAGGGAAATTGGGGTGGGGTGTATCCCAGGTGGGAGGATGTGATGGCAACCAGATTGCTTGGGATGATTGGGACAGAGGGGTAGGGTTAGCCCTATAGGATTGGGAAGTAGCTTATAGAATGCCACATTAAAGTTGTGGACCCAAACTCAAATGTGGATCACATAAAGAGAAGGAGGGGAAGAAAACCCAGTACCACAATAACTGAAAAGCAATTGAATATTTACTGCAGTCCTTTGTGAATTTTATCATAAAGCAGAGCAAATATTGTAAAGTCTTCTCCTGTTCTTTCTTGCATAACCTCACTCTCTTGCTCTCTGTCACTCTTTTATTGTGCTCGCTGCCCCGAAAGAGTCACCTTTCTCCCTCCAGACTTCCTCAGTCTCTTTCAGACTCTACCCTCACAGCATCTCTCCCACCATCCCTCCCTCCTTCTTGCTTTCAGTGGCTGTGATTTAGATCCTACAGTACCTGTCTTCCCTTCCAGTAGGAATTCCACTTGCCTTGTGGCTCCTTCAGAGTTGACAAACTAGCACTCAAGGGCCAAGTCCATCCTGTTACTTGTTTTTGTGCAGCCTGCAAATGGACTATGTTTTTTTAAAAAATACATATATTTGAAGCAATTGAAAAGAACTTGTAGAAATTTGTTCTCTCTCTTGTTATGTAAGTACCTACATAATAGCTGTGAGTTGTCCTCTTGGCCTACAAAGGCTAAAATATTTTACAATTTGCCTTTTATCAAAACAAGTTTGCCAACCTCTCAGGTTAGGAGAAATGGGATATGCATACTTCTCCAGGAGCATCTTGGATACCAGGCCTACAGCATCTGCGCTTTTCCAAGCCCTCCTGGGGGAGGTTTTGCAGGAAGGTGGGATGAGAGGGATGAGGCTCCTGCATGGCAGTCTGCGGAGAGGGAAAACTTACGGGAAGGGGACAAAGCCGGCTTTTGAAGGAAACCCATCCGCAACTATCACAGGGGCCAGCCAGGGCCATAATTGTTTTTTCAGGCTGGGGAGTGCCTTCCATTTCCCTGATCATTCCTAGGACTAGGAATGGTAGAGTTCCGCTTCAAGGTTCTCTTTCCAAAAGCTGTGGCCCTTTTTGTGGTCCCGCAGTAAAGATGGAGGCCAACCCAGCGTCCAATCACCTGAGAGATTTCATATTCAAGAGATGGATAACCTGGCAGGTCAAGCATGTCTCAGTGGGTTATTTTCCACCAAGAGGTGAATAGCCTACCAGAGATGCCTTCCCAGAAAATGTAACATATATAACCATAGAACACAGTCTTCTCCCACTGTTGGGTCTCTTTCTATATACCATGAATACACTCTTATTGCCTCTTATCTTGGGAGACCTTCTCCTGATTTTTTATTTTATTTTTTTTCCTTTGAGCGTTTTAAAAACCTTGTCATCCTAAGCATCTTTCCGTAATCACCTGGGCCACCTTTTTGTCTGCCTGGCATCCTCTTAGGGAAACCATTCCTGACCTCTGTAATAATGCTGCTTATTCCCTGCCTATCTCAAAGGCTGAAATTACAGTGTAATCGCACGGTAGAGTTGGACCCATGGCCCAGGTCTGGCCAATCAGAATATCCTGTTCCTCTCTCTGGCCACAGTGATTAGTTCAGGGATGGGCAGATGTCCCAAGGCCAGCCAATGAAATTCCTCTTCAGAACTTGGGCCAGAGCTATTAGAAATGATACTTTTTCTTCTCAATCGGTGTACAGGAAGAAAGCTATTTTTGAGCTGTTGATGAGTATCTTTGTAATCACGTGGATAAAACCTTCCTGGAAAAGGAATATCATATACGAGAAAGCAGAGATGGAGAGAAGGAAGGAGATGGGAAAGACAGAGAAAGAGATGGAGAGACAGATCTGACATCCTTTCAAACTCAGCGTCCAGCCGTTCCTGAAGCTAGTTCATTCCTGGATCATTCAATTACCCAAGCCAGTAAATTGCCCTTTTTTTTTTTTTTAATTAAGCTGACATGGGTAGGATTCTTTTACTTGTATCCAAATACTTCCTGAGCAATGTAGGGGTTTTACCAGGTCTCTTGGGACGTTGGATGCTGCCCCTTAGCAACCCCTCGGCTCTTTGTCATGTAATTTTCAGTGCCCTTATGCTCTGACTCTGGACTTTGAGCAAGCTGCTTTGGTCCCTGGGGATGTTTGCACATGTGATGCAGGCACAGTGGGGCTTGTCATCTCTTTTGCAGCTTTTGGAGCCCTTCTGCCATCATAGGAACAAACCCAATGTAGCCCGTGGGATGATGATACATAAAGCCCAGGCAAGCTGTCCCAGCTGAGGCCCCATCGACCAGCCAGCCCGAGCTGCTCTGGAAACTGACAGTAGCCATAAGAATGAGGCTGGCCCAAGAACCACCCAGCTGAGCCCAGCCCAGACTTCCAGCCTGAGGAATCGTGAACTCAAGAAATGATAGAGGTTTTAAAACACTTCAGTTTTAACGTGGGTCCTTAGGCAACAAAAGCTGATACACAACAAAAGGTGGAAAAGATATTTGCAAGATGCTAAAAAAGTGGCCTTTTCCTGGCTAAGGAAAACTAGGGGCTGTGATATGGAGTTTAAACCAACCCTGGCTCTCGACCACCCATACTTTAGCAAGGAACCCATGGCACTTACTGAATCTGAGCCGAGCCACCCTTGTAGTCTGGGAAGTCCGTGCCTGGCACTGTCACCCAAAGCCATTCTGGGCAGGACTCACTGCAGTCACCAAGGCCAGCACAGGACTGGGGATCACATGCACACCTTACAATTCACAGGTCCTCCTAGTCGGGTACTATAGCTCTGATAGGAAGAGTCGGAAGGTAGTGGCTTGTTGGACATCTACAGGATTCATAACACAGTAGCCATATTTTTCTTCTATAGGCCTGACTCCGTATGCTGGTAGTAAGCCTCTCTGACTTAGGGGACTTTTGTTCTTTTATTAAGGTTGATTTGCTAGATAGAATTTTTCATTTTCTCCTTCTATGAGATAGCTCACATCAAATATTGAAATACTGCTACGACTGCTAGGGATGGCTTGCATTTACTGAACACTTACCAGCATCATGCGCAGGGCAAAGGGCTCTAGAGGCCTAACCACCTCTCATCTTCCCTGCAACCCAGGGGGATAGGTGCTGTCCATCCCATTTTACAGATGGGAAAACTGCGTCCCTTGCTCAAGCACACACAGTTCTTAAATGTTGGTGTCACAACTCAAGGGAGACAGTACGGGCTAGAGAAATGGGGAGGCTTCCTGGGGGACACACTTCACCTGCTTTGAAGACAGATCAGGATTTATCCCCTACTAGCTCTCTCACCGTGGGCATCTTACTAAACTTACTCGGGCCTCTGTTTCTTCTTCTGTAGAATGGAAATCATAATCTCACCTTTCCAGGTGGTTGGGGGAAAGAATTAAATGAGAAATATAAAGCTCCTAGCACAGCATTAGGCCCACAGTTGGACCTCGATCCCTTTTCCTTTTTCTTCCAGCAGAGGAGACTAGATCATACTGATTCACAGTGATTCTGTCCAAAAGAATGTAAACTCCATGAGAATGTGTTTTTTTTTGTTATTTTGTTTACACTGTATCCGCTGCACCAAACAGTGCCAGGCGTGTCATAGGCCCCCAATGCTTCTTGAATTGAGCTCTGTATTTCTACGAGTCTGTGATTCTATGAGATGTGACCGGCAGTGACTTCCTAAGGGCTGGTTGGGACCAGGAGGTGGAGGGAATCCAGGAGCAGAGCTTTGCAAGGAAGTGGGGGGTGGGGTGGGGGGTGTGGGCAGATCCAGTCTTGTCTCATTCAACAGCCCTCCAGGAGCCAGGCTGAGTGGCTTGCAGAGTTGATAAGGACTCCTTGCCATCCAGCCTGGGAAAGCAGCTTGTTTGTTGCTCATGATGCTGGAAGGGGATCCTAAGGGCAATCAGTGGATGCAGCTTCCTCACCCCCTCCCCCTACCACCCCCTCACAAGCTTGTCCTGGCCTCTGCCCGGGAGCCCCCACCCATCTGCACAGTGGCCAGGCTTGGAAAGAATCCTTCTTTGATGCCAAGTATCAGCAGGGCTCTCAGAGGGTGTGAATTATTCATCGACAAACCCAGCACCCATCTGTCTCCAGTCATGCTGCTGGCATCTCCCAGGGCTCAGAAGTTGCCCAGGGTACCTCCAACCCAGGCCTGCTGGTGGGTTCCTCATAATGAAGATTCAGCTGCCCTGAGGCTTTTGCCTTAATTGGAGAGACGATGGGGTGAGCAAGAGGCTCTAAAGTGTGCATTTGAAATCAATTTGCTCCTTGAAGTGGCATGAAAACCAAAGTCGAAGAGATGCCTGCTGTGAGGGGATTTCCCTGGTGCCACTCTCCTCAGTCTCTGTTAATGGCCTGGGTTTAATGGCCCCTCGCATCTTTTGCTGCTCTGAAGAGGTTGGCAGGACCCGTGATGGGGTGGAAGTGGCTTTGTGGAGAATATGGGCCTTGCGGTGGTGGCTTCACCCTCAGGGAATCGAGGCTGGAGGACGGGGTGGCCACGATGGCTGAGCTGGCTGCTCAGAGGAGACTCCAGGGGCTCCCCCAGGGGGGGACGCAGTAAGCTTGCAGAGATTTTTAAAAAGAGTTGAAGTTGCCGACGAACCCAGCCAGCTTCCTGAAATCTCTGGAGGAAATAGGTGACAGCTCATCTGTAGGACAAGAGGCTGGAGGAAGGCATATGGGTTGGTGGTCATCAAATCCCTTAATTCTAAGGGGCAAAATGGCTTTTTCCTCCATTGAAATAATAAACCGGGAATTATTTGTGTGCATCTTTAGTGACCAGCGACTGACTTTCAAATCTGCATATCCAGGGTTAAAAAAAAATGGGGTCCTCATCGGAGGCTGTATACCATAGTAAAGAGTTCCCCGTGAACTAATAACAGTTGTGACTATTGCCATGTAGCAAATCATTTTAAGATCTTCATTGGCCCTAGTTACTCTTGGTTTTAGAACCTGACCCTACAGTATATATCATATCAAACATTATAGTGTATCATTATCATATGTGTATATATATTTATATATAGTATATAATATACATATATATATTGTATATTATATTTATTATATATCACAATGTACCCATGTCATATGTAGGGAGAGAGATATATATATATATATATTTATATTTATATATTTTTAAAAAATAATTTTTAGAATTTGCTTTTGAACTTACTTGGCTATGAATAGTAACTCATTTAATTTATTATTGGTTCCATTTTATAAGCAGTCATCATGCATACTTAGAAGTTCACACAAAACAAAGTAACCAAATCACAAATTCTTATCAGATGTAATAAAATCTTTATGAATTCTAAACTCGACAGTGAACAAAGTGGACCTAATGTTTGTAGACATTTAATTAAACATTTATTCATTTTGATTTTGCATATTTTTCTAAATATTTCAAGCTGATACCTTTTATTCTTTCCTGGTCTCTAACATGTTTATGAGGCCTGGACTGTGTGACCATGTGGTGTGTGTGTGTGTGTGTGTGTGTCCTAGTGAATAAAACACCCTTGCCTGGGTGGGTGCACCGGGATGACTTCCGGCAATGTTCTCTACTGTTCCCCAACTGCACTATAGTGACAACCGTCGTGATGCGCACCTGAACGGTTGGCACCCCTTGCCTGTCTTCTTTACTCCCTCCCAGTGCTTCCTAGGATCATCTCCCAGGAGACTTGCTTGCATGCCAGCATCTCTCTCCAGGTCTGCCTCCAGGAAAACCCAAACCAAAGCAGTGCCTCTGTGATGTTTTCCTGCTGTCAAGGAAAACAAGGGTGTTTTCCTGCTGTCAAGGACTCCAGGCTTCCAGAGTCTTATTTCTCACAGGTCTTATTGGCTGTTTCTCTTGATTGCAGAAATAAGCTTGGCAGGGTCTGTGCTTAGGTAAGGAGGTCTGCCGCAAATCAGCACGTGTAGGTGAGGAAGACCTGGGGCAGAACCAAAGCCACTAGGCCCTGCTGAGAAGTCCAGCGACACCTGTGGATGTTAGCCTCAGGGCACAGTAGTGAAGAAATAAAGAGGGAAGGCTCGGTACTCTCCCCTGGCCTTGGTTCATGCATCACTTTACTCAGCGAAGGAAGAGTAAGGAGCTGTTTTCTATGCCCAACCAGAAGTGGGGGGAGGTCAGTACAGAAGGGATATTAGGTTTGTCATCATCACCTTGTCGGTAGCCTCCTCTCCGTTAACATGATTACCTCTTGGCTCTCAACAGCAGCGAGCATTCAACACTAGCGTGGGGCTGAGCGGGTTGTGAATGTCAGGGGCCCCAGAGAATCGTGCCCATGGGTCTCAGTCAGGCCCTGACCACTTTGGGAGTCCAGCATGTTACTGGGGGCACAGGAGGGATGAGGAGGACTGAGTCTGAAAGGATATTTTCTAGGGCTCGGCTGGGGGGCTGGGGGCTCGTCTGAAAGCCGTGTCTGTCACACAGCTTGCCAGACACCACACATGTGTTTGCTGTTGGCTTCCTGACCTTATGCCTCAAGCAATCATGTGCTCTCTTCAGCCGCAGAAATGGAAACTCCAGAGAGTTGAAATGATCTGCCCAGAGTGGCAGAGGCAGGATTTGAGCTCAGAGCACTCACACCCAAGCCCTGTTCTGTTTCTTCCACACCATGCTTGCTCCCCGAATTCCTAGCGATGTTCAGACTCTCAAGAGTATGTTGGTAGAATTTCCAGCATGCCTCAAAAGTAGATTAGCTGTCCGTTCCAGGTAAATTGTTCCTTCCTGAAGCCCGGAAGAGAGAAATGGTGGATGCGCCAATGGCTTCTTTGTCGGGCGAAGCTGCACATCAGAGGGGTCAGGTGGGGGTTGAAAGCCAGCCCTCGGGTCACCTGCCTGTCGGTCCCCTGGTGTTGGACTTCATCAGACCAGAGAAGGGCCCTGCACCCCTGAGACTCCATCCACCCGATGGGGGCCCCTTTCTAAGTTGCACAGAGGCACTGCTTTGGTTTGGGTTTTCCTGGAGGCAGACCTGGAGAGAGATGCTGGCATGCAAGCAAGTCTCCTGGGAGGTGATCCTAGGACGCACTGGGAGGGAGTAAAGAAGACAGGCAAGGGGTGCCAACCGTTCAGGTGCGCATCACGACAGTTGTCACTATAGTGCAGTTGGGGAACAGTAGAGAACATTGCCGGAAGTCATCCCGGTGCCCCATCGGTTATCATGAGGCCTGCTTCCCGGGGCTCCTGCACCGGCCCTGCAGGCGGGCTGTGTGTCCCAGGTGGCAGGGGCCCTCCTTTAGGGTCACGGGTGTTTCTGATGAGCTGCCGTGGTGGTAGCTGTGTGCAGAGGGCATCCGGGCAGGGTGGAGGTAGCGTCCTCCCTAGGCACCCTCCAGGTGAGCCTGACTTCTGTCCTGCTGGATCTAATCCGCTGAGCCAGTGTCTGTGACCTAGTCCCCATCCATCAACTGAGGCATCCGCCTGTGACCATGTCCTCCCACAGTCTAAACTGGGATTGCTTCCAGAAAAAAAACCCAAAACACCCAGCATTGCTAAAACATAATCATGACACAAAGCCTCCCGACTTTATCATCAAGTCTGGGATCTGTTCCTGGCTCTGCTGTGTGTGCCTCTTCCCGTGGCCTGGCTTCATTTTCTGCCTCTTTCTCTGCCTCCCCTCCGCCTCTGGAAGCCCATAAGGAAATCCAGGTTTCCTGGCTTCCCGCCTTCCTGTTTTTATCCTACGGACCTCCGGAGGGCTGGCAGGAGCGGGAGGTGGCCGCCCGGAACGTCTCTGGGCTCCGGAGGGAGGCTTGCCAGGGGGGCCGGGGCTCGGCTGGGGGGCGGGGGGCTCGTCTGGGAGCCGTGTCTGTCACACAGCTGTGCTCTCTCTTCCCTGGCTTATTTACTGAGGTGGCCGATGGAAAGGCTGGGAGGTTCAAGCCACGCTTGGCACGGCCCCCAGCAAAGCTGAATTCTTGCCTCCGCTGCTTCTGCAGACCTCGCGTCCTTGTCAGCACTGTCCCCAGGCCACCTGGTTCTGCGATCCGCTTGTTCTCGGGGCTCCGGCGTGACCTCAGGAAGCACAGAAGCCGGAGGCTGGCAGAAGTGTAAAGAGTTGATTCAAATCAGAAACCCCCCAACACAGAACTGTGACTGTTTCCGTTTCTGTCTCCTCCAGCTCCGTTGCCGCTCGTTGTTCACTACCTGGGGGGTGCCTAGGGGGTTTTGATGTTACTCTCCAGTCACCATTTACCACGTTGGCCTGGAACAGACACGGCTCCTACGGAGGGCCGGGCTCACCCTGTTGCTTCCCTTGGCACCGCCGGTCTAATGAGGTGTAAATCCCACAGATGCCGCTCGGGGCGGCCGACGTAGTAATTTATATCAATTGGTGTGATTAGAGGAAGCCCTCAATCATCCTGTGGTGTCTCGTCGCAATCTGTCAGCCTAATCACATGAGCTTCACCCTGACTTAGTGCCGGGAAGAATACACTGCTTTCCTGGGTTCCGCTCAAGAGCCCACAGGTCAGATCGAGAGATGGGCCCACGGAGGTGAGTCACGGTCCTCCCATTTGCCCGGGAGGCAGCCTGGCCGAGAGGTCCCATGTCTGCCTGTGACCTGTTAGCCTGCCCTCACATGAACTTTCTGGAACACCGGGGGCTCAGCCAGGCTTTGGGCAGAACTGGGCACAATGAGACCCCCACGGGTGGAGCCTCTGGGTCCTGAGCAGAGCCATAGGCCTAGGAGCCAAGGGTGCCTCCGCCCCCTTTACCCTCTGCCTTAGTCTCTCCGGCTCAGGCTCTGCCCCAGGTGTCCAGTGATGGGTAAAGCAGACCCACCCTTACCTTCAGGGGATTTCTAGTCCAGTCAGGGAGCCTGACTTTCAACCACCAGCTACATGATGAAGCGGTTAACCAAAGCTGTTAAAAGTGCCAAGAGGGAGGCCTATGGAAGGTTGCCTTCGAGGATTTACAGGCGATCTGACCAGGGGAGTTAGGAAGATGCCCCGAGGAAATGACTTAACTGAGACCTTAAGTAGAGGTGGGAGAGGGGAGGTTTGTGAGTCCATCAAAGGAAGCAGCTGTGTGGCCCAGCCATGGGAAGGAACTGGTCTCCGGAGGGTAGCATGACCAGATGCGGCTGGAGGAAGAGGAAGAAGCTAACTTCATCTGCCATGTTGAAGACTTAGAACTGCTAAGAAAAATTGTCCAAAACATAGAAACACAGCAAAAAGGAAGACTATAGATTCTTTCAGTGTCAGGCTGGAGCATTATCTACCAGGCCCACCCAAGGAGGACTTAATTCTCTATGGGACCGTGTCTTTGTCTGATTTTGCTGTGTACCCATTTGGGCTGGTCTCTGGGAGGTGACGTGTATGTGTGTAGGTGGCTGTCGCCCTGCAGAGAATCCAGTGGTTTCTGTCTGGTGGAGAAGGTAAGCCGAGCGGTTATCACTTCATCACCCTGAAGGACTTGAGTCAGTGTTGTTTCTAACTTGAAAGATGAGCAAGTAAATTAAAACTTACTTCTGTATACCTTTTCCGTAACCCCCCGTTATCAAATGCTGTTTGAACCAACTCTACCATATCCCTCATTCTCTCATTAATGAGTTAAATAAATGTTTGACACATATTTATTCTTTGTCAGTGTAACAGTTGGGTTTTCCGAAATCACTCTCTTGAAGGCACCCCCATGTTCATTGCAGCATTATTTCTGGTAGCCGAGACATGAACCCTAAGTGTCCATTTACCAATGGATGGATAAAGAGAATATAAAGAGAGATGGATAAAGAGATAAAGAGAATACACACACACACACACACACAATTGTATATATACATTGTGTGTAATACACACACACAATGGAATATGGTGCAGCCATATAAAAGAAAATGCTCCCATCTGTGACAACATGGATGGACCTTGAGGGCATTACACTAAATGAAACAATCCAGACAGAGAAAGACAAATACTGTATGACCTCACTTATATGTGGAATCTAAAAGAAGCAAACTTACAGAAGCAGTGACCAGACTGATGGTTGCCAGGGCAGGAGATGGAGGGTGGTGAGATGGGTGAAGGTCATGAGAAGGCACAAACTCTCAGTTATAAGATGCATAAGCTCTGGATGATGTTAAGTAAACTTACCATGGTGACGATTTTGTAACATAGACAGATATCCAATCATTATGTTGTACACCTTAAGCTAATACAGTGTCCTATGTCAACTACTTCTCAATAAAACTGGAAAAAAAAAAAAGAATTGGGTTTTTCTCATTGGAACATTATTCTTTGACAGAACTTTCTCCTAAGAGTGATGAGAAACTGGAGGATTTTAAGCCGGCTTCTGCCATGATCACAATTACCTGTGGACGTAGTGCTAATGTTCATCTGAGAAATGAAGAGATCCGGCTCCTATTTTTTTTGTCAGATGGGGGTGCTTTCCCTTTTGGGACAAATAACTAGTTTGGTTGAGGACTAGTCTGCTGTTGTTATCATCAAGTGTAGGTTTATTATAGGGTCCCTCTACGAACAGAGAAGACGCTAATCATTGTGGTGTCCATTTTGTTAAGATTTAAAGCTGTGGATAATAATTTATTGTAATGGGATCTAAACTAATGAACTCCACTTAAAATTGAAATGTTTTAGAAAGCTTTCTTTTCTCCTGGGTCTCCCCAGGAGGCCGAGCGCCGGCAAATGTGGAACCACTCTGCCACCAGGCAGATTGCTCATCAACTGTGTCAAGTGTCAGAAGATGGGGCCATCTCTTTAAAGTGCTTTAAAAAAAAAAAAAGGGAGGGGAAAAATACCAGCATTCATTTCCATAAATTATTGAATATGAATTTAAAATCATCTAGTTGGAGAAGTGTTGAAATTACACATGCTAATTGGCAAGTCGGGGAAGTGGTGTTGGTGCTGGAGAAAGCCGAACAGTAATTGTTGTTTCTGGAGCGTTGGTGGTCAGACGGGGGGCGGGGTGCGTGCAAGGTGGGGCAGCAACACAGATCCAGAGGGGCTCTCAGGAGGAAAGGCACCGCAGTGATGCTAGGACCCTACCTATGGTATTTCCTTTAATCCTTCCTGCACTCCTGGGGGACCATTATCGCTCTGAGAGGTTGAATGCCCAGCCGGAGGTCACGTAGCTGGTAGGGGGTTGAGGTGACTTTTGAATCTAGGTGTTTGGGATTCAGTGTGTCAACAGGCCTGCCTGTGATTTGTAAACATTCTTCACTTCCGTTGTTGCCTTCTCAGTGTTTATACTCCAGTGTGATCAAACCGGTACAGTAGAAAGAGCATGACCACCCCCCTCCGCCAACCCTACCCTGTAGAATGAATGCTCCTCAGTTTTAGGCAATTGACAAATAATTACATTGGGAAATTATGATTCCTCCTTCCCTGCCTCTCTGCTTGTATTTTTTTCCTTTGTCTTATAAGTATGTATCCTTCAAGTTTTTGCTCAAACATCATCTATTCAGTAAAACCTCCTCTGGCTGTACTACTTAAAATTGCAACCTGCGGGGCGCCTGGGTGGTGTAGCCGGTTAAGCATCTGACTCTTGATTTTGGCTCAGGTTGTGATCTCAGGGTTCGTGAGATCGAGCCCCGTGTCTGGCTCTGGGCTCAGTACGGAGTGTGCTTGAGATTCTCTCTTCCTCTCCCTCTGCCCCTCCTGCTCATGCTCTATCTTTCCTTCTCTCTCTCTTTCTCTCAAATAAATAAATAAATAAATCTTAAAAAAATATTGCAACCTGTGTGAGCCCTGACTCAGTAGTCTTGTCTATCACCCTATTCTATTTTTTCTTTTTTTCCCACAGCATTTATTAATGTCTAACTTAATATATAATTTATTTTTTATCTTTATTATTTATTATTTGTCTTCCCTTAATAGAATTTAAATATCAAGAAGGCAAGGATCTTTGTTTTGTTTACTGGCATATTTCTAGTGCTTAGAACAACACCTAGAATGTAGTAGGTACTTATTAAATATTTATTGAATGGATGAATGAATGAATACCTATTATATGGCCATTTATAGTTTAATGAAAATCAAAAACCAACAAAGAAAGCAAGCCAATATTGTTGTGCACACCCATGTTCTAAGTGTTTGCATGTATTTTCTTTAATTCTTATAACTGTCATTATCACCATTTTACAGATGAGGAGACTGAGGCCCAGAAGAGTAAAATAACTTGCCCAAGGTTACCCAGCTAGTACTTTTAAAATCCATTTTGTTGAGGGATAAATTTTATATAACAAAATATGCCCATATTTGACATACAGTTGACAAGTGGATACACCCATGTACCCATCACCCAAGCAAGATGTGCAAACTTACCATCCTCTGGTACAGCTATCTTGTGCCGCTCTCTAGTCCGTTCCCTCCAGCCCCTGGGAGCCCCTGATGTTTTCTGTCCTTATCCTTTTGCTTCTTCTAGAATGTGGTATAAAATGGAATCATACGACAAGTACTTCTTTATGCTGAGTATTAGAGATACGTCCGTGTTGCTGTATTGACAGTTTATTCCTTTTCTTTTTTTTTCTTTTTTTTTTTTTTAATTTTATGTATTTATTTGAGAGAGAGAGAATGAGCGAGAGCACATGAGAGGGGTTAGGGTCAGAGAGAGAAGCAGACTCTCTGCCGAGCAGGGAGTCCGATGCGGGACTCGATCCAGGGACTCCAGGATCATGACCTGAGCCGAAGGCAGTCGCTTAACCAACTGAGCCACCCAGGTGCCCAGTTTATTCCTTTTCTTAGTGCTGAGTAGTATTTGATTAAATGATTATACAACAATGTCTTCATCCATTTGCTTGTTGATGAACACGTGGGTTGTTCTGGCTCTTAGAAATAAAGCTTCTGTGAACGTTTAGGTACAAGTTTCATGTGGACGTATGTCTTCATTTCTCTTGGGTACACACCTAGAAGTGAAATTGCTGCATTGTATGCTTGCTCTCTGTTCCAAACGTGATGAGAAACGGCCACATGGTTTCCCAAAGTGTTTGTACCACTTTGCATTCCCACCAGCTGTATGGGAGATTTCTTCACCCTCACTGACATTTAGTATGGCCGGTCATTTTACCTTGAAATTAAACTCTTTAACTTCAAACATTGAAGTGGGTGTCCAGCATTGTCTCACCGTGGCTTGGTTTTTCATTTTCCAAATGACTAATGTTACTGAACATTTATCATGTGCCTTTTGGCCCATAGTACATCTTCTTTGGTGAAATGTTTGTTCAAATCTTTTGCCCATTTTTAATTGGATTGTCTTATCGAGGGGCGCCTGGGTGGCTCAGTCGTTAAGCGTCTGCCTTCGGCTCAGGTCATGATCCCAGGGTCCTGGGATCGAGCCCCGCATCGGGCTCCCTGCTCCGCGGGAAGCCTGCTTCTCCCTCTCCCACTCCCCCTGCTTGTGTTCCCTCTCTCACTGTGTCTCTCTCTGTCAAATAAATAAATAAAAAAAAAAACCTTTAAAAAAAAAAAAAAGGATTGTCTTATCGAGATTAAATAATTCTTTTCATATGCTAATTTTTGTCAGATATATGTAATGTGAATTTTTTTTTTTCCAGCGTATGCGTGGCCTCTTCATTTCCTAAATGGTGTCAGAACTGTTTTTGAACTAAAGTCTGTCTGCCCTTCCTTCCTTTCCATTTTTTCAAGTAGGTCTCATCTCGAGGACTAAGATGGACAAGTTTGACAAATAAATTTGCCGCCCTTGAGGGGTTAAAAAAAAAAAAAAGAAATCATAAAGAATAACCAAAATAGCCAGAGGAAAAATCAAAATCTTGGCCTGTGTTTGTTCAGAGGGTTCAGAAACAAATTACCCTAATGGGAGTCTGAGGGAGGTAGAGAGAAAGTTAATCACTAACCCAGGCTCAGCGTTATTTTAATTAAGCATAATAAGAATAATGAAATTATGCACCTCCTAGGATTTATGGCTTAGCTTTTTGTATGGCACCAAGAGGATTTCAGGAACAAATAGAAATGATGGAATCCCAGGGACTACTCCTGTCTCGCTAGATTGCCCTTCCACACCTGCACGGGGTGCTGTGATGAGGTGGACGCACCAGCACCGGGTAGGGGCTCGGGAGCCCTGGTGTGGGATGTGGGGCAGACGCTCCACTCCTTGGGCCCCAGTCTTCTCAAACAGGGAGGATTTGATACGACAATGTGCTACTGAATGTTTAACGCCTAATAAATGCCTCTCCTCCCCCACCAAAGTACATAGATATGTATATATGTACTCACACATATTGCCTATTTATTATACATTTTATTAATATTAGTGATGTATACTAAGCCATTTAGTACAAATAAATATAATATTCTATGCAATTATAGTGTAGAAACATACTATACAATTTAATATAAATTAAACAGACAATATTATACATTCCACATAGCCAGATGATTTTCACAAAATGCTTTTGTTGATGTTTGCCCAACGCCCATATCAGTATCCAACCAGCAGTTGCAACTGACAAACGGATGCAGCTCCAACATGAATATTGGTTGATAATTTTGCTTATGTTAAACAGTAAGATGGAAGCAAAACAGGGAAGACATTTGTTTTCATCAGTGGCATGAGTGACTTCTTTGCTGAGCTGGATAGCAGTGTTTGAATACTGCAAGAACTTGCCCTTGATTTTTGTGCTATTCACAACATAACATCTATATATACGATGCACTTAATTGTTGACATTTTCTCAATCACTTTCGTAAGTCTAGACCATCAACGCAACAATAGATCAAGCTCTGAATTAAAGTGTTTGCCAACGTCTGTGGTGTAAATACACCTGCCTTGACCTAACTTACACTACCAATGTGATGTCACTGAATGGGGATCTGGGACGAGATGTGCAGTCGTGCACCATTCTGTGGTTTATCCACTGTGCAGATACATATAGTAAAATACTTAGACAGGGGTGGTTTTGAGTATTTATTGCCTTTATTTTTAATGTAATGTATTTAATAAAAGCTTATGTAATTTACTTTTTGATAATGATGGTGCTTATTGACCATTTTACAGTCAGCTCTCAGGTATGTGTGAGACCGGCAGCACGGCGCTGGTCTGAGGAGATCTGATCCAGTGTCTGCTCTCAGGTGAGATTTGCAAGAATGGCCCGTGTTTCGGACCTTTCCTCTCCAGAGTCACCGTGTATCCCCACCAGGGCCAGGCCTGCTTCCATTCTGAGAGGAGCAGGTATGTAGTGAGGTATTAGTCTACTTGGGCTTCCATAACACAATACCACAGACTGGGTTACTTAAACAACAGAAATTTATTTTTCAGTTCTGGAGGCTGGAAGTCCAAGATCAAGGTGTCTGCAGCATTGGTTTCTGGTGAGGCCTCTCCTCCTGGCTTGCAGGACGGCTGCCTTCCTGTTGTGTCCGTATGTGGCCTTTCCCCTGTGCACCACACTCCTGTGTCTCTTCCTCTTCTAGTAAGGACACCAGTCCTGTTAGATCGGGACCCCACCCTGATGACCCCACGTAACCTTAATTTAGCTCTTTAAAGGCCCCATCTCTGAACACAGTGTCCTTGGAGGTGAGGGCTTCAACATATGAAGTTGTGGGGCACACAATTCAGTCCCTAACAGGTGCTCTCCATTCTGCTGGGGGAGAGGAATAGAAACAGAGAGGTAATGAGGCAGGCCTTGATGCCAGAGGTAGGTCTAGGGGGCTCCTTTCTTGGGGTCTGCAGGGTATGGTCAGGGCCAGAGGCTGGCCAGAAGGGAGAGAGTGTAAAGACGGAGGCAGGGCTGAGAATACAAGCCCAAGGGGAGACGGGACAGTGCCCTTGGCTCTCCCACTGTGCCATGGCTAGGACGCTTGCCATTGGAGCCCTGTCTCCCTGAATGGGCAGTGGAGGACGGCGGTCATGGCCATGAACACTGAGCCAGCCTTCCTGGGCTTCAAGTCCCAGCTGCACCATTTACTAGCTGGGTAACCTTGGGCAAGTGACTGACCCTCTCTATATCAGTGTTTCCATCTGAAGAGTGCAAATAATGCTAGTACCTTCCTCCAGGGTGGCTATGAAGAGTAGATGAAGAAAGATATATATTTATAACTAGAATATAGACTTCAGCTATTAATGAACATAGCATTGTGAGTGCTGTATCAGGGTTAGCAATCACAGCGGCAATTATAGTCCGTTTCCCTCTCTCAAGTGTGTATCTTTGAGAGGCTAGATCCCTGTCTCGTCTGTCTTTGATCCCTCTGCCCCTAGCACCCTATCTGGTGCTTACTAGATATCCAATACGTGTGCTGAATTATAAATAAATACCAAAGGGTATTGGAGTGATTAAACAGTCAGAAACAAGAATATTCATTCATACATGGAATCATCCAATTATTTAATCATTTGTTCATTTAACCAATAATTTTTAACAGCTTTATTGAAATAGAATTCACATAGCATACAATTCACCCATTAAAGTGTGCAATTCAGTGGTTTTTGGTATATTCAGAGTTGTGCATCCATCACCACCATCAGTTTTAGGACATTTCATCACCGTGAAAAGAAACCCAGCACCTATGAGCAGGCATTCATCTTCCCCCGTGTTCCAGTCCCAGGCAGGCACTCACAGACTTTCTGTCTCTATACGTGTGTCTATTCTCAACATTCCACATAATTAGGATCGTGTAGTTTGTGGTTTTTATGTGGTAGCAGGTATTGGTACAAATAATTTTTAAACATGTTTAGAATACTCTGAGATAAACCAGAGAACCTGCCATATAAACCTTAGTCTAGAAGACTCATGTTCAGGGGCGCCCGGTGGCTTGGTCGGTTGAGTGTCTGACTCTCAGTTTTGGCTCAGGTCATGATCTCAGGGTCGTGCGATTGAGCCCCGTGTTGGGCTCTGTGCTCAGTACGGAGCTGCTTGAGATTCTTTCTCCCTCTGCCTCTGCACTTCCCCGTGCTTGCTGTCAATCTCTCTCTAAAATAAGTAGATAAATAAAATCTTTAAAAAAAATTTTAAAAAAGAGAAGACATATGTTCACATAAAGAACTGTACACAATCACTCTTAGCAGCTGGTTCATAATAACCAAAAACTAGAAACAGTCCCATCAGTTACAAATGGTTAAACAAACTGTGGTCTACCCATGCAGTAGAATATTACTCGTCAACATAAAGGAACAAAATATTAATACACAATAACAACATGAATGGATTTCAAAATCCTTATGCCAAGTGCCAGAAGTCAAACACAAAAGACAAACTACTCCGTGATTCCATTTGTATGAAATTCTAAAAAAGGCAGAACTTTAGTGACATGAAGCAGATTAGTGGTTGCCTGGGCCTGGCAGTCATGGGAACAGCCCAACTACAAAGGGTCTTGAAGGTGCTTCTGTGGTGAGGGTGCTCTCTCTATCCTGATTGTGGTGGTGGTGGGGGGGGGGTGACACCAATGCACAGAATTACCAAAATTCATCAAGCGCTATACTTAAAATAGGTGAATTTCATTGTACTTAAATAAAAAAAAAAATGTATAACCTATAAGCTACTATTTATTAACTGGTACTTACTAAGGGCCAAATATTATAAGAACTTTACAGTATTATCTTTTAATTCTCACATTAACTGAATAGGGTAGATGCTAACAGCTATGGACTGAATTGTGTCCCCCCCCCAAATTCCTATGTTGATGTAACCTCCATTGGTATTCGGAAATGGAGCCTGTGGGAAGGAATTAGGATTCAATTAGGTCATGAGAGTGGGGTGTCCATGTGAGATTAGTGCCCTTCTAAGAAGAGGAAGAAATGAGATCTTTCACTCCACGTGCCTGCCCATAGGAAAGGCCACGTGAGGACACAGCAAGAAGGTAGCCATCTTTGATCCAGGAAGTAAGCTCTCACCAGAACCCAGCCAGGCTGACAGACACCCTGATCTTGGACTTCCAGCCTCCAGAACTGTGAGAAAATAAATTTCTGTTGTTTAAGCTACCTAGTCTGTGGTCTTCTGTTATGACAGCCTGAGTTAAGACACTATAATAATTCCCATTTTACAGAAGGAGAAATTGAGGCATGGAGCAGTTGCTCTTTCATCAGGCATATATGGAATCTATTCAGACTTGTGCTAACTATTCCCTAATTTCCATGAAGAACCACCACTTTCCCCACTGTCAGCAAATGTGCTGTGGAGGTGGTTCTATCCCCAGCTGAGACTTAAAGCTCATGACTTGGCTCAAGCCAGTCAGCTCATCAGGATCCTCTGGCCGCAGGGATTGGCTCAGGGTTCAGCAGACACCCCAGTAGAGCCACGGAAACATAACACAACTTCTATTGGGACTGCTAGGGCTGAGACACCTTCCTAATGCACAGGAACCTGGGAGGATGTGGGGTAGGAATTTCAGCAGGCATATTGCCTCCATGAAGGGAAACTGCATCTAGGATGGACCCAACAGTCTGGAAGCAGAGCCGTAGAGCTGGAGAGGGAGAAAACAGATCGGAGACCCTGGATCAGACCAGATCGAACGCTGGTCTGTCCCTGGGTTCTTCAGTTATACCACCTGTAAATTCCCTTTTTTGTGTGATTCGACGGTGTACGTTCAAGGTCATACAGCTAATATGTGCCCAAGGAGCATGGGTTCAAGCCCAGGTCTCAGTCCACTGTGCCCACTCTTTTGACCATTGAGCTCTAGACGAGGAGAGAAGAAAGAAGGGTATGTGTGATACAGGAGGATGGCAGCTTGGGAAAATTCTGCAGCTTTGGGAACCTAGAGCCTGGCTCTGCCACTGTGAACTGTGTCTGAAACAAGGTACCCCATCCCTCGGAGCCTCAGTTTCTCCCTCTGTAAAATGGGGTAAGGAAGCATCTACCCCCGAGAATGCAGGGGTGCATTTTAGCAACTAAGTGCAGCCCTGCGTTATTACGCAAGATAATGAAGAAAAAATATTCGGCACTGCATTTAGGAAGCCCCCCACCGTCCAGTCCAGTAACTACTGTTACTGACTTTGAACCCCCGGACCACCCATTAGTAGTCTGATTACAATGTGAATATTTCGCCTTGTGTTGTTTTTACTGAAGGAGATTGAAATTTTTGAATTATTGTAATGATTTTAGCAAGACCAGCCTCCTCTCTGGAAGCTTCGAATTAAAAGGCTGCAAGGATCACAGGGGGATATGGTCTGTGCCCTTGTCCTCTCCCCAGATTTTCGTTCCTCCTGGAACACTCTTAATGGATCTGTCCTGCTCTGAAAAACCTGAGCTGTTTGTCTTCACGAGCCAGAGAGAGGCAGAAAAAGAGTCCCAAGGGTCAGAGCATCCTGCTTCCAAACACCACCCCCACGGGGGACGGCGGGGGGAGAGCCCTGGGCAGGAGCCGCACCCGCAAGCAGGAGAGGCAACATGGACAGAGCGGGTTCTCCTCAGCTCTGCCTCTCTAGGGGCCCTGGGAAGTCTGCGTGAGGCTGTTCGTGCTGTGGACTGCCCCGGATGCTGAGCAGGGTGCCACGGTCCTCCTTCGCCGTGGCTGCCCCTGGGGACTCTTGGGGGTGGCCCTCTCTGTCCCTCCAGGACCTGGCTCTGCATCCTGCCTCTCCCACTGTGAAGTTTTGTGACAAGTGAATTCATTGCTCTAAGCCCGATTTTCTCGCTTGCCAGAATGGGGAGAACACTATCAGGCGTCGTCGGGGTCACTTAGGAGATGAGACCTCTGGCCTTGCAGTCTCCTCTCCCCGAACCATTTCTACCTTCCTCCCCTTCTTTGCTTCCTCCTCTCACAGTGTGCTCCCCGGACCAGCAGGGAGCTTGTTGGGGGCAGAGGGAGAGATGCAAAGGCACGGACCCCAGCCCAGCTCTACTGAGTCGCACACAATGGCATGGGGTTCAGCAGGCCCTCCGGGGGATGCTGATGACATCAGTGTGGCAGCATCGTCCTAGCTCACTCTCTGTATTCTCATCTCGGCTTCGCCAGTTCTGTGACCACAAAGGTGTTTCCTGCCCCTCGGGCCATAGTCAGGTCTCTTTGTTCTGCCCACAGCACATCTAGGACTTGAATTTTACAAAAATATTCAGCACACTTTTAGTTATTTCTTATTTTACTATTTGCTGAACAAATAAATAAATCTGTGGTAGTTTATGAAAACAATACCTTCCCTTTATGGTTGAGAGTATACACACTGAGACCCGACCCTGGGGCGCAAATCCTGGCTCGCCCATCGACTTGCTGTGTGACTTGCCTCACCTCTCTGTGCTGCCTTCATTCTCTCAGTGGCAAAATGAAGCCCATGGTAGTACATACGCACAGGGTATTGGGAGGATTAAATGACTTAATCCATGTAAAGTGCTTAGCTCCGGCAGGGCGCATTTTAGCAACTAAGCGCAGCCCTGCGTTCAGCATTTCACATTCCCTTGCTTATTCCTCTTACCTTACCGATGAGATAGGCATTAGAGCTGGCCCATTTCACAGATAAGAAAACCAAGGTTCAGAGTTCAGTAGCTTGCTGAAAGTCCTCACCTGGCTAGGATATAATCAAGCTAGGGGTGCCACTGAGTTCCAAAGCCTGGCTATGCCGTCTTCCTTCTTGCAGACAGAATGCTCAACAAGAATATTCTGTGGATTCACGTAAAAACTGGCTGGTTGAAGCTGCGCTCTTATCTGTGTTCTCAGATTGACCCATGGGCCGAGTGTCGGGTTTACTTTATGAAAAATACAAAAAAAGGTAGACACAGGCTCTATCAGCTGTTCTAGCCCACCTGCGGGAGTGGGCCTGGGGGGACAGAATTAGCTTCATTTGTGTCTCATTTCCCAAGATTGATGTTTGGCAGTATCTTCCCCTCTTTACATATCTGGGTGGGAATTCAGAATGAATGTGTGTGATGCCGTGAGTCCAGCAGCAGAACCCGGACGCCTTCTGGAGCCCGTCGACATCATGCTCCAATGCCTGGGAAGTGAGTGATCAAAGTGAATGTTCTAAAGAGTGATATTTTATCAGGGACCAAGGGCCCGCCTTTAGCCTTCAGCATTATGGACCCTTTAAGACCAAGCCAGCAGCGATGTATTTCAGCGTGCAGACACCGGAAAGGAGAGTGTCTCAAGGTCAGGTCGTCCCCAGGAGAGGACAGCATGCAGCCTGACAAGGTCATGACCAGGAGAAGTTTACCTTGAAATTCAGTTATCACCGGCCCCATGGGCTCAGAAACTCCGTCCTGCCTGTTGGCAGCATTCCTGGGAGGCCGACAACAGCCAACCAGGCGGACCGATGAGTGTGGCCTAAAGAGCTTTCACTTCCTGGACAGCGGACCATGCCTCTGACCCTCCCTGCTCATCTACCCTGGGGACAGGCACTTTCGAGATGAGAAACCGAGGCACAAGAGGTGATGTGACCTGCTCAAGCTCCCACAGCTCGTCAGTGGCAGAGATGGGATTTTTTAACCCTGGGCCAATGCCAAGTGATTCAGTGACAACAAGAAATAGAAATGCCCAGCGGATGGGAACTTGGTAGCTCCCCGTGAGGAAGAAATACAGCCTAGAGTTGCAAACTGTGGATGCGCATCTAATCAGCCTGCAGAGTTGTTTTGTTTGGCCTGGAGAGTATTTTTTTTTTTTTTTTTTTAATGTTTGAATTCATGACCAACTTTTAGAAATAGGGAGTTTTCATACAGAATGCAGATTTCTGGCTTCTCTTGCTAAAGCAGGTGTGGGAACAGGCAGCTGGAGCTGAGGATGGCTGCCCTCTTTAGAAGTAACATGAGCCTTCCAGAGTGTTGTAGCCTGCACCCCGCCTGGGCCTGTCCCGTGGGAAGTCGAATAACCCCACGGCCACAGCGGAAGACCAGATCCAGTAAAAAGGGAGGTTCTTGGATGCCAACGTGTACGGTTACCAGCCTGGCACATCTTAATGAGTATATTAGTTTACTCGGGCTGCCATAACCACTTACCACAGGCTGGGTGACTTAAACGGTAGAAATGGATTTCTTCTCAGTTCTGGGGGTGTGCTAAAAGTCCAAGGTCAGGGTGCTAGCAGGGTTGGTTTTTTGTGAGGGCTCTGTTTGGCTTGCAGATGGCTTCCTCCTCCCTGTGTCTTCACGTGGCCTTTCTTCTGCATGTGTCTGGGTGCTCATCTCTTCTTATCAGGACACCAGTCATATTGGATTAAGATCCACCCTAATGACCTCACGTTAACTTGATTACCTCCTTAAAGACCCTCTCTCTAAACACAATCACATTCTGAGGTGCTGCAGGTTAGGTCTTCAATATTCAAATTTGTGTGGGGACACAATCCAGCCCATGACAATCAGATATTGATTGTCTCCCACAGGGACAGGCCCACTTTTGTAGAGTCCAAAGTTTAGACCATGTTGGAGGGCTTCTTGATAACAAAGAATATACAGTTATGAATGTAAAATTAGGGGCAGGGAACAGAGCTGCTGGTGTCCTGCCCACATCCCACAGGTCCGGGCATTTCAGATTGTTCCAGCCGTTTCAGCTACCAGGACCTCCTTCTTTCTCCAAAACCTCTTGCCCACCAGGAGTGCTGGGGAAATAACTCCCACCACCCCCACCCCCAGAAGCCCTCAGCCAGTGGCTTCCTCACCCCCGAGGTGGGACGGCTCTACGGTCCAGTTTGTACCCTGTGCATTAGCCGTGTCTTTATTTTCTGTGCTGCCATTGTTTTGACATCTGGGACCTTGCCGACCCTGGTGGGATTGGCCCTCCCAAGGTTAGCCAAATAGTTAAAAAAAAAAACAAAAAAAACAAAAACCCTCACCCTGGGATGTATCCAAATGCAGACCAACCAGTCCAGAGCTCCAGAGCTCATACCCCCAACCACCTCCTTTATTGGGTTCTGACATGTCAGGCCACTATCCACTATCCACGTGCCCTCACCCCCTGAGGACCAGGTACCAGACAGCTAGGGACCACCCTACGTCCCAGAGCCCACCGGGACTATTCAAACCGGCCTGGCATAAGCCTGTTCACCCTGCCTCACCCATTCTTTCCTGCAGAAACCACAACAGAGGCTCTGCACAGCTCCCACATCCTCTGCCTCCTGCCTGAAGCTGGTGTTTCCTCGTGTGGCCCAGCACGGCGTGGCATGCCCTATCCTCTTGGGACCGTGGGTGACAATCTGTCTTTTCATTGGCAGTTGTCCGCTGATCTGCTGTCCTTCCCATACCTAAATAAGAATAAAACCTCTATTTTAAAACAGCCTGTCCCCCAAAGGCCCCCATGGGGTTAAGCTCCAAGTGCTCACCTGGGGAGCTGGCCTGTGTTGGCAGACTGCCCTCGCTGGTCGCCTTTCCCACTTGCCGGCCAGGGTTTCCTCCCAAGTAACCCAAGTGTGCCCTCGTCCTTGTCCCGGGGGTTGCTTCCCGGGGGACCAATGGGAATGTTTATGTTCAATACAGAGAGGAAATCCAAGTGGAGATGGTGGCCTTAACTGATGGCTGTTGTGATGTCTTACACTGGTACATGTCACAAAGTCGTGTGGTCACATGAACGCACTGTAAGGGCTCTTGGAGGGCCCCGCTGCGCCGACTTCATTAGTTCCCAATGAAGCTGCCTCCTGACGAGGACCTCAGCTCGGCGAGTGCCAGGACAGTGCTCAGCACGGTGGTGGGCACAGAGGAGGTGCTCTATGAATAAAGGGTTAGTGAACGAGTAACCTACCAGGGTATGCCACTGGGCAGAGCAGACTCGGTGTACCCACCCCTCCCCTGGGTGGTGCTTGGATGGGCATCCTTTAAATCCTCTTTTTTTTTAAATCCTCTTTTTGAAGGCTTCCACTAGTGGTAGCTAAGCTTCCTTCAAAGGGACACAGTTTTTTTTCTTTATATATGCAAATACTTTCATTCCTACAGACCTCGATGCCATAGTATCCTTTAGAACCACCTTGCCATTTGCTGATCTGATCTCGTATGGGCTGACTATATGGTTTAACTCCCAGATGGTGATTCTATCTTCCTTATTTCCCAGTTCTTTGGGGCACTGGGATGGATAGGTGGGACATTTCCCCCTCCTTCACTCCCCCACCCCACCCAGGGATTGGTGTATATTGTATTGACTAATATATGATGTGGAGCTGCACAGACCCAGTTGGAGGCCCCTCCACTCCCTGGCAGAGAGATTTGGGGCAAGTTACTTAGACTCCTGAGCCTGAGTTTTCTCATCTGTAAAATAGGGATAATACTGGCAACTACCTTCCAGATTAATGTCAGGAGTCAGTAAGATAATGCGTGCAGACCTTTTAGCACAATGTCCGATCCGTAGTTAGAGCTCAGTAAGGGGATACCATTTATGGGAATGTACTACTATGCTCAGAGACCATTAGCCCCACCGGGCTGTGTTTCAGCGCTATCCCCAGGCCTGGGGCAGCATGGAGTTGATTCTACAAGTGACATTTTACTGGTCTCTGGGAACTTGTGAGGCACTCAGGCAATGCTTTAATGTGAACACAGCACCATAAATGATGTGCTTTGTTTCCTGTGAGGTGGCTTCCTGGTTCCTCTCTCAGGACACCAGACCCCTCCTTCCCAAACAGTGGGCTTCCTGAGGGAAACAGCCCCTCCTCTGGTCAGTCCATCAGTTATGTATTGTTGGCCTGGGGTATATTATTTACCACCAACAGCTTCTGGTAACACAGAGAGGTAAACTTAGTGGAGGATCCGTAGGAACAGAGAGGCAGAGGAAGAAAGACCAAGGGAGTGAGAGAGAGAGAGCAATAGAGAGCTCTCTTGGCAAGCTAAGCACAACGAGGATATAGTCTGTAGGAAACTATTTACAGAGATGAGAGATGTATGTGAAGTACGGAAACAAAGAAAGAGAGCTTGAAGAAGAAAGGAACAAAAGAGAGCAGAAGTACAGGAAAAGGGCACATGAATCCAGCAGAATCTGAGCTAAGGACAGCCAAAGCCTGGAGATGGAGAAAATAACAGAATCGATAGGCATACATACCATTTTCTTCTGTTCCTGTGTTTGCAGCAGACATCACTAGCCGATCACAGCATTCTTTCAAGGGATCTCAAACCGAGCCTCAGCATCCTCAGTCAGAGAGCCAGGTTATCACGCCTCATTCACCGACACAGAGTCGGTGTTTGCGCTGAAACCCTCTTCCTGTCTGGGTTGTAAGCTCCTGCCGCACATATAGGCAGAAGGCTTAGATTAGGAGAGCAGACCAAGGCACAGAGGACACAAGAGCAGAGACAAGGGGCGTTGGAACTAGCATGTTCCTGGCTGAAGGACAGAAGAACGGGCTCTTCACAGTCCCAGAGACTGAAGCTCTGTCCCCAACCCTGGTCCACTTGCCAGACTGTCCATTTCTCTGACAGGCAAGTAGAGAGATGAAGGGGCCACACTGAAACTAGATCCTCAGAGTTGTGTATATGAAATCTGTGAAGATAGGGAAAAATCTGTGAGCATAGCAAAAAAAGGACTTGTTCTAGTCATTTTCAGCAGTGCTTGGAAAACAGTAGGTGCTCAATAAAAAATTGTTGGAAGAATTGAACATGGAATGCTCAGTGGTGGTAAATATAGGGGAAAGAACTATTCATTCATCACTGGGGGAGAGATGCACCCTTTCTGAAGGGTGCAATGGCCCTACATAAAACCTTAAAAATGGGTAGAACTTTTGACCTAGAAATTCTATTTCTAGGAGTTTATCCAAATGAAATAGACCATGGAAGTGCATAATATCTTATTTCAAGAATGTTCATTTCAGTGTTGTTTTTAATATTGCAAAAATAATGAAAGCAACCTACATGTCCAACAGCAGGGGATCAGTTAAATGAATAGCAATATATTCAGGACATGGAGGACTATATAGATGTTTCATGGGATGCTGTCTAGGAATGACATGTGACTGTATTTATGATATATCACCAGTGAGTAGAGCACCTTATAAGAAAGCAAGTACTTTATGAAAAAAGAATTAAATATATTTATGCACACTAAATAGGGCTGGAAGTATATTGGCCAAAATGTTGAAAAATGTTTTTCTGTAGGTCCTTGGATAATAGGTGGTGGTTATTTTTTCTTTCTACTTTTCTATATTAAAATTTTTTCTAGAATAAACAAATTACTTTTATAATAATTCAAATGTTTAAGAGTGATTGACAGGGGCTTATATACCTGGTCATTTTACACTGAGATATGCACATATCCACATCGTGTATGTGACTCTTTATATGTTTGAACTCTTTGGGCTACTTAATAATAACAATATGGAAATATCTAGTATTTAATAAACATGAACACTAAGTAGGTAAGTACCAGGTATTATATTAAGCTGTTCTCATATTTGCCTCTTGTAACTTCATAGCAGCCCTGGGAGGGAGGTTCTGCTTCTCTCTCCATTTTAGACCTGATTTAACTGAGCAGGGGCATGAGTTACCCAGGGCCTCCCAGCTGCTGAGGGGTGGGGGTAGGACTCGAAGGCAGGCAGGATGTCTCTAGAAACCCCACTTTCAACCTCCTGGCTACATTGCTTCCAGCAAAACAAAATCTCAGCCAGAAATTTTTGGAATTCTAAGATCGAACCAAGGGGTATTAAGAAATCCCATTAGCAGTAATTTTGAGAGCCCCAAATTAAACTAGATTCACATTTTTGGGTATGTGTGTGAGTTCTTGTCAGGACAAAAAAAAAATGAGGGAACTAAAGTGTCTTGAAAAGATACCTTTTCATAATTAAGCCTTCCTTGCCTGCTTTCTGTTACCCACACTGACACATTATAGCAATAAATGGTGTCGGCGTGTCACGGCGCTCCTGTGTTATGTCAGGGTGAAGGACGAGAGATCTCGCCAGGCAGCTCCTTGGTTTCGTCAACGGTTTTCTGGGTCCCACATGCACACCCTTAAAGTTGCCCACTGCACTGGAGATCCACTGGGATATGTGTATTTTTTGTCTCTGAGTGGCATCTGTAGTTCTGGTATCTCCCTAAAGCAATTCAGAGGAAATTGGGCCCGAAGGGTGGACAGATGGAGGAAAATCCTCTCTGCCACGGGAGCTGATCCCTGCGATGACTCATCTCCTCTTGAACAAACCAGGGCAGCCACAGAGGGAAGGCCACTCTGTTAGCGCCCTGTTCAGGGCGGCCTCTTCTGGAAACCAGGGTTTCTTTAATCAAAAGTGAAGGGTCAAGTGCTGTATTTGGGAACTGGGAAATGTATGGCTGCAGACTTGCCGGGGAGGGGTGGGGGGAGCATTCATGGGCCCAGAGGAAGAAAGTGTGAAGGAAGGAAAGAAGGGGGGCTTCAAATCCTTTCACCCTCATGAGCTGTGTGACCTTGGACAAGGCACTCACTTCTCTGACCTTCAGTTTCT